>NC_135883.1:139126560-139726560 GCF_964194155.1 Cetorhinus maximus
GGAGAGAGGAACTTGGTGAAATGGAAATCACTAGGGAAACGGTACAGAGCAAATTGATGGAGCTGTGGGCTGGCAAGTCTCTGGGTCCCAGTGGACCACATCCTAGGGTCTTAAAAGAAGTGGCTAATGAGGTAGTCGATGCACTGGTGTTAATTTTCCAAAATTCGCTAGATTCTGGAAAGGTTACATCAGACTGGAAAGTAGCAAATATAACCCCTCTATTCAAGAAGGGAGGGAGGCAGAAAACAGGAAACTATAGGCCAGTTAGCTTGATGTCTGTCATGGAGAAGTTGTTGGAATCGATCATTGAGGAGGTTATAGCTGGGCACTTAAGGCAAACGGGAAGAGTCAGCATGGTTCTGTGAAAGGAAAATCATGTTTAACCAATTTTTTGAAGTTTTTTGAAGGAGTAATATGCGCAGTGGATAAAGGGGTAAAGTAGGTGTACTGTACTTGGATTTCCAGAAGGTATTTGATAAGGTGCCACATCAAAGGTTATCACAGAAAATAAAAACGTATGGTGTAGGGGGTAACATATTAGCTTGGATTGAAGATTGGCTGGCTGGCAGAAAACAGAAAGTATGCATAAATGGGTCTTTTTTGGATTGGCAGCGTGTGACGAGTGGAGTCCCACAGGGGTCTGTACTGGGGCCTCAACTTTTTACAATTTACATCAATGACTTAGATGAGGGGAGCAAAGACATGATAGCTAAATTTGCAGGTGACACAAAGATAGGTAAGAGAGTATATTGTGAAGTGGACATGAGGAGGTTGCAGATGGATATGGATAGGTTGAGTGAGTGGCCAAAGATCTAGTGAATGGAGTTTAATGTGAGAAAATGTGAAGTTGTTCACTTTGGCAGGAAGAGCAAAAAAGCAAAGTATTGCTTCAATGGAGAATGGCTGCATAATTCTGAGGTGCAGAAGGATTTAGGTGTTCTAGTGCATGAGTAACAAAAAGTTAGTATGCAAGTACAGCAAGTATGTTATGCTTCAGCAATACAGGGCATTGGTGAGACTGCACCTCGAATACTGTGTGCAGTTTTGGTCTCCTTATTTAAGGAAGGATGTAAATGCACTGCAGGTGGGTCAGAGGAGGTTTACTAGATTGATACCTGGAATGAGTGTGTTGTCTTAAGAGGAAAGGTTAGATAGACTGGGCTTGTTTCCACTGGAATTTAGAAGAGGGAGGGGTGACTTGATTGAAGTATACAAGATCCTGAACAGCCTTGACAAGGTGGACCTCAAAAGAATGTTTCCTCTTGTGGGTGAGTCCAGAACTAGGGGGCACTGTTTTAAAATTAGGGGTCGCCCTTTTAGGACAGAGATGAGGAGAATTTTTTTTCTCTCAGAGGGTTGTGCGACTTTGGAATTCTCTGCCTCAGAATGTGGTGGAGATGGGGTCATTGAGTATTTTTAAGTCAGAGGTAGATAGATTCTTGTTAAACAAGGGAATCAAAGGTTGTCGGGGTTAGATGGGAATGTGGAAATTGAAACACAAGAAGATCAGCTGTGATCTTATTGAATGGCAGAGCAGGCTCGAGGGGCTGAATGGTCTAGTGTTCCTATTTTTTAGGTTCTTATCCTCTTATTTTGTTTTCTAATGCTCCTGTGAAGTATCTTGGGATGCTTCATTACATTAAATGCATTTTATAAAATAAGTTGTTATTATTGTAACTTAAGGCTTTTATTATATTTGATTTAATCTTTTAAGAAAATACCTTTCAATCTCTATCTTGTGCAAGGTCATGATTGTTAGTTGGACATTGCAAATTAGAAGTCAATATTTAACATTCATTGTCTAGCCTATTCTGTAACGCAAAGCATAGCATGAGGTATCATTTAATCATGTGAAACAGCTGCAACTTCACTTACCTTTTCAACAACTGAAAGGCTTTGCTTCCCTGGTACAACCAGGTGGAAGATGTCACTTGTCACATTTATCAAATCTGGCTTCCTTTATTAAATAATGGGATGCAATTTCATTCCTAATCAAATACTCTGGCTAATAACTGTCACCTGTGCCTTTATTTTTACTGGCAGACCAGTACACGGAGAAAGGCTGCATCATTAATACAAGTTATTGGAGATTGAGTGTGATTAAGGAAGTGTGAGTTCGAAGCTGCCAAATACCTGAAATTATGCAAAATGAGAAAACCCATGAGGTGCTTCAGAGAAAAATGTGAGTTCTAAAGTGGGGGGAAGGGAATCTCCAGCAAAATTCCACCTAGGGTTTGATGTGAATATGGTCATAAATTTGCTAAAATTATATCCATTGGATTTACTGTTGGCTTCATAAGAACATAAGAAATAGGAATATGAGGAGACCATGCAGACTATTGAGCCTGCTCCGCCATCAATATGATCATGACCGACCTTCAACCTCAACTCCATTTTCCCACCCAATTCCCATATCCCTTGATTCTCCTAGAGTCCAAAAATCAGTTTATATTAGATTTGTATATATTCAGCGACTGAACATTCACAGCCCTCTGGGGTTTACAGGCTGCACTGTCTGGGTGGTTAGTTTTGGCTGAAGATCCTTCATTAATATTTGGCACAGCTCCCATGTTGCCTGCTTGGTGAAGCCATCAGTCTGGCACAGAGGTCCTCACCTAGCTTTTCACAGGACCTGTGTGACCTGTAAATTCCTTGGGCAGTGTGGTATCCTGTAGAGCAATATCTCCTTGAATGCTGCTTCATTTTCTTATCCTTCATCCTAAGCTACCACACTTTCTTTTCTAAGAAAGGATAGCAGATAACAGGTGTCAGCAGGACTTGAGCAGAAGGGGAAACATGACTCCATGAGGTCACTTCCCTTGAGGGAGCAGGGTTGGTGGTAATGAAGGGAAAAGTGGTAGACAATGTGGCCACAGGCAAAGTGGGAGGCATATCACTTGGAGGCTTGTGGCCATTCCAGCTTTCTTACATATCCACAGCCAATCCTGATCCCTAATCCCCCTAAACCACCCTCACAAACTCCATAAGGTCTCAAACACACACTCTCCTGGCTATAGTGGCCATGCACACTGCCCCCTACCCTTCTAGCTCTACCTTTGTGGGCTCTCAGGAGCAAGATCCACTTCACTACCAGCAAACCACCTCATTCTCCCATCCCAGAAGAACTGGAAGAGAAGAAAGAGCCATTTCACACACCCCTTCCTACACACCCTAGAGGAGCAGGGGAGCAAGGAAGAAGGGACTGTGTGAACCGCTACCACAATCACAAGGGACAGCTCACAGACCGACACCACTTGTAATTCAGAAGCTAGACTAGAACATGAATCCTTACAGTGGAACACTCCGGGTACTAGTGAGCAGTTATTACAAGGTGCCACATTGCTCGGGCAGCAAGGTCACATACTAGTTCTTCTGTAGAGGAATCAGATGAGGACATCACAAGGTCAAGCTTCAGAAGAAAGCTAATGGGTTTGACAAACCCATCCAAATTGGTGCAATGGATAACCTGCCTGAAAGTTTATGGGGTTATGGCTAAGGGGATGGAACAGTTCACCTCCGCAGTGGCCCATGGCTTGACACAGTCTGGAAAGTATCCTCTCAAATGTGGTGAGGCTGGACAATTCCATCCTGTAACCTGTGGAATTCCGCATCATGCAGCATCTGATGACTCAGACCACAGCTTCCACTGCTGTCATAGCAGTGTCCATGGAATGTGTAAATGCTGCAATGGAAGCTCAGACTCATCCCATTGCAGTTATTGTTACATTCATGGAACAGCAAAGTGCTGCAATGAAAACCCAAACAGCTTCTGATACATTACTAGCACGTTCCATGCAGTAGTAAACTACTGTAACGGAAACCCAGGCAGCTGCAATGGTGGTTATAGGCTCCATGGTTGAAAGGGGCTTATAAAGAGTTCAAGTTGCCCAGATATTTGTCCTCCATCACATCATTAGGCTGGCTGAACATGGGAGTACCATTGGAATCATGATCCAGGAACCCATTGGCCTCTCTCTGAATGGCAACATTTCCACTCCCTCCCCTGCCACTCCACCATTCCCCTTACAGTTGTCTGTCAGTCAGGTGGCCCAGACTTTCCAAGCCCATGCTGCGATGGCACAGTCTGAGGTAAGGCCATCACTGCCCACAGCCTTTCAAGGGCATCACAGGAGAACGTCTGAGCTGCCTTCTTCAGATTCTCAGCAGCCATCCACCATGAATGATGCTGCAAGGGATGAACTTTGTAGAGTGTCAAAGTAAGCCTAGGCCCAAGGGTAAATAGTTTAATATTCCTAAGTTCTGTTGGTTGTTGTGATGTTTTCATTGTTTGTTTCTGGTATAGATAGAGAGTGATTAGAGTAATTGGGTAGTGATGGAATTGGCAACTTTTAAAATTGTGTTCTCATCTTTGTTTTTAAATCCATCCATGGCCTCGCCCTTCCCTATCTCTGCAATCTCCTCCAGCCCCACAACCCTCCAAGATATATGTGCTCCTCTAATTCTGGCCGCTTTTATATCTCTAATTATAATTTTTCTACCACTGGCGGCCATGCCTTCAGTCGGCTAGGCCCTACGTCTGGTATTCCATCTCTACACCTCTTTGCCTCTCTACTTCACTTTTATTCTTTTAGACACTCCTTAAACCCTACCTCTTTGACTAAGCTTTTGGTCATCTGACCTAATATCTCCTTATGTGGCTTGGTGTCATACTTTGTTTTATAATGCTCCTGTGAAGGGCTTCAGAATGTTTCATTGGGTAAAGGTGCGAAATAAATATAAGTTGTTGTTGATGTTTTGTGTTGGGGAATGTACAGAGTGCAGATGGTGAACTGCCTGACAGATCCTCAGTCCTGGATGGTATTGCATTTGACAACAGTACTCTCTGTCTCTGATCTTTTCTGACAATAGGGAAGGATATATAATCTTTCCTTAGAGGGTTGCAGAGCCTCAACAACTTCCCTTATGCAGAAGTATACAGAAGATTGTGATATGAGACTGATAATCACCGGTGAAAGCCTGGTTCCAGCAGCATGAAAAATAAGTGCTAATTTGACATAGGAAACGTAATCCTTAATTCCTTAATTGCTGTGCTGCAAGGTTCTTTCCGTGAGGCCACAGATTTCTGCAACAACTTCCATGGCAGCTTCCTCATGCACCAGTCTTGGGTCATGTGAATGTAGGTGTAGGTGCTCTCCCAAGACTCTGGGTGGATAAGGCCTCCTGCTGAGAGCCTCCTCTGTCCTCTTGTCCCTCTCTCCTCCAGCAGATGGATCTGCTCTGCCTGGCCTCATCTCTTCCTATTCCTCCCCCAGACCAAGGGGGGTGCCCATGCCTAAGCACACTCTTTCACTTGGTGATTTCCATGTAGTGTCAAAAAAGGTAAGAGTTGCACAGCATTCACTCTTTTTTGCTAAAGTCCTCAGAGAATTTCTGGGAAAATTGTTGATAGAGTGTTGGTGAAATCTCAACGAAGTGTCCCAGAAAGTCACCCGATGTCTTCTTCAAACGCAATATTTTCAGTCAATTTCCAGCAGCAAGCCAACTGTGAAAGCTGAGCATGGCTGCAAGTAGCGCTCGTAATTCTCACCAGTGACTTCTTTGCCCCTATTCCATGGTCACTGTTAGGAGAGGTTGCTAATTGTGGTGCTAGTGAGCAAAATGTCGTGCAGCCTTTTCAATGAGCATTCGGAGCCAATTTAATTACTAACCAGGGGCTTAACTATCCCCAGGCAGCCTTTCTTAGTGCATGCTTAAACTTCTTTACCAAGATGGCGTCTTGGGCTTAAGCTAACCAGGCACGGCAGTTCAAGACCAAAACATGGCCACCATGAAGGCTCTTCAACACCCAAACTACCAGCGCTACAGTGGGGAAAATAGATCCTTAATGCCATACATAAATTTGAATATATCTGCTACTTTAACTCACACCATGCAATTTGCGAGTCACTGATCTATTACAGGCATTCGTATATAAATTAAGATTTTTATAAAGCCAATAATGGAAGCTAATATCATTCTTGACTTAATTGCACTAATTGTCTTGCTGACTGCTATTTGCTTTATTACAGTTTCATATTTTGAAATTAATCTTAAA
The DNA here is from genome assembly GCF_964194155.1 of Cetorhinus maximus. Taxonomy (NCBI): domain Eukaryota; kingdom Metazoa; phylum Chordata; class Chondrichthyes; order Lamniformes; family Cetorhinidae; genus Cetorhinus; species Cetorhinus maximus. Next base: position 139,132,616 of record NC_135883.1, read on the forward strand.
CATATGCATAGGCTTCTTGTTGGATATGAACTTTTGAACCATGCAGGTTAATGCCTACTGCCTTTCAAGAACAGATGTGCTCTGTAATTGTACTTAATAAATATGGATTAGTAGTTTTTTTGCTTGACTGATATAGTCTGGCAGTCTGATAGTTCAGGGATTGGAGGAGCTGACGTGCGGGCCATATTATTTATACTATTTCTGGTGCACGTCCCAGTGTAGAAAGGTCCACTGTTTGGCTTGTGCCAATGCTGTCACATAAGCTCAAGCAGAAAGTTACCAATGGAAGTTGATTTTTGCAGAGAGAATGAATGAGAAGTGTTGGGAAGCCGTGTGAATGATAATAAAAGATTTAGGCTGGACTTTTTAGACAGGGCTTCTCTAAGTCTGTTTGAAAATTCACTGCCAAAAGCATATCTGAATGTTCAGAATGTCTTTTTGGTTGCCTCCCAAGAGGATGCATTGACCAACAAAGCCTCTAGGTAACTCTCATGTAAAATATTAAGAGACTGGAGAAAGATACCACCAGAGATTATCTTGGGCATTGCAGATATGTTGGGTTTTTCATATGCCTGTCTCTTTATGGGGTATGTGGAACATTCCTTGTTCCAGTCCTACTCAGGCCCCCTCCCACAACTCTTTCTCCGGTACATCGGTGACTGTCAGTCAGTGCTCTGTTGATGTTACCAAGCTGTGAGTAGCCAAGTGCGATTCTTAGTTTGTGGTGAGGTAGCTGTTCTCAGCTAAAACAATGGTGAGGGCAGATAAATTTGGCTCAGCACCCCTGAATTACAGAGGGAAAAACTGCAGGTTTTCTGTCCCTACAGCTATCCAGTGATGCTGCTAAACGTGATGGATGTCAGGTGAAAACAGGATCGACTTCAGCTGTGATTCCCTTTGTAGCTAAAAATTCTGCCAACACATGTTTTCTCTTTTCTTCCCACTCTCTCTTTAGTCATAGAAATAGTGAGAAGTTACAAGATGGAAACAGGTCATTAGGCTCAACCAATTTGTGTCGGCGTTTACCCTCTACAAGTCACCCTATACGATATAACATTCTCCAGTGAAGAGCATGAGTAGACAACCTTTTCACAAACGTCTGATGATCTTAGCCCTAACCTGACATTATGAGGTGAACAAGAGGAATCTAAGCACTTGTCAGTTTTCTCTTCCTCCTAATGGAAAAATCTTTAATTGTATCATGGTACACACTGTGTCATTGTGCGTCGGTGGTGGAGGGAATGAATGTCTAAGATGGTGGATGGGATGCCAATCAAACAGGCTGCTTTATCCTGGATGGTGTCAAGCTTCTTGAGTGTTGTTGGAGCTGCACTCATCCAGGCAAGTGGAGAGTATTCCATCACAGTCCTGACTTGTGCCTTGTAGATGGTGGTCAGGGGATAAGAAACTCATAGCAAAATACCCACCTCCAACTTTGTAGCCAGAGTATTTATGTGGCTGATTCAGTTAAGTTTCTGGTCAATGATAATCAAGATGTAGATGGCAGAGGATTCAGCAATGGTAATGTTGTTGAATGTCAAGTGGAGGCAGTCAGAATCTGTCTTGTTGGAGGTAGTAATTGCTTGGCAATTGTTTGGTGTGATTATTATTTGATACTTATCAGCCTAAGCCTGAATGTTGCCCAAGCCTTGCTGCATGCAGGCACGGACTGCATTATCTGAGCAGTTACAAATGGAACTGAACACTGGATAATCATCAGTGAACATCCTCACTTTTGACCTTATGATCGAGGGAAGGTCACTGATGAAGCACCTGAAGATGGTTGGGCTGAGGGTACTCCCCAGAGTTGGGCCTAGTGCTGGAAAATGGGATTAGAATAGTTAGGTACTTGTTTGACCGGCGCAGACTCGATGGGCTGAAGGGCCTTTTTTTGTGCTGTAGACCTCTATGACTGTATGACTCTATGAACTCCTGCAGCGATGTCCTGGGGCTGAAATGAATGGCTTCCATCAATCACAAGTACAACCATTTGTGCTAGGTTTGGCTCCAGTTAGTGGAGAGTTTTCCCTGATTCCCATTGACTTCAATATTACTTGAGCTCCTTGATGTCACATTTGGTCAAATGCTGTCTTGATGTCAAGATGAGTCACTCTCATGCTAAAGAAGGCTCTGCCTGGACAGTTAAGGAGGAAGATCTCAGGAGTTATTAACGCAAAGCTTGAATCCTTTTTAATTATTAACTTACCCCCTTATCTAAATAGAGGCCTTGTGGTCACTTCAATTTTCTATATATTATATTGACAATACCAGTCAATTTCCTGTAGGTTTGCCAACACAGAGGTCTCTGGGTGAAGTGGAGCTAGGGGCCAAGATTGGACAAAGCTAGCAAATGTAATTTAGTCCCCATGTTAATATTATGCATTCTGTCCTTTTTTTGTTTCCATTTTTAATTCTTATAAAATTGTACAATTATAGCACAGAGGGAGGCCATTCAGCCCATTCTGTCCATGCCAGTGGTCTGTAAAAGCAACTCACCTAGTCACACTCCCCCACCTTTTCTCTGTAGCCCTGCAATTCTTTTTCTCTTCAGATAATGATCCAATTCCCTTTTGAAAGCCAGATTTAAATCTGCCTTCACCACACTCTCAGGCCGTGCATTCCAGATCCTAACCACTCTCTGCATAAAAAGGTTTTTCCTCAATGTCACAGTTGCTTCAATTGCCAATCACCTTAAATTGATGTCTTCTGGTTCTCAATTCTTCCAGCAATGGGAACAGTTTCTCCCTATCTACTCTGTCCAGATGCCTCTTGATTTTGAACACCTCCATCAAATTTCCTCTCAACCATCTCTTCTCCAAAGATAGCAGATCCAGCTTCTCCAATGAGGGAAACAGTGGCATACTGGTAATGTCACTGGACTAGAAATCCAGAGGCCCAGGTTAATGGTCTGGGGATATGAGTTCAAATCTCACAACGGCAGCAGAAGGAATTTAAATTCAATTAATAAAAAAATCTGGAATTGAAAACTAGTCTCAGTAATGATGACAATGAAACTGTCATCAATTGTCATAAGAACTCATCTGGTTCACTAATGCCCTTTAGGGAAGGAAATCTGCCAGCCTTACCCAGCCTGGCCCACATGTGACTTCAGATCCACTGAGATGTGGCTGACTCTTAACTACCCTCTGAAATGGCCTAACAAGCACTCAGTTCAAGGGCATTTAGGGATGGGCATAAATGTTGGCCTCACCAGTGACCCCCACAACTGCTACCATCTAGAAGGACAAAGGCAGCAGATACATGGGAAGAACCACCACCTGGAAGTTCCCCTCCAAGCCATTCACCATCCTGACTTGGAAATATATCGCCGTTCCTTCACTGTTGCTGGGTCACAAATCCTGGAACTCACTCCCTAACAGCACTGTGGGTGTACCTACACCACAAGGACTGCAGCGGTCCGAGAAGGCAGCTCCCCACCACCTTCTCAAGGACAATTATGGATCGGCAACTGCCCAGCGAAGCCCACATTTTTGAGTGAATAATGAAAAGAAAATTGAAAAATCTATCCACTTAACTGAAGTTCTTCATCCCGGGAACCATTCCTGTGAATCTTTTCTGCACCCACTCTAAAGCCTCAAGTGTGGTGTCCAGAACTGGACACAATATGCCAGTTGAGGCTGAACCAGTATTTTATAACGGTTTATCATAATTTTCTTACTTTTGTACTGTTTGTCCCTATTTATAAAGCCCAGAATCACCTCTGCCTCATTAACCACTCTCTCAAACTGCCCTGTCATCTTCAATAATTTATACATATATATCCCCATGTTCCTCTGCTCCTGCAACTGAGAACATAAGAATATAAGAAATAGGAGCAGCAATAGGTAATTTGGTCCTTGGCCCTGCTCCATCATTCAATAACATAATGGCTGATCTGATTGTGACTTTAACTCCATTTTCCTGCGTGCTCCCATAAGCATTGACTCCCTTGTAGGTCAAAATTACCTCTCATCAAGATCAAGACTACCTCTCATTCTTCTAAACTCCAGTGAGCACAGGCCCAACCTTTTTTTGTAAGACAACCCCTTTATCCCAAGAATCAACCTAGTGAACCTTCTCTGATTGAAGTCAATTGGAAGCAATGTCCATCACCAAGAGTGACCTGGTAGCACCACTACAGACCAAGTGGACTGAGTCCTAAAGGACATAGCTGTTAGACTGGGTCTGTGAAAGGTGGTGAGGGAACCAACAAGAGGGAAAAACATACTTGACCTCATCCTCGCCAACCTGCCTGCCGCAGATGCATCTGTCCATGACAGTATCGATAGGAGTGCCATCACACAGTCGTTTTGGAGATTAAGTCCTGTCTTCATACTGAGGATGCCCTCCATCGTGTTGTGTGGCATCACCACCATGCTAAATGGGATAGATTTCGAACAGGTCTAGCAACTCAATGTTGGGCATTCATGAGGCGCTGTGGGCCATCAGCAGCAGTAGAATTGTACTCGAACACAATCTGTAACCTCAAGGCCCGAGATATTCCCCATTCTACCATTACCACCAAGCCAGGAGATCAACCCTGCCAGATATAGCACCAGGCATACTTAAAAATGAGATGTCAATCTGGTGAAGCTATAACACAGGACTACTTGTGTGCCAAACACCATAAGCAGCAAGCAATAGACAGAGCTAAATGGTTCCACAACCAGCGGATCTGGTCTAAGTTCTGCAGTCCTGCAACATCCAGTCGTTAAGGGTGGTGGACAATTGAACAACTCACTGGAGGAGGAGGCTTCACAAATATACCCATCCTCAATGATGGAGGAGCCCAGCACATCAGTGCAAAATTTAACGCTGAAGCAGTTGCAACAATCTTCAGCCAGAAGTGCCGAGTGGATGATCCATCTCGGCCTCCTCTGGAGGTCCCCAGCATCACAGATGCCAGTCTTCAGCCAATTCAATTCACCCTACGTGATATCAAGAAACGGCTCAAGGCACTAGATACTGCAAAGGTTATGTGCCCTGACAATATTCCGGCAATAGTACTGAAGGCTTGTGCTCCAGAACTTTCCATGCCCCTAACCAAGCTGTTCCAGTACAGCTACAACACTGGCAATGTGGAAAATTGCCCGGGTATGTCCTATACACAAAAAACAGGACAAATCCAACCTGGCCAATTACCACCCTATCAGTTTACTTTCGTTCATCGGTGAATTGATGGAAGGCCCATCAACAGTGCTATCAGTGGCACTTGCTTAGCAATAGCCTGCAAACTGACGCCCAGTTTAGGTTCCGCCAGGGTCACTCAGCTCCTGACCTCACTACAGCCTTGGTTCAAACATGGACAAAACAGCTGAACTCCTGAGGTGAGGAGAGAGTGACTGTCCTTGACATCAAAGCAGCATTTGACCAAGTGTGATATCAGGGAGCTCTAACAAAACTGGAGTCAATGGAAATCAGGGGAAAAGCCTCCACTGGTTGGAGTCATACCTAGCACAAGGAAGATGGTTGTGGTTGCTGGAGGTCATTCATCTCAGTTCTAGAACATTGTTGCAGGATTTCCTCAGGGCAGTGTCCTAGGCCCAACCATCTTCAGTTGCTTCATCAATCACCTTCATTCCATCATAAGGTCAGAAGTGGGGATGTTCGCTGATGATTGCATAATGTTCAGCACCATGTGCGACTCCTCAGATACTGAAGCAGTTCATGTCCAAATGCAGCAAGACCTGGACAATATCCAGGCTTGGGCTGACAAGTGGCAAGTAACATTCGTGCCACACAAGTGCTAGACAATGACCATCTCCAACAAGGGAGAATCTAACCATCGCCCTTTGACATTCAATGGCATTACCAGCACTCAATCCCCCACTATCAACATCCTGGGGGTTACCATTGATCAAAAACTGAACTGGAATAGCCATTTAAATACTGTGGCTACAAGAGCAGGTCAGAGGCCAGTAATCGTGTGATGAATAGCTCACCTCCTGACTTCCCAAAACCTGTCCACCATCTACAAGGCACAAGTCAGGAGTGTGATGCATTACACTCCACTTTCCTGGATGAATATAGCTCCAGCAACACTCAAGAAGCTTGACACCATTCAGGACAAAGCAGCTCACTTGATTGGCACCCCATCCACAAACATTCACTCCCTCCACCTCTGACGCATAGTGGCAGTTGTGTGTACCATCTATAAGGTGCACTGCAGGAACTCGCCAAGGCTCCTTAGACAGCACCTTCCAAACCCACGACCACTACCATCTAGAAGGACAAGGGCAGCAGATACATGGGAACAATGCCAACTGCAAGTTCCCCTCCAAGCCACTCACCGTCCTGACTTGGAAATATATCGCCATTCCTTCACTGTCGCTGGGTCAAAATCCTGGAACTACCTTCCTAACAGCACTGTGGGTGTATTTACACCACATGGACTGCAGCGGTTCAAGAAGGCAGCTCACCACCACCTCCTCAAGGGCAACTAGGGATGGCCCAGCCAGCGAAGCCCACATCCCATGAATGAATAATAAAAAAATCGGCCAAATTTCTGCCCACTCGCTTAATCTATTTATGTCCCTTTGCAGACACTCTGTGTCCTCACAACTTCCTTTCTGCCCATCTTTGTATCAGCAGCAAATTTGGCTACAATACATTCAGTCTCTTCATCCAAGTCATTAAGATAGATTGTGGCCAGGATTTGTGGCCACTTGGTCCTGCCAAACTGAATGAAGATTTAAATGGCTCATCACATCCGCCAGAGGGAGACACGCCACCGTGAGCCATAAAATCCTGGCCTGTAAATAGTTGAGGGCCCAGCACTGATCCCTGTGGCACTCCACTAGTTAGCCAATCTGAAAATAACCCAGGGAGGGAGAAAACAGGAAACTATAAACTAGTTAGCTTGACGTCTGTCATGGGGAAGTTATTAGAATCAATCACTAAGGAGGTTATAGCTAGGCACTTAGGAGAGCTTAAGGCAATTGGGAAGAGTCAACATGGTTTTGTGAAAGGAAAATCATGTTAACCAATTTATTGGAGGTTTTTGAAGGAGTAACATACTCAGTGGATAAAGGAGTGCCTGTAGATGTACTGTACTTGGATTTCCAGAAAGCATTTGACATGATGCCACATCAAAGATTATTATGGAAAATAAAAGCACATGGTGTAGGGGGTAACGTATTAGCATGGATAGTAGATTGGCTGGCTGGCAGAAAGCAGAGAGTATGCATAAATGGGTCTTTTTCTGATTGGCAGGATGTGACGAGTGGAGACCCAGAGGGGTCTGTGCTGGGGCCTCAACTTTTTATGATTTACATCAATGACTTAGATGAGGGGAGTGAAGACATAGTAGCGAAATTTGCAGATGGCACAAAGATATGTAGGAAAGTATGTTGTGAAGAGGACATGAGGAGGTTGTAGATGGATAAAGATAGGTTGAGTGAGTGGATCTGGAAAATGGAGTTCAGTGTGGGAAAATGTGAAGTTGTTCACTTTGGCAGGAAGAACAAAAAAGTAGTGTTACTTAAATGGAGAACGGCTGCATAATTCTGAGGTGCAGAGGGATCTAGTTGTTCTAGTACATGAGTCACAAAAAGTTAGTATGCAGGTACAGCAAGTCTTTAAGAAGGCTAATGGAATGCTATCCTTTATTATGAGAGGGATTGAAAATAAATGTAAGGATAAAGGCAAAATACTGTGGATGCTGGAAATCTGAAACAAAAACAAAAATGCTGGAAAAACTCAGCAGGTCTGACAGCATCTGCGGAGAGAAAGACAGAGTTTCTAGCCTGTTTGACTCTTCTTCAGAGCTAAATGGAAATAGAAATGTGGTGAAATATATACTGATTAAAGGTGGGGGGGTGGTGTGGAACCGGTGAAGCTGGATAGAAGGCCATCGATAGGTGGAGGCAAAAGAGAGATAACAAAAGATGTCATAAACAAAAGGTGTTAATGGTGGTGGTACTGGCTAAAGGAGGTGCTAATGGTAGCATTAAGAGTGCAAAGCAGAATATGATAATGCCCAGACCAGGGTAAGCACTCTGGAAAGTGACAGATGGCCCTAGTAGGGGTTGAGTGGGGGGAGGGGATGGCGATGGCAAAAAAAAAAATCAAAAAAAAGCTCGGGATAAAACAATGAATACAAATGGAAATAAATTTTTTTAATAATAATAATGAAAATAAGTGGAAAAAAAATAAGAAAAATAAAAAAAAATAATGAATATAGAAAAAAAGGGGGATCAAAATGGAGTGGGGGTGGAGGAGAGAGTTCATGGTCTGAAGTTGTTGAACTCAATGTTAAGTCCGGAAGGCTGTAAAGTGCCTAATCGGAAGATGAGGTGCTGTTCCTCCAGTTTGTGTTGAGCTTCACTGGAACATTGCAGCAGGCCAAGGACGGACATGTGGGCATGAGATCAGGGTGGTGTGTTGTAATGGCAAGCGACAGGAAGGACTGGGTCATGCAAAGCGGTCACCCAGTCTGCGTTTGGTCTCTCCAATGTAGAGGAGACCGCATTGGGAGCAGCGAATGCAGTATTCTAAATTGAGGGAAGTGCAAATGAAACGCTGCTTCACTTGAAAGACTGTTTGGGCCTTTGGACGGTGAGGAGGGGGGAAGTAAAGGGGCAGGTGTTGCACCTTCTGCGATTGCATGGGAAGGTGCCATGGGAGAGGGTTGAGGTGTTGGGGGTGATGGAGGAATGGACCAGGGTGTTCCGGAGAGAACGATCCCCACAGAATGCCAACAGGGGATGTGAAGGGAAGATGTGTTTGGTGGTGGTATCATGCTGGAGTTGGCGGAAATGGCGGAGAATGATCCTTTGAATGCGGAGGCTGGTGGGGTGATAAGTGAGGACAAGGGGCACCCTATCATGGTTCTGGGAGGGAGAGGAGGGTGTAAGGGCAGAGGCGCGGGAGATGGGTTGGAAACGGTTGAGGGCCCTGTCAACCACCGTGGGTGGGAAACCTTGATTAAGGAAGAAGAAAGACATGTCAGAAGCACTGACATGGAAAGTGGCATCATCGGAACAGATGCGACGGAGGCGAAGGAACTGAGAGAATGGGTGGGCTTGTAATGAATATTGGTGGACAGTCTATCACCAGAAATTGAGACAGAAAGCTCAAGGAAGGGAAGGGGAGTGTCGGAGATGGACCATGTGAAAGTGATGGAGGGGTGGAAATTGGAAGCAAAATTGATAAATTTTTCCAGGTCCAGACGAGAGCATGAAGCAGCACCGCAAAAGTAAGGATGTTCTGCTTCAGTTATACAGGGCGTTGGTGAGGCCGCACCTCGAATACTGTGTGCAGTTTTGGTCTCCTTATTTAAGGAAGGATGTAAATAAATTGGAGGCAGTTCAAAGGAGGTTTACTAAATTGATACCTGGAATGAGTGGGTTGTCTTATGGGGAAAGGTTGGACAGACTGGGCTTGTTTCCACTGGAGTATAGAAGAATGAGGGGTGATTTGATTGAAGTATACAAGATGCTGAACGGCCTTGACAAGGTGGACGTGGAAAGGATGTTTCCTCTTGTGGGTGAGTCCAGAACTAGGGGGCACTGTTTTAAAATTAGGGGTCATCCTTTTAGGACAGAGATGAGGAAAAAAAATGTCTCTCTGCGGGTTGTGTGACTTTGGAGCTCTCTGCCTCAGAATGTGGTGGAAGTGGGGTCATTGACTATTTTTAAGGCAGTTAGATAGATTTTTGTTAGGCAAGGGAATCAAAGGTTATCGGGGTTAGATGGGACTATGGAAATCGAAACCATGAAATCAGCCATAATCTTATGGAATGGCAGAGCAAGCTCGAGGGGCCGAATGGTCTATTCCAGTTCCTATTTCTTATATTCTTATGTTCATTTATCCCGACTCTCTGTCTCTTCTCATTAGCCAATTCTCTATCCATGCTAATATATTTCCCTCAACATCATGAATGCTTATTTTGTGCAATAAACCTTTATGTGGTATCTTATTGAATGCCTTTTGAAAATCCAAATATACTATGTCTACTGTTTCCCCTTTATCCACCTTGCTTGTTACATCCTCAAAGGATGCTAATAAATTTGTCAATTATGGTTCCCTTTAATAAAACCATGTTGATGCTTCTTGATTGTATTATAATTTTCTAAATGTCCTGCTACTACCTCCTTAATAATGAATTCCAGCATTTTCCCAATAACAGATGTTAGGCTAAATGACCTATAGTTTCCTACTTTCTGTCTCCCTCCTTCAAAGGTGTTACATTTGCGGCTTTTTAATCTGCTGGGACCTTTCCAGAATCTAGGCAATTTTGGGAGATTAAAACCAATACATCCACTATCTCAGCAGCCACTTCTTTTAAGATTCTAGGATGCAGGCCATCAGGTTCAGGCAACTTGTCAGTCTTTAGTGCCATTAGTTTTCTTAGTACAGTGTACCTTTTCTCTATTCCTAGTTATTGTTTTAAGCTCCTCCCTCCCTTTTGTCCCTTGATTTCCTCACTTTTTTATTTGGATGCTTTTTGTGTTCTCTACTGTGAAGAAAGATACAAAATGCCAAGCCTCTGTCATTTCCTTGTTTCCCATTATTACTAATAGTGCCACCCCCTTTAGAATTGTACCCTTTATTTTATATTGTCTCTCCCTTTTCTTGCTACCAAAATAAATCACTCCACATTTCACTGCGTTAAATTTCACCTGCTACGTGTCTGCCCATTCCATTAGCCTGTCTATGTCCTCTTGAAGTCTATCACTATCCTCCTCGGAGTTCACAATACTTCCAAGTTTTATGTCATTCGCAAATTTTGAAATTATGGCCTGTACATCAAAGTCTAGGTTATTAATAGATATCAGGAAGAGCAAGCATCTTAACACCAACCCCTGGGAACCCCATTATAAACCTTCCTCCAGTGTGAAAAATAACTGCTCACCACCACATGCTGCTTTCTGTCACTCAGTCAATTTTGTATCCGTACAGCTACTTCTAACTTTGCTCATAAGACTGTTATGTGACACTTTATCAAATGCCTTTTGGAAGTCCATGTACACCACATCAACCGCATTACCCTCAACAACACCCACTGTTACAAAAGCAAAATACTGCAGATGCTGGAAATCTGAAATAAAAAAACAGAAAATGCTGGAAACACTCAGAAGGTCAGGCAGCACCTGTGGAGAGAAACCAAGTTAACATTTCAGGTCGATGACCCTTTATGACCTTTCATCAGAACTGAGGGAAAGATAGAAATGTAATAGGTTTTGAGCAAGCGGAAGGGGGGAGGGGGAGGAAGAACCAAAAGGAAGGTTCCATGGTACAAAAGCCAAAGAGAATGGTAATAGGTGCACTAAAGAAACAAAATATGTCCAGATGAGTTATGAATGGCTGCAGAGCAGCTGTCCGAATGCAACATGAAGGGATATAGAAAGAAACAAGACAAAACCAAACCCGCAGGAAAAGAAATGAAACAAAATGAAGGCAGAGGCCATGATCTAATATTGTTGAACTTGGTGATGAGTCCAGATGGCTGTAATGTGCTGAGTCCAAAGTTGAGGTGTTGGTCCTTGAGCTTGTGTTGAGCTTCACTGGGACACTGCAGCAGGCCAAGGATAGAAAGGTCAGCATAGGAACCAGGTGGAGAATTGAAATGACAAGCAACAGGAAACTCAGGGTCATGCTTGCCCAGGGGTGTTCTGCAAAGTGGACCACATCATAAGCAAAGAATACAGTCTACTAGATTGAAAGAAGTACAAGTAAATCACTGCTTCACTTGGAAGGAGTATTTCGGGGCTTGGATGGTGAGAAGCAAGAGAGTCAAAGGGCAAATGTTGCATTTATGCTTGCATGGAAAGATGCCATAGCAAAGGGAGGGTGTGTTGAGGGTGACTGAGGAGTGGATCAGGATGTCACAGTTGGAACAGTCCCTTTGGAATGCTGAAAGAGGAGGGCAGGGGAACATGTGTTTGTGGTGGCATCACACTAGAGGTTACAGAAATGGCAACCCTCTCTGGTACTCCATCGAAAAACTCAAGCAAGTTAGTTAAACAGATTTGCCCTTAACAAATCCATGTTGGCTTTCCTTAATTAATCCACATTTGCCCAAGTGACTGTTAATGTTGTCCCAAATTATTGTTTCTAAAAGCTTCCCCAGCTTCAAAGTTAAACTGACTGGCCATTAGTTTTCTGGGCTTATCCTTATATCCTTCTTTGAATAAGGGTGCAACATTTTTAAATTCTCCAGTCCTCTGGTATCACCCCTGTATCTAACGAAGATTGGAAGGCCGGTGCCTTCGCGATTTCCATCCTTACTTCCTTCAGTATCCATGGATGCATCTCATCCGGTCCTGGTGACTTTTCCACTTTAAGTACAGCCAGTCTATCTAATATGTCCTCCTTATCAATGTTTAGTCCATCAATTGTTTGAACTATCTCCTCTTTCACTATGACTTGGGCAACATCTCCTTCCTCGCTAGAGACAGATGTAAAATATTCACTTAATGTCTCAGCCATGTCCCATGGCTCCATGCATACATCCTTTTTTAGGCCCTAATTGGTGCCACACCCTCTTTTGGCACCATGTTACCATTTATGAGCCTGTAGAAGACTTTTGGATTCCCTTTTATGTTAGCTGCCAGTCTCTTCTCATACTCCCCCTTCGTTCTCTTATTTGTTTTTTCAATTCCTGTCTGAACTTTCTATATTCAACCTGGTTCTCAACTGTTTTATCTACCTGACACATGTCATGTGCACCCATTTTTTGCTTCATTTTACTCTCTAAAGCTTTCATCATACAGTGAGCTCCGGATATGTTTTCCCTACCTTTCCTCTTATGGGAATATACCTTGACTGCACCCAAATTATCTCCTCAGTAAAGGCAGCCCATTGTTCCGTGACAGGACATGTTAAATGGAAACAGCCTATGTAAACTTGTGATACTTTAATTCCACCCTGCTGGATGTGGTGATGCTGCCTCTAATGGAGTGAGGGGATAATTAGACTGGCAAGTTCACTCTGGTGGTTTTCATTCTAAATGTGGACATAGGATTTTATAATTGAGCAAACTGATGGCAAGTGCATACAAAGGCAGGTTTTTATATCTATTATGCTCTGGCTGAATTCTTGTGATGTTGCAGAAGGTAAATCATAATGTATGATCTCTTTGTTAGTGCCCTGTTGCGTTCACATTGCAGTTGCTCTAATGTTTCTCTTCTAGCTTTTGTGACTTCAATAATAACTAGAAGGCAGGAAGGGAGCCCGATAGTGGGCAAAGAATCTTAACAGCAAGGCAGCTTTTAATTAAATCAATGCAGACTTCTCCCCTAATACAAAGTCAAAATATTGCAAATGTGAAATAAAAACAGAAAATGCTGGAAATACTCAGCAGCACAGGTGGCATCTGTGGAGAGAAATAGAGTTCTTAATTCTGATGAAAGGTCATCGACCTGAAACATTAACATTGTTTCTCTCTCCACAGATGCTGCCTGACCTGCTGAGCATTTCCAGCAATTTTTTTTTTTCAGACTTCTCCCCAACAGCCAGACAGATTGTCAGCCTGGTCAATGGGTGGGAGCAGAAATTAGTATCAGGAGACTGCAGCCCTTGAACAGTCCCTGGTAGTCAGTGGGTGTGTGGGGGGGGAGAGAGTGGGAGGATGGTTCGAAGCTGGATGGGGCTGGGGGATATGATTGTGCCTGTCAAACCCAGACTGCAATTATGGCTGGGGGAACAAAGGGTTTCCTTGTGAGGCTTTGGGTGTGTGGGGGTCTGGGGAGTGTAGGAGCACAATGCTTCCCTTCACCCACAGGGGTAAAATACTTCCAAAGTTGTAAAATGAACCTCGGCCTTTTCTAGCCAGTCAGCCCCTCCTGCCCTTTCAATGTTGCTCGGCAAATGGCAGACTAGCCTTGTGCTGAAGTTAAAAATAATTGTGGCATCAATGGCATCATTGAGCCATTTCTTCTGGAACTTAAGTAGACTCCCCCTCCGGCTTTTACTGAAAACCTTGGTCCATGGCCTGAATCATCCCATAAATATTGTGGTGACTGGTACTGGAGTTTGGTTGAGTTTGGCTTGCTCAATCCTTATATTTTAATACTTGACACTGCCCCTGCCCCCAAAACCCTCTTCTGCTCAGGCGGGGAGGTTAAAATTGAGACCTTTTCTCTTTGGCTTTTCTCTCTCCCTAATATTTCTTCTTGCTTCTCTTGATGTCTTTTTCTTCTTTCTTTTCAGGTGGGGGATTGTTGCTATTTTGCCAAAAAGGAGCCATCAATGATTGTGTCTGAGAAGGAGTTGGCACAGCATTCACCAGTTCTCTTTCTGTCCCTTCGTACAATCATCTGTACATCCCATACTCCTTCATTCAATTGAGTCTCCTAACCGTTTGCCTTCCCGCTCTTTCTCCTTACCGTCACCTCATTTCTATCACTACCCCAAACTCTTTCCTTTTGAACTAAGGCCTTTTATCATCCCCTCCCACTTGCCAGGGTCACTTATTTCAATCATCTCCTCAACCACTTCCTTCCATACCCAGCAAGAGCAGGTGGCTAAAAGCCAGACATGCCCACATCCCTGAGGATTTTTAATTAGATATGGATACCGATAACTCCATCATGTTGAATTGTACATGGATGAAAACGCTCTCATTTGACTGAGTCAACGTGCAGTTCAGGTTGTTAATGTGCGCAGACATTTTTATTGAAGGTTTAATGATTGAGGAAATGTTGTTACAAATGTATTAGGAATTGACTTTACATTGAGCACTTTGTAATTCTGAGACTATTATTATAAAATTATTTTATTTATATATCAATATTTTACTAATAATTTACTACACACATATATAACAAATGCATTTAGGTAAATCAATAGCACAGTAAACGAGAACAATTAGAATCAATGTGTTTGTTCATTTTCATATCCTAATTTATTGAACTGTAATTACCAACCCAAGCCTATCTAAAGTGCTCTTATACAGATGGGACCAATGTTTGAGATTAGTTCCACAAACTGCCACTAGATAGAGCTCTATGTGCATGTTTCCAGTGGCACTATGGGCAGAATTGTCCCAGATTTGCACGAAGTGCAGTGAGAATAAAAACATTTTACCCATTGGCTACAATGGTGGCTTTTCACGCCATATCATCCCAATCCCGCCTCATTAATCATGCATTCCCGGAAAACACCCTGTTACACTGGCGGGCGGCCTCCAATTCGCCCACAACACCGTCACCTCGCTGTTTCTTCACACCGGGCATCATACTTAAAAGTATAGCCACGCACACACCTCTCAGTGCTTCCAGCCCAGGTCTGCTGCACAGAAGACATGGGCCGAAAGGCAAGAAGGCTGCAGCCCCCTGATTCAGTGACATGTCATTGGAACGCCTTTTGGACGCCATGGATGTCCTCTATCCCCCACTCTGGCTGCAGGATGGGCAGCAACAGCACCAATCCGGCTTGGGAACCGGTGGCAGCGGTAGTCAGTGCCAACGCCCTACAAAAGAGGACAGCCACCCAGTGCCGAAATAGGCCAAATGATCTCCTCCATTCAGCCAGGGTAAGTCAGCCTACTCATCACGCTCAACTCAAACACTCACAAACCCATCACACATCCACAGGGATCTCACTCACTGACGGTTCAAGGGACATCACCATTCACTCTCTCACACTCACCGTCATTGTCCTCATCCCATCCATGGGACCACTCACCACCCACACAGGCCGAGCACACTTATCATCTGGCCCGACAGGCATCTTGCTTACACTCTCTCCATCTCTATTCATGCAGGACAAGCTGGCACACAACAAGAAGGAGAGGTCGCAGACTGGTGGAGGAATGCCTGAAATCAAGGTCCTCACGGACTTTGAAAACAGAACCATCCAGCTGGCCGGCGATGACCGGGACCGGTCCTGTGCTGACGGTGAGGTCGGCGGTGCTCTACCAAGTGAGGATCCAGCAGTGCAACATCCATCAGACAACCATACTGTGAGTGATGTGTCCTGTTTCACAGGCCACTGCCATGCACTAATTATCTCTCCGTGCTTTCACAGACACATCTGCCAAACAGCCAAGTGCGTCCACGACCCAGGGCCTCGAATCAAGCCCCAAAGACATCTCAGAAGAGGAAGCTACTGAATCCCTCATTGAAGACCCATCACAGCCCTCACCCTCACCCTCCACCAGCACAGAGACACACACCTCGGTGGGACATAGCTTTGGAGTAGTCTCAGGATCACAATCTGGTGAGCACATGGCACTGTCTGATCCACAGCAGGTGGAGACAGAGACTTCCCAGGTTTCCAGCACTCAGAGGACTGCTGGAGACTGGAAATCTGCACAGTCCAAGTCAGATGAGCAGCCTCTTTACTCGGTCATACCTCAGATACAAGCAAAGTACTGCGGACACTGGAAATCTGAAATAAAAACAGAAAATGCCAGTAAAACTCAGCAGATCTGACAGTATCTGTGGAAAAGAAACAGAGTTAACATTTCGAGTTCGTATGACTTCTTCAGAACATATGAAGAAGAGTCATAAGGACTTGAAATGAACGTTAACTATGTTTCTCTCTCCACAGATACTGTCAGACCGGCTGAGTTTTACCAGCATTTTCTGTTTTATTTCGGTCATACCTCAGTTGCTGGAGCTGCAAAGGCAAACTCGGGAACATGAGGAAGGGATGTCTGCTACACTCCTCAGATTGCGAGGCAAGATGGAGAGTCTATCCACCTTCAGGCTGAGGTGATAGCGCCAGCATGCCAATGCACCGAGGTCAACACTGGTAGGATGACAGCTGCTTTGGAGACCTGGGTCCAGGACATTGGTCCTGCACTGCTGCGCGGGGTAAACTCCATTGCTGACACCATAGTTGGCTTTCAATACAAGAGGGCTGCTGGACAGCTCAACCTCACTTCAGCTTCCCCTTCTCCCCAAGGAGTCAGCCAGGGGCCCTAGGGCACCCACAGGGAGAAGGATCAGCAGGTGCACACCCCTAGGCTATCCTCCCAGGTTAAGTCTGAATGCCCCTTAAAGCATCCTAGAGAATGCTGGCCACCACTTAGATGGCCAGAGTTTAGTGCTCTGCGTGTATGCCTGAAACCCCACCCTCTTCTGCCCCACTTCACCCGACTGATTGGCAGCAGCTTTGCCCATTGGACTGCATGCTGTGCTCTCAGTTCAGGCGCAGGCATTCTCCGAACCCACACTGCAAAGCTGTGCTGTTAGCTTGAACCATGGGGGAGACTGGTCCAAACCGGGATGATGACATTGCAGGGGGCTGTGAGAGCTTCCACCAGTGATTGGTCCATGAGCAGCTTTAGCAAGGAGATTCTACAATGTGCCCAGTCGTCCAACTGTTCTGCAGTCCACTAAAATGCTCATAATTTTGCAGTCTGTGCCCAAGGGGTGAAAAGCTCTGAAGCATTTGGTGGCACTTTCAGGCCTCTGTGTGGCTTGAGTGGGCGGATAAGCTAGAGGCCCAACTCCAAACATGTCAATGTGGCTGCGCCTGAACTGTCTCAGCTACGGAGGAATGGTCGCCTTATACAAGATTTCCCTAATGCGTAGCCGCTTCCCTCCCCCCATTCCGCACATGCCCATGTACTACCATCAACCGCAGCGCAGCCCTTGTCCCCCGCCCCCAAATTGCCTCAGCCACAGCGCAGCCTTTGCCCTGGAACCGCACTGTGAGCCAGCCTGGAAAATGTGACTTGCCCGTGCCCTCGCCTGAATGCGTGGCGCCTCAGCCTCGAGGTCCAACAGGCGACCCTCACGAGCGCTGCGCAACGTTACTGTGCATTCACCTCCAAGTTCCCCTCAAAGTGCAACTCGCCTGGTGCACGCCTTATAAATGCTGTTGTGAAACACAATCCAGTGAGGGGGGATGATTCCAGCGAGCTGGGTTTATACTGAAATGCAGATGAATTACACTGAAGTTCCTGATGTGCGGCGGCAGGAAACGCAGCCCACCGTTGACGGGCAGAGTGGATAATTGCAAACTGTTTCACGACGTTGTGAAACCGATTTTTGGCCTCCCTGCCATATAGTCCGCTCACGCCGCCAAGCATGCTGCCACCAATGGGGGCAGATGATTCTGCCCCATCTATCAGTCGAATATCAACTTAATGCATGGATTTTGTGCTCAACCGTGAAGGGATGGTGCTCAGCCCTTTGCCCATAAAGATTTGGCAGGTTCTGTGATGTCAATTTATTCTATTATGACATCAATTTCATTTTGGTGACAGCTATCGGCGATCACTGGTGTCCAAGGAATTAGTGATGACAACAAACACGTTAAGCAGTCAATCAAGTTGTAGAATTCTCACAGACAGCAAACAAGGAAGTAAAAAGCACTGATTATCATTCACGTTTCAATCATTTTACAGAGAATGAAATAAAGATTGGGGCATACAGATGGGATTAACATGGAAGCTGAAATGTAAGCCAATGGAAAATAAAGATTAGGTCTTATTATTTTAATAATCTGTGGAATTTTTATCATGGAATGGAGGGAATGATACTCCAGACTTCTGAAGTTAGTTTTTCAGGGCCAGAGAGGTTGTCCTCCATAACTATGATGTGGTATGTGACAAAAACTCAGTTATACTTCATGCAACAAGGCTTAACATTTCAATGCCTTTTCAGTGAGAATAGTGCATAAAAAGTTGATGGTCAAGTCAAATCAGTGATTTCTGTTGATTCCCTCTGTGAAGACTGCAATAGCGCACCACGTGGAGGAGCAGGGTATCATGACAGTAACTTCTGAGTTTCCAAATTTAATTACGTATGTGCAGACGGCCAGAAGTTGTTGTCAGTTTCATAGAGCAATGATGGTGGATCCTGACAATTTCACCGCCATTACTACAGAAAATTCTGGACCATTTGAAAATCAAGGTTGATTGAGATCAGAAATTTACCGATTTGGTGGCTGATTTCTTTGTGATTATTTACTGTACATTGACAGGTGCTTTAAATGATTTCTTATACTTATGAGCAGGATTATGGCAAACAAACAGTGACTTTAAGTAATAAAGAAAATATAGCTTGCAACAAATACTAAAATTAACTACTATTGAGCACATAATATTCTAGCTAATGCAAATCATGAATACACCTACCGCTTCTCATGTTGATTATTAAAATTGTTTTAAAGCAGTGTAATACTAAACAACAAGGCAGCTCATATGAACAATCCATACAGCACTGAAAATATAACTAGTTCCCTGTTAGGTTTCATTATGCCACATATCATTCACTTGCTGAGAAAGCTGACTGGTAAGTTGGGCACAGGTTTTCATCAAAGTGCCACTGTTGAGTTGGCCTGCAGGAGACCTTTGTTGATTTGTCCCCTGTTAGCCCCTTAATTCCTCAATAACAATGCTTGGCCTTTCTTGGTATCACCACCTCCCTTCTTTCCCTCTTCACTCATATCCTGCTCAATGCATTGGAATCCCAACATAGACATTGTGCCATTCCTTTGAAAATACTGTACACGTTAAATTGCATTTGAAGGGCTTTTATTTTATCGCCTTCTTCCAAAAAATTACATCATTTGAATTTGTGAAAGGAAGTTTTTGAAGGTTTTTTCATTACACTCATTATGATTAACATGGGTGCAATATCTTAATCGATCTGATTTCTGTAATACTTTGCTAATGCGCTCGATTGTGTTATCTCCTTGTTTTAAAAAACATGTGCAGCTACTAGAGCCAGATATTATGTGCCTACACAGAAAATTGCACAGCATTCTACCTTTACTGATAAAATGATTTATTTGAAGATACAAATAGGATTAAGGTGCAGCAAAACAGGTTATTTGGCTGTTGATGCAACTGCAGGTAGATGGATACTGATCTCAATGCAACCCCTACTAAAACCACTTAATATTCTGTCACTGCTTTTAGATGCTCAGAGCAGTTTGTTTTGAACAGAAGCACTTTGCATTTGTTGCACATTTGTGTAAATAATTTGGAGAATATTTAATCCCATACCTGATATCAGTTCTCCTCCATGGCCTTGTTTCAGACACGAAAAGACTGCCTTTTGCTGATAGGCGCAATCAATGCATGCTTGGACAGCCTGCTGCAGGACCATGGAAGCTCTGGCAGGTCCAAAATGATCTGGCAGCTGCTGCAACCTCTTTTTATCAAGATGTGGCCCCGCACAAGCATGTTTGTTGACATATATGCAAACTACAATAAAGAAAGATCAGACATGTTAAGGATATGTGACAGCTTATGACAGTACAACAATTAGCTCAAATAAAACTCTAACTTTGTCATTTCCCTTAAGAAATCATTATTCAAATACTTCCAACACTCTGCAATGGGCATGTCTAGCACAATTTTCAACCTTCCGCTTCAGAGAATGAAATTAACACTCCAAGTTCCCCCGGAGCTTATATGCAGCAACATCTCAGCTATGTCCCCGAAGATTTCCTGTGTTCAGTATTCGCAATGAAATGGTGAAGATATTCTAAAAGAGGAAACCTTCCCACATTGGTTTGATAACATTGTTTCAAAAATCAACAGTGTAACAATGTGGGTAAAGAAAAGCAGATTGGACAGGAAGGGAGAGAGAGAGCCTAACTGTAATGGTGCAACAGCAGGTAAGAGCCATGTGGGCAATAGTAATAAAAAATAAAAGCAAAGGCTAAAACAAAAACAGAAACAGAAATACCTGGAAAAACTCAGCAGATCTGGCAGCATCGGCGGCGAGGAACACAGTTGACGTTTCGAGTCCTCATGACCCTTCAACAGAACTAAGTAAAAATAGGAAAGGGGTGAAATATAAGCTGGTTTAAGGGGGGGAGGTTGTTGGGACAAGCAGCCAGTAATAGGCGGAGATAACCAAAAGAAAGGAAATATGACTGTGAAAGCGGGTTTTAGTAAACACCTTGTCAAACACCAGGAGAGAAATGGAAAGCAATGAAGGTGAACAAGGCAAAAGAGAGATACGAAAATCCTGACGGAGAGTAGACCAAAACTTCTTCAAGGTAGGCATTTCTTGAAGAGAAGTGGCAGTCAATTAAACACAGAGATAAAAGCAAAAAACTGCGGATGCTGGAAATCCAAAACAAAAACAGAAACAGAAATACCTGGAAAACCTCAGCAGGTCTGGCAGCATCGGCAGAGGAGAGCACAGTTGACGTTTTGAGTCCTCATGACCCTTCAACAGAACTAAATAAAAATAGGAAAGGGGTGAAATATAAGCTGGTTTAAGGGGGGTGGGGGGGGGGGGGGTGGTGGGGGGGTGCGGATTGTTGGGACAAGCAGCCAATAATAGGTGGAGATAACCAAAAGAAAGGAAATATGGCTGTGAAACACCTTGTCAAACACCAGGAGAGAAATGGAAAGCAATGAAGGTGCATATTTCCTTTCTTTTGGTTTTCTCCACCTATTACTGGCTGCTTGTCCCAACAACTCCCCCCCCCCCGCCCCCCAGCTTATATTTCACCCCTTTCCTTTCTGTTTTTGTTTTGGATTTCCAGCATCCACAGTTTTTTGCTTTAAAAAGCAAAGGCTCCTTGTCTAAATGCATGAAGCATCCACAGTAAGGAAGATGAACTAATGGCACAAATAGAAATAAATGGTTCAGATCTAATCACCATTACAAAGACATGGTAACAAGGTGACCAAGTTTGGGAAATAAATATTCAAGATTACGCAACATTTGAGGAGACAGATAGAATGGAAAAGGAGGGCGGATATCCCCAGTAGTAAAGGATGATGTAAGGACATTAGTGAGAAAGGTTTTTGGTTTGGAAGTTCATGAAGTAGAATCAGTATGGGTGGAGATTAGGAATAGCAAGAGTCAGAAATACCAGCGGGAGTAATTCATGGGTCTCCTAACAGTAGTAAAACCCTTGGAAAGAGCATTAAAGAAGGAATTGTTGGAGCATGTTGTTACAATCCCTGTAGAGACCATGAACATTTAAAGAGGAATTTGAACACCCAGTGATTAACTGAAAGAAATTATGCCACAAGATTTCGCATTTTTAAACAACACCTTTACTATATATAAAAAATTAAACAAAGCAAGCAGTACTAACTTAACACTATAGTTTTTCAAGACTTGGGGTGCAACTCAATTCCTCTTTTTACTTCCTAAATCCCCCCCCAAGATTACCATTATACTATACGAAATCTTGAGGATTCATTCACTTCTCCTTTTGGAACTCAAATCAAGTAGGCCAAGGCTCTCTGAAATTCACTTTAATTTGTACTCAATGTTCCAGCTATTCTCCAAGGTATGCGATTTCATGGGGTTTCTTCCATTAGCATTTGGCTAAGTGATCATCCAATTTTTGTTCAAAAGCCCCCAACTGTGGACTTCTTAACTCAAGCTTAGGCCTCACTGCATTCATGCTGAGTGATACAAAAATCAGGAACACCCATAGTTCCCAATGCCCTAGGCTCCTTGTCTTGGCTTTGGACAGACACAGATTGTTTCACTGCTCCTAGAAGACTCTCTCTTCTTTTTCTCTGCCTTCTCCTAGCTAACTGCTCATTTTCTATGAAGGTTACTGCTGATTTCTTCCCCTAGCTCCTAACTAGGCAAATCTTCCATTATGAACTCCATCACCAAACTGAGCCGACCTCCCACCCACGTTCTCTGTGGCGAACAATAAAGGTAGTATTTTCTTTGCTTAAGGTACAGGCCTGGCTAACATTTATCTTTTTCTCCCCTTCGACTCAGTGAGCTCCAACTGTTGCTGTCTGCTCCCAAACTGAACTGTTGACTGCCTGCTTCTGTAAGTAAAACAAATAGATAAATTAACAAAGGAACCCCCAACCCCCACATCTCATCTCCATGGCAACATGGCATTCTTGGGAAGTTCCGAACGTAAATGTAAACCAATTATCTTTTGTCTTCAAACCAAACCTTATGATTCTGGGACCCATATGCCTAATTTTTATGTCTAATTGAGTTAACAACTCTTTTTTCAAGACTTGCTGGTCCCACCAAGGAACTCCTTGGTTTACAAAGCTGCTTTTAGCTTCTTTGATCTGGGATCTGCATGAATAATCAAAATCTCCTATTGAAATAACTGTAGACATCTTGTCCCTACCAAAAGCTCAAAGATGGGTCATCCATTGTTTAAGTTTACTCCCTGCTAACTCTAATCTTACTAAATAAACACAGGTTACTCTTTGAAACCCCAGGTCTGTTTGAATTTCAATAACTTCAGGGTTGTTTATCAGTTTCCCAAACAGATGTTTCTATTCGTCATCCATTTAACAGGGGCAGGGGCGCAGCCGAGTCGACTGTGCACCGGCTGACTTGTCAACGGCCTATTTAGGCCATTCAAAAAACAATTAATCTCATTAGTGGACCTGCCTTACGGTTGGCGGGCAGGTCATGAGCGCTGGCGGCCACATGAAAAAGCATGAAACCTCATCCATGGGCGGGATGAGGTTTCATTGCTGAATCAAAAAATTAAGAGACACTTTTAATTAACGTTATGTCCATGTCCCAACTCATGTGACATTGCCACATGAGGGGACTTGGATGGTGAATGAAATTTTCACTGCAGTAATTCTTTTTACTTTAGGAACCAATCTCCCTGAGGCAGCACTTAGTCTCAAGGAGATCAGAGCGCTCCTTCATGCACATGCGCGAAGGTGCAAACTTCTGATTTTAGGAATCGCCCCCTCCGCACAGGAAGCGCATAGGGCTTCCCTGTGGACATCACCCTGAGGCCCGCCCACTAAAAATGAGGGCGTTCCCCCCACCCCCACCCCCGATTGGGAGTGCCAATCGGAGGGCCGCCCGCCCATGCCCACCCCCAATGGGGGGAAAATTTTGCCCATGGTTTTACAAAAGGGAAATCATGTTTGACAATTTTACTAGAGTTTTATCAGGATGTAACTGGTAGGGTAGATAAAGGGACTCAGTAGATTTAGCATACCAAAAGGCATTTGATAAAGTGCCACAGAAAAGGTTAATATGCAAGATGAGGGCTCATGGAGTTGGGGGTGATATACTAGCGTGGATAAAGGATTGGTTAATGGACAGGAAGCAAAGAGTAGGGATAAACAGGGCTTTTCAAGTTGGCAGGTTGTGAGTACTGGAGTGCAACAAGGGTCAGTGCCGGGGCCTCAGCTATTTACTATTGATATTAATTAATTAGATGAAGAGACAGAGAGTAGTGTATCTAAATTTTTTGACCATACACAGCTAGGTGGGAATGGAAGCTGTGGAGAGGAAACAGAGAGGCTGCAAATAAATATAGCCAGGTTAAATGAGTGGGTTAATTAACAGTCTTGTTGAAAAAGAACCTTGAGGGATGAGTGACCATAATATGATAGAATTTTACATTCTGTTTGAAAGTGAAGTAGTTCAATCTGAAGCCAGGGTGTTAAATTTGAACAAAGGAAATTATGGAGATATAAGAGGAAAATTGGCTGAGATGGATTGGGATAAGACATCAAAAGATATGATGATACACTGGCAATGAGCAGTCTTTAAAGAATTATTACATAGTTTACAGCAATTATACATTCCTTCAAGGCACAAAAATACAAAAAAAAAGTAAGTCAACCATGGCTAATAAAGGAAGTTAAGGATTGTATAAGATTAAAAGAAAAGGCCTAATAAATTGCTAGAAATAATGGTAAACCTGAGGATTGGGAGGATTTTAGAATACAGCAAAGGAAGACCAAGAAACTAATAAAGAAAGAGAGAATAGAATATGAGTGTTAACTAGCAAACAACATAAAAACAGCTTGTAAAAGCTTCTACAGGTACTTAAAAAGCCAAATTAGCTAAGCCGAATGTGGGTCCATAACAGGCAGCGTCTGGAGAATTTATAATGAGGAATAGAGAAATGGCAGAGAAGCTAAAGGATTACTTTGTGTCTGTTTTCACTGAGAAAGGTACAAGGGATTAGGGAGAATGAGAAATTGAAGGAAATTATTCGTAATGAGGTTGTATTAGAGAAATTAATGGGACTGTTGTTTGAAAAGTCCCCAGGACCTGATATTCTACATCCCAGAGTGTTGAAAGAGGTTGCTATGGAGATAGTGGTTGAATTGGTTGTCATTTTCCAAAATTCTATATATTCTGGAACGGTTCCTGCAGATTGGAAGGTAGCAAATATCACCTCACTATTTAAGAAGTCGGGAAGAGAGAAAATGGGGAACTACAGACCTGTTCACCTTACATCAGTAGGAGGGAAAATGCTAGAATCTGTCATAAAGGTTGTGATAAATGCACACTTGGATAGTAATGATCTGATTGGGCAGTCAACATGGATTTATGAATGGAAAATCATGTTTGGCATACCTGTTGGAGTTTTTTGAGGATGTCACTAACAGAATTGATAAATGGGAGTCAAGTGGACGTAGTATACTTGGATTTTCTGAAGGCTTTCGATAAAGTCCCCCACAGGAGTTTGGCTAACAAAATTAAAGCAAATGGGTTAGGAGGTAATATACTGGCATGGATTAAGCATTGGCTAACAGGCATAAAACAGAGAGTAGGAATAAATGAGTCATTCTCACGTTGGCAGGCTGTGACTAGTGGGGAACAAGGCCCCAGCTGTTCACAATATACAACAATGATTTGGATGTGGGGATCAAATGTAATATTTCCAAGTTCGCAGATGACACAAAGTCAGTTGGTAATGTGTGTTGTGTGGAAGATGCAAAGCAGCTTCAAGGGGATTTGGACAGATTTAGTGAGTGGGCAAGAACATGGCAGATGGAATATAATGTGGAAAATGTGAGGTTATCCACTTTGGTAGGAAGAACAGATGTGCAGAGTATTTCTTAAATGGTGAGAGATTAGAAAGTGTAGGTGTACTAATTTATAGCATTTATTTTATCACAAGAGGATTTGAGTACAGGAGTAGTGAAGTCTTACTTCAGTTGTATAGAGCCTTGATTAGACCGCACTTGGAGCACTCTGTGCAGTTTTGAACCCCTTACCTTAGGAAGGATATTATTGCCATAGAGGGAGTGCAGTGAAAGATCACCAGACTTGTTCCCGGGGTGCCGGGACTGTCTTATGAAGAGAGATTGAGCAAACTGGGCCTGAAGGGGGAAGCCACTTAGGACCAAGATGAGGAGAAGTTTTTTACTCAGAGGGTTGTGAATCTTTGGAATTGCCTATCCCAAAGGGCTTTGGAAGCTCAGTCATTTTTTAAAATTCATTCAGGAATGTGGGTTTCGCTGGCTACGCTAACATTTATTGCTCATCCCTAGTTGCCCTTGAGAAGGTGGTGATGAGCTGCCTCCTTGAACCACTGCAGTCCATGTGGTATAGGTACACCCACAGTTCCAGGGTTTTGACCCAGCAACAGTGAAGGAACAGCGATATATTTCCAAGTCAGGATGTTGAATGACTTGGAGAGGAACTTCCAGGTGGTGGTGTTCCCATCTATCTGCTGCCCTCGTCCTTCTAGATGGTAGTGGTCGTGGGTTTAGAAGGTGCTGTCTAAGGAGCCTTGGTGAATTCCAGCAGTGGATCTTGTAGATGGTACACAATACTGCCACTTTTTGTCAGTGGTGGAGCGAATGGATGGTGTCAAGCTTCTTGAGTGTTGTTGGAGCTGTACTCATCCAGGCAAGTGGGGAGTATTCCATCCTGACTTGTGCCTTGTAGATGGTGGACAGGCTCTGGGGAGTCAGGAGGTGAGTTACTCACCGCAGGATTCCTAGCCTCTGACCTGCTCTTGTAGCCACAGAATTTATATGGCTAGTCTAGTTCAGTTTCGGGTCAATGGCATTGAGTATGTTTAAAGCAGATATTGACAGATTTCTAAATACCAATGACATAAAGGGATGTGGGGATAGTGTGGAACAAAGGCATTGAAGTGGATGATCAGCTATGATCGTATTGAATGGTAGAGCAGGCTCAATGGGCTGAATGGCCTACTCCTGCTCCTATGTTCCTAGGTTCCTATGTTCCCATGTATGCTGCTTAGGTGAGATGAGATGAGACAAGACAGGGTCTTCTGTCCTATTGCCCCTTCCCCATTCCACAAACTTGTTTTTACAAATATTAATGATGTTCAGACAGAATTTCTGAAGGCTGGAAGATTGTGTAAGCATCATTAAAATATTATAACCAATGTAAGTATGGCTGGCATTTTTATTCTAGGTGAGTCTGGGCTTAACACTGACTTATTGATACTAATGCAAAGTAGGCTTTCCAGTGAGTTCATTTAATGAGCTATCGAGAAACTGGGCCTGAAGAGGGAAGCGACTTAGGACTGAGATGAGGAGAAAAACTTTTTACTCAGAGGGTTGTGAATCTTTGGAATTCTCTATCCCATAGGGATGTGGAAACTCAGTCATTTTTAAAAATTCATTCAGGGGATGTGGGCTTCGCTGGCTACGCCAGCATTTATTGCCCATCCCTAGTTTCCCTTGAGAAGGTGGTGGTGAGCTGCCTTCTTAAACCGCTGCAGTCCCTGTGGTGTAGGTAAACTCACAGTGCTGTTAGGAAGGGAGTTCCAGGATTTTGACCCACAGACAGTGAAGGAATGATGATATATTTCCAAGTCAGGATGGTGTGTGGCTTGGAGGGAACTTCCAGATGGTGGTGTTCCCCTGTATCTGCTGCCCTTATCCTTCTAGATGGTAGAGGTTGCAGGTCTGGAAGGTGTTGTCAAAGGAGCCTTGGTGAGTTGCTGCTGTGCATCTTGTAGGTGATACACACTGCTGCTGTGCATTGATGGTGGAGGGAGTGAATGTTTAAGGTGGTGGATGGGGTGCCAGTCAAGTGGACTGCTTTGTCGTGGATGGTGTCAAGCTTCTTGGGTGTTGTTGGAGCTGCACTCATCCAGGCAAGTGGGGAGTATTTCATCACACT
The DNA here is from genome assembly GCF_964194155.1 of Cetorhinus maximus. Classification (NCBI taxonomy): domain Eukaryota; kingdom Metazoa; phylum Chordata; class Chondrichthyes; order Lamniformes; family Cetorhinidae; genus Cetorhinus; species Cetorhinus maximus. Next base: position 139,160,353 of record NC_135883.1, read on the forward strand.
TCTGGCTTGTGCCTTGTAGATGGTGGACAGGCTTTGCGGAGTCAGGAGGTGAGTTACTACCTGCAGAATTCCCAGCCTCTGACCTGCTCTTGTTGTCACAGTATTTGTATGGCTGGTCCAATTCAGTTACTGGTCAAGGGCAACACCCACTGTGCACTAACACCCTCACCAAGAAGGTGTCCAGTACGAATGAGTGAGCCCACAGTCATTTGGACCAGTTTGGACCTTAAATAGCACAGGTCCTGAAATTTGTGTTGTGTGTCTGGAGGAGGAGGAGGAAGAAACAAGGAGATAACTGGAGTTGTTTTTTTTTCAAAAGCATTAAAATGGTTTTGGAATATTTTCTGTTTATAAAATACACCTGTTACCCTGATACCATCAATGTGGGTGGACTGTGAAAACTGCAGCAGTCATCTAACCTCTGTTTCTGACAATATGACGTGCATTACCATATGAGTTAACCTCACCACCACATCCTGTACTTCAGGGGGTTCTGAGACTAGCTGAGTTTGAGGTGCAATAAAGCAGCTGTTAACCTGAAGAAGTACTCGAGGAAGACTCCCTACTTTACTCTGAAAATTACATGCCTGTCTAAATAAAAAAGGCTTCCATTTTTATAGCAACTTTCATGACCTTAGGCCATCCAGAAACATTATCCAGCCAATGGAGTACTTTTGAACTGTAGTCACTTCCGTAATATGAAACAGGGCAGGCAATTTGTGCATAGCAAGGTTCTGCAATGTATTAATGACAGGGTAATCTGTTTTCGTAATGTTGATTGAGAGATTGGTCAGGAAATTGGCTATACCTTTTCCTGCTCTTCTTCAAAATACTGCCACAAGGGTTATACAGGGCATTGGTGAGACCGCACCTCGAATACTCTGTGCAGTTTTGGTCGCCTTATGTAAGGGAGGACGTTAATGTGTTGGAGGCAGTTCAAAGGAGGTTTACTAGATTGATACCTGGAATGAGTGGGTTGTCTTATGATGAAAGGTTGGACAGACTGGGCTTATTTCCACTGAAGTTTAGAAGAGTGAGGGGTGATTTGATTGAAGTATACAAGATCCTGAATGGCCTTGACAAGGTGGACGTCAAAAGGATGTTTCCTCTTGTGGGTGAGTCCAGAACTAGGGGGCACTGTTTTAAAATCAGGGGTTGCCCTTTTAGGACAGAGATGAGGAGAAATATTTTCTCTCTGAGGGTTGTGCGCCTTTGGAACTCTGCCTCAGAAGGTGGTGGAGGTGGGGTCATTGAATATTTTTAAGGCAGAGGTAGATAGATTATTGTTAGGAAAGGGAATCAAAGGCTATCAGGGTTAGATGGGAATGTGGAAATTGAAGCACAAGAAGATCAGCCATGATCTTGTTGAATGGCAGAGCAGGCTCGAGGGGCCGAATGTTCTACTCCTGTTCCTTATGTAATGTCTACCTAAGAGGGCTGAATGGGTTTCAGTTTAACATCTCAATCAAAGTCTGCCACCTCCAACAGTGTAGCACTCTCTCAGTGCTGTACTGTCAGCTTTGATTTTTGTGCTCAAGTCCTGGGGTAGGTCTTGAACCCACAACCTTCTGACTCAGAGATAGAAGTGCTACCAACTGAGCCATCGCTGACTGAATAAAAAAATTCTAATTAAAATGAATAGAACTCACAACAATGGGCGACCCCATCTCCTCTGTATTAACATGTTAAGACAGGGCTCATCTAAAAATGCAACATAACCTCACATTGCTATGCACAGATTTACAGAGACGGCAACACTGGGAGACCAACGATCTCCTTGACAGGGGTGCAAAAAGACATATCCCCAACAACAGTTGCTAAAGAAACTGTACTAATTATGGGGCAGAAATTTGTGTTGAGTGGGTGGGCACGTGCCCAACCCGCTCGAGCTGTAAAATGATGCACGATGACATCGGGCCAGGGTCCAGATGTCAGCGCGCACTTGCATGATATTTCGGTCAGTGGGTGCGCATGGGAGTCAGCAGCACACCCATCGACAATTAACAGGCCTTTTAAGGCCATTAAAGTTCAAATGGAATTAAATTTTTCGCTGCCGGTCCAACCTTATGGTTGGCGGGCAGGCAAAAAGGCCAAGTGGCCTTTGCATTTTTTAGGAAACCTCATCCACGGGCATGATGGGGTTTCCAACAGTAATTAAAACTTGAATAAAAGTTTTTAACATTTATTCATAACCTGTCCCTGCTCATGTGATAGAGTCACATGACAGGACATGTTTTTAACATTGCTAATGTTTTTATTTTTAATGTTATAAATGTTCAGCACCCTGAGGCAGCTCTGTGCCTTCAGGGAGCATTCATTGTGCGCACTCGCATGCATGCGCGAACTTCCACACTCGCCCTCCTCTCGCCCCCACCCTGGCAGCGCTGAGCACTGCAGCATGCGTTTCATGCCGGCCATTAATTAGCCAGCCAGTGTGAAATCGATGTTGGTGCTCAATTGCAGGCAGTAGCCGGCTTTGCGACTCCTCCTAGGCCCGCCCGCAAGCCCACCCGACAAGGTAAAAATCCTGGCCATAGTTTTGAGAAATGTAGGACTGTAGGTTTAAGAATAATCCTGTGGTTTAAGATCACATGATCTGTGTAAACCAATCAGTTAGCAGTGCGAGGAACATCTAGGAGAGAGTTCTTCTTTAGTTTTAGAGTTTGATGCATAGGTGTAGTTGCTGCTGCTGTCTTGTTAATAAAGTTAAATGTGTCCTCCAAGAAAAGTTGCCTGGAAAATCAACTCTATAACAAACTTAAATGAGGATAAATCAGATCTGGTACTGTACCTCACCCAGCGATTGTGAATATCTAAGTTCATTAAAAAGAAAGGAAGATATATTCATTTGAGATGCCACAATTTGGCAGAATCGATCCCTTAGAACCAGCCACAGACGACTGGTCTCAATGTATAGAACATCTCGCGTTCTTCTTTCAAGCCAATGAAATCACAGGGGAGGAAAAGGGGAGAGTGATTCTCCTGAGTATTTGTGGGAGCAAGACCTACAGTTTAATTTGAGACTTGACGGCCCCCAGTGTCCCAGATTCGAAGACTTTCAGTGAATTAGTGGACCTCATTAAGGGACATTTTCAACCCAAGCCCTCAGTCACAATGCAGAGGCTCAGGTTCAATTCACAGAACAGAGCCCTGGGTGGGGTGCGGGGCGGTGGGGGGGGAAGACCATTGCTACCTATGCGGCAAAATTAAAACAAAACAGAATATTGTGATTTCGGTGAAACCCTGAATGACATGCTCAGGGATCGTTTAGTATGTGGTGTGCAGGGAGACACTATTCAGCGAAGATTGCTGGCTGAAGTGAATCTTGATTTTAAGAAAGCGTTAGAAATAGAACTTGCGATGGGACAGCGCCGTAAGGGATTCACAAGCGATTCAAAGGGTGCAAAATGGCTCCGTTCCTCTAGTCAGGTGGGAGCAGTCAGCCGAAAGTGGTGCGAAAAGCCAGGACTCCACCACGAAGCGTGAAAAAGCCCCCACTAACCGAAAACTTAGAGGAAACAGCTTAGCAGCAAAGTCGAAAACTAATTTTTATCAACGTGGAAACAATCATTCTCTTAATGATTGGCAATTTAAAAAGGTAGAGTGTTATTTTTCTCACAGAAGTGGACACATATTGTAACATTGCAAAGCGAGATTTAAACAGGCTTCCAGACAACAGTTGAAGTCCAATGAAGTCTATAGTGTAGGAGAGCCACAAACAACCAATTCTGACATTTATTCATTATTCAACATGAAATTTGGGAAGATAGAGTCAATTATTGTCACAGTGCAAGTGAATGGTAAACCCTTAAAAATGTAAGTAGACAGGGATGCTTCTTCCACTGTAATAAGAGAACACACTTTCAGATATTTAAATAAAGATGATCAACAATTAAATTTGGAACAAACATCTGTCAAGTTGAAAACGTACACAGGCAAAGAAATACAGGTAAGAGGTATCACTAGAGCAACTGTTCATTATAGACACCAATCAGCACAGCTACCCGTGATGGTATTAGAAGGTAGAGGAACAAGCTTTCTAGGTGGAAATTGGTTGAGGGAAATTAACCTTGATTGGCCAGTGAGATTTCAAAAGAAAGCTGGAAGAGTTCCTGAGTTGAAAAAGGAACAAGGCGAGGTACTTCAGAAAGAGCCTGGAGAGTCTAAGGACCACAACTGGGTGAAAAAGGAGTGTGTAAGCATTCAGCAACCTGAAGAAATGAAAACCATCTTAAACAACATGGAAGAGCAGCAGAAGAAACCCAAAGAGACTCTGCTGAATGACAGAATTCAAGATGAAGCGAGTGAGCTTCACAAAGAAAAGGAAAACCTGTTGATAGACATTCACACACTACAACGATCCCTCAGGTCAAAGTTTGTACCCCTGGAAAAGTATGAAGAGAAACAGAAAGAATTTAACATCTCTTTGAACAAACTGAAGAACCAGTTTGCAGAGAAGATGCAGCAATGCTCAAGTTTCCAGGAGGAGGCCAACAGACACAAGAAGGAGACAGAAGTGCTGAAGAATCAGCTGAATGAAGCTAAAGAGGCTTTGAAAGCAAAAGTCGTAGAGCTTTCCAAGATGTGAGTAGATAATGAAGTCATGGGTAGCTCAACGACTGAACTAAGACAAGTTGAGATTACATCTCAGAGTGAAGTCAAAAAGAAGGCCGAGACTAAATTCTGTGGTAAGAAGAAGACACATAGAAAGAGAATGCAGAGTTACTGATGAGGCACCATCTTCGAACAAGACAGCCTGATGCTTCAAATTTGGAGGGGAAGGTGGAGAAAAGTCAAGGGAACCAAAAAGCAATTTGTGATTTGCATAGTCGTGAGTGACAATTTACTGTTGGAGAAGCAGTATATGTAAGGAATTTTGGTGGAGGACCGAACTGGTAAAGTAAGCTCTGTGACCGGACCATCATCATACCATGTGGAAGTGGAGGGCTGGATGACCGTAAGCATGTGGATCATTTAAGAAAAAGAAAGATACCCGAACAAAATGATGTTTCACCTGTACCCATTACTGAACCAGTGATTCTTGTTGAAGTTGCTCAACCAAGGACAGACATGCCCAATGTCTCTGTCGGAGTGGAAGACACCAAACTGCCTGTGCCTAATGAGGTACCTGATGTTAATGCAGTTCCAGAGAATGTGTTTCCTACAAAAGAATCTGAAGTTGTGGAGCTACGACGCTCCACACGGATCAGGAAACCACCTGAAAGATTGAACTTGTAATTTCATGACATGTGTAAATATTGTGATGTCATGAGATAAATATCCTTGTAAATACAACATGTACAGAAAAGTTAAAAAGGGAGGAATGTAGTAATTATAGTTTTGAGCAACGTAGGACTGTAGCTTTAAAAATAATCCTGTATTGTAAGATCACATGATCTGTGTAAACCAATCAGTTAGCAGCGCGGGGAGCCTCTACAGGAGAGTTCTTCTTTAGTTATAGAGTTTGATGCACACATATTGTGGCTGCTGATATCTTGTAAATAAAGTTAAATGTGTCCTCCAAGAAAAGTTGCCTGGAAAATCAATTCTATAACAGAAACTTATCCATTTGAATACCATCAGGTGTCTTGTGGAAGAGTGGGTTTCCAAGATTACATCCAATGTATTATTCTTCTGCTAAAGTGCAGATATGTTTAATTTGGACAGTCCCTTTAAGGCTACAAGAAAGAACAGTTATGCTTTCGTCAAGTGGAGGTCAGAAGAAGCAACTATAAATTTCTGGCTTTATTGATATACACTTTTAAAGAAGGCCGGGAGGTCAGATGCAAGATACCTTATGTTGGGGAGCGGCGGGGGCTGGGTGAGTTGGGGGCAGTGGGGGGGGTCTTTCTCCTATAGAATGAAATCTTTGACTTTATTTTTCTTTTTTTTAAGTGCTATGCATAAAGTGTAGCAGATACTTCCCAAAATTGATAGACTAATATATTGACAGACAGTCAAATAAAGACAGGCAGATGGACAGGCAAACATACAGATAATTAGATTTTTTAAAAAACAGACTCCTCCAACAACATAATAAAGCCTCTCATATTAATAACAAGATTGATGGGAGAAGCTATATCATGCGGCTGAACTCTCTTTGGCACCAAGATAAACCATCCATTTGGATGTTGCAGCAACATTTTTGTTTATCCCTTTGCCCAGCAAGTCAAACCCTTCCCCAGCCACTGCCCACTACCCCCACTCCGCCCTAGCTCTGAACCCATAATTCTCCAATTTCCCACACCCTCTCTGATTTTTATCTTCTCCGTGAAACACAAACCCCATTTTCTTGGCCCATTTCCACTAAACTATTGACCAACTAAATTCCTTTCTGGCCTCCATGCTACGTAACATTGTGTAATGGGTCCCTCGCCTAAGACACCAACACATCCCATTTTAGACCAGTGCCATTACTCCCCTCCTTTTGCCCTTGAAAAATACTGCCTCATCTTTAAACTCCCTTTGTTCTCCAAACTCCTTCGAAAAGTTGTCACCTCGCAAACCCATGTGCACCTCGCTTGCAACTCCCTGTTTGAATCTTTCCAATCAGTTCCTCTCACGGCACCAAAAGTCACAAATGTCATCTCTATGTCCATGGTGCATTATCCCTCCTCAACTTCCTCTGCATCTCCGGAACCTTTGACATAGTTGTTCAGCTATGAGCTTTCTTCAGCTCAGTGGAATTGCCCTCACTCCATCCCACTCTTATTCAGCTGATCATAGCCAGAGCATCTTTACCAATGGCTTCTCAGCATCCTTACCATTTACCCTCATCATCCAAAGACATGGGTGCTAGCCTCCACATGTAATGCTGATGGCACCCAGTTCTACTCTTCCATCATGCTTTTTACTGCTTCTTTGATGTCAGGTTGGTCTGGTATCGCGTCTTGAATGAACTACAATGTCCTACAAGCTGAACATTAAGGCAAAACCCATTGTTTGTATTCCCTACCACGAGCTCGGTGTCACCCATAATACCCCACTGCCAGGCTGGACAAGACTTCTCACTCTGAGCTGAGCTTCTGACCCTGTAAGCTATCTGCCTACTTCCACCCTCTGGAACATTGCCCTCCTTGGCCTCTACCTGATTCCATCTGCCACTCAGATCCTCATCCAGGCCTTTGTAACCTGCGGATTTGACTCACCCAATACCGTATCCTGTCTTCTGTAAAGTCCAACTCATCCAAAACTCTGCTGTTCATATACACTGTCCTTGCTGATCAACATTGGCTCCCAATTTAAAACTCCAGTGCTTATGTTTAAGTCTGTCAATGGCATTGTCCCTCCCTATTTCAATAACCTTCTCTCTTGCACTACAAACCGTTTTACTTGAACCAAATATTTTATAGCTTCTGGCCATTTATCTGTTCCTCCTGCTCCCTTTGCCCCACCATTGGCAGCCACACCTTCAGCCACCTAGGCCCCACCCTGGAATCCTCTCCCAAAACCTTTTGACCAACCTCTCCTCCTTTAAGAGCCTCATTAAAACTCATCTCTTTCACCAACTTGTTGGTCACTCTTCCGAATTTCTGTTTCTTTAGCTTTTCATCAACTATTTCTCTCCATTATTCACTGTAGGATATTTATCTTTTTTAAAGGCAGTACAGCACCCGCCGCTCACACAATCCATGTGTATCACAAGCAGCTACTTACAGTGGGCAACTGGCATGGAGTGTTTACCATTTCCATGGATGTCCATTCCAAAGGTGCTGCTAAAGCATCCTAAGTGCACCAGATATTCTGAGCAGCGGTGAATCAGACTTATAGAGCATAATTTAATACCCTCCACTGTGGCAGGTTTGGTAGGGATGGCATTTAATCAGGCAGGAGGGTGGCAGGTCGGGACCCCGCTGCCTTCCTGCCTCCACCCTGTTTAAGTCCATGAGGCAGGAAGACCGTGGAAGGCCCTCCCACCCTGCCGTCAATTGAGGACCTTACGTGGGCAATTAACCTCCACTTAAGGGCCTCATCCTGCCACCACTGGTGTTAACACAGTGACCGACAGGGGCCTTGCCATGCAGGGAGTATAACAAGCAAACTTGTGCGGAATTGTTTCAGGGTCCCCAGGTAGGGTGTCCCTCTCTCAGCAAGGGTCCCGGCATCAGGCTGCCAAGCCCCACTCCCCCTCGACCACACCCCCACCTGCAGCGCCCCCCCCCCCTCCACGACCGCCCTCCACCTTCACTCGTCTGTGGCCTGGGATCCAGTGTCAATTCTAGGCCTTGGGTGGGTACCAGCAGCAGCCACCGCCTCCCCGGTAGCTATGATTGGCCAGTAGCTCTCGCTGGGGTGGGACTTCCATCCCCAGGTTCCTTGATCTCAGGCACGCCAGTGTCCAGTTAAGCGCCCGAGTGGCACTTGATTCGGCAGACTTTCCCTAAAAGACGTGACAAGGGGCTCCTGCTGTCCAGACGGCGGGAAAGACCCCTGTTGCCTCCAATAAACCCAGCCTATTGTATTCTATACTATATCAAATAACATATCTGAGCCATGAGTCTCAGAACAGACAAGCTATAAAAGATTTTGAATGACTTGCTGCTGCTTGTGACACTATGGTGGATTAAAGCCTTGCAGTCTTCAGACACACTGCCTTGATGGAAAGTCCTCACTTGACCATTCTTAAAAGAGTTGTGAAAGGACAGTCCATTTAACCCTCTTTCAGACACCGATTTTTTTTGTTGCCTCCCTGCTTCCTGAAGCGTACACTGAACTCTGTGCCTACCTGCAGTTACCAAGGTGCTGTCATTGTAATAAACCATAGCAAAGATGTAGTTTCACTGTCCACTTCTTACAATGGGCAAATTGTGCTAACACCAACATGCCCATGATTAGCAGTGGGCACAGTCATTGTTGTTGGCATTGTCATGGGACAGAGTATAGTTCATGACAGTTCCAAAGGTATTAAGGGATTTTGGGGCAAAAGTGGGTATTGGGTTTCAGATCAGCCATGAACTCACTGAATGACGAGACAGCCTCAAGAGGCTAAATGGCCTACTCCTGTTCCTGTATGTTCTTATGTCCTATGTATCTTAAGATTCTTACTGTTGACAGGAATTACATTAGATTGGATTAGTCTCAATAATGCTTTCCAACAGCCCTGGTTTTTGTGGTTTAACTGGGCAAGCATTTCATTTGGACAGCTTTCTGCCATAAGTTTTTTGTTCCACTAATTTGTAGCTCAGGAAACTATATAGCTTGTTGTCAGCCTCCTTGACAGAATGTGTCACAAGGAAAATGCTAAGCTACTTCAAGAGGACAGTGAACACTTCCGTTCTGATGTGCTCACTAAGTGATTGTTACTGCGGCAGTATCTACTTTGGGGTGACCCATCTCAAGTAGCTCTCTCTCTCTCTCTCTCTCATACATATGAGTATATGAAGTGGGAGCAGGAATAGACCATTCAGTCTTTTGAACCTGCTCCACCATTCAATAACATCATGGATGATCTGATTGTGGGCTCTGACTTCCTTGTTAGTCAAGAATCTATCTACCTCTGCCTTAAAAATATTCACTGATCCTGCCTCCGCTGTACTCTGGGGAAGAGAGTTCCAAAGATTCTTGACTCTCTGAGAGAAAAAAAATTCTTTTCATCTCCATCTTAAATGGGACACCCCTTATTTTTAAACTGTGTCCCCTCGTTCTAGTCTTTCCCTCAAGGGGAAACATCCTTTCAGCATCTACCTTGTCAAGACCTCTCAGGATCTTATATGTTTCAAAGAGATCACCTCTCAATCTTCTGAACTTCAATGGATACAGGCACAGCCTGTCCAAACCTTCCTCATAAAATAACCTCTGCATCCCAGGTATGAGTCGAGTGAACCTTCTCTGAACTGCTTCTAATGCAGTTAAGTCCTTTCTTAAATAAGGGCCAGGATTGTCCCCTCGGCGATTTAGGGGCGGGGCCCACTCACCGAGGGGAAAATGATGCGGGATAATGTCAGGAGGAACCCCCGACGTCATCCCGGTCCCTTTAAATTTTTAGGAAGGCGGGCAGACAGCGAAATCAGCTGTCCGCCCGCCGACCTGTCAATGGCCAATTCAGGCCATTGACACGCTAATTAAGATAATTAAAGACCTGCCCGTCCAAACTTAAGGCGGGCGGACAGGCCAGGAGCCCCGGCAGGCTCCAGATTATTCATGAAACCTCATCCACTGGTGGGATGAAGTTTCATGTTCGTTTTTTAAAAATTTAATAAATTTTCTGTGTTTCTTGTTAACATGTCCCATCTCATGTGACATTGTCACATGAGGGGGACATGTTAATAATTTTAATATTTCTCTATTTTTTGACTTTTCTTACCTGTCACTAATTTCCCTGAGACAGGACTTTACCTCAGGGAGCAGTGCGCTCTTCAACAGATGGGAATTCCCTCCCCCCCCTCACAGGAAGTGCATAGCGCTTCCTGTCGGGAAGGCCGCTGGGCGGGCCTTAATTGGCCTGCCCACTCAAAATGGCGGCGGGCCCCGTTTCAGTGGCGGGGGTCGGCCCGCCGCTGAGCCGGTGGGGCCCACACGCCATCCGAGGGCAAAATTCTGCCCAAGGAGACCGAAACTGTACACAGTACTCTAGGTGTGGTCTCAACAACACCTGTACAACAGTAGGAAAACATTCCTACTTTTACATTCCATTTGCCTGGCGCTAAACAACAATATTTCATTCGCCTTCCTAATCATTTGCTGTACGTGCATACTAACTTTTTGTGATTTCTGCACCAGGACACCCAGATCCCCCTGTAGACCAGAGTTCTGCAATCTCTCTCCATTTAAATAATATGCTGCTTTTCTATTCTTCCTGCCAAATGGACAAATTCAGACTTTCCCACAGAATACTCCAGCTGCCAAATTTTTGCCCACTTACTTAACCTACCCATGTCCCTTTGCAGACTTCTTTCCTTCTCACAATTTACTTTCCTGCCTATCTTTGTGTCATCAGCAAATTTAGCAACCTTAATTCAGTCCCTTCATTTGAGTTATTGATATAAATTGTAGCTAGTTGAGGCCCCAACACTGATCCCTGTGGCACTCTACTCGTTACATCTTACCAACCTGAAAATGACCATTTATCCCTACTCTCTACTTCCTGTTAGCTAACCAATCCTCTATCCCCACTAATATGTTACCCCCTACATCATGAGCTCTTATTTTGCGTACTAACTTTTGATGTGGGACCTTGTCAAATGCCTTCTGGAAATTTAAGTACAGCACATCCACAGGTTCCCCTTTATCCACAGTGCTAGTTACTTCCTCAGAGAACTCCAATAAATTAGTCAAACATGATTTCACAAAACCACGTTGACTGTCTGATTGCGTTGACATTTTCTAAGGGCCCTGCTAAAACCTCCTTAATAATAGATTCCAGCAATTTTCCACGACAGATGTTAAGCTAACTGGCCTGTAGTTTCCTGCTTTCTGTTTCCTTCCTTTCTTGAATTAAAGGAGTCACATTCTCTACTTTCCAATCTGATGGGACCTTTCTGAATCTAGGAAATTTTGGAAAATCAAAAGCAATGCAGCTACCATCTCAGCAACCACTACTTTTAAGACCCTAGGATGAAGCCCATCAGAACCTGGGGACTTGTCAGCTTTTAGTTCTAATAATTTTCTTAATACTCTTTCCATGGTGAGTGTAGTTGTTCTAAGTTTTCCTCCCTCCCTTTCATCTCCTGATTGACAATTATTTCTAGGATGTTATTTGTATCCTCTACAGTGAAGGCAGACACAAAATATCTGTTCAATTCATCCGCCATATCCTTATTTTCCATTATTAATTCCCTATTCTCACTCTCTAGAGGATCAATGTTCACTTTGCTTACTCTTTTCCTTTTTAAATACCTGTAGAAACTCTTACTATCTGTTTTTATATTTCTAGCTAGCATTCTCTCAAACTCTAATTTCTTATTAATCTTTTAAACATCCTTTGCTGTTCTTTATATTCTGTAAATCTTCTGACCTGCCACTCATCTTTGTGGAATTATATGCTTTTTGTTCAATTTGATACTATCTTTAACTTCTTTAGTTAGCCATGGATGTGCGTCCTTCCCTTGGAGTCTTTCTTTCTCACTGGGTTTTATCTTTTCTGAGAATTCTGAAATATCTCCTTAAATGTCTGCCACTGCATCTTTACTGACCTCAACCTTAAATTCCCCATTCATTTTTGCCAGCTGTCTTATGCCCTCATAATTTCCCTTATTTAAGTTATTTACTTAAGACACTAGTCTTAGATCCACTCCTCCCTCAAATTGAATGTGAAATTTAATCATATTGTGATCACTGCTACCTAGGTGTGCCTTCACTATGAGATCATTAATCAATCCTGTCTCTTTACACATTACCAGAGCTAGCATAGCCTGCTGTCTGGTTGGCGCTAAAACGTGGGACGGAATTATCCCAGATTTACACTAAGTGTGGTTGTGGTTGGGTGAAACGATGTTTAACCCATCGGCCGTGACTGTGGGTTTTCATGCCGTATCGTCCCAAACCTGCCACGTTATTTATGTGCTCCCAGGAAACAAGCCATTTCCATGGAGGGCGGGCTCTCATTCGCCCGCCCGCCATCACCCCGCCTCTGCATCACGCCGGACACCATATTTAAAGTCTAGCCATAAGCACACATCTCAGTGCTTCCAGACCAGCACTGCTGCACAGAAGACATGGCCCTGAAACTGAAGAAGACTGCAGCCCCCAGGTTCAATGATGCGTTCCTCAAAAGCCTTTTGGATGCCATGAAGGCCCGTCGGGATGTCCTCTGTCCCTGCTTTGGCCACAGGATGGACAGCAACAACACTGGCCCAGGTTGGGAGGTCAGCGCCAATGCCCTTCCAAACAGGACAGCCACCCAGTGCTGCAAGAGGATGAATGATCTCCTCCGTTCCGCCAGGGTAAGTCATTCTTCTCATCACTCTCAACTCATACACTCACAAACCCAGCACAGATCCACAGGGCCCTCACTCACTGACGGTTCAAGGGACATCACCATTCACTCTCTTACACTCACCGTCATTGTCCTCATCGCAGTCATGGGACCACTCACCACCCACACATACCGGGCATACTTATCACCTAGCCTGGCAGGCGTCCTGCTTACATTCTTTCCATCTCTATTCATGCAGGACAAGCTGGCACATAAAAAGAGAGAGGTCCAGACCAGTGCCTGAATGCCAAAATCAAGGTCCTCACGGACGTTGAAAACAGAGCCATCCAGCTGGCCAGCGATGACCAGGACCATTCCTGTGCTGATGGTGAGGTCGGCGGTGCTCTACCAAGTGAGGATCCAGCAGTGCAACATCCATTAGACAACCATGCTGTGAGTGATGTGTCCTGTTTCACAGGCTATTGCCATGCACTAATTATCTTTCCTTACTTTCGCAGGCACATGTGCAAAAGAGCTGGTGGACCAGGGCCTCCAATCAAGCCCCAAAGAAAGCTCTGAAGAGGAATCTAGAGGCACCCTCTCTGAGGTCCCATCACAGCGCTCACCTACACCCTCCGCCAGCACAGAGACACACACCTCGGTGGGGCCTAGCTTTAGAATAGCCTCGGGATCACAATCCAGTGAGCACATTGCACCATCCAATCCACAGCAGGTGGAGGCAGGGACTTGCCAGGTTTCTGGCACTCGGAGGATTGCTGGAGGCCAGAAATTTGCTGAATCTGAGTCAGATGACAAGCCTCTGGACTGAGTCATACCTCAGTTGCTGGAGCTACAAAGGCAAGCTCGGGAACATCAGGAAGGGAACATACTGTTCACTATTGTAAATAAACTCCCAAGAATATCTCCCTGCCTATGGCTCCTTGTTCTGTTGAACAGTGTTCTTGTCACTCAGATGTGAAACCTTTCTGCTCAAGATAAAGGCAGGTGTCTCAGTCCAGGGCCTTTTCCCTGTGCTCTGTGCAACCTTCAGACCAAAGTGATGGTCCAGTCTCACACTCCCTGGAAACATTACTGATGCCTGCACCTCGATGGTGCTTGTCATTGCTGCCAGAATGTTGTGGGCAGGAGTCACAGAGTTCTCTCATTCTCTCTGTGTGCTCTCAGCACCTTTAAGGTGAGGCTGTCCCCCATCTCTTCAGCATCTGTGACCACCAATGCTGTGCTCCTGAAAGGGTCAGGTGCTGAAGGCAGATAGAGGATCAAATGCTTCTAAAGTTTCATGGTTGCATCTCTATGATATGACCCTGATCACAGAGCACAAGCGAGCTGCCCTCAGCCAGACAGGAGTCAGACATTCTCAGAGGTTATGTGAAGATCTATGGTGTATCCTCTCTGCATGTTGTCATCATCCTCCTGCAATCGAGAGACTATTAGGGCCTTCACTGTGTCTCCAAGACAGGAGCACTCTCACAGAGGGTATTTGCGCTGCCATAAGCCAGACTGGAGTCAAACATTCATAGATGCAATGTGAGGAGCTATGGTGTCTCCTCACTACATGTCGTCATCATCCTCCACAACTCTATGAGGGCCTCCTGAGTGCGCATGCCTCCTCTGGCCAGTGCAAGACCTCATCCCTGTCATTGTCGCCCCTGAGGACCTCCTCACCTTCAGCCCCATCGGCGTCCTCCTCATTGGAGGAGAGATACAACTCCTCCATCTCCTCCTCAGCCAGCTCGTCTCCCCGTTGCAGCGCCAGGTTGTAAAGGGCACAGCAGACGATGATGATGCATGACACCCTCTGTGGACTGTATTGCAGGGCTCCACCAGACCGGTCCAGGCACCGGAACCTCATCTTCAGCATCCCAATGACCTGCTCCACCAAGTTGTGAGCTGCAGCATGAGCCTCATTGTACTTGGTGAGAGGGAGGTGGTGGCATAGTGGTATTGTCACTGGACTGGTATTCCAGAGACCCAGAGTAACACTCTGAGAACCAGGGTTTTCAATCCCACCACAGCAGATGGTGAAATCTGAATTCAGCAAAAATCTGGAATTAGAAGTCTGATGATGACCATGAAACCATTGCTGATTGTTGTAAAAACCCATCTGGTTCACTAATGTCCTTTAGGGAGGAAATCTGCTGTCCTTACCTGTTCTGGCTTACATGTGTCTCCAGACACACAGCAATGTGATTGACTCTTAAATGCCCTCTGAACAAGGGCAATTAGGGATGGGCAATAAATGCTGGCCTAACCAGCAAGGCCAACATCCCATGAATGAATTTTTTTTTTAAAAACCGTCACTCTGCTGCAGTCTCAGGCCGCCACACAGGTGTCATCAGCCACATGTGGGTAGCCCATGTCTCCGAGGAGCCAAACCTGCAGCGTCTGTGGACCCTGGAAGGCTTCAGGGATCTGTGACTGACTGAGGATGTAGGAGTCTTGTACACTCCCTGGAAACCGTGCGCACACCCGCAGGATGCGTTTCTGGTGATCGCATACTAGCTGCACATTCAGTTAATGGAAGCCCTTGCGGTTGATGTAGTCCACCGTGTGTTGTGACGGAGATCTGAGCGCCACATGAGCACAGTCAATCGCACCCGTGGGAAACCCAAGATCTGGGCAAATCCAATCGCTCTTGCATCCTGGCTGTCCTGGTCCCGGGCAAAATGCGTAAAGTTGTGTGCCCTCGCAAAGATGACCTTTATGACCTCATGGATGCGTTTGTGGGTGGAGGCTTGTGAGATCCCACAGAGGCCATCTGTGGAGCCTTGGAAGGAGTCACTGGCATAGAAATTGAGTACAGTCACTTTCACGGCCACTGGCAGTGGATGCCCTCCATGTCCCCATGGTGCCAAATCCTGCAGTAGCTGGCAGAAGTGACCGACCAGTTCCCTAGCCACGCGATATCTTTGGCGGCAATGGTTCTCAGTCATCTGCAGGAATGAAAGGCGGCATCTATAGACCCTGGGTGTCACTAGGCGTTGGTCTGCAATGGCCCGCTGTGGCTCTTGGGCAGCATGTTGGGGAGCCCCAGCCGCCCCTTCTTCCTGAGGTTGCTGCTCCTGCCCCTGCGTAGCCAGGATCCTCAGTCACTCTCTCTCCCCCGTCGTCTTCGTGCTCTGTAGGCCATCAGGCATACAGTTAGTTCACCAGATCCCATGATCCTGCTGTCTCCTGCAGGATGAAGGGGAGAAGCACGTGGTAAGATCCTGCCCTGGTTAAGTGTGACGGCTCCTTCATGCTTCCCAGAGTGCTGGCCACTACTTGGGTGGCCAGAGAATTTGCGCTGCATGGCTGCCCTGTTCGCTTGAACCATATAGAGACTGGTCCAAACCAGGATGAAAGGGGCTATGAGCAGCTCCAGCAGTGACTGCTCCATGGCCAGCTTTAGCAAGGAGATTGTACAACATGTTCAATCGTCCAACTGTCCTGCAGTCATGAATTTGCAGTCTGTGCTGGAAGGGGACGGTGGGTGGGGGTGGTTAGCGGGGGCAAAGCTCTGGAGCACTTGGTGGCACTTTGATGCCTCTGCATTGCTTGGGTGGGCAGGTGAGCTAGGAGCCCGACCCCAATCATATCAATGTGGCTGCGTCTGAACTGTCTCAGCTGCAGAGGAATGGTCACTTTTTGCAGGTTTCCCTAAAGTGTGACTACTTCTCTCGCCCACCCTACCCCCCACCCGAATGTTTGTGCATCATATTCAATGGCAGGGCTGCCCTTCCCACCCCCTCACCACCAGTCGCCTCAATGGCAGGGCTGCCCTTAACCCCGACTTCCTGATGCCCCTGAAGCTTGAAGTCCAACAGAGGGCCGTGGCGAGCGCTGCACAACGTTACTGTGTACACACCTCCGGGTTCCCCTCAAGGTGCAGGCTGTCAAGTGCATGCCTTTTATGTACTGTTGTAAAACACATTGGCCGGATGGACGAACCAGCGGTGGGGGGACGATTCCAGCTGGCTGGCCTGATAATGATATGCAGATGTAATACAATGAGGTTCCCGATGTCCGACGGCGAGAAACCCGGCGCGCCATCGGCAGGCTGAGCGGACAATCGCAAACTGGTTTCCTGCCATCGGAAAACTGATTGTGGCTTATTGTTCACTCACGCCCCCAATCACACCTGACGCCAGCAGGCATGGAAAATTCCATCCATGCTGTTCTAAGAAACTGTCCCAAAAACACTCCATGAACTTATCATCACCCAGGCTATGTTTGACAATCTGATTTGTCCAATCTATACGTAGATTAAAATCACCCATGATTATCGCCATAGCTTTCTCACAAGCCTCCATTATTTCTTCCAGTATACCCTGTCCTACAATGTGGTTACTGTTAGGGGGCTTATAAGCCACTCCCACAAGTGACTTCTTAACTATATTATTTCTCATCTCTACATCAAACTGATTCTGTATCTTAATCTCCAGAACTAAGGTCATCTCTATTGTACCAATGTCATCCTTAATTAACAGAGCTACCCCTCCACCTTTTCCGAGCTTCCTGTCCTTCCTAAAGGTCATGTACCTTTGAATATCGGATCATATATATTTATTTCTATTTGTCTGTCAATTCATCTGTTTTGTTATGAATGCATTCAGATACAGAGTCTTTGACACTGTCTTTTAATTTTTTTTTGTAACCTCTAGCCTTACCTGCTGGTGCACTCTTAGGTATGTGCACTCTGTCCCTTCCTGCATGGTCTGATCATATTCCTACCTTATTCTTTTGCCTTGTGTTCTATTTAATTTCTCATATCTTCCCAAACTTGATCCCTTGCCCACACTATTTAGTTTAAAGCGCTCTCTACTATCCATTTATGTGACTCGCCAGAACACTCGTCCCAGCACGGTTCATGTTAAGACTGTCCCAACGGTACAGCTCCCACTTCCCCCAGCACTGGTACCAGTGCCCCATGAATCGAAACCCATTTCTCCCACGCCAATCTTCAAGCCAAACATTTAACTCTCTAAGCTGATTTACCCTACACCATTTTGCTCTTTCTTCTGTAAAAACATGTTGGCTTGTTTTGTTAAACAGTTTGACCTCAAGTTTTCATCAAATAGTGAACAGATAAAAGGGCAGAGGCAGTGAGATACAGAGATAGATCAGGATGTGGTGAAATTAATTTTAAAGTGGCAGTATTTACAGATGTAAAGTACAGTTTAGTCTTTTTGTAATCTGGCATTATTTTTAAGCAACATTGGCAACTCATGGGTTCAACTGTCTGAAGGTACATAGAAACCTAGGAAGAGCAATGCAAGCCAGTCATTCAATTAGATCAGGCTGATCTGTATCATAACTCTATTCATTAAACCACCTAGGCTTTGCGACTTTTAATACTCTTACCATTCAATCTTAGTTTTGAAATTTTCAGTTGATCTAGATTCAACAACTTTATGGGGAAAGAAAGTTCCAGATTTCCACTACCCTTTTTATAATGAAGTGCTACCTGACTTCGTCTCGGAACGGCCTGGTTCTCATTTTAAGGTTAGGCCTCCTTGATTCTGACTCCATGAGCATCTCAAAGTTTCCTTCTGTGACAAAACACTATGGACTCTGAATAAAGGTATGTAGCAAGAGCTCTGGCTGAACAGCACTTTAAACCAGATGGTGCAGTGATGGATTGCCACGCTGGGTCTGGCACTCCCCAGTCGGGTGATCAGTTCCCAATTTCATCCGTGCTGCCACGGAGGAATGTTAGACAACGTCAGGAAAATCAGAGGCTGGCCAATCCAGACTACCATCGCAGAACTCCAGGTCGACAACACCCAAGGTAAGGGGCTGTGAACAAGGCAGGGGTAACCGACCTGAGCAGGGAATACTGAGCTGGGGAGGCAGAATTAGAGGGGAAAATGGAGGAGGGGAAATAGTTTTTAAGAATTCATGAACTTAATGAAAAGTTAATGCCAGCAGCGGAGGAAAAGATTAACCTGCTAGATGATGAGTCAATTGATATTCCTGATTTAAAACTAATCAGCCTTTCTCAGTGGTGGAGGCGCTCCATACAAAATGGGAGCAGGAGAAGCCTGCTCCACCATTCAATAAGATCATGGCTGGTCTAATTGTGGCCTCAATGCCACTATCCTGCCTACCACCCCCCCCCCCCCACCCCCCCCCACCCCCTAAATACTTTTTGATTCCCTTTTTAGTCAAGAATCTATCTAAGTCTACCTTAAAAATATTCAATGACCCTGCCTCTGGGGAAGGGAGTTCCACAGGCTCACCGTGCGCTGAGAGAAAAAAAATTCTTCTCATCTCCATCTCAAATGGGAGACCGCTTACTTTTAAACTGTGTCTCCTAGTTCTGGTCTCTCCTACAAGGGGAAACATCCTTTCAGAACCCACTCTGTCAAGTCCTCCCAGGATCTTATATGTTTCAATAACTCCAATGGATACAGGCCCCCAACCTGTTTAACCTTTCTTCAGAAGATAACCCCCTCATCCCAGAATCAGTCAAGTGAACCTTCTCTGAACTGCTTCTAATGCAATTCTGTCCTTTCTTAAATAAGGAGACCAAAACTGTACACAGTGCTACAGATGTGATATCATCAATGCCCTGCATAATTGCAGTAAAACTTCCCTACTTTTATATTCCATTCCCCTTGCAATAAATGCCAACATTCCGTTTGCCTTCCTGATCACTTGCTGTACCTGCATACTAACTATTTGTGATTCAAATACCAGGACACCCAGATCCCTCTGTACTGCAGAGTTCTGCAATCTCTTTCTATTTAAATAATATGCTGCTTTTCTATTCTTCCTGCAAAAGTGGACAAGTTCACAATTTCCCACATTGTACTCCATCTGCCAAATTTTTGCCCACTCACTTAACCTATCTATATCCTTTTGCAGGCACCTTATGTCCTCTTCACAACTTACTTTCCTACCTATCTTTGTGTTATCAGCAAATGTAATAACTATACATTGGTCCCTTCATCCAAGTAATATATATTGTAAATAGTTGAAGCCTCAGCACTGATCCCTGTGGCACTCCATTTGTTACATCTTGTCAACCTGAAAATGACCCATTTATGCCTAATCTCTGCTTCCTATTAGCTAACTAATCTTCTATCCATGCTAATATGCTATCCCCGACACCATGAGCTCTTACTTTTTGTACTGACCTTTGATGCGGCACCTTGTCAAATGCCTTCTGGAAATCGAAGTACAGTACATCCACCGGTTCCCCTTTATCCACAGCGCTAGTTACTTCCTCAACAAGCTCTAATAAATTAGTCAAATATGTTGATTAACATTGGCCTCAGCATCCCTGGCTTTGTGAGGGAGGGGGAGAGGAAGCAAAGTCAGCCAAGGTCACTGTCACTTTCCAATGGCTCCTGATTTAAAAAATCTAGGCTTATACATGACCATGCCACCTGGGCACAATACCAAAGGGTGTCTGGGACGTGTGTGACTATCACCCACCATGATTCACTATCGAACAGAGGGCAGGGAAGGGCAAAGCAGATAGAGAGGAGAGGGAGAGCGGAGGCAGAGGAGAAAAGAAAGAAAAAGGAGAGGGGAGGATAGAGGAGGAGAGAGAGGAGGAGAGAGGATGGTTAAAGGGAAGGAGGGGAGAGAGGAGAGGATAGAGAAGCAGAGAGAGTGGAAAGGGAGAGGAGAAAAGGGGAGAGGAGGTGGACGGGAGAGGATTTTTTTTATTTTGCTCTTATGAAGAATCTAAAAAAAGGTAATTGTTAATTCCTTTACAGAATCACAGAATCACAGAATCACAGAATCACACAGTGCAGAAGAAGCCCTTCGGCCCAACGAGTCTGCATCGACACGTGAGAAACACCTGACCTACCTAATCCCAGTTACCAGCACTTGGCCCATAGCCTTGAATGTTATGACGTGCCAAGTGCTCATCCAGGTACTTTTTAAAGGATGTGAGGCAACCCGCCTCCACCACCCTCCCAGGCAGTGCTTTCCAGACCGTCACCACCCTCTGGGTGAAAAAGTTTTTCCTCACATCCCCCCTAAACCTCCTGCCCCTCACCTTGAACTTATGTTCCCTTGTGACTGACCCTTCAACTAAGGGGAACAGCTGCTCCCTATCCACCCTGTCCAAGCCCTTCATAATCTTGTACATTGCGATCAGGTCGCCCCTCAGTCTTCTCTGCTCCAACAAAAACAACCCAAGTCTATCCAACCTCTCTTCATAACTTAAATGTTTCATCCCAGGCAACATCCTGGTGAATCTTCTCTGCACCCCGTCCAGTGCAATCATATCCTTCCTATAATGTGGCAACCAGAACTGCACACAGTAGTCCAGCTGTGGCCTCACCAAGGTTCTAGACAACTCCAACATGACCTCCTTACTTTTGTAGTCTATGCCTCGATTGATAAAGGCAAGTGTCCCATATGCCTTTTTCACCACCTCACTAACATGCCACTCCGCCTTCAGAGATCTATGGACACACATGCCAAGGTCCCTTTGTTCCTCAGAACTTCCTTGTGTCATGCCATTCATTGAATACTTCCTTGTCAAATTACTCCTTCCAAAGTGTATCAACCTCACACTTTTCAGGGTTAAATTCCATCTGCCACTTATCTGCCCCTTTGACCATCCTGTCTATATCTTCCTGTAGCCCAAGACACTCAACCTCACTGTTAACCACCCGGCCAATCTTTGTGTCATCCGCAAACTTACTAATCCTACCCCCCACATAGTCATCTATGTCGTTTATATAAATGACAAATAATAGGGGACCGAGCACAGATCCCTGTGGTACACCACTGGACACTGGCTTCCAGTCACTAAAGCACCCTTCTGTCATCACCCTCTGCCTCCTACAACTAAGCCAATTTTGAATCCACCTTATCAAATTACCCTGTATCCCATGTGCCTTTGCCTTCTTTATAAGTCTCCCATGTGGTACCTTGTCAAAGGCTTTGCTGAAATCCATATAAACTACATCAACTGCACTACCCTCATCCACACACCTGGTCACCTTCTCAAAAAATTCAATCAAATTTGTTAGGCCTGACCTCCCTCTGACAAAGTCAATGCTGACTATCCCTGATCAAACCTTGCCTCTCCAAGTGGAGATAGATTCTCTCCTTCAGAATTTTCTCCAATAGTTTCCCTACCACTGACGTGAGACTCACTGGCCTGTAGTTCCCTGGCTTATCTCTACAACCCTTCTTAAATAACAGAACCACATTAGCTGTTCTCCAGTCCTCTGGCACCTCCCCGTGGCCAGAGGGGAATTAAAAATTTGGGTCAGAGCCCCTGCTATCTCCTCCCTTACCTCCCTCCGCAGTCTGGGACACAAATCATCTGGACCTAGAGATTTGTCCACTTTTAAGCATGCCAACACCTCCAATACCTTGTCACCCCCTATATCAATTTGCTCAAGAACCTCGCAGTCTCTCTCCCCGAGATCGATACCTTCATCCTCATTCTCTTGGGTGAAGATGGATTTGAAATATTCATTCAACACTCTAGCGATGTCTTCTGGCTCCACCCATAGATTGCCCCCTTGGACCCATATGAGCCCTGCTCTTTCCCTGGTTATCCTCTTCCCATTGATATACTTATATACTTTAAGCTTCATCAGTTTAATATTTCTATAATTCTGGCTGTTTCACTTCTGCATTTTAAAACCACTACAAATCAATCCCACAGGCCACTCCTCAAAATAACAGCTGACAGATAACAAGCATCCTTCTGTGTCCATAGCAATAGGATCACCAAATTTTAAATACAGCTTCATTTCAAAGAGCCCATTAATTTAAAAGGGCAGTCCGAAACTGGTCAGTTATGGTGAAATGCAGACTATTAGTTTAAAATAGCAGCAGAGTGGATAGAGACCTTCACAGCTTATCCTTCTGTTAACACTGAAATGTACCCACTGGTGGCCTCCAGCTCTGATCCTGCTAGATATTGCAGTGTTGGGGGTGGTTACCTTTTTAGATAGTTTGGAAGGGCACCCAAGCCACGATGGACAATGTTGAAGTGCCCTCTATCATTGAGATGTTAAACCATCAAAAATACCATGGCATTATTCAAAGAAGAGCAAGGGAGTTTTCATTCTGGCCAACATTTATCACTCAGTCAACTTCACTGAAAAGCAGATTACCCAGTCATTATCGCATTGCTATTTTTTTGGAGCTTGCTTTGTACAGATTGGCTGTAACATTTACGATTACGACAGTGACTAGACTTCAAAAGGACATCATTGGCTGTAGACAACTTGAGGCAATCTGAGGATGTGTAGGTGTGACATGAACATAAGCTCTTTCTTTCTTAATTTTTTATTTCTTTAAGTAAAGCCTAGTTCCATTCGCCTATCACCCTTGTGCTTGCTGACCTCCAGTGGCTCCTGTCCAGTCCTGCCTTCACTACCATTTTATCCTGGCTATACTGATGGTGGCAGTATTATATACTCATACATTCAAAACTCTTTGATAAAAACTAAAAGCTAAAAGCTACTGCGGATGCTGGAAATCCAAAACAAAAACAGAATTACCTGGAAAAACTCAGCAGGAGCATTCGTTGCTCCCAATGCGGTCTCCTCTACATTGGAGAGACCAAATGCAAACTGGGCGACCGTTTTGCGGAACACCTGCTGTCTGTCCGCAAGAAAGACCCAAACCTCCCTGTCGCTTGCCATTTTAACACTCCACCCTGTTCTCTTGCCCACATGTCTGTCCTTGGCTTGCTGCATTGCTCCAGTGAAGCCCAACGCAAACTGGAGGAACAGCACCTCATCTTCCGACTAGGCACTTTACAGCCTTCCGGGCTGAATATTGAATTCAACAACTTTAGATCTTAAACTCCCCCTCCCCCCATCCCCACCCCGTTTCTCCCCTCCCCCACCCCCCCGCTTTTTTTTCAATAATTTATATAGATTCTTCTTTCCCCACCTATTTCCATTATTTTTAAATCTAAAACTAAAACCTTGTTAGTCTTTTCCACCCCACCCCCACTAGAGCTGTACTTTGAATGTCCTGTCTTCCATTCTTAATTAGCACTTTTCTTAGACAATATCACCACCTTCAACACCTCTTTGATCCTTTTGTCTGTGACATCTTTTGATTATCTGCTCCTATCACTGCTTGCTTATCTCCACAATCACCACACCCTCAACTTCTCTCTTCCCGCCCCCCCCCCCCACCTTAAACCAGCTTATATTTCTCCTTTCTCCTAACTATGCTTCAGTTCTGCCGAAGGGCCATGAAGGCTCGAAACGTTAACTGATTTCTTCTCCACCGATGCTGCCAGACCTGCTGAGTTTTTCCAGGTAATTCTGTTTTTGTTTCAAAACTCTTTGCCCAGAATGGGGTTGAAATGTAAATGTTTACAATATTTCAGTCTGTACAAATATTTAACATTTTAAATGTTAACAACCTTTTCTATGACTGATGTTAACAAAATGGAAAATAGGCAAACAAGGCTAAATACTTCTGTGTATGTATTGCTAGTTCTTTAATTGTGCCTGGGACTCGGAGTTATGGAGTGGTGCTGGAAGTTTGTGAGCTTTCCTCTTGATCTCAGCAAGGTCAGGTAGCAAGGCTACCATCAGCTGGCTTGACTAAATGTAAAAATTCTGCTTTGGATTTACCACCTTAGAGTGTATGCGAGGAGCCTCAATGCTTGTCAATCTCCTAATATGTGCCTTTGGCCCTAATATACCAGAGGAGCTGGTATTCCAGCCCCTTTAGTCCTCTCCATTTGATGCCCCCTGTATTGGATTACTAACCCTAACCTTTTGTTCCAAATCTCACTGGGTTTACAATCCTCCACAGATGTTAAGGGGCATCCATCATGTTTTGGTAAAAGCAAAAAACTGCCGATGCTGGAAATCCAAAACAAAAACAAAAATACCTGGAAAAACTCAGCAGGTCTGGCAGCATCTGTGGAGAGGAGCAGTTAACGTTTCAAGTCCGCATGACTCTTCAACAGAACTAAGGAAAAATAGAAAAAGGGGTGAAATATCTCACCCCTTTTCTATTTTTCCTTAGTTCTGTTGAAGAGTCATGCGGACTCGAAACGTTAGCTGTGTTCCTCTCCACAGATGCTGCCAGACCTGCTGAGTTTTTCCAGGTATTTTTGTTTTTGTTATGTTTTGGGTTTCTTTTGCCCATTTTTCAGAGAAAGATTTACAAGAAAGTTGATTTAGTTGATTTTTTAATGTGAAGCTCATTCACACAGACTTAAAAACAGGACAGAGAGACAAAAGATGATTATAATGATCATGCATTTGGTACTGAAGTTGTTTCCCCGAAGACTATAAATAAAAAGTGATTCATTAGCCTGCCTTAGGAATTCATAAACACCAACATGTTGGGAAATCTCTGGTGCTGAAGGCTCAGCAGAGTTTGTCTGGTGTAGGACTTTCTTTCATGAGATAAAAACAGGCACAGAAACATTCATAGTAGATCTATAAACAGAAAGCAGTGAGAATAAATTTTGGCCAGGCTCAGAAGGTTGGAAGTAGATAGATGTTATTTTGTTTGAGTCCAACAAGATTACTGATTGTTGCTGCTGCTGCCTGATTATTCCTACTAAACTGCTTGTCCACTTTTAACCAAGTACCTGCTTAACCTGTACTGGCTTCCCCTATTCCTGTACAAATACACATTCCCCCTGGTAGCTCGTTGACTCTTGCTCATGGATTAGACCAGGGTCCATCTCTCTTCAGCACCAATGTCAGTGATCCCTATCATTGTTAGAGCAGGATCTTGCCTTCCGGATACAGTGACTGGGATCAATCACATTAGTGCTGCTGAGGAGAAAGCGGCCCTGGTCGTACATTTGCAGCTGGACTCGGAAAGGAGCGGAGGAGGAGATCAATGACAATACAAAAGGAGATGGAGATCATTTGAAAGGGTGCAAGTGGACAGCAATGAAGGAGAGAGAGGGAAGCAGTTAATGAAGGAGGGAGGGAAACAAATGGCAATGAAGGAGAGAGGGGAATGAAGGGAAAGAGCAATGAACACAATTAGAAGCAGAGGGAAGGGAGCAAGGGAAGGATGAGGGAAGAGATAGAAGCTGGGAATGGCGCTTTAGGATGGGCAGAGAAGAGAATCCCAGATGAATTCAGGTGGAATGGGGAAAGAGGCCACTAATATGTGGTGGGGGAAGTGCAGGGAGCGCAGTTAAGGGTGTACCAACGCGGCAAGATGGCGGATGAGAGAAGACAGCTTGAACGCTGAGTTGACAATTTGAACTGGGTTAGTGGCAGGGGTGTGGGGAAAGAGCGGGGTGAATGAATGGCAGGTTATTTGAGGGGAAGAAAAGGAAAAGAGTGCCACTCTGGTACTGGGTGAATAGTATGGCATGATGAAAGGATGGACAGTAGGATGAGATGTTTGGCCATCACCTCCAATTGTTATTGGTAGGTTATGTTCAGTGTTGAGTCTATTAAGATCCTAGTTCACTTTTATCTTCATCCTTAGCTAGATCAACACTATTGAGGAGGAATTGAAGGAAATTAATATCACTAAAATAATAGTACTGGAGAAAGTAATGGGACTGAAAGCCGATAAATCCCCAGGGCCTGATAATCTACATTCCAGGGTATTAAAGGAGGTGGCCATGGAAATAGTGGATGCATTGGTTGCCATCTTCCAAAATTCTGTATATTCTGGACCAATCCTGGCAGATTGGAGGGTGGCAAATTAACCCCACTATTTAAAAAAGGAGGGAAGGAGAAAACAGTGAATTATAGATCGGTTAGCATAACATCAGTAGTAGGGAAAATGCTAAAGTCTATTATAAAGGATGTGATGACAGGACACTTAGAAAATATCAGTGGGATTAGACAAAGTCAGCATGGGTTTTTGAAAGGGAAATCATGTTTGACAAACCTACTGGAGTTTTTTCAGGATGTAACTAGCAGAATAGATAAGGGAGAACCAGTGAATGTGGTGTATTACGATTTTCAGAGAGCTTTTGATAAAGGCCCACATAAGAGATTAGTGTAAAATCAATATACATGTGATTGAGTGTATTATCTTGGCATGGATTGAGAATTGTTAACAGACAGGAAACAGAGAATAGGAATAAATGGGTCTTTTTCGGAATGGCAGGCAGTGATTAGTGGGGTACCTCAGGGATCAGTGCTTGGGCCCCAGCTATTCGCAATATGTATCAATGATTTGGACAAGGGAACCAAATGTAATATTTCCAAGTTTGCTGACAACACGAAACTTAGTGGGAATGTGAGCAATGAGGAGGATGTTAAGAGGCTTCAAGGCGATTTAGACAGGCTGAGTGAGTGGACAAATACATGGCAGATGCGGTATAACATGGGTAAGTGTGAAGTTATCCACTTCGGTAGGAAAAACAGAGTGGCAGATTATTATTTAAATGGTGTTAGATATGGAAATATTGATGTACAAAGGGACCTGGGTGTCCTTGTACACCAATCACTGAAAGCAAGCACGCAGGTGCAGCAAGCAGTTAAGAAGGCAAAGGGCAAAGTGCTGGCTTTCATTGTGAGAGGACTTGAGTACAGGTGCAAGGATGTCGTACTGCAGCTGTACAGGGCCTTGGTGAAACCACACCTGGAGTATTGTGTGCAGTTTTGGTCTCTTTACCTAAGAAAGGGTATAACTGCCTCTATGGAAGTGCAGCAAAGGTTCACCAGACTGATTCCTGGGATGACAGGATTATCGTATGAGGCGAGATTGGGCCGACTGGGCCTGTATTCACTGGAGTTTAGAAGAATGAGAGGGGATCTCATTGAAACATATAAAATTCTGACGGGGTGGACACACTGGACGCAGGGATGATATTTCCTCTGGCTGGGGGGCCTAGAACAAGGAGTCACGGACTCAGGATACGGGGTAGGCTATTTAGGACTGAGATGAGGAGAAACCTCTTCACTCAGAGGGTGGTGAACCTATGGAATTCTCTACCACAGAAGGCTGTGGGGGCCAAGTCACTGAATATATTTAAGAAGGAAATAGATAGATTTCTGGACTCTAAAGATATCAAGGCGTATGGGGAGAGCACAGGAGTACGGCGTTGAGATAGAGAATCAGCTATGATCATATTGAATGGCAGTATTTGTACATTTTTACATGCTGTGTACTTTGTATTGTCAGACTGGACTGCACAAACTCTTGTGATACCCAGCACATCAGTGCAAAAGATAAGGCATTTTCCACAATCTTCAGCCAGAAGTGCCAAGTGGATGATCCATCTCGGCTCCTCCCGAGGTCCCCAGCATCACAGATGCCAGTCTTCAGCCAATTCAATTCGCTCCATGTGATATCAAGAAACGGCTGAAGGCACTGGATGCTACAAAGGCTATGGGCCCTGACAATATTCCGGCAATAGTACTGAAGAATTGTTCTCCAGAACTTGACACACCCCTGGCCAAGCTGTTCCAGTACAGCTATAACACTGGCATCTACCTGGCTATGTGGAAAATCGCCCAGGTATGCCCTGAACAGAAAAAGCAGGACAAATCCAACCCGGCCAATTATCACCCCATCAGTCTACCCTCAATCATCAGTAAAGTAATGGAAGGGGTCATCAACAGTGCTATCAAGCGGCACTTGCTTAGCTATAACCTGCTCGCTGACGCTCAATTTGGGGTCTGCCAAGGCCACTCAGCTCCTGACCTCATTACAGCCTTGGTTCAAACATAGACAAAAGAGCTGAACGCCAGAGGTGAGGTGAGAGTGACTGCCCTTGACGTCAAGGCTGCATTTGTCAGAGTGTGGCGTCAAGGGCCCTAGCAAAACTGGGGTCAATGGGAATCACGGGGGCGGGGAGCTCTCCACAGGTTGGAGTCATACCTAGCACAAAGGAAGATGGTTGTGGTTGTTGGAGGTCAGTCATCTCAGCTCCAGGACATCACTGCAGGAGTTCCTCAGGGTAGTGTCCTCACCCCAACCATCTTCAACTGCTTCATCAATGATCTTCCTTCATCATAAGGTCAGAAGTGGGAATGTTTACTGATGATTGCACAATGTTCAGCACCATTCGCCACTCCTCAGATACTGAAGCAGTCCATGTCCAAATGCAGCAAGACCTGGACAATATCCAGGCTTGGATTGACAAGTGGCAAGTAACATTCGCGCCATAAAAGTGCCTGGCAATGACCATCTCTAACAAGAGAGAATCCAACCATCGCCCCTTGATGTTCAATGGCATTACCATCACTGAATCCCCCACTATCAAAATCCTGGGGGTTACCATTGACCAGAAACTGAACTGGACTAGTCATATAAATACTGTGGCTACAAGAGCAGGGCAGAGGCTAGGAATTGCACGATGAGTAACCCACCTCCTGACTCCCCAAAGCCTGTCCACCATCTACAAGGCACAAGTCAGGAATGTGATGAAATACTCCCCACTTGCCTGGATGAGTGCAGCTCCCACAACACTCAAGAAGCTTGACACCATTCAGGACAAAGCAACCCGCTTGATCGGTTCCCCTTCCACAAACATTCACTCCCTCCACCACTGACACACAGTGGCAGCAGTGTGCACCATCTCCAAGATGCACTGCAGGAACTCAGCAGTGCTTCTCAAGCAGCAACTTCCAAACCCATGACCGCTACCATCTAGAAGGACAAGGGCAGCAGATAGATAGGAACACCACTACCTGGAAGTTCCCCTCCAAGTCACTCACCGTCCTGACTTGGAAAAGTATCACTGTTCCTTCACTGCCACTGGGTCAAAATCCTGGAACTCCCTTCCTAACAGCACTGTGGGTGTACCTACACCACATGGACTGCAGCAGTTCAAGAAGGCAGCTCACTACCACCTTCTCAAAGGCAACTAGGGATGGGCAATAAATGCTGGCCCAGCCAGCGAAGCCCACATTCCATGAATGAATAAAAAGATGCATTCCATTTTTTTTTACAATTGTAAAAGTGTTTCCCTTCCTCTACCCAGTTTTTTTCTCTCTTGAAGGTAATGATTATTCTGAGGTACAGTCACACTGAAGCCAATCACATTCTGGTACTTTGCCTACATGACCACTGTCGTATGTGTTTTCAAGCTAGGCAACCATAGCCGACAGTTGGTCATTGAGACTCAATGGAGACTTCCAAGCCTTGCAGATGTTACAGTAGAACTGCAAGGATGGCCCTTAGCAACAGAGGGCTAAGTTACCAGGATTTTCTGTCTCAAAAGGACGATATCTAAAAGAGTTATAAAATAATGCATAATATAGAAACTTTAAATCCTGGAATGTTACTTCAAGTCAAACCATGACATTAAAATAATGCGGAACAGGCTCAAACTAGCAGAAGGCATATTTGGAACTAAAGTCAAAAAGATATACTTCACAAAGACTGATCACACCGAATGAACTTCCTGGTAGGTAGTGAAATCACTGAGATCATCAAAGAAGCAGAGGCTATGATGAGAATTGGTGCTTCTTTCTGGGAGGATGAGCTGGGATAAGTTGGATGACCTTCCACATCCATTTCTATCATGTCATTTCATTCAAAAGTCCAGATTTTCTGACAGGCACCACTTGATAGTGGTCAGAAATATGAGCTCTGACTGGTTTCTTCTTAAATTGCAGACACTGAGGCCAGTGTAAATCCCCCCTACTATTGCCCCTACTTCCACTGATAAGGGCTCAGCACACAGTAGGACTGAAGTTGGGATCTTCCTAATCTGTGTGAATCAATATGAGACCATGTAGTACATTTACTCAGTGACTTATTGCTGATTTAGTATCTTTTGTGTAGAAAGTGAGTAATTTATATTAGAGTCTTTAGTCTGTCTTTAGATGTCTTTAGTCCAGTCTTTAGATGGCAGGAGAAAGCAGCAGTGAGGGTGCAAAGAGGAAATTACATGTTCATCACGCAAATGATGAATGGAGTCATCAGAAAGCAGCAATAAACGACAGATCACACAAACATCACGGTGATTAAGAGCTTATAATTACATCATTATGCAACTAAGGCCACCCTAGAATGTAATTGGACATCTGGATTTGTGTTATTGTAGCTTTGAGCTAAATATTTTTAAAAACAGAATATTTTTATGCCCATTTTACAATGCTGCAGAAGATCAACTTGCAGATAATACATATTTCATATGCATAATTTATATTTGAATATTTTATGTGATGTGTTTTCAATATTTTTAGGTGGATTATTTTGTATACAAATCTTTTAAAATTACAGCATTTTATATTAACGCATATCAGTTTGCGAGTTGTGGAACTTTGTGCTTGTTTGGGGGGTCAACAGTGAATGTGTCATGAGATAGCAAGTGGGGATGAGAGGTCAGATTTCAAACTTTAACACAGTGAGAAATGCGTGCAGGGGAGTGTTAATCTGAATATCAGGTGCTAAGTTTACAGTCCCGATTTATAGTTCACTCGATTTTCCACCCACTGCACAAGCTGCAAGGCAGGTTCATGCCCAGCCATCTGATTAGTGCTCCTAACAGGCAAAGCTCAGCATTGGGAGAACTAACTCATAGAATGGGCTTCAATGGATCAAATTTTTGCCTCATGACACCTCAATGTCACACATCCATCAACACAATCAGAACCTTCACTAGCAAACAAATAAATCATTCTATAAATATTGCTAATCTCACCTCTAAATTGTTCTGACAATCTGCCAAGAACAATCAGCTTCTAACTGACCTCAGGAAGGCGCAATGTTGGTGAGGCCGCAGAGGGACACAAGGAGTTAAAACTATTGCAGTTCTCGAAGTAGAATAATGTATTTTATATTAAGTAGTAACGTATCCCCTGGCATATCATAAGCAACATCATGAAAGGGCAGAAAAGTGATTAGAGTTTATTCTGAGTTAGAGTGTGTGCTAAATTATGTCTACTGATGATTTTACTGCTAGAATGGTTATATTGTGGGTTTTCTTTTGCAAATTCCAACTGCTCTGATCTGAACAAGATATTAGCTATTAATCAGTTCTGAATGGCTGGCTACAATTTTTGTTGAATGGTTGTTTTGAAAGTGGTATCTGTGTTACAATTGGCTGAGCGTGCTGGGTTGATAGAAATTAAGTAAGCTGTACAGGTGAGAAGCAGTCAAACTGTGAGAAGCTAACAAGGTAAAAAGGCAGCTGAGAGGTAAGATTGAGAAAAGGCAAGTAGTAGTTATAGGGAATGTTATTTTTAAGAGGGGCAGGTGACCGTTTCTGCCACTAAGATCAGAAGTCCCATATAGTCTGTTCTCTCCTTGCGGCAAGGGTATGGAGCTTGACAGAGTGGCTAGAGATTCCAGAAGGGGAGTGGGAGCAATTGGAAGTTGTGGTTTATATTGAAAGTCATGGCATAAGAAAGGATAGGATCTTCCACAGGAAGTTGTGCAGTTAGGTCTTAGACTAAAAAGCAGGTCCTCTCCAGGGTAATAATATCAAAGTTACAGCCAATGAAAGGCAGGGACATAAGGAAATCAACACAGGGAGTGACAGATAGTGTCCTCAGCGAAGTCCTCAGATTTCTAGGCCATTGGCAAGTTGTGTGGCATGGGAGAAGCTCTTTATATGTGATGGGCCTCACTCAAACCAAATGTCCTCTCTAAGAAGAAAAACAGAGCAGTAAGGAGAAGATGACTAAATCTGAGTGCATACAGGGAGATGTTAAGTGCAGTGCAAGGGCAAAGAAGTCACAAATAGTAAACTGAAGAGGGTATGAAAAAGGGAGGGAAAAGGTACGGAAGACTACAAATGATTCAGGGTTGCAGTATGGGAAAGTGCAAAGCATCAGGGATAAACCCGGTAGGGACACAAATTAAAATTGTGAGGCAAGAGCTTGACTTGAGCCAGAACAAGACCGGGAAGTAACAATTCCCACCATTACATTTTCAGAAAAAATAGAGAAGACATAAAGCAAACATAAAGGAAAATCCTTTGGAAGTTCAGGTTTAATACTTCATTGATGATATACTCAGAGAGATTCTGTCTAGGTTACAAAAAAATAAGGGATCTGTCCACTGTATTGGCCTTAGACCCATCAAATAGGGAAAGAAATTGAGGATGAGGTTTGTAGGCTACTTAAAGAGGTAGGTAGTAGTAAGAAAGTTGGAGTTATGTGGAGGCTTCAGGGAATCTAGGTTAAAGCCAAAGATTGTTAGGCATTGATATAATGTATCTAGGACTAGAATGTGGTGGTAAATCAGATCTTGCATAATAAAGCAGGTCAAGTAAACGACCTGAAGGTAGAAAATATGGATATTTAAAATTAATTTACAGGATGTAAGCGTTGCTGGCTAGGCCAGCATTTATTGCCTATCACTAATTGCCCTTGAGAAGGTGGTGATGAGCTGCCTTCTTGAACCGCTACAGTCCAGGTGGCATAGGTACACCCACAGTGCTGTTAGGAAGGGAGTTCCAGGATTTTGACCCAGCGACAGTGAAGGGACGGCGATATATTTCCAAGTCAGGATGGTGAGTGACTTGGAAGGGAACTTCCAGGTGGTGGCGTTCCCATCTATCTGCTGCCCTTGTCCTTCTAGATGGTAGCGGTCATGGGTTTGGAAGTTGCTGCCTAAGGAGCCTTGGTGAGTTCCTGCAGTGCATCTTGTAGATGGTACACACTACTGCCACTTTTTGTCAGTGGTGGAGGGAGTGAATGTTTGTGAAAGGGTGCCAGTCAAGTGGGTTGCTTTGTCCTGGATGGTGTCAAGCTTCTTGAGTGTTGTTGGAGTTGCACTCATCCAGGCAAGTGGAGAGTATTCCATCACATTACTGACTTGCGCCTTGTAGATGGTGGACAGGATGTGGGGAGTCAGGAGAGGAGTTACTCGTCGCAGGGTTCCTAGCCTCTGACCTGTTCTTGTAGCCACAGTATTTATATGGCTATGGTAACTCCCAGGATATTGATAGTGGGGGATTCAGCGATGGTAATAACATTGAATGTCAAGAGGTGATGGTTAGATTCTCTCTTGGTGAAGATGGTCATTGCCTGGCACTTGTGTGGCGCAAATGTTACTTGCCACTTGACAACCCAAGCCTGGATATCGTTCAGGTCTTGCTGCAGTTGGACATGGACTGCTTCAGTATCAGAGGAGTCGTGAATGGTGCTGAACATTGTGCAATCATGAGCAAACATCCCCACTTCTGACCTTATAATGGAAGGTCATTGATGAAGCAGCTGAAGATGGTTGGGCCTAGGATACTAACCTGAGGAACTCCTGCAGTGATGTCCTGGAACTGAGATGATTGACCTTCAACAACCACAACCATCTTCCTTTGTGCTATTTACAATATAAATCAATGATTTCGATGAGGGAACCAAATGTAATATTTCCAAGTTTGGTCATTTAGATCTGAGATGAGAAGAAACTTCTTAACTCAGAGGGTGGCGAACCTGTGGAATTCTCTACCTCAGAAGGCTATGGAGACCAAGCTACTGAATATATTTAAGAAGGAAATAGATAGATTTCTGGACTCTAAGGTGAAGAGGGGTATGGGGAGAGAGTGGGAGTATAGTGTTGAGATAGAGGATCAGCCATGATCATATTGAATAGTGGAGCAGGGTCAAAGGGCCAAATGACCTACTCCTGCTCCTATTTTCTATGTTTTGGTGTTTCTGTGCCAGGTATGACTCCAACCAGTGGAGAGGTTTTCCACCTTTGATTACCATTGCCTCCAGTTTTGCTCAGGCTCCTTGATGCCATACTTGATCAAATGTTGCCCTGATTTCAAGGGCAGTTACTCTCACCTCACCTCGGGAGTTCAGCTCTTTCGTCCATATTTAAATCAAGGCTGTAATGAGTTCAGAAGCTGAGTGGCCCAGGCGGAACCCAAACTGAGCATCAGAGAGCAGGTTATTGCTAAGCAAGTGCCGCTTGATAGCACTGTTGATGACCCCTTCTATTACTTTACCAATGATCGGGAGTAATGGGGCACTAATTGGCCAGAGCCGATTTGCCCTGATTTTTGTGTACCGGACATACCTGGGCAATTTATCACATTGCCAGGTTGATGCCAGTGTTGTAGCTGTGCTGGAACAGCTTGGCCAGGGGTGCGGCAAGTTCTGGAGCACGAGTCTTCAGTTCTATTGCCGGAATGTTGTCAGGGCCCATAGCCTTTGCAGTATCCAGTGCCTTCAGCCGTTTCTTGATATCACATGGAGTGAATTCAATTGGCTGAAGGCTGGCATCTGTGATGCTGGGGACCTGCGCAGGAGGCTGAGATGGATCATCCATTCGGTACTTCTGGCTGAAAATTGTTCCAAATGTTTCAGCCTCATCTTTTGCACTGATGTGCTGGGCTCCTCCATCATTGAGGATGGGGATGTTTGTGGAGCCTCCTCCTCTAGTGGGTTGTTTAATTGTCCACCACCATTCACAACTGGAAGTGGCAGGACTACAAAGCCTAGGTCTGACCCATTGGCTGTGGGGTCACTTAGCTCTGTCTATCTCTTGCTGCTTATGCTGGTTGGCAAATAGTCCTGTGTTGTAGCTTCACCTCATTTTTAGGTATGCCTGGCGCTTCTCCTAACATGCCCTCTTCATTGAACCAGGGTTGGTCCTCTGGCTTGGTGGTACTTTCCAGTCTGATGGAACTTTCCAGAATCTAGTGAATTTTGGAAAAGTAACACCACTGCATCTATCATTTCATTAGCCACCTCTTTTAAGACCCTAAGATGAAGTCCATCAGGACCTGGAGAGCTGTCAGCCCGCAGCTCCATCAGTTTGCTCAGTATCACTTCCCTAGTGATTGTAATTTCACCAAGTTCCCCTCTCCCTTCTACCTCCTGATTTACAGCTATTATTGGAATGTTTTTTGTATTTTCCATTGTGAAGAAAGAAGCAAAATATGTAATTTCATCCGCTATTTCCTTATTATCTACTATTATCTCCCCATTATCATTCTCTAGAGGGCCAACACTCACTTTGCTTACTCTTTTCCTTTTTAAATACCTGTAGAAACTCTTGCTATCTGTTTTGGCATAGGCAGTCAAGCTGGAGTGGGCAGCCCATCTTTTTAAAAACCTTTTTCAGAGGATGGTAAGGGATGGGTACTATTTTCAGGGATGGCCTTTACTCTTCAGGGGGGGCAGCCCCCACTAAGATAGTAGCCCCCTGTCTCCCTACCCATCTGGGCCATTGAACATACCACACCCCTCCCTAAACTGCCCAAACACCCCCTGCCCAAGACTCCAGACTCACCCGGCGCTGGGATCCATGGGCCTTCTTCTTGGGCCTGTTTGCAGTCCTGGCAGCGCCCACTAATTTGCTCTTGGTGCTGCCAGCACTGATGGAGCTGCCAGCCAATTGGATTGGCTGACAGCTCCCGGGGCGGGACTTCTTCCCCGTGAAGGTTGGCTCAATGCTAACATTGCTTCCGGGGAGAAGGCGAACCGTCCACAACACCCACCCTGCGCCCCCACCCCCAGCCCCATAATATTCCACCCTAAGTTTTACACATGGAGCATTGAATTTAAAAGCAAGGGAATCTCATTGAACTTGTACCACATGGTGGTTCACCCGGAGTTGGAGTATTGTGTACACTTTTATTATCACTGGCAAGGTCAGCATTTATCTCTTGTTCCCCTAATTTGATAAAGCTGAGTGGCTGTGAGACTGGGGTCACATATAAACCAGAGCAAAGACAGCAGGATCCCTTCCCTAGTGGATATTAGTGAACCAGTTGAGATTTTATGACAATCTAGTAGCCGTTTTTTAATTTATTCTTTCATGGAATGTGGAGTTGCTCTTGAGAATTGCTCTTGAGAAGATGGTGGTGAGCTGCTTTCTTGAACTGCTGCAGTCCATGTGGTGTAGGTACACCCATAGTGCTGTTACGGTGGGAGTTCCAGGATTTTGACCCAGTGACAATGAAGCGACAGCTTCATGGCCACCGCTTTTCTACTGACAGCAGCTTTTATTAAATAATCAGGTTTTGCTGAAAAATTAGACATATAGAAGCTTTTCATCTTGTACTCACCAGGACACTTCGCAAGAATGCCACTATAAGGGGAAAACAACAATTTATACTATATGTGAAGAGAGTGCTGATTGGTTGGCAAATGGACTCTGATTGGGTCAAGGCATTGCCATGGAAAATGCACCAATGATGGTGACTGACAGTTAACTGCCAAGCATTGTTTGAAATTTTAAAAAGGCAGCAAATGACAACGCCTTTACCAATCAGAGTCCACTTGTCAACCAATCAGCACTCTCTTCACATATCGTATAAATTATTGTTTTCCCCTTATATTTGTACCCTTGTGAAGTGTCCTGATGAGTGCAAGACAAAAAGCTTCAACATGTCTCTTTTTTCAGCAATTCTTAAGTTTCTGTAATACCAAACGACTATATTCAGGTTTGTTTTTTAAACTGAATTCAAATTCACAAACTCTCACATTGGGATTAAAACATTTTCAGAATTATTCATTCAGATTCTAGATTACTAATCCAATAACACAACTATTACACCACCATACCTACATTTCATTGTGGAAAGGTATCAGAGCTATAGGGAGGGTATAGCGGGGATGCATTGGAATGAGGCCAGGAATGAGAAATGGAATATGTAACAAGTAGATACTGAAACAGAGATTATAGTATAAGCTAAAAGAGAATTGGATATTTTATAATGATGAATATAAAAGGATACAGGAAAAAGACAAGAAATGGGATTAAAGTAGATAGTTCTTGTTGAACAGCTGCCACCAGTATAGATGCAATGGGCGAAATGGCTTCCTGTTCTATCATTTCAATTCCATATCATCACAAGTTGATTCTTAGTTGTTCTGTGATGTGATGTTCTGACAATTTGTATACAATAATCCATAATAAATTGTTTATGAGTTTTATATCAAAATTGCTGATGATGTGTAAAATACATTACAGACGTTAACAAGTATATCGTCCAATTCTGGTGTTTTGATATGCATTTGAATACACATTTCAGCTAAAAGCCCACTATCAAATAGCATGATAGGTAATTTAACTAACTTCACGCAAGCAGCACGGAGATTCAGCTGCCAGGAGTTCATATCATGAATTCAAATGTCCCCCATTGCACAAGGTATTTCATCTGGTTAACTTAAAGGCTTAAAAATCATGCACAGTGGTTTTCTGATATATTTTCTTGGTGTGCAAGGAACCTTGCTGGGAGCATAAAGTAAGAAAATGACTCCTATTCTAAGTATGGTACAAATATATGGATTTATAATTATATTTAAAACTCTTCAAAGTCGTACTCATTCACAGTTATTTCCTTTGGGGTTTGACCATAACTGATCTCACTATGGTTTTAATATGATCAAAAGATCATCAAAATAAGAATGACACAAAACTCACTTTATTCCATAGCAGCATTGTTTAGCAATAATCGATGCCATTTTCACAGTTATTTTTGTTGTATTATTTTTAAAAATGAATTCTTTTTTTGAATTCTGTGTTGTAGAGCATTTCATACGCTAAGCAACAAATGAAAGCACACTAAAAGCTGTGGCCCAGAATTTGCTAAGAAAATAACAGCATGTGAATAATGCAAAGTGCAAATCAGCCAGCAACATCTGGTAACAAAGAAATACTCCATGAATTGCCAACTGCCACAAGTTACTAACCGTTTTGTGAAGCTCCACCATTAGATTTGCAAAACTGGCATCAGCCCCTCGAGCCTCTCAGCCATTTGATAAGATCATGGCTGCTTTGATTGTGGCCTCAACTCCACTTTCCTGCCTACACCCTATACCTTTCGACTCCTTTGTTAGTCAAGAATCTGTCTAGTTCTGCCTTAAAAATACTCATTGACCCTGCCTCCACTGCTCTCTGAGGAAGAGAGTTCCAAAGACTCACAACCCGCTGAGAGAAAAAAAAACTCTCCTCATCTCCGTATTAAATGGGATGCCCCTTATTTTTAAACTGCGTTCCCTAGCTCTAGTCTCTCCCACAAGGGGGAATACCCTTTCAGCATCCACCCTGTCAAGTCCCCTCAGGATATTTTATGTGTCAATAAGATCGCATCTCATTCTCCTAAACTCTAATAGATAGAGGCCCAATCTATCCAACGTTTCTTCATAAAATAACCCCTTCATTCCAGGATTCAGTCGAGTGAATCTTCCTGAATGGCTTCTAATGCAATTATGTCCTTTCTTAAATAAGGAGACCAAAACTTAAACAGTACTCTAGATGTGGTCTCACCAATGCCCTGCACGACTGTCAAAACTTCCCTTCTTCTATATTCCATTCCCCTTGCAGTAAATGACAATATTCCATTTGCCTTTTTAATCACTTGCTGTACCTGCACACTAACTTTTTGCAATTAATATACCAGGGCATTCAGATCTCTCTGTACCACAGAGTTCTGCAATTGCTCTCCATTTACACAATATTTCTATTCTTCCTGCTAAAGTGGACAAGTTCACATTTTACCAAATTATACTCCATCTGCTCAATTTTTGCCCACTCACTTAACCTATCTCTATCCCTTTGCAGACTCCTTACATCCTCTTCACAATGTACTGTGCTACCTATCGTTGTGTCATCAGCAAATTTAGCAACCACACATCCAAGTCATTGATAGGGATTGTAAATAGTTGAGGCTCCAGCACTGATCTTTGTTTAATTATTCTTTCATGGAACGTGAATGCCTAGTGCTGTTCCTGGCATGCCCTCCTGCACTCTTCATTGAACTAGGGTTGATCCCCTGGCTTGATGGTAATGGTAGAGTAGGGGATATGCTGGGCCATGAGGTTACAGATTGTGCTGGAGTACAATTCTGCTGCTGTTAATGGCCCACAGTGCTTCGTGGATGCCCAGTTTTGAGATGCTAGATCTGTTCAAAATCTATCCCATCTAGCATGATGGTAGTGCCACACAGCACGATGGAGGGTATCCTCAATGTGAAGGCAGGACTTTACCTCCATAAGGACTGTTCAGTGGTCACCCTTACCAATACTGTCATGGACAGATGCATCTGCAGCAGGCAGGTTGGTGAGGATGAAGTCCAGTAGGTTTTTCCTCTTGTCAAATACTTTCTGGAAATCCAAGTCCACCACATCTATAGCTCCCCTTTAACCATTTTGCTTGTTACTTCCTCAAAGGACTTTAATAAATTATAATTAATTAATATTAATTAATTAATTTCCCTTTCACAAAACCACATTGACTCTGCTGATTGCATTGAGGTTTTCTAAGTGCCCTGCTACAAGCTCCTTTATAATAAATTCCAGCATTTTCCCTAAGACAGATGTTAAGCTAACTAGCCTACAGTTTCCTGCTTTCCGTCTCCCTTCTTTCTTGAATAGAGGAGTTACATTTGCTATTTTCCAATCTGATGGGACCTTTCTAGAATCTAGGGAATTTTGGAAAATCAAAACCAATGCATCTACTATCTCAGCAGCCACTACTTTAAAGACTCTAGGATGAAGTCCATCAGGACCTGGGGACTTGTCAGCTTTTAATTCTAATAATTTTCTCAGTGCCCATCCCCTGGTGATTGTAATTGTTTTAAGTTCCTCTCACCCTTTCATCTCTTGATTTTCAATTATTTCTGGGATGTTATTTGTATCCTCTACAGTGAAGAAAGATACAAAATATCTGTTCCATTCATCCATCATTGCTTTATTCTCTATTCTTCAGATTCACTCTCTAGCGGGACAACACTCACATTCTTTACTCTTTTCCTTTTTTAAAACCTGTAGAAACTCGTACTATCTGTTTTTATATTACCAGTTAGCTTTCTCTCATACTCCAATTTCTCCCTCATTATTCTTTTAGTCATTCTTTGCTTTTTTAAATATTCTGTCCAATCTTTTGACCTGCCACTAATTGTCACATAATTGTACACTTTCTTTCAATTTGATACTATCTTTAGCTCCTTAGTTACCTACAGATGATGTGTCCTTCCCCTAAAATCTTCCTTTCTCACTGGAATGTATTTTTGCTGACTGCTACAAAATATCTCCTTAAATGTCTACCACTGCACCTCTACTGATCTATCCCTTAAAAAATTCCCAGTTTACTTTAACCAGCTCTGTCTTCATGCCCTCATAATTGCCCTTATTTAAGTTTAAAACATTAGTCTTAGACCCACTCTGCTCTCTCTCAATCTGCAAATTTCAATCATATGATCTCTGCTACCTAGGAGTGCCTTTACTATGAGGTCATTAATTAATTCTGTCTCATTTGCACATTACCACATCTAGAATAGGCTACTCTCTGGTTGGCCCCAGAACTTGCTCCTCTAAGAAGCTGTCCTGAAAACACTCTATGAATTAATCTTCCAGGCTATCTTTGCCAATCTTCTCGGCCTCTTGGCTAAGATCAAGTGTTGCAGGAGCGACACCATGGTCCTGCCATGGCAAGGTCGGGATGGAAGGGCGAAAACCAATCGCAATCCGAATTCATACCGTGGGTTACCTATCACCGTCCGAGTCACGGTGAACCACAGCGACGAAGGAGGATCACCTATGGATCGGGGCTTCTTCACCAGGAGGATCCTGTTGAAGGCGTGCGGCTTCCAAGCTACGGAGATCTTCACCCTGCATGACTCCCGCAAAGGTGGTTATTTCGACGTGACGTTCAAGCAAGTGGCAGACTGCGTCCGGCTCCTGAGGGTGTTCGAGGAGAAGAGAGACCTGCCGGAGATGAAGATCCTGACGGCGGAGCCGCACTTTTCTCTGCCGTTGCAACGGGAACGTGAGGTGATGGTGCATGTGTACAACCCCTTCGTCCCTGTCGCCGACGTGGTCACCTTCCTCACCAGGTACTTCGATAAGGTGGGGAGCGGCACTGAGATTCGAGACGACTTGGGGATCTGGACAGGCAAACGCCTGTTTAAGGTCACGCTAAAGACCGATGGTAAGGGAGCCATTTTCCACCCTCCTTCCAGTTTCGCAATCGGGGGAAACCGTGGCTACCTGGTCTACGCTGGGCAACCCAAGCATTGCCGCTCATGCGGCAAGGCTGGTCATGTGGCGGCCAACTGCAGCGCCTCCCTCTGCAAGATCTGCAAACAGGAAGGGCACCAGACAAAAGACTGCAAACAGGCCAAGTGCTGCAACCTGTGTGGCGAGGCAAGTCACCTCTACAGGACCTGCCCCAAACGCTGCCGTACTTACGCACAGGCAGCCAAAGCCGACCAGGGGGAAGCAGAAGAAATGTTCCGTGTCACTCCAACCACCAAGGCCCCCAGGGAGCTCAACGGGACAAAGGAGGACACAGAGAGAGACAAGGTGGAGAAAGAGATTGAGGCAACAGAGAGCCAATCAACAGCACTACCCCCTGAACCTTCCAGTCCTCAGGACAGCGAATCAATGGAGGAGGAGGCAGCAGTGGAAAAGCAGCAGGGGGAGTGGCGGACGGTGAAGAACAAGAAAAGTAAGAGGGAGCGAAGAAGAAGCAAAGGCGTTTCCCAGAGAAGCGGCAAGAGGCGTCTCCCATCCGACACGGATGACAAGGGCAGCAGCTCTTCGGATGATGAAGTGCCAGAGCGGCACCGACAGAAGAGGCGGCAAAGCTCCAGGGCGTTGGAGGACGAGACACCCGAGCTCCAGAAAATTGGAGACAACAAGGAGACCAGCGCACCCCAACTTGGCCTGCAA
Source organism: Cetorhinus maximus (assembly GCF_964194155.1). NCBI lineage: Eukaryota > Metazoa > Chordata > Chondrichthyes > Lamniformes > Cetorhinidae > Cetorhinus > Cetorhinus maximus. The sequence goes on from NC_135883.1 coordinate 139,202,689, forward strand.
CCTGAGGAGGCCAGTGCACCACAGCCCCTGGAATCTGGGAGCAGTGAGGCAATCATCGCACCCCAGCTCCAGGAAGCCGGGAACAGCAACCCCCCAGAGGGGGTGAGTTTTGGAGAAGCTTCTCCAGCAAAGGTCATCTCAAAATCCGCTCACTACGTGAACCTCCAGATGCCACCGGAGCAGAACACGGCCAAGGAGATCTACCTCAGCCCATCCAAAGTGAAGGAATTTGAGCTCACTACGGGTATGAAGGAGCAGACTAAAGGTCTGGGACTCTCAGAGACAGTGGGTTTGGTAGGAGAATAAATGCTTTAATATGGGTTTAAAGATTGTATCCATAAATGTGCGTAGCATTAAATCTACTACGCGATGTGTTGCGACCTTGGACTACCTAGCCAAGGTCAAAGCTGACCTGTTGTTTCTGCAGGAGTGTGCGATACCGCACCTCAGCTCCTACAGGCAATGGTCACGATGGTGGTCCCACGGGCCATCGATCTGGTCGGGCGGAAACGACTCTCGTTCCTCCGGCCTGGGTATTCTGCTGCGGGGAGGCAACTTCACCGTCTCCGAGGTCAAGGAGGTGGTGGGCGGGCGACTCCTGGTAGCAGACGTAATGTACAAGAACGCTCCACTCCGGTTAATTAACGTGTACGGCCCGGCACAAGGGGCTGAGCGGCTGGAGGTTTTTCAGCAGCTCCCACTGCTGCTGGCGACCTCCAGGCCGGTCATTCTGGGCGGGGACTTCAACTGCATCATCGATGCGGCTGGACGATCCGGCAGGGCCGGAAGCAGATTGGACGCTACGTCCAGATCCCTGATGGAAACAGTTAAGGATGCCAAGCTGCACGACGTCTTCAGCAACCCTGCAGACGGAGCGCAGCGTAGATACACCTGGTCGCGGCCAGACGGGTCCATTCGTTCCAGGATAGACTTCCTGTTTGTGTCCCGTGCATTCACAGTCAGATCCACCGAGGTCAAGCCGGTGTTCTTCTCTGACCACTGCCTCCTACTGGCGGACTGCCACTTGGAGGAAGACCTGAGGGTGGGCAGGGGGGCATGGAAGCTAAATGTGCAACTGCTGACCCCAGAGAACATTGAGGAGCTCAAGAGGGATTACAAAGGTTGGAGAACCGTGAAACCCCTCTTTGAGTCCCTGACACACTGGTGGGAAGTGATCAAGGGAAGCATCAAGAGGTTCTTCATCCTCAAAGGCATCCAGAAAGCTAGAAAGGAACAGAGGGAAATGTCCCGACTCCAGGAAAAGATGCAGAATCTGCTCCGGCTGCGGTCGATGGGGGTCGATGTCAAGGAGGAGCTCCAAGAGGTGAAGGGCCAGCAAGCCTCGCACTTTGCCTCGGAGGCCTCCAAGATCATCTTCCGTTCCAGAGTCCGCTCCGTGGAGCAGGATGAGACGTGCTCACGTTTCTTCTTCCAAAAGGTACACAGAGAGCGCTCTGTGATCAGCAGCCTGAAGGAAGAAGACGGCTCAGTAAAGTCATCACGGTCCGACATTCTGAGGATCAGCAAATCCTTTTATGCCGGACTGTATGACGTGAAGCCCACGGACAGCACGGCCTCCCAGTCCTTCCTGTCCTCTATCACGGAGGTCCTAGACCACAGTACGCGGCAGAGCCTAGACAAACCGCTAACTCCTGACGAACTGACTAAGGCCCTCGAGTCCTTCGAGAAGAGTAAAACCCCCGGAAGCGACGGCCTGCCGGCGGAGTTGTATTCGGCTCTGTGGGACTTGATCGGCCCAGACCTGCTAGAAGTGTACGAGAGTATGCTCCTGGCCGGCAGCATGTCAGAATCCATGAGGAAAGGCATCATCACCCTCATCTACAAGCACAAGGGGGAAAGGGAGGAAATTAGAAATTGGCGACCCATTTCACTGTTGAATATGGACTATAAGATTCTGTCCAAGGTCATCGCCAACCGGGTCAAATCCGCTCTGGAATTGGTGATTCACCCTGACCAGACCTGCTCTGTGCCAGGCAGGAAGATCTCTGACAGCCTGGCGCTGCTCAGGGATACGATTGCCTATGTACAGGACAGGGGTGTGGATACCTGCCTCATCAGCTTGGATCAGGAGAAGGCCTTTGACAGAATATCGCACACCTACATGGGGGATGTGCTCTCCAAAATGGGCTTTGGGGAGGGAATTCGAAATTGGATCCAACTGCTCTACACTAACATCAGTAGCGCAGTCTCAATCAATGGGTGGGAAACAGATAGCTTTCCGATTAAATCTGGAGTCAGGCAGGGCTGTCCTCTCTCGCCTGTCCTTTTCGTGTGCTGCATAGAACCCTTTGCCGAGTCCATCAGGAAGGATCCGGGCATAAGAGGAGTGACGATCCCAGGCAGTGGAGGCACTCAGGTAAAAGCCTCCCTGTACATGGACGACGTCGCCGTCTTCTGCTCGGATCCGCTGTCGGTGCGCAGACTGATGCACGTCTGCGACCAGTTCGAACTGGCCTCGGGAGCCAAGGTAAATCGTGGGAAGAGCGAGGCCATGTTCTTTGGGAACTGGGCTGACCGATCCTTTGTCCCCTTCACTGTCAGGGCTGACGGCCTGAAGGTGCTGGGGATATGGTTCGGAGGGACCGGGGCATGCGTTAGAAACTGGAAGGAGCGAGTGGCTATGGTGAAAAGGAAACTGGGCATGTGGGAGCGACGCTCCCTCTCCATTGCGGGTAAGAACCTGGTCATCAGGTGTGAGGTACTCTCGCTGTTGCTGTACGTGGCGCAGGTCTGGCCCATTCCACACTCCTGCGCGATGGCGATCACTCGAGCCATCTTCCGCTTTATCTGGAGGTCGAAAATGGATCGTGTCCGCAGGGACGCGATGTACAAGCCTCTAGATAAAGGGGGAAAAAACGTGCCCAACATCGCCCTCATACTGATGGCCACCTTTGTGTGCGGCTGCATCAAGCGGTGCGTAGACCCTCAGTACGCAAACACCAAGTGTCACTACGTGCTGAGGTTCTACCTGTCCCCGGTGTTGCGAAGGATGGGTCTGGCCACGCTGCCGCGGAACGCTCCAAGTAGTTGGACCGTGCCGTACCACCTGTCCCTGGTGGAAAAATTTATGCCGAAAAACACCTTTGACCACAAGTCCATCAGGCAGTGGTCAGCACGTAACGTCCTAGAGGCCCTGAGGGATAAGGAGAGGGTGGACCCTGTGGGATGGTTCCCCGAGCAGACTGTCAAAGTCATTTGGCAGAATGCCTCATCGCCAGAACTTTCCAACAAGCACCAAGACGTAGCTTGGCTGGTGGTGAGAAAGGCCCTCCCCGTCAGATCCTTCCTACACGCCAGGAGTCTCACCCCCTCTGCACGATGCCCTCGAGGTGGCTGTGGTGGGGAAGAGACCGTTGTTCACCTCCTTGTGGATTGTGCCTTTGCAAAGAAAGTCTGGAGAGAGATGCAGTGGTTGCTGTCGAGGTTCATCCCGAGCAGTTCTGTGACACAGGACTCTGTGCTCTACGGGCTGTTCCCAGGGACACACACCGAGACAAACATCAACTGCAGCTGGAGGATCATCAACTCGGTGAAAGACGCGCTTTGGTCTGCCCGAAACTTGTTGGTCTTCCAGCACAAAGAGTTGTCCCCGACCGATTGTTGCGGACTGGCACAATCCAAAGTCCAGGACTACGTGCTGAGGGACGCACTAAAGCTTGGGGCAGCTGCCGCAAAGGCGCAATGGGGAAGGGTCGCTGTCTAAGACCTTTCTACCACAGCGCACCGAGAGACTGGGAACTGTTTAGAGCCCCTCGGGCTGTACAGATCAAAATGAAAGGCTGTAAATGATTGTAATATTGTTTGTACTGATGCACCTGGTGATACATTTTGTAAAAGTTTAACCTGGATTGTACCCTTGTAATGTTGTTTTTGAAATGGTTTTGAATGTGATTGAAGATTTTTTATGAATAAAGTATATTTTTACAATAAAAAAAAAAAATCTTTGCCAATCTGATTTGTCCAATCTGTATGTAGATTAAAATCACCCACGATTATCGCTGTGCCTTTCTCATAAGCCCCCATTATTTCTTCCTGTTTACCCTGTCCTACAGTGTGGTTACCGTTAGGGGACCTATAACCTACTCCCACAAGTGACTTTTTACCTTTGCTATTTCTTATCTCTACCTAAACTGATTCTACATCTTGAGCTTTAGAACTAAGGTCTTCTCTCTCTGTTGTATCAATAGCATCCTTAATTAACAGAGCCACCCCTCTACCTTTTCCTAGTTTCCTGTCCTTTTAAAATGTCAAGTAACCTTGAATATTCAGGTCACAACCTTTGCCATCTTGAAGTCATGTCTTTGTAATGGCTATCAGGTCTTGCTTATTTTTATTTGAGTTGACAATTCATCTGCTTTGTTACAAATGCTATGTGGATTTCTGTCTTTTTACTATTTTTGCAACCTCTAACCTTATCTGTTGGCACACGCCTTAGTTTGTACGCTCTGTCACTTGCTGCCATGTTCTAATTATATTACTCTCTTGTCTTGTCCTCGCCTTTAATTTACCATGTCATCCCTCACTTGATCCCTCAGCCCCACTATTTAGTTTAAGGCTCTCTCTACCACACTAGTTATACAACTTGCCAGAACACTGATCTCAGCACGGTTTAGGTGAAGAGCGTCCCAACGGTACAGCTCCCACTTTCCCTAGTACTGATGCCAGTGGCCCATGAATCAAAACCCATTCTCCCACACCAGTCTTTGAGCCATGCACTTAACTCTCTTATCATATTCACCCCAAGCCAATTTACTTGTGGCTCAGGTAATAAACAAGGGATCGTTCCATTTGAGGTTCTGCTTTTTAATTTATCCCCTAGTTGCTCATACTCCCTAAGCAGAACCTCTTTCCTAGTCCTATCTATGTCATTGGTACCTACATGGACTACAACAACCAACAACTGGATCCTCCACCTCCCACTGCAAGTTCCTCTCCAACCCAGAGCAGATGTCCCAAATCCTGGAAGCCTGGCACTGGGCAGGCAACACAGCCTTCTGGACTATCGCTCTCGACCGCAAAGACTGTGTCTAACCCCCTGACTATACTGTTTCCTGCTACCACTACATTCCTATTAACCCACCCCCCTCCCCCCTTGAATGGCCAGCTGTACCACGGTGCCAAGGTTAGTTCACTCATCCAACCTACAGCCCCCACTTTCATCCATACAGGCTGCAAGAACCTCAAACCTGTCGGACAATTACAAAGGCTGAGCCTCCTCCACTTCTACCTTCTCGCTCCCTATACCTGCCTCACTCGCAGTCACACCCTCCTGTCCCTGACCATGGACCAATCAGAAGATTCTAGCCTTACGGGTATGATTGCCTCCTGGAACAAAGCGTCCAGGTAACTTTTCCCCTCCCTGATGCATCGCAGTGTCTGCAGCTGTGCCCCCAGCCCAATGACTCTGAGCCGAAGTTCCTCCAGATGCAGACACTTCCTGTGGACGTATTTTTCTTGGATCACACAGGTGTCCATGAGCTCCCACATTCTGCAGCTGCAACACACACCTGCCTTGCCATCTTTATCGAATTTTAATTAATTAGTAATGTTACAGATTGAATTTTAATTAATGTCTCCAGCCCTGCCTTACCCTGATTGAAATTCCCTGGTTTAGATAAGATAAAATAGCAAATACTCACCAGCCAATCACCTACCTGCTTTCCTGTGATGTTACACCTCGATTTTTCTTTCCAAATGCAGGTGCTGACTGGCTCCTGGTTACAGGCAGTGGCAGCATCAACAGCAGCCAGCCCTGTGCTCTCTGATTGCTCTTTATAGCCCCGCTCTCTTTCCTTGGCGTTTATCTCCCCACTGCTCTCTCTGACTCTGGGAATTCTCACTCTATCTCCCTACAATCTGTAGCCCCACTGCTTTCGCTGACTCTGGGAAGTCCTGCTCTCTCTCACTTCTGTTTATACCCCTGCTGCTCTCGCTGACTCTGGGAAATCCCTCTCTCTTTCTCGCTGCTATATATATCCCTGCTCAGGTCTCACTCACTCTGGGAAGTCCCACTCTCTTTCGCCACTTGTTTATACTCTTTCAGTAAAACAAAAATCAATAAACTAAACAAAAATCAATAAATGAGAGGGGGTGACAGACCCTGTTCGGAACACTGTAAGTAAAACAAAAACGTGAATGGAAAGTTAACTAATTAAACCAAAATAACATTCCCGGGGTGATAATGCACCCCAGCCCCCGCGGTGCCCACTGGTCGTGGAAGGCCTCAAATATGCCACATGCTCCCTCTCCAGAGCCAACCAGCCATGAACATAGCTGTGGAAGGGGGGCAGACAGTCAGGTCGAACTCCCTCAACCACCCACTGCCTTGACCTGTTGTGGCCATCTTGGCCAGGCCCAGGAGCAGGTTTACAAGGACATCCTCATCCTCAAGTTCTCCCTCTCCGTCTCCACACCAGGTGACCAAATATCAGGAGCGTGGGGCTGAAGTGCAACCAAAAATTGAGGAACAGCCCCTTCAAATAATGAAAAAGGGGCTGCAACCTCTGGCAATCTACTTGCACGTGGAACACAGATTCCTTTTAGCCACAGAAGACACATGCGGCCTGGGGGTCGATGAACCACCTTAACCTACAGTTGCATGGCACTGATGTATGCAACACCCTCCATGCCAGGTCCCTGATGGAGAAAGGGAGGACTCCCACATAGAGAGCCCTCCACTGAGTACCTCCACCACTGCCAGGCAGCAGGACAGAACGCCACATCATGTCCTGATAGTGGAGGAAGACAAGGAAGGGGGGGTGTACAGCAGTAGGCCATACAGGAAACCCCTCCATGCCGAATAGAAAGGCACGGAGGGAATTTCCATGAGACGGCTTAAATTGTGGGGTTGCTGCCATTGTTTATATCCCCACTGCTCTTGTTGACTCTGTCCCACTTTCTCTTTCCCCACTGTTTATAGCCTTGTTGCTCTTGATGACTTCTTGCTGATTTTCATGAGGTTGTTCACCACAGCAAGCAATTAACAGCATAAGTACTCTTTCAACAATGTGATAGTTTTTAATGACTCCCAATCAACCTCTCTTGCCTGGAAAGTGAGCAATTAAAAGTGTGGATTCTCATTCCTTGAGGTTTTAAATACATTGTTGGAGATTTTAAAAATATCAAACTTTAAGTATGATTATTTTTACAACTTTTCGTTTCTCTTTCTGCACAAGAACACAAGAATTAGATGCAAGGATAGGCCATTAGGCAAATTAAGCCTGCTCCACTATTTGATAAGATCATGGCTGATCTGATTGTGGCCTCGGCTCCACTTTCCTGCCTGCCCCTCATAACCCTTGATTCCCTTATTGATTAAAGATCTGTCTAACTCTGTCTTGAATATATTCAATGACCCTGCTCTCTGCGGAAGAAAATTCCACAGACTAATGGCCCCCTTGAGAGAAAAAATACTCCTCATCTCAGTTTTAAAAAGGCACTCTTAATTTTTAAACTGTGTCCCCTAGTTCTAGTCTATCCCATAAGGGGAAACATCCTCTCAGCATCAACCCTGTCTAGTCTCCTCAAGATCTTATATGTTTCAATGAGATCACAAATATAGGCCCAACCTGCTCAGCCTTTCCTCATAAGCTAACCCCTGTATCCCAGGAATCAGTTGAGTGAACCTTCTTTGAACTGCTTCTAATGCAATTGATCCTTTCTTAAGTAAGTAAGTCTAACCTCTTTCCCTCACATTGTTTCTCTTCTTGCAACTATTAGCATTGAATTCTAATTCACCCTGCTCAGTCCTTCTCTGTTTATGTCTCAGTTCTTTAGTGGCATTGGTGAAGGAGATACATAGTCTGCTCTGAAGAGGAGTCATATAAACTCGAAATGTTAACTCTGTTTTTCTCTCCACAGACGCTGTCAGACCTGCTGAGTTTTTCCAGCATTTTCTGTTTTTATTTCAGATTTCCAGCATCCACAGTATTTTGCTTTTAACATAGCCTGTCCTGTTCAGCCAGGAATAAAAACAGAAGTGCTGGAAAAACTTGGCAAGTCTGGCAGCATCGGTGGAGAGAGAAACAGAGTTAACGTTTCGAGTCCAATATGTCAAACTGAGCACTGGTGAGCAGGTGCCACTTGATAGCACTTCGGCGACACCTCCCATCACTTTGCTGATGATTCACAGTACAATGAAAGAGCGGTAATTAGCTGATTGTGTTTGTCTTGCTTTTTGTGGGCAGGACGTAACTGGGCAATTTTCCACGTTGTTGGATAGATGCCTGTCTTTTAGCTGTACTGGGACAGCTTGGCTAGGGGCGCAGCTAATTCTGGAGCACAAGTCTTAGTACTTTGGCCGGATGTTGTCAGGGCACATAGCCTTTGCAGTATCCAGTGAGCTCAGTGATTTCTTGATATCACATGGAGTGAATCTAATTGGCTGAAGAGTGGCTTCTGTGGAATATCCACTTGGCACTTCTGGCTAAAGATGGTTGCAACACTTCAGCCTTGTCTTTTGAACACATTTGCTGAACTTGAGGATGAGGATGTCCTTGAAGCCCCTGCTTCTGTTGGTTGTTTAATGGTCCACTACCATTCACAACTGGACTGCAGATCTTTAAACTGATCCATCAGTTGCGGAATTGCTTACTTCTGGTTATTGCCCGCTGCTTCTGCTGTTAACCATGTGTGTGGTCCTGCATTGTTGTTTTGCCAGATTAGCACCTCCTGGCATACCATCCTACACTCATTGAACCAAGGTTGTTCCCTTGATTTATGGTAATAGTAGAGTGAGGGATATTCCAGGCCATAAGGTTACAGATTGCACGTTGATGGCCCACAGTGTTTCGTGGATGCCAAGTTTTGAGCTGCTAGACTGTTCTGAATCTAACCCATTTAGCATGGTGTTAGCACCACATAACACAATGGAGGGTGTCCTCAGTGTGAAGTCTGGACTGCATCTCCACAAGGACTGTAAGGTGGTCATTCCGACACATACTGTAACACGTAGCTTTATCTGTGGCAGGTTGGTGAAGAAGAGGTCTAGTAGGTTTTCCAATTGTGTTGGCTCTGCCACAGGCCCAATCTGGCAGATGTATCCTTCAGGAAAAGTTTGTTCAATAGAGATGCTAATAAGCTACAATTGGTGGTGGACATTAAAGTCTCCCACCCAGAGTACATTCTGTGCCCTTGCCACACTCAGTGCTTCTTCCAAGCAGTGTTCAACATGGAGAAGTACTGATACATCAGCTGAGAGAGCACAGTAGGTAGTGATCAGCAGGAGGTTTCCTTTCCCATATTTGACCTGAGGCCATGAGACTTCACTGGATCCGAGGATTTCATGGGGTTTAGGGCACCCTCCCAGCCTTTGTGCCACCACCTCTGGATGGTAAAGGAGGAGTCTGGGACGTTGACTGTCGGGTATGATTCAGGCAGGTGCTTGACTAGTCTGGGAGACAGCTCTCCCAGTTTGGCCTAAATCCCCAGATGTTCACGAGGAGGACTTTGCGGAGTTGACTGGGCAGGGTGCGGCTTTGACATATCCAGTTCCTAGTTCAATTCCAGGTGGTCCATCCAGTTTTGTTCTTATACAGAGCGGTTCAATACAAGTGGCTTGCTTGGCCACTTTAGAGGACAGTTATGAGTCAACCACATTGCTATGCGTCTGGAGTCACATGTAGGCCAGGCTGGATAAGCGTGACGAATTTCCTTCTCTAAAGGACATTAGTGAACCTGATGGGCTTTTACGACAATCAGATAGTTTCATGGTAACCATTCCTATACTAGCTTTTTATTCTAGATTTATTTAATGAACTGAATTTAATTTCCTCAACTGCCATGGTGGAGTTCTAACTCACATCTCCAGATCAATAGTTCAGCCCTCTGAATTACTAGTCCAGTAATATAACCAAAATGCTACCATGCCAATAAAATAGGAAAATAGGCCAACTCTTATTATCTTTCTCTGATGTTCTGTAATACTTATAAACTATCTCATTCTGCCCAGAGTCTTGAGATTCAGAAACATTTTACCCCCCCCACACCTCCAAATGTAACTCTACCCTGTTGCCTACCATCTACAGGATTTTAGAGCCCAAGTTTGGCAGCATCCGACTATTGCTTCTTGATTCACCATATTCAATTACAATGGGGATTAAAGCTTACTCCTGATAATTCAATTCTATTTTTAAGTAAGAAGAAAATAATTTTAAAATGTAAATAGCGCAGAAAAGTGGGAGCCTAGTGCTGAAAAATTAATTATCAGGGAATGGCGGAGCAGGCTCGAGGGGCCGAATAGCCTACTCCTGCTCCTAATTAGTATGCCCGAATTAAGCAACTTTGAATTAGGAGGAGAACACTGTACAATATTTATCTTAAAGAGGAGCTGTTGCCAGATTGTATAAGCAATGCTGTTGCAAGCACCTTCTTTGATTGTCTTTGCACATTAAGCAGGTATCATCTATTTTTTCAAGTGAAGTTCTCTGCATTAACAAGGAAAATGTTCAGTTATAGATTAATTACTGTTTTGAAATAGCAAGGTTTTACATGGAAATGGTATTTCTTCATTAAACTTCAACCTGGAGACTGTTTGTGGGAGAACAAGCCAAATTGATTGATCTGGTCGTTTACCATCTAAGCGGAGGGTGCTTTGTTCTAGAGATTCAAAATAATACAAGTCATCCGTGGATGTGAGGCTCAGGTAATATGTGTCAATTTGCTCATTACACTAAGTGACAGCTCTTTGTATAGCATCTTTGATCTTGGGTAATGAACCTTGTCCTTGGGAGTCCCAGTGATTGTATGAGAGCTGTGAGGTTTTCCTCTGATCTTTAGTTCAGTTTACTTACAGCTGGGCTCTGCTATAAGCCAGAATTTCATCATCCACACATATTGCATCAGGAAGTCAATGGTTTCTCATCCAAAGACTCAATAATTACTGGACTGTGGAAAAATATATTCTGAAGAGGTCATTTTAACCTCTAATGGATTGATTCTAAATTTATTGATTTACTGGTTATTTACATCAGTGTTTTTCTGCTCCCAATTGCTTCTATATCTATTCTTATCTAATAAGCATTATATCTGTACACAGATCCTTTCCACAAAGCAAGCACAGAGATAGCAGCTGGCCACTGAGTGCAGCTAGTCACAGAGTGAGCTTTGGAATTTGGTGAGTGAGGGACTTTTAAGGGTTAATATTGAGGGTTAAATCTCTTTTTAAACTCTAGTCTAGTTTGCATTTAGAATTTAACTACAGTGTACTGTTGAAGTTAAGTTTCCTTCAGTCTTAGTCAGGGATAAATAAGCTCCCTACAGGAGAGGCAGCTGCAGTTAGTTAATTAGGTAGCTAGTTTGATCTAGATTCTCTAGCCAGCAGTGCTGTTCAGTTAAAGATGGTCTTGCTAAATGCATGAAGTAAGCAAGCACAAAGACAGCAACTGGTCACTGAGCACAGGGTATGAACTTGAGAATTTGGTGAGTGATGAAATTTGATGCAGTGAGGAAGGAGGTGCTGTTCACTTAAGTAGCTACCTTAACTTTAAGTTTGAAGAAATGCGGAGAGCAGTGAAGCAGTTTAAAAGATCTACGGTCTCAGTCTGTTGACCAGCTGTATTCTGAGAAAAATTTAAAACGTGTCATCACAGGGAAACAGTTAAGTGTCTGGCTGGTGAATGTTTTGCTCATTTATTTTTCAAAACTTGTGTAATTTAGTAGTAACTGTAAGATTTTATTATTGTCAGTAAGCTTTACGAGCAGTAGTAAAGCTTGTTAGGAGCAGTAGGGTCCACGTGTCTAGTTTCCGGTTTATAATAAATAGGCTGTAAAGTTAAGGCAGGGCAGGGCAGCTCAGCCACATGGAATTCTTCCTGTAACATGTGGAAAGTTGTGGACCCCTCCTGTGTTCTAGACAACCACATGTACAGGAAGTGTCACTAGCTGCAGAAACTTGGGTTCCACCTTTCGGAACTTGACTGGCAGCTGGAGTCACCGTGGCGCATCTGCGAGGCTGAGAACTATGTGGATAGCATGTTTAGGGAGGTGGTCATGCTGCAGGTTAAGAGAGTACAGGCAGAGAGGGAATAGGTGACCAGCAGACAGTGTAGCAGGACCAGGCAGGTAATGCAGGAGTCCCCTGTATCCATCTCACTCACTAACTGGTTTTCCATTTTGAATACTGGTGAAGGTGATGGTTCCTCAGAGGAGTGTGGCCAAAGCCAGGCCAATGACATGATGGGTGTCTCAGCTGCACAGGAGGGGAAGAAGGAGGGTAGAAGAACAATAGGGGATTCAATAGTTAGGGGAACAGAGAGGTGTTTCTGCAGCCATTGACATGACTCCAGGATGGTATGTTGCCTCCCTAATGCAGGGTCTAGGATTTCACTGAGTGGCTGCAGGACATTTTAATGTGGGAGGGTGAAAAGCCAGAGGTCGCGGTCCACATTGGGGCCAACTACAGAGGAAGAAAGAGGGATGAGGTCCTGGAAGCAGATTTTAGGAAGTTAGGAAGGTAGTTGAAAAGTAGGACCTCAAGAGCAGTATTCTCAGGATTACTCCCAGTGCCGTGTGCTAGTGAGCATAAGAATAGGAAGATTGAGCAATTCAATACATGGCTGGAGAAATGCGGTAGGAGGGAGGGCTTTAGATTTCTGAGGCATTGGGACCGGTTTTGGGGCAGGTGTGACCTGTCCGAGAAGGACAGGTTACACCTTAATAAGACTGGGGCTAGTCCTCATGGGGAGGTTTGCTAGTGCTGTTCCAACAGAGGGCGGTAGTCAGAAGTGAATGAGAAGCATTCTGGGAGAGGTCAGCGCAGTCACTGCAATTCAGAAGGGGATCGAGGAGGACCCACTGTCAAAGAATGGAATAGCCCCAAACATTACATTGCTGTAGTGTTTCCATCCCTCCCTCCTCAAACCAAAAAAAAAGAGAGAGGGAGAGGCAGTACCTTCAGGAGTGCAACAGACCTACGGGGGACACTCTTCTGAAAGTGGATTTTTAAAAAAGCAGCTGACTGGTGAGTAAATCCTGGTGAGTTTTTTTTTAAATCTATTGATGTAATTCATTGCTTAATACTGAGGTAGGAGCTAAAAATAAAGTATAGAGTAGTACTGTACAAGTATAATTAGTCAAGAAACAAGGTTCCTAGCTAACATAAATAAGGCCCCGAGCTAGCGTTTTTTTTAAGGGAGTACCTAGCTTAATCGAGAGGGACGTCATGGCAGGAGAACTCAGACCCGTGATAAGCTCCTCCTGCAGGATGTGGGAAATGAGGGACGCTTCCAGCGTCCCTGGTGACCATGTGTGCAGAAGGTGTGCCCAAATGCAGCTTCTAGCTAACCGGATTTCAGAGCTGGAGCTGCGGGTGGACTCATTGTGGAGCATCCGCGATGCTGAGCAAGTTGTGGATAGCACGTTTAGCGAGGTGGTCACACCATGGGTGAAGATTACACAGGCAGAAAGGGAATGGGTGACCATCAGGAACAGTAAAAGACTCAGGAAGGTAGTGCAGGAGTCCCCTGTGGTCATCCCCCTCTCTAACAGATATACCGCTTTGGATACTGTTGGGGGGATGGCCTCTCAAGGGAAAGCAGCAACAGCCAAGTTCATGGCACCATGGGTGGCCCTGCTGATCAGAGGGTTGGGAGGAAAACAAGTGGCAGGGCTATGATGATAAGGGATTCAATAGTTAGGGGCACAGACAGATGCTTCTGTGGCCACAAATGCGAATCAAGGATGGTATGTTGCCTCCCTGGTGTCAGGGTCCAGGGTGTCACGGAGCGGCTGCAGGACATTCTGGGGAGGGAAGGTAAACAGCCAGTGGTCGTGGTACACATTGGTACTAGCGACATAGGTAAACTAAGGGATGAGGACCTGCAAGCTCAGTACAGGAAGTTAGGAGATAAATTAAAATGCAGGACCTCAAATGTAATAATCTCAGGATTACTCCCAGTTCCACGTGCTACCGAGTGCAGGAATAAGAGGATAGACCAAATGAACACGTGGCTGGAAAGATGGTGTAATCAGGAGGGATTCAGATTCTTGAGGCATTGGGACCGGTTCTGGGGAAGGTGGGACCTGTACAAACCGGACGGGCTGTATCCAGGCAGAGCTGGGACCAGTACCCTTGTGGGGGCTTTTGCTAGTTCTGTTGGTGAGTATTTAAACTAGTGTGGCAGGGGGATGGGATCCCAGGGGTAGGATCAGATAGGTCAGATTCAGATCAGAAAAATGGAGGTAGAACATTAGCTAGGGACATTGTGACAGACATGGAGTTACAGGAGAAGCAAAGTTTACAAAGTGTCCAGCAAGGGAACTTGATGGGGTTAAACTGTTTATACTTCAATGCAAGGAGTATTACAAACAAGGTAGATGAGCTAGGGGCACAGGTAGACACATAGCAGCAGGATGTCATTGCTATAACGGAGACCTGGCAAGAGGAGGGACAAAATTGGCAGCTTAATATCCCTGGTTATGGAGCCTTCAGACGTGATAGAGTAGGAGATAAAAAAGGAGGGATGGGTAGCACTAATGGTTAATGAATCAATTCCAGTTGTGAGAAGGGATGATATACTAAATGGGTCAACAAACAAGGCTTTATGGATTGAGCTTAGAAATAAAAAAGGGGCAGTCACACTACTGGGAGTATACTACAGACCCCCAAATAGTGAAAGGGAGATAGAAGAACAAATATGTAGGCAAATTTCTGCTTGTAAGAACAAGAGGGCAATAATAGTAGGAGACTTCAACTATCCTAATATCAACTGGGATCCAAACAAGATAAGGGGCACTGAGGGAGAAAAATTCATGCAGTGTGTCCAGGAAAATTTTCTCAACCAATTAGCGACAAACCCAATGAGAGGGGATGCAATTCTAGACCTAGTCTTGGGGAATGAAGAAGGGCAAGTGGGTAAAGAGACAGTTGGCGACTATATCGGGGACAGTGATCACAATTCAGTTAGATTTAGCATTACCATGGAAAAGGACAGAGATAAGGCAGGAGTAAAAGTCTTGAACTGGGGGAAGGCAAATTTTGCAAAAATGAGAAGGGACTTGGCTGAGGTGGACTGGACAGCACTGCTGGAGGATAAAACAGTGGAAAACCAGTGGGAAGCACTAAAAAGCGAGATCCTAATTGTACAAAGTAGACATGTCCCCTACAAAAATAAGAGTGGTACTGCCAAATCTAGACCCCCCTGGTTGCCTAGAGGAATACAGGGGAAGATCAAACAGAAAAAGAAAGCGTACGACAGGCACAAAGAACTAAGCACTGCAGATAGCCTAGACAAATATAGGAAGTGCAGGGACGAAGTAAAAAAGGAAATAAGGAAATCAAAGAAAGGGCATGAAAAAAAATTAGCAAGTAAAGTTCAAGATAACCCAAAGATGTTTTACCAATACATTAATGCTAAAAGGTTAGTTAGGGAAAAAGTGAGACCTATCAGGGATGAAGACGGAAACTTGTGTGCAGGTGCAGAAGCTGTGGGAAAGGTTTTGAATGAATATTTTGTCTCCGTGTTTACAAAGGAAAGGGAGGATGTAGATATGGTAATCCAGGAGGAACGCTGTTAGATATTGGATGGGATAGTCATAAAGAGAGAGGAAGTACTCGAAGGGTTGAAATTCTTGAAGGTTGATAAGTCACCAGGGCCAGATGGATTGTTTCCGAGGCTGCTGAAGGAAGTCAGGGAGGAGATAGCAGATGCTCTGAGGATGATTTTCCAATCTTCACTAGATACAGAGGAGCTACCGGAGGACTGGAGAAATGCAAACGTAGTTCCATTGTTTAAAAAGGAATCAAAGGAAATGTCAAATAATTATAGGCCAGTTAGTCTTATATCGGTGGTGAGCAAATTAGTAGAATCAATCCTGAGAGATTGGATTAACTGTCATGTGGAAAGGCATGGACTAGTCAGGGATGGTCAGCATGGATTTCTTAAAGGAAGGTCTTGCCTAACAAATTTGATTGAATTCTTTGAGGAAGTGACAAGAAGGGTTTATGAAGGTAGTGCAGTGGATGTTGTGTACATGGATTTTAGCAAGGCATTTGACAAGGTCCCACATGGCAGATTGGTCAGGAAAGTAAAAGCCCATGGGATTCAGGGTAATGTGGCAAACTGGATAAAAGTTTGACTTTGTAACAGGAAACAAAGGGTAATGGTCGATGGATGCCCTTGCAAATGGAAAGTTGTCTCAAGTGGTGTTCCACAGGGCTTGGTGTTGGAACCCTTGCTGTTTGTGTTATATATTAACGATTTGGATGTGAACGTGGGGGGCACGATTGGGAAATTTGCAGATGACACAAAGATTGGCCGAGTAGTGGATAGTGTAGAGGATAGCCATAATCTCCAAAACGATATAGATGGGTTGATGGAGTGGGCAGTAAAGTGGCAGATGGATTTTAACATAGAGAAGTGTGAGGTCTTACATTTAGGGAGGTCAAACAGTTACAGGGATTACAAAATAAATGGGAATAAACTAAGAGGGGTAGATGAAGTGAGAGATCTTGGTGTACAAGTACACAGGTCCCTGAAGGCAGCAGTTCAAGTCGACAAGGTTGTAAAGCGGGCATATGGAATGCTCTCCTTCATTGGCAGAGGTATAGAATATAAAAGTAAGAATATAATCTTGGAATTGTATAAAACACTGGTGAGGCCACAACTGGAGTATTGTGTGCAGTTCTGGTCACCACATTACAGGAAGGACATAATAGCTCTGGAGAGAGTGCAGAGGAGGTTTACAAGAATGTTGCCAGGGTTAGAAAAGTGTAGCTACGAGGAGAGATTGGATAGGTTGGGGTTATTTTCCTTGGAACAAAGAAGGCTAAGAGGTGACTTGATTGAGGTGTACAAAATTATGAGGGGAATAGATAGAGTGGACAGGATAAAATTGTTTCCCTTGGTGGAGAATTCTAGAATCAGGGGACATAGATTCAAGATAAGTGGCAGAAAGTGTAGCGGGGACATGAGGAAGAACTTTTTTATGCAGAGGGTAGTGGGTGTCTGGAATTCGCTACCCAAGTTGGTGGCAGAGGCAGAAACTCTAAACTCTTTTAAAAAGTACCTTGATCTGTACCTTAAGTGCTGTAAACTGCAGGGCTATGGGCCGGATGCAGGAAGGTGGGATTAGAAAGGGCACCTGGGTGTCCTCGGGCTGGCATGGACAAGATGGGCTGAATGGCCTCCTTCTGTGCTGTAACTTTTCTATGGTTCTATGTTGGGGAGGGTTTAAACTAGATTGGCAGGGGTTGGGAAACTGAGGGGAAATTCAGAGTGGAGACAAGAGAAACTGACAGTGGGAAATGGAGAAGTATTAACTGATAAGTATGATATATCAGAGAGTGATATCAAGGTAAATAGAATACTTGGAGAGTTTGATAGAATTAGAGTAGGCAACAGTAAGTCATTAGATGGGGTCAGAATAAGCGAGAAAGTAAAAAAGCCTAAATCAGGGCTGATGTGTATGTATGTGAATGCACGGAATGTGATTAATAAGATTGGTGAACTACAGGCACAGGTTGACAAATGGAATTATGATTTTCTATAACAGAGACCTGGCTCAAAGAAGTGCACGATGGGTATTAAATATTCCAGGGTACAAGGTGTTCAGGAGGGACAGAAAAGGAAGAAAAGCAGCGGGGCATTGGCAATATTGACTAAAGATAGCATTACAGCAGGAGAAAGAGGATGTTCCAGAGGGATCAAGGACGGAATCTCTCTGGCTAGAGGTAAGGAATGAAAAAGGTACAATAACATTGATTGGTGTAGTATATAGACCACCAACTAGTGGAAGGGATGTAGAGAAACTTAACAAAATTTACAAAGAAATTACAGAGAGGTGCAAGAATTATAGAATAATTATAATGGGGGACTTCAGCTATCCAAATATAGACTGAGATGGGAATAGTGCAAAGGGACAAGAGGGGTGAGAGTTCCTGAAATGTGTTCAAGATAATTTTCTGCAGCAGTATGTTTCTGGCCCAACGAGAGGTCAAACACTGTTGGATCTAGTTCTGGGGAATCTCATTGAAACGTATAAAATTCTGACAGGGATGGACAAACTGGATGCAGGGGTGATGTTCCCTCTGGCTGAGGAGTCTAGAACAAGGGGTCACAGTCTCAGGATACGGGGTGGACCATTTAGGACTGAGATGAGGAGAGACTTCTTCACTCAGAGGGTGGCGAACCTATGGAATTCTCTACCACAGAAGGCTATGGAGGCCAAGTCACTGAATATATTTAAATAGGTAGATTTCTGGGCTCTAAAGACATCAAGGGGTATGGGGAGAGACCATTGAGATAGAGGATTAACCATGATCATATTGAATGGTGGAGCAGGCTCGAAGGGCCAAATGACCTACTCCTGTTCCTATTTTCTATGTTTCTACATTTAAAATACAATGGAGAATTAGGCTGAACACAGAAGGACTAGAGGGGAAGTGAAAAAATTAATAAGTAAAGCAAGGACAGGGCATGAAAAGAGACAGGCAGTTAACAGAAAAGGGAATCCCAAGGACTTCTTTAAGCATAAAAATAATAAAAGGGTGCTAAAAGAAAGTCGGGCAGGTTAAGGATAAAAAAGGGGACTTGCATGTGGAGGCAGGAGAAATAGCGGAGATATTAAATGAATACTTTAATCTATCTTTGCAAAGGACGAAGATGCTACCCAGGCCAAGGTGAGTGAGAAGGTAACTGGTACACTAAAAGGATTTACAAGTGAGAAGGAGGAGGTGTTAGAAAGGCTATCTTTACTTAAAATTGATAAGGTACCAGGACCAGATGAGATGCATCCAAGGGTACTGAGGGAAGTGAGAGTGGAAATTGCAGAGGTACCAATGATAATCTTCCAGTCTTCCTTAGACACAGGGGAGGTGCCAGAGGACTGGAGAATTGTGAATGTTACACCCTTGTTCAAAAAGCGGTGCAAGGATAAAGCCAGGAACTACAGGCCAGTTAGTTTGACTTCAGTGGTAGAGAAACTTCTGGAAACTATAGTTCAGGATAAAATCAACAATCACTTAGACAAGTGCAAGATAATTAAGGAAAACCAGGATGGATTCTTTAAGGGAAAGTCAAGTTTAACTAACTTGCTGGAGTTTTTTGAGGATGTAACAGAGAAGGTTGATAAAGGAAATGTTGTTGATGTGGTGTATATGGATTTTCGAAAGGCATTTGATACAGTGGCACACAACAGACTTGAATGCAAAATTCTAACTCATGGAATAAAAGGAAAAGTAGGCACTTGGATAAGAAATTGTCTGAGTGACAGGAAACAGAGAGTAATGATAAATGGTTGTTTTTCCTTGGAGGAAGGTTTGTGGTGGAGTTCCTCAGGGGGTCACTGTTGGGACCTTTGCTCTCCCTGATATATATTAATGACCTAGACTGTGGTGTTCAGGGCATGATTTCAAAATGTGCAGATGATACGAAGATTGGAAATGTTGTCAACTGTGATGAGGATCGTCTTGACCTTAAAAAGGACATAGATATATCGGTGGATTGGGCAGAGAAGTAGCAGATGAAGTTCAATGCAGAGAAGCGCGAGGTGATTCATTTTGGCAGGAAGAATATGGAGATACCATATAAAATAAAGGGAGAAACTCTAAAGGAAGTGCAGGAACGGGGGATCTTGGTGTATAGGTACATAAGTCATTGAAGATGGCAGGGCATGTTGAGAGAGCAGTTATTAAAGCATATAGCATCTTAGGCTTTATTAATAGGGACGTTGAGTACAAGATTAAAGAATTTGTACAAGACACTAGTTAGGCCTCATCTGGGGTACTGCGTCCAGTTCTGAGCAACATATTTAAGAATGGATATGAAGGCATTGGAGAGAGTACAGAGGAGATTCACAAGAATGATTCCAGGGATAAATAACTGTAGCGATGAGGATCGATTGGAAAAGTTGGGACTGTTTTCCCTGGAGAAAAGAAGGCTGAGAGGAGATTTGATAGAGGTATTCAAGATCCTGAGGGGTATGGACAGGGTAAATAGTGAGAAACTGTTCCCACTCAAACGAGCATCAAGAACTAGAGGGCACAGATTCAAAATAATTGGCAAAAGAAGTAAAAGAGATGTGAGAAATCTTTTACACCCAAAGGGTGGTTGGAGTCTGGAACAACCTTCCTGAGAGGGTGGTGGTGTTCAAAAAAGAATTGGATTGCTATCTGAAAAGAATGTGCAAGGTTACGGGGATAAGGCAGGGGAGCGGGGCTAGGTAGAATGCTCTTTCAGAGAGCCAGTGCAGGCTCGATGGGCCAAATGGCCTCTTTCTACACTTTAAATATTCTGTGATTTTGAGATTGAGGAGACTTGGCCTGTATTCTCTAGTGTTGAAAAGAATGAGAGGCGATCTCATTGAAACATACAACATTTTTACAGGGCTCGACAAAGTAGACGCAGAAAGGATGTTTCCCCTGGCTGGGAATCTAGAACCAGGGGACACAGTCTCAGAGTAAGGGGTAGATCATTGGGACTGAAATGAGGAGGAATTTCTTCACTCGGGGGTGGTAAATCTTTGGAATTCTCTACCCCAGAAGGCCGTGGAGGCTCAGTCATTGAATATGCCCGAGACAGAGATCAATAGATTTCTATATTGTAAAGACATCAAGGGAAATGAGGATAGTATGGGAAAATAGCTTTAATTTCAAAGATCAGCCATGATAGTGGAGCAGGCTGGAGGGACTGAATAGCCTAAACTTGTTCGTATTTCCAATGTTCCTAAAACCGTTATTCCTGTTGTCATAATTTTGTGTCAACTTTTTTCCATTATACGTTTCTACGTCTACATTTCTAATAGGAACTGCCTACATCAATGTCATTCTGGAATGCCTGTTTGCTGTCTCTCACCTTCTCTGCCTGGGCTCTAATCAATTCTACTCTGCTTGCCGAGTTGCCACAGACTTCACTTCAAACTATAGATAGTAAAGAATATATATCGCAATGTATAACTTACAATCTGTCTGCTCTTTTTCACTTATTCCTCACTCCCTAACCTCTATTCACCCAAAGACTGTATTTGACCTTGACTTCCCGTATGCAACACTACAGGAAATCAACTAGTTTGTAAATTATTCTATTAGTCTTAACAAGCCCTGACATTAGTATATTTACAGCAGTTTGAAATAAACTGGAGAGCGCATTGAACATCCTCAGTGCTCTCTGGTGCATTATCCCACAGTGATGGTGTAATCTAGCATGTTACCCATTCACAGTGGTTGTAGGATTTTCAGTTCATACATCTGCTTAAGGGAACTTTCTTTTTGCTGTGGGTTCAAAAGTGTTTGGATGAAGTCTGAGCTGTAATTGACGTAGGGCAAGGAAAATAATGTGAAATCATTAAGCGCAAAACATTGTAGTTCACTTGACAGTGCACTGAGGTCCTTTTTTAAGTTAATTGTGTCGGCTTCAACTAAATCTAAATTCCTCCGATTTCTTAAGTGGGCAGTGCATGTCTTGGTAAATATTTATAGCAGATTTGTTATTGTGAAGTAACAATTGAATAAACATGCTCTCTCAAAGGTTCACATAGCGTTCATATCCTTTCAGGGCACATGGTGGTGTAGTGGTAATATCACTAGACTAGTAATCTAGAGGCCCATCTTAATCCTCTGGGGACATGGATTCAAGTCCCACTATAGCAGCTGGTGGAATTTGAATTCAATTTATAAATTGGGAATTGAAACTTGGCCTGTAATGGTGACCATGGCAACTTTTGTTTTTTGTTGTTAAAAATCCACCTGGTTCTTTAATGTATGGAAGGAAATCTGCCATCTTTACCTGGTCTGGCCTACATGTGACTCTAGACCCACAGCAATGTGGTTGACTCTTAACTGCCCTCTGAAATGGCCCAGTAAGCCACTCAGTTCAAGGGCAATTAGGGATAGACAGCAAATGCTGGTCTTGCCAGTGATGCCCACATCCCGTGAAGGAATAAAGGAAGAAATATGAGAAACTTGTAGAATATACTGCAGAGCGCATCAAGAAACACAAATCATTCAAATAGAATGAGCCCTTCTGACAACTTTTTAACAGCATTCTCAACTTGTCCTGCCATCTTCAAAGACATACATACATGTGCACATTGTATATGTACATTTGCTCCTTGTTACTGCATGCGAGAGAGTTAGTGGTGATGTCCCTTGAGCTGGCAGTGAGTGAGATGCCAGTGAATGTGTGAAGGCCTTGTGAGTATGAGTTTAGAGTGATGAGATGGCTGCCTTACCCTGGTGGCATGGGTGAGGTCATTCATCCTCTCTCTGCACTGAATGACAAAGCTTTTCTGTGCAGCACTGGCACTAATCACCATTACCATTGCCTGCCAAGCCAGAGTGGTGAGATTGCTGGACCTCCTGCAGCCAGAGTGGGGGTACATGACGTCATGGGTGGGCCTCCATGGCGTCCAAAAGGCGTTCCAGGGACACGTCACTGAATCAGGGGGCTGCAGTCTTCTTGTTTTTCAGGGCCATGTCTTCTGTGCAGCAGTCCTGGGCTGAAAGCACTGAGAGGTGTGCGCGTGGGTGCACTTTAAATATGGCGCTTGGTGTGAGGAAGCAGCGAGGTGACAGCGTTCCCAACGAAATGGCACGTTTCCTGGGAATGGATGATTAATTATGCAAGATTGGGATGATATGGGATGATGTGGTGAAAAGCTGCCATTGTGGCCAGCGGGTAAAATGTCTGGATGATTCCTCCCTAAGTATGAGTTTAGATTATGTACTCAAGTTCCTGGAGTGGGACATCAACCCAGGGTGTTTTGACTAGAGGGCTGGATTTTCCCTGTGGGCTTCAGGATCTTACAGTCAGACTCAAATAAGGGTTAGAAGGCCACACAGTGGGGGGAACATTCATTCACCTGTGATTTTCATTACAATGGCCAATTACTGTCCAGGGCTGATCTCTGCCACCTCGGTGGACCTGGAAAATCCCAGCCAGCCTCCAACAATGGGCCTTAATAGGCCTTTAATTGGCTGAGCTGACTCGTCCTGGACGCCCCCCCCCCCCCCCCCTATTCTGCCTCTGGGAAAATGCTCAGGGGCAGGGTGGAGTCAAGGAATCAGCAAGTCGGCTGGCAGCGTGAAATTCTGCACCCACCCCCACCCGGGTCTAAAATTCAGTCCACAGTTAGAACCATAGAACCATAGAAAAGTTACAGCACAGAAGGAGGCCATTCGGCCCATCTTGTGCATGCCAGCCCGAGGACACCCAGGTGCCCTTTCTAATCGCACCTTCCTGCACCCGGCCCATAGCCCTGCAGCTTACAGCACTTTAGGTGCAGGTCCAGGTACTTCTTAAAAAGAGTTTAAAGTTTCTGCCTCTACCACCAACTTGGGCAGCGAATTCCAGACACCCACTACCCTCTGCATAAAAAAAGTTCTTCCTCATGTCCCCCCTACACCTCCTGCCACTTGTGACACTGGTTCAAGTTGGTGCATGAAAAAGACACTTCCTGTGGGAAGGATCTGGGTATCTGCATTTTGGAAAAGCCAGGGTTTTTGAAGGAGCCAAACATGGGGAAAGTTAGAATAATTAAATTTGGAGGTGACGAAAGTGAGTATATGGGTTTTGTTCGATAAAGGGGGAGGTTAAGAAATGGGGAGAGATAAACAATGTTGCAGAGATGGAAGGAAGCTGTCTTGGTGATGGAGAGGTCCTAGGGTATGCAGCTCAGCTCAAAGTCAAACAACATGTGTTGAATTTCCACTTTGGGGACAGGAAACAGGAGCTGGGACTGTTTCTGTGTCCCAAACCTGTCCCTAGGGGAAAACATTCACTCACTGGGATGTTGACCAGGATGTGCCCTTAATTGGCATGAAAACAGATTCCCTGTCCCAATTAAGGTTGGGAGACAGGTCCACGTGGTGGTGTTCCCATGCATCTGCTGCCCTTGTCCTTCTAGATGGTAGTGGTCGTGGGTTTGGAAGGTGCTGTCTAAGAAGCCTTGGTGAATTCCTGCAGTGCATCTTGTAGATGGTACACATTGCTGCTACTATGGTGGATGATGTGAATGTTTGTGGCTGTGGTGCCAATCAAGCGGGCTGTTTGGCCCTAGATGGTGTCAAGCTTCTTGAGTGTTGTTGGCAAGTGGGGAGTATTCCATCACACTCCTGGATTGTGCCTTGTAAAGATGGTGGACTGGCTTTGGGGAGTCAGGAGGTGAGTTACTCACCGCAGGATTCCTAGCCTCTGACCTGCTCCTGTAGCCGCAGTATTTATACGGCTAGTCCAGCATTTGCTGTCCATAAAAATTGCCCTTGAACTGAGAACATTGCTGTGGACCTGGAGTCAGCCCTAGCCCAATCTGACAGCAGATTTCCTTCCCTAAAGGGGCATTAGTGAACCAGATGGGTTTTTACCAACAATCAATGATAGTTTCACAGTCATTATTACTGAGACTAGCTTTCAATACCAGAATTTAAATTCCACCACCATGGCAAGATTCCCCCAAAATTTAGCTCGAGCCTTTGGATTACTAGTGCAGGTACATTACCACGACACCATCATCTCCCATGCCACGGGGTGACAACATCCAGGCAGTTAACCTTCCCTGTGTCACTTCAAAAACTGGAGGCTGGCTGGAAAATCTCAGTTGGCCTCCTTTAACTGCCCTTAGCGGGGCTCTTAATGAGCCTAATTGGTTGCCCGCCTAAAATGGCCTGCGCCAGGAACATAGTCAGAAAAACAACACACCGACTGAGAGCAGAATTTATGTTGGCTACTGAAAACATTGACTTCGATATTCCCAATACTTGGATGGAAATTGTAACTTATCCAAGGCTTAAATTTGGGCAGACAATCTAACAATGATAAAATAGCCATGGCACCAAGAGAAGTGGTGGAGGTAGAGCCTGGTGACATCAGCATATATATGAAATTGACTCTGTGTTTGTAAATGATGTTGTCAAGGGGCAGTGTACACCCAAGGAAGAGGAGGGGGCTAAGGATAGATACTGGGGGGGATTCCGGGCGGAGATGAGCTATTGTTAAAAATGTCCTGGTTTAGGCAAGGCAGAGAGGAGGGCAATCCTGCCACAACATATCCATGGGGCTGAATTTTCCCCCCCCAGTTGGGGAGGGAGGTTGATGGGCGGGAGCATACAGGTGTGCTTCCGATTGGCGCCCCCGATTGGAGGCGTGCTGCCATTTTACATGGGCGGGCCAATTAAGGCCCGCCCAGCGTGACGCACGCACAGAAGCACTGTGAACTCCCATGGCTTGCGCATGTTAGAGCGCACTCATCTCCCTGATGCTAAGTGCAGCCTCAGGGAGATCGGCTGTAAATATGAAAAAGACAAAAATAGAAAAATAAAATTTCCCTTTCATGTCCCTTCATGTCACATGAATTAGAACATGTTCATAATTTTCACAAAACCTTTATTAAAATTTTTTAAAGCCTACATGAAACATCATCCCGCCCATGGATGAGGTTTCATGTTTTTTCTAGTTCCCGCTGGGGCTCCTGGCCTGCCCGCCAACCTTAAGGTTGGACAGGCAGGTCCTTTAATTACTTAATTGACCCCGTCAATGGCCTCAATTGAGGCCAATTGACAGGTCGGCGGGCCCGCAGCTGATTTTGTAGCGCTTCAGCCTTCCTGAAAATTTAAATGGGGCGGGGTGACGTCGGGAGTTCCGCCTGACATCACCACATGTCATTTTATGTGTCAGCGAGCGGGCCCCGCCCCTGCTCGCCGACTCGTAAAATTCTGCCCTTAGAGTTAAACAATGGAGGAAAGCCAGACGTTGAATTGTACAGTAAAATTGAATCATTCATTAGCAATCGCCAGAGAAAAAAAATCTAAGCATATAAATTGTTTGTTTTCCCTTCCTCTCCCCACTTTCCAAAAGGCAATAGCTGGATTTTTAAAAATTATTTCATAGGATGAGGGTGTATTGTTGCTCATCGCTAATTTCCCTTGAGAAGATGGTGGTGAGCCACCTTCTTGAACCACCATTGTTCATGTGGTGTATTTAAACCCACTGTGCTGGTAGAAAGGGAGTTCCAGGGCTTTGACCCAGTAACAGTGAAGGAATGATGATAAAGTTCCAAGTCAGGACGGTGTGTCTTGGAGTGGAATTTGCAGGTGGTGGCGTTCCCATGTATCTGCTTCATTTGACCTTTGAGGTGGTAGAGGTCATGGGTTTGGAAGATGCTGCCAAAGTAGCCTTGGTGACTTTTTGCAGTGCATCTTGTAGCTGGTATGTACGGCTGACACTGTGTTGGTGGTGAAGGGAGCAAATGTTTAAGGTGGTGGATGGGGTGCCGATCAAGCAGGCTACTTGCCCTGGATGGTGTTGAGCTTTTTGAGTGTTGTTGGAGCTGCACTCATCCAGACATGTGGAGAGTATTCCATCACACTCCTGACTTGTGCCTTGTAGATGGTGGACATGCTTTGGGGAGTCAGGCAATGTGTTGCTCACCACAGAATTCCCAGCATCTCACCTGCTCTATATAGCTTGTCCAGTTAAATTTTCGGCCAATGGTAACCCCTAGGATTCAATGGGGGATTCAGTGATGGTAATGCCGTTGAATGTCAAATGGAGATGGTTAGATTCTCTCTCATGTGGGAGACGGTCATTATCCAGCACTTGTGTGGTGCGAATGTTGCTTGCCACTTATCAGCCCAAGCCTGAACGTTGTCCAGGTCTTGCTGCATTTGGACATGGACTGTTCAGTAGCTGAGGAATCGCAAATTGTTTCGAATATTTTACGCTCCCCTCAGGGTTGGCCTGGCAGGGAGTGGGGGTGGTGGGGGAGGGGGGAGGATGTAAAATTGAGCTCCATGGTGGTGGTGCCCTGCCCATCACCAGCCCAATGCTGCCCTACCCCACAGGTATTTTACATCATCCCCATGGGGGAAACGTCAGGCAGCCCAATTACCAAGGGCCGATCAATACCCTTAAATGGCCAATTAACGTTACTTAAGGGCCTCCTCCACAGCCACTGGAGTTTTACCTGCAGGGTGGGAGGCCAGCACCAAGTGTCCAAGCTGCCAGTGAAACCTGATGGCATCGTGGCTGTGCCAAGAAAGTTGTCTCCTGTTTGGGTACCCTGTTACAATGCCAACTCTCTTGGCAAGAGACTGGTATGACAGAGCTTCAGGAAGAACAGTGCACTCAGAATCATAGAATCACAGAATTGTAATGGTGCAGAAGGAGGCCATTTGACCCATCGTGTCTGCACCAGCTCTTCGAGTGAGCATTATGACTCAGTGCCATTCTCCTGCCTTTTCCCCCGTAACCCTGCACATTGATTCTATTTAAATAATCATCTAATGCCCTCTTGAATGCCTCAATTGAACCTGCCTCCACCACACTTCCAGGCAGTGCATTCCAGATCCGAAACAGTCATTGTGTGAAAAAGTTTTTTCTCACATCACATTTGCTTCTTTCGCAAATCACTTTAAATCTGTGCCCTCTTGTTCTTGATCCTTTTACGAGTGGGAATAGCTTCTCCCTATCTACTCTGCCCAGCCCCCTCATGATTTTGAACATCTCTATCAAATCTCCTCTTAGTCTTCTCTCCCAGGAGAACAGTCCCAACTTCTCCAATATATCTTCATAACTGAAGTTTCTCATTCCTGGAACCATTTTTATAAACCTCTTCTGCACTCCCTCCAATATATTCACAATTTTCCTAAAGTGTGGTGCCCAGAACTATACACAATACTCCAGCTGAGGTCTAACTAGCGTCCTAAAGAAGTTCAGCATAACCTCCTTACTCTTGTACTCTATGCCCCCATCAATAAAGCCCAGGATACCTAATGCTTTATTAACTGCTCTCTCCACCTGTCCTGCCACCTTTAATGATCTATGCACATATACTCCCAGGTCCTTCTGCTCCTGCACAGAGTTGTACCTCTTATTTTTTATTGTCTCTCCATGTTCTTCCTAACAAAATGAATCACCTCACACTTCTCTAAATCATTAATGTATATCAGGAAAGGCAAAGTACCCAATACCGACCCCTGGGGAACTCTGCTCCAAACCTTCCTCCAGCCCGAAAAATATCCATTAACCGTTACTCACTGTTCCTATTATTCAGCCAATTTTGTATCCACATTACTACTGTCCCTCCTATTCCACGACCTAAAACTTTTCTCACAAGTCTGTTGTGTGGCATTGTATCAAATGCCTTTTGGAAGTCCATGTACACCACATCAACAGCATTACCCTCTTCAACCCTCTCTGTTGCCTCTTCAGAAAACTCCAACAAGTTAGTTAAACATGACTTTCCCTTAAGAAATCCATGATGACCCTTCCTAATCAACCCACATTTTTCCATGTAACTATTAATTCTATCCCGAATAATTGTTTCTAGAAGCTTCCCCAGCACCCAAGTCAAATTGACTGGTCTGTAATTGTTGGGCTTATCTTACAACCTTTTTTGAACAAGGGCGTAATGTTTGCAATTCTCCAGTCCTCTGGTTCCTCCCCTGAGTCGAGGGAAGACTGAAAGATTATAGCCAGTGTCCCTGCAATTTCTACTCTCACGTCCTTCAATATCCTTGGATGCATCTCATCCGGTCCCGGTGCTTTGTCAACATTAAGTATCAACAGTTCATCCAATTTCACCTCCTTATGAATTTGGCCTGGGTAGCATCTGCTTCCTTGGTAAAGACAGATGCAAAGTTTTCATTTAACACCTCAAACATGCCCTCGCCTCCATGTATAAGTCTCCTTGTTGGTCCCTTATCGGCCCTACTCCTTCTTTTACAACCTTTTTACTATTTATGTGCCTATCGAAGACTTTGGGGTTCCCCTTTATATCGGCTGCCAGTCTTTTGTCATAATCCCTCAATCTCTCATTCATCAATTGCCTGATATCTGCATTTAACTGCACATGTGCGATCATTGGAAGTTGCTATCCAATTTAATGAGTGCTGTTAGCCTCACCATTATTTCTGCAAAATCCTGCCCAATGAATTCCAGAACCTGGTTGTGCGCTTTGCATGTCTTGTAGGATTTTGCCATAATTACAAAGGATACTGTAGCATTGGTTCAAGCACTAGACTATCAATGTAAAGACCACGGGTGGAATTTAACACTTCTACTGAGAGCAAGCTGGGAGGCGGGGAGGGGGGCGAGGGGAGTAACATTTAATGGGGCAGGAGGGCTCGGAAGTGAGTGGGGGGGTGGTATTGGCCTTCCCACCCAGAAGCCATTTGTGGCCACTTAAGGGCCTCATCCTGCTGCTACTGGTATTCAACCAGCAGTGAATGGAGGCCACACCATGTGGGCAAGCCGAAGGGTAAACCCTGGCAGGTATGCCTGCGGCCTGTTTGGGAGGGTCGGGGTGGGGGGGCACAGTTCCACTTTCTCTGGCACCCTGTGCCCAGTGGAGGGACCTGTTGGCAGCAAGGGAAGAAATATGGGAAGCCAGCTCTTCCCTTTACACCGATCACCAACACCCCCACCTTGCCCCACTCGCCAGGGCCTGTCTGATTGGCCCTGGCGATCCTGCCCCAATCCTGCAGCATGAAAATTGGTAAGGTGGTAAATAGTGAGGAGGATAGCTGTTAACTGCATTAGGATATCAATGGACTGGTCAGGTGGGCAGAGCAGTGGCAAATGGAATTCAACCCAGAAAAATGTGAGGTAATGCACTTGGGGAGGGCTAACAAGGCAAGGGGTTACACTATGAATGGTAGGACCCTGGAAAGTACTGAAGATCAGAGGGACCTTGGTGTGCATGTCCACAGATCCCTGAGGGTAGCAGGGCAGGTAAATAAGGTGGTTAAGAAGGCATATGGGATACTTGCCTTTATTAGCCAAGGCGTAGAGTACAAGTGCAGGGAGGTTATGCTGGAACTGTATAAAACGGTGATAGGACCACAGCTGGAGTACTGCTTGCAGTTCTGGTCACCACATTATAGGAAGGATGTGATTGCACTGGAGAGGGTGCAGAGGAGGTTTACCAGGATGCTGCCTGGGCTGGAGGGTCTGAACTATGACAAAAGATTGGATAGGCTGGGGTTATTTTCCTTGGAGCAGCGAAGGTTGAGAGGGGACCTGATAGAGGCATATAAGATTATGAGGGGCAGAGATAGGGTGGATAGGAAGGCACTTTTTCCATTAGTAAAGGGGTTAATAACCAGGGGGCTTAGACTTAAGCTAAGAGGTAGAAGGTTAAGAGGGGAGTTGAGGAGAATTTTTTTCACCCAGAGGGTGGTGGGAGTCTGGAACTCACTGAAAGGGTGAGTTGAGTCAGAAACTCTCGTAACATTTAATAAGTATTTAGATATTCACTTGCATTGCCATAGCCTCCAGGGCTATGGACAAGAGCTGGAAAATGGGATTAGTGTGGTCAGATCTTTGTTAACTGGCACAGACATGATGGGCCGAATGGCATCCTTCTGCGCTATAAACATCTATGAGTCTATGAATCTATGAGTTCCAATGACAATCCTCTCTGAGGGTTTATTGCAGTACCAGCAATGGCCACCGAGCCCAGTGTGCTGCCGATACTGGAGTGCTGCTGGTCTCTGATTGGCTGGCTATTCTTAGAGATGGGAAATTCCTGCTGTCGGAGCCGGAAACCCCAAGGGCAGCCAGCAGAGTGCCTGATTGGGATTACATCCCCTCAGGTTTTCCAGAAATAGCTGCGATGGGGCTGTCACCAGTTCTCCAGCTGGTGAACAAGCCCAACTCTGTGACCATTAAATTCTATCCCATGACTTCAAATCCAGGTGACAAAATTGTGAATTATATTCAGTATAATTGTTGGGTTGGATTTTAAAAAATGGCCGTGAAAGTAGAATTGTTACAAAAATCCAACTGATTCATTTATGTCATTCAGGGAAGCAGCCTGTCACCCTTAACCGATCTGGTTTACAAGACTCCAGCTCCACACAATCTAGCTGATTCTTCTTTTAATTCTTTCCTGGGATGTGAGCATTTATTGCCCATCCCTAATTGCCCTCGAGAAGGTGGTGGTGAGCTGCCTTCTTGAACCGCTGCAGTCCATGCGGTATAGGTACACCCACAGTGCTGTTAGGGAGGGAGTTCCAGGAATTTGACTCAACGACAGTGAAGGAACGGTGATGTAGTTCCAAGTCAGGATGGTGTTTGACTTGGAAGAGAACTTCCAGGTGGTGGTGTCCCCATGTATCTGCTGCCCTTGTCCTTCTTGGTGGCAGAGGTTGCGTGTTTGGAAGGTGCTGCTGAAGGAGCCTTGATGAGTTGCTGCACTGTATCTTATACATTGAGGGGACGGTGGTGTAGTAGAAATGTTACTGAACTAGTATTCCAGAAGCTCAGGTTAATGCAATGGGGACTTGGGCTCAGATGGCAGCTGATAGAATTTAAATTCAATTCTTTAAAAATCTGGAATTGAAAGCTAGTCTCAGTAATTGTGATCATGGAACTATTAAATTATTGTAAAAACCCAACTGATTCACTGATGTCCTTCATGGAAGGAAATCTGCCATCCTTACCTGGTCTGGCTGCATGTGAGTCCAGACCCACTGCCCTCTGAAATGGTGTAGCAAGCCACTCAGCTGTACCAAATGGCTACTCTTAATGCACTCGGAGCACTAAAGGACGAGCAATAAATAGTACCTTGCCAGTGTCACCCACATCTCAAGGAAAACTTTTTAGAAGCAAGAGCTTAAGCTGCCTACATCACAAACTGACTGCAGGTGATCATCCTCCTAATTCTCAAAGCAGAGCGTTGTACTTTTATATAGAGCACCAGAATGGAATTGATTAGTAAACAGATCAGGTTCATTCTCAATTAAAACACAAATTCTTCTAGCAAAGGTGCATTAACCGCAATTCCGTCTGAAATCGATCCCATTCCTTAAACTGCCCTTGGCAACCCATAGTTATCAGTTTGTTTCTCCTCCTACCTGTCAGTGCTTGGGAAATCGCTGAGCTGGGTACAGTCGCTGCATCCTGGGGGACGGTGCTGGTGTCTGGCTCTGGAGTACTTAAGGTGGGCGAGATGGGTGGAGGATTTTGTGGAATACGGGGCTTCCTCTGCCATAACAAGAGAGAATTTGAAATGACTGGTGAAACTTTCAAAGATATTCTGCTTACCTTTGCCTGCAATTGTTACATTTGTGAAGATTTCATCATTGACTTGTGAAGGAGCAGGTAACTTAAAAGAAAGAACTTGCATTTGTGTGGCGCCGTCCACAACCTCAGGACATTGTAAAGCGTTTTACAGGCAATGAGCTCCTTTTGAAGTGCACATTAGAAATAGTACTAATGAAACAATAAATTGCTTTTTGCTGGCATGGTCAGCTCCAGGACTCTGTTACGCACTTGCTGGCCTGGATTTTATGGTGGTGCCTGGAATCTCACCGCTGGGTCCGAAAACTGGGGGACGAGACTGCTTCAGGGCCGGAGCCGCATTTTGTCAGCAGCTGCCAATTAAATTTCAAAATACCCACAGCCCTAAAAGACTATTAGGCCATGTCTATATGCAAGAAAAATTATGAAGGCCAGTGAGGTACAATTCACATTCATACAACTGATATTCAGCTTGTGAGAATGTGCCCTGATCAAAGGTCACAAAGTACAAAGTTGTTATGGCCGCTATTTGTTTGGGATCAAAATCATATACCGGACTTCATGATGTAACTCTGTTTATAAGATTAGGAGAAATGGTTTAGTGATACTATGTATTCTACTGTAGTTTGGTCCCAAAGATAATCAGCAAACTGTTGTGTGGCGTGAAGTTAGAAAGTTGTCAATTTTTTAAAAATACTCAATCTACTGCTGCGCAGTGCGGTTTTAAATATTTCTACAATTTGGTAAGGGTCGAGAGAGCTATGAGGCAAAGAGTAGGAATCAAAGATTAGTTCCTGATTGGTGGAATTTGACAAGAGATGTTCCCTGGGGATCTGCAAGGAGCTGCAAAACAGATCTGAATAAATGGATCATTCAGCAAGGATTCTGCCCTCTTCTTGCAACTTAAAACATTTTACATTCCCTGAATCTATTTGCTGAAATGTTGATATGGAACAACAGGGAAATCAACATAAAACAGAGAGCGGTGTGTCCATTTCACAATTCTATACAGTATTACAATCCTGTTAGGGAACCATTAACGTTTAAAGAAGAAATCCGAACACCTAGCAATTAACTGACTCAATTACGCAAGATTTGACATTTTTAAAAGCAAACTTTATTGTATCTATAAAGCAAAATGAAACAAAACAAGCACCACTAACTTAGCATTATACTTTATGAGGACTTTTGGAATAAACTCAGTTCAACTTTTTACTTGCCTCCCCTCACACCCCTAAGAATTCCCATATACATTATATGAATCTTGAAGGTTCATTCACTTCTTCTCTGGGACCAGACCAAAGGTATTTCACAGCCTTCTGGAATTCACTTCAAATCTGCTTAGTTTTCCAGTTATTCGCCAAGGTACAAGATTTCATGGGGGTCCTTACATTAGCTTTTGGCTAAGCAACTCTCCGCTTTTTCTTTGAAACCTCACGATTTTGGATTCCACAGCTCAAGCATGGGCCTCCAAGCAACTCCCATGCAGTGGCTTAAAACATCAGAAAACATCCTTGGTTTCCAATAGCCCGCTGCTATGGTTTCAAACTGCAACCAAGCCGATTGCTTCCAAGGCTCCAGCTGCAACAAAGTTAACTGTTTTTCATTGAGAGGATTTACTGTAGATTTCTTCCTTTAGCTTCCAGCAAAACAAATCTTCTAGTCTTATACTCCATACCAGCTCCCAATCGCAGGCTGCGCCATGGACGATTGACCTGGCACTTGCTTTTCCAAGTCTTGCCTGCTGGTTACGCACTAACCAAATTCACAGAGATAACCTCAAAACTAAGCTTCACCCATGTCCACGGTGATTTGACACGCATGACCTGTTCCCAGGTAGCAGTGCAAATTAACTGCCTTTTAATTCCAAAGCTTTACTCAATTCTGGGAAACCACACGAATTCTTTACTGGAATAACTGCTGATGTCATGTCTCCAATTCTTTAGCTAAGTAAGCCCACCTGCAATTTTATGACCCTCATCCTTTTACAGAAGTTGCCTTTTGAATTGTAATTATCTCAAGCCTGTGTGGTTTGCAGGCCTCTAGATGTTTGCCAGGGTTTTTTCCCACTGAACTTACACTTAAAGTTCACTTTCTAAAACTAAAAAAGCTATATCCCTAAAGCACATGAACTATGACATTTGTAATAACAGTAAACTACCCATTGCATATCTATTCAAACTATAGACTGATGTCATAGATGAGATACTCTTACTAAGACTTCCACATTCATCAGAGTCTCCTTGTAGGGATTGTGAGCTCCCACTTTCCCAACTAAGGATTGCATATTATTTATGACTCCGCCATGTGAATAAATCCAAGTTTTGCAGTGATTAGTTTCTTCCTCCTACTTGAAAGAGAGCCTGTACTTTGGTGAAAACATAAGAACAAACTGGAAAGGATCCTTTTGCAGCATTCATTTGGAAAGTGAAAGACCTGTATTAAAACTAAACATTGTGTTGTATTAAAAGAAGGTTTCCTTTTGTGCTATGAGCATTGGGAAAGACCCACTTCTGTAAAGTTATTTTGCTACCCCAGTTCTCCAAAGGCAGAAATAGATGGGAGAAACTAAGAGAGTCAAACATAGGAAAAGTTGAAAATGTAACATTTAAAGTTGAACTAGATTTTACCCGTCAATAAGTAGAAAAAAAAAGTTCAATCAAAATGCTTAGTAAAAAGACTGTAAGACAGAGACATGATAAGAAAATGAGAGGATACTTACCTATTAATACCACCATTATATTGCATTGAAGGATATGGAAAAGGCTCTATTTTTGCAATGATATAGTGAGAATCATGTTTTCAAAACCTACTCACATTATTGAGAAGGAGCAAATCTTCAGCCAGAAGTGCCGAATGGATGAGCCATCTCAGCTTCTTCCTGAGGTCCCCAATATAACAGATACCAGTCTTCAGGCAATTCGATTCACTCCACGTGATATCAAGAAATGGCTGAAGGCACTGGATACTGCAAAGGCTATGGGCCCTGACAATATTTAAGCAATAGTACTGAAGAATTGTTTTCCAGAACTTGCCGCACCCCTGGCCAAGATGTTCCAGTACAGCTACAACACTGGCATCTACCCGGCTATGTGGAAAATTGCCCAGGTGTTTCCTGTACACAAAAAGCAGGACAAATCCAACCTGGTCAATTACCATCCTATCAGTCTACTCTCAGTCATCAGTAAAGTGATGAAAGTGGTCATCAGCAGTGCTATCGAGCAGCGCTTGCTTAGCAATAACCTGCTCACTGACACCCAGTTTGGGTTCCAACAGGGCCACTCAGCTCCTGATCTCATTACAGCTTTGGTTCAAACATGGACAAAAGAGCTGAACTCCCAAGGTGGTGAGAGTAACTGCCCTTGACATCAAGGCAGCATTTGACCGAGTGTGGCATCAAGGAGCCCGAGCAAAAGTGGAGTCAATGAGATCAGTGGGGAGGAATCGTCTCCGCTGGTTGAAGTCATACCTAGCACAAAGGAAGATGGTTGTGGTTGTTGGAGGTCAATCATCTCAGTTCCAGTACATCACTGCAGGAGCTCCTCAGGGTAGTATCCTTGGCCCAACCATCTTCCACTGCTTTATCAGTGACTTTCCTTTCATCATAAGGTCAGAAGCGGGGATGTTCGCTGATGATTGCACAATGTTCAGCACCATTCGCAACTCCTCAGATACTGAAGCAGTCCGTGTCCAAATGCAGAAAGACCTGGACAATATCCAGGCTTGGGCTGACAAGCGGCAAGTAACATTCATGCCACACAAGTACCAGGCAATGAGCATCTCCAGCAAGCAAAAATCTAACCATCGCCCCTTGACATTCAATAGCATTACCATTGCTGAATCCCCCACTATCAACATCCTGGGGGTAACCATTGACCAGAAACATAACTGGACCAGCCATATAAATACTGTGTTGACAAGGACAGGTCAGAGGCTAGGAATCCTGTGACAAGTAATTCACCTCCTGACTCCCCAAAGCCTGTCCACCATCTACAAGGCACAAGTCAGGAGTGTGATGGAATACTCTCCACTTGTGTGGAAGAGTACAGCTCCCACAACACTCAAGATGTTCGACACCACCCAGGGACTCCCTCCACCAACTTAAACATTCACTCCCTCCACCACCAACGCCCATTGGCAGCAATGTGTACCATTTACAAGATGCACTTCAGCAGTACCTTCCAAACCTGGAACTCCCTCCCTAACTGTGGGTGTACCTACACCACATGGACAGCAGCGATACAAGAATGCGGCCCACCATCACCTTCTCAAGGTCAATTAAGGACGAGTAACAAATGCTGGCCTAGCCAGTGACGCCCACATCCCAAGAAAAAATTAAAACAAAAACTCCACACTTGGTACTCAAACTCATGCGAAGAGTGCTGCCCAGGCACCTCCCAGCTCCAGTATCATTTTTAATGGCCAAAAATAGCTGACAGCCAGTTCGATCATTAAAATGTAAGTGCCAATCTGACTCAAGTTTAAGAACCCAGCCCTTTTAACAGGCCAGTCCAACCCAGTGTGAGATCACCTCTCGCACATGATTTCTGATTGGTTTTCCCGAAGCTCTTCCTCCAATAATCCATGATCAGTCACTCAAGCAGTAACTGAAGAAAATCAGCTAGTCAAAGCAGCTGCAAGAGGACAGTGAACCCAGTCTGTATCATAGGCTGACTGTCCCCCTGTGACTGCTATGATGGACACAGCTTGCTGTCTTTAAGTGTAAGACAGTATCTCAAGTATGCAGTTAACTCACAACTGGAAAGTCATGCCTAGGGTTTGCCCTATGTTGACAGATCTGGTGTTGACAGAAGGCAGAACGGAAACATAAAACAGTGAGAAAGAGAAACAAAACTGAAAGAAAAAGAAACAGTAGAAAATGCATTGCTTTAATGAACAATGTAAAACAAATAGCAATGCTTTGCTTGTTTACTAAAGCTGTACAACCAATTTTCATTAAGTACCGAGAATCTGCCACAAATTGCACATGAGCTGTGCTCTAAATATTATGTGGAGAGCTGTTTTTAGAAATGGCTGTTGCAAAGCCTGTAATGTCTTTAAACATGTCAGGGTTAAACAATTTCCTGGTCAACAAACAGGACCACTTCAGTTCTAACTTCTCTTTCACACCCTTAGCTCAAAGTCAATGGACATTTTTTGTTTTAAAATGGCTAACTACTGCAATATTTTTCGCTACAGTCATTTTTATTAGATTAGAGAAGCAGGATGTTATACTGTGACACATCTGCACTGTTACATTAATTTTGCCTCTCTCCATTTCAGTGTTGGCTGATAACTGGGATTTTGCTTTTTGAAAATTTGTGGCAAATAATTTAGAAAAAGCCAACAACAAAAAAAAAAGCACCTCATTTTAAATCTTCTATTAGAGAAATAATCTGTGCAAAGCTTCATCCAGATATTTTGATAGGTTCATAATGTACTCATGTCATTTTCTACTTTTCATTTAATTTCAAAACTGAGGAAGGCTTGAGGGGCACCAATGGTGAAAATAATGTGGGGTTAATGTTCAATTTTTAAAAATATCTGTTCATTCTCAAGACGGTCCTCAAAAAGGATCTGTTCCTTTTACCTGGGTGCAAACCTTAGACAGAGTAAACATGCTGGGGAAATTTCCTGTTGGCTATTTGTAGCAAATTTACAAACGTGTTCTTTACAGATAGCACATAGGGAAATTGTCCTCTGTAACGCCAATGTCTCGTTTGATCCATAGACAAGCTGTCTGTTTTCCTTGGCTTTACTATCAGTGAAGTTCATAATACAAGGTGATATGGTGAGGCATTTCTTTAATAAGCCACAGCAATCAAACAAAATCTAAAGACCTGAGTTCTGTGCAATATTGAAAGCTTTTATGTTTTTTTGGTTGTTGCAGAAACACAGTGGAACGGTTAAGGCTGACAGTCTCTGAAAATTAAAATACCCTGTTTCCTTAGTAACAAGTATGAGAGAGATCATTAATATGCATACACAGAATGGAGAAAAAATATTAACAGGTTTATCCTGACGAACCTCATAAAGTCGCTGCCCTCTACTGTCACCTCTTTTTATTCAGATTCTTTGTGAACTGAAGTTACTAGAAAAGTATTATTGCAGTTATTTATTTCATGTTCATTAGAAATTCAGTTTTACTGGGGAGGCGGTGGGGGGGCGGTGGGAAGGGAAATCTGATGTGCAACTCAATGCATTACAAGTAAGACTCTCTCTTTAAGCATTAGACAAACAATGTTGAGAAAATTATTATAATAATAGCATTCAATCATGATTGAGAACATTATATTTGCCATGAGTACCTAACATCATTTGGTGAGGTATAAAACAACCAACTGATTACAATTTAGCAACCTCATCACAGCTTTTGAATCAACTGGGTCATCCAATGAAATGCATATGTAATCCCTTGTGTAATCCATGCAAATCACAGATTACACCCCGATTTTACTGGTTTGCAAAAGTAATGGACAGGTCTTAACAAATCTTGAAAACTTATTTAAATTTAAATGGAGTGCCTTAGCACAACTGAAATTTATGTCATTTCTGGTTTGGTTAAAAAGGAGATTGGAACTTGTCATCTTAGGTGACAGTTCTTCTTGATACATGCCTGAGTGACTTTACAATACTCAGGCAATTTGCACATGTACAATACCATCCTTCAGACTACGGAGATAGCGTAAAGATGCTATTTTGCTGGAACTCAACCATATTTACCTTGCTTCCAGGTTTTGGTCCTCTCTTTTTGGGTATTTTCAGGGGTAAGACAATTTTAGAAGGGGCTGCCACAGCATTCTGCACAGCCAGTTTGAAAGCTGACTGAAGGAGCTCCTGTCTCCGTTTTCTTCCTGGTTTTCTTCCTCTTCGCCCTGGTGTATGCTCTGAAGCCACTTTCATTGCAGACTGCATTTCACTCTCTTCAGATTGTGGTGGCGAGGGAGTAGCAATGCTCTTCAGGATAGCAACTAGAAGAGCAGGTGACAAAAAGAGAGAGAGGAAATTAAATGACAGCGAAAAATCACCTAAAAATTTTCACTGCGAATGTTGCAAATTTTTTGTAGTATGTGATAGATTTTTATCCCCTCATTCTTATACTGAGACATCCCTTTTGTCTGTTTACACTATTTTACATATAATATATAGATGTAAATCCATCAAACAAACCAGGTTCGTAATGTAATTACCTGTACATTTTAATAGCGTATGTACTTAAATTACATAGAGCATACAAGCAGATTTTGTTCTACTGTATGTTACTAAACGACTACTTTTTAAGCCAAAAATTGCAACCATGCAGACAAACCATTTACTAGTTCTTATTACCTGGTTAGCTAGACTACAACATTAAACCTCTAAAGTAGCCGAGGCAGGAACACACTTATTGCACAGGCACAATAAACTGACAAAACCCATCTTTGCAATGCTTCTCGTTGTAAACTAAGACTCCAGCAGCCTAGTGTTCCAGCTGCAAACATCTCATTAAACTAATGCATTCAGGGCAGAGCAGAAACTCGATTTGCCATGGCTACAACAGTGAATTTCCATTACGATGACAGCTTAAACCACATCATGTCCGGAAACCAACCAACCCTGTGCTTTCAGTAAAGAAAAAAAAAACATATTACATGCAGAAAATGAAGTCTGCATGCGGTATATCTTCCTTCCTCTCAATCAGCTCAACAAGGAAATATACTGTCAAGAGAGAGGAGAGAAAAAACACATTTTTAAAAAGAATGCTAAATAAAGAAAACAAATGTAGAACACAACCCACAAAAAATAAATCAGATCTGTGGCTATGAATTAACACAAGATACAACGGTATGTATTCTGCATCCTTTATTTCCTTATGACTTGAGATGGAATAACATAGAATTTCGAATTATTGTTTTTTTCTCCGCAACTCTCTCCTGTTGTTTTAACGTTTGCTGAAGCACGCTGTTTCATGCTACTTGAAACACAATGGTTCTCAATCAGGCATTTTTCTAGTGTTACTCTTTCAGGCTACCCTATTTGGACCTCCTCCACTGTTTCCATGGAAACCACACTGAAAATGTCAAGTCAGCACTCCACCGTCTGTCACTAACATAACTTGCCCTCCCATTCACATATGGGAAGCTTAATGTG
The DNA here is from genome assembly GCF_964194155.1 of Cetorhinus maximus. Classification (NCBI taxonomy): domain Eukaryota; kingdom Metazoa; phylum Chordata; class Chondrichthyes; order Lamniformes; family Cetorhinidae; genus Cetorhinus; species Cetorhinus maximus. Next base: position 139,242,792 of record NC_135883.1, read on the forward strand.
TGGCAACACATCTTCACAGGCTCACACAACAGTGGGCAGCGCTACGGGGTTAAATGAGCGACAAGATTCCCTCGAAGGTTCACAGAAAGTTACAAGTGAAGCGACTGAGCCCAGTGCCTGTCAGATTGTCACATCAGAGTAACCAAAATGGTGAGAATCAACTCTTGAGAGGCAGCTGCTCTGCACGGGAAGAAAAACCCTTAATGCTGACTTAATTTTGACCTTGTGAACTTCAGCAGGGACATTTTCGAGCTACAAATGGCACTACATATTTAACCATTCTCAGTGTCAGAGCATTGTGTTATCGGTAAATAAGGGATTCCATTGCAATGTAATCTATAAATGCAATATTTGTAAAATATAATTTGACTGCAAACACCCCAAATTATGGCATTTAATTAATATGTAATGTCTTCTTTTTAAGTAAATAATGTAGTTTTATTACTATTACACCAAGGAAGGTGGGTTGAGTTATGTGACATTAGACCCACTGCTAACTTTTGACACCTGGCCTGAAGTGTACAGCATCCTGTGACAGTGCTGTATAAATAAAAAGCTGTGCCCAGTTCCTCCCAATTTTTTCCCCTAAATGTCTTGACGCCTCATGCTGAAGAACTCATGCTGGTGGGGGCGGAGTGGGGGCTGTTGCACTGGTGGGAAGGTAAGCTATGGAGGACTTCAGTTTAGTGACCAATCTCTGTGCACACATGACATTTTCAGCCAGGGTTGCAGGCTAGCAATCAAGAGCAAGAACTCTGGCCAATGTTTCTCTCCTCCTAGAGTAGGGACATTGGGGCTAACTGCAATGCAGGCAACCACCTCATATTCCACAACCATGGGGGTGGAGCAGGAGGAGTAAACACAAGGGGTAGAACTTTCCCCCCGTTGGGGTGGTTGTGCGGGGGCGGGCGGGCGCGAACCTGATCGGCGCCCCCAATCGGGTCCGCGTCGCCAGCTTAATGCGCGCCCGGAAGCACTGAGTGCTCCCTGTGCAGGCGGGGGGAGGGGTTCCCTGAGTCTGGAGTGCGCATGCGCGCAAAAGAGCGCATAAATCTCCCTGAGACACAGAGCTGCCTCAGGGAGATTAGTTTTAAGTGTAGTAAAGTGTTGTAAAAATTTTTATGACATGTCCCCTCATGTGAAACTTTCACATGTGCTGGGACATGTGTATTAATTTTAATAAAAATTTTAAATCATTCATGAAGCCTCATCCCGCCCACGGATGAGGTTCCATGAAAAATGCGAAGGCTGCCTGGGCTCTTCGCCTGCCCGCCGACCTTAAGGTTGGACGGGCAGCTTTCTCAATAGGCTTAATTCATTCATTAATGGCCTTAACAGGCCTTGGACAGTTCGGCGGGTGCGCAGCCGACTCAGCTGTGCGCCCGCTGAACTGAAAATCTAAATGATGCGCAGTGACGTCGGGACGCATGCTCGATATCACCCCGCGTCATTTGACGCCTCGGCAAGCGGGCCCCGCCCCCGCTCACTGAGCCGAAGATTCAGCCCATGATCTCATCAGTCACACAAAGTCAGAGCAAGGGGTAGCAACCAGTAGTGGAGCAGAATGGTTAACTACAGGGAAATAATTGTTGGTGACTCCAGTTGTATTGTGTGCAAATATAAACGGTATATTTAACAGTTCAGTAGGGAGGAAAAATAATATGGGTGAAGGCACATTGGTTGAAGGCTTTCTAAGGCTGCAGTTGGGATCATGTGAAGTCATCCTCATTAAGAGCTTCTGAATCACTGCTTCACCACACTTAGTGATGGCTTTCATTGCACCCCTTTTGCACATACGTTAGGTAGACATAAATGGTGTTCAATTGTCACAAGCCAGGGTTGCAACCTCTACCACCAAAGCCTATATTTATCGCATTTTTATCTGGGTATTCTTGGATTCTATTTGCATGGAGGGTTGCATGTGGCAATAAATGATACCTTGACTTTGAACCAATCTTGCTATTTGGGAATACCCAGTGCCCTCTTGCTGCTGCCAGTTGTCCATTGGGAATACGAAGAAATGCTCTGCATCACTTGCTTTACACGTGTACAGACTGAAGATTAACTGATATTACTTGTATCCGCTATTGCAGCCTGGAATGAGCCAGAAGCAAAAATAAATCCAATGCTATAGTGACCGGCAATGCTGCTCCTGCCCTGTGGCTTGGCTGCAGGTCTGCTTGCAACATGTGAGTCATTGCCTCTACATGCATTGCTCCTGTCTAACTAAAGCACAGGAATGTTCACCTAAGTACCAGTTGGAAGGTGAGGCACAGTCCCCTTACGGTGTACCTACATTCTTCCTTCTCTTCTTTATCCGAATGAGAAAACAACCCCCTTCACACACATTTAAAATAACAGAAAAATCACCAAACAATGGGGGGGGGAGAAATTAGCATTTAAGAATTGCAACGATACATCACTGGTTATGTCTTTAAAGTCCTTAGTATTGCAAAGCACAGTCTAGCAACTCTGGATCCTCAGTTTATTTGGGTGAAATTAAGCAGCTGCATAACTTCTGGCATTAAGGCTGCGAAATAACATTCCTCCCCCACGTGATAATGTTATAATGAAGCTGCCACCTATCACTGGAAGGGGCTTCAGTCACCAGGAATTATCCCAATCGGAAATTTCCAGACGCCAAATGTGTGGAAATTCAGCATCACTGGTCTCTGTCCATTTTCAACGGCATTATGCCCAGTGTGTGCCAATTTATGAGCCATAATGGAGTCTAAAATTGGCCCCTATGGCTTTTTTCTTGTGATAAGAAGTCTTTTGCTCTGATTGACGGAGTCAGGCAGCTACTATGGTGCAATGATGTAAGCACAATGCAACCAGAGAGTGCATAAGTTCAATGCTTGGAATTCCTCGCACAGTGAACCTTGATCTTGGTGCAATGTCAGAGGAGGAAGAGCATTTAATTTGGCACTTTTCGCTAGACAAAGGATAACGTGGAGCTAGGAAAGCTGATGACTTTGATTCCATGCCCTATAGATCATACCGTAGACTAAGTAAGTGAGTTTTATGCTCCTCTCTTTTTCCAGTAGCTTGTGCGGAAGGAGAAAGTGTCAGCTTTAACCCATACAGACTGAGAGAGGTGAGTGTAGATCTGGGGAAGATTGATCAGTCTTAGTTTTGCCCACATCTCCTGACAGTGGATAACGCAGAGAATTTTTTTAACTGCATAATGAAGGAACAAATGATACATTACAGAGTGATCTGGTGGTTGATTCAAGACCGTGGCTGGAGAAGGTAACAACTAGACAATAGTTGCTCATGCAGAGGTAAAGAGGGGGGTGGAATCGGAGTTTGCTTTGGCATTCATAGTTTTCAAATCTGACTGAAGAGACAGATTGAAACACTTACTTCTATAAAGTAAATAAAAACAAGCCACTTCCAGTGACAGAAGGAAGGATAATCAGAAGGCTATTTAAGGTGACTAGCAAAGAATAGAGGTGAGATGGGGGAAAAAAATTGCACAGCAAATTATGATGATCTGGAATACATTACCTGAAAGGGCAGAAGTAGATTCAACGATAACTTTCAAAAGGGATTGGGATAAATATTTGAAAAAGGAAAGTTTTCTGGACTGTAGGGAAAGAGCAGGGAATTGGCGATAATTGGATAGCTCTTTCCATGAGCCAGTAAAGGCACAGTGGGCCAAATGGCCTCCTGTGTCGCATTGCACTATGATGGCCAGAGGCCTGAAAGCAGGTTGCCCACTCTACTAGGGAATTCTGCATGGACAGGAAGGATGTAAAAGAAAAGATGAAAATCTAAATCAGAGATGTACAAAAATGAATAGAATGAAATTGCTCACCACTCCTTTAGCCAAATGCAGTTAGTTTTTGCAACTTCCCCTATAGCTAAACCTTAAAAAGAGTACAGCAAGATGGGGCTCGGGTACAGATCGCCAAAAGTGGAGGACATGTTGGCAAAACTGTTAAAAAATAAATAAAGCAACAGGGTTCCTAGGTTGGCAAATTCCTCAAATATGCTCCCACTCCACCAGCATTACTTAGGCAAAAACTTGTTAACGCCCATGAACGACGTTTCCACCACACTTGCTATGAAGTAACACTGGAGGAACGGGAGCAGCTCAGAGGGAATTCCCTGACCATAGTTTTTATCAATAGGGACATCAAATACAAAAAAGTGGTAATGTTAAACCTATACAAATCATTTCTTACCACTGCAGTACCTACTTTTGGAGTGCCCTACTGAAGGAAGGATCCATGGCTATGGCAAAGCGATGCTTTACTTACTAAGAGAAACTGGAGCTCTTTGCATTAGAACAGAGAGGTTTAAGAGGAGAGCTGTGTGAGGTGCTCAAAATTAAGAAAGGGTTTGAGAAGGTAAATAGGAAAAACTATTTCCACTGATCTTTACCAAAGGATGAAGGGAGACGTTGAGTTTTTTTAATATAAAATGCAGAGGGTTATTAAGACACGGAATGACCTAATAGAAACAGTGGTGGAAGCAGAATCTATAAAAGCTTTTAAAATGCAAATGGGATAAAAAATTCGAAAAAGCAAAATATAAGTTGGCATAGCCGCAATAACCTCCTTCTGTGCTGTAAAATTCCATAATTGTCAAATAATCTAAAATTTGTGCAAGATATGTGCAAAAGAATACTATGCATTTTCATATTTATCACAACAAGCAGGAGGTTAATCAATAAAAAATAATCAGGTTTTTCTGCTACAGAACATCCTGGCTGAAAATTGTGAGGGAAAAAAATCAATTGCTACATTACAAATGTTTCGACAGTGAACTTTGCTCATTTTATCATTCGTTTTTGATAAATTCAAATTCAATGTGCTGCTGCCACTGTAAAAAAAAAATTGGGCAGAATTGTCCTAGATTTGCACCAAGTGTGGTACCTGGCAGGAAAAAAGTCATTTGACCCACCGGCTGCAATGGTGGATTTTCGCGCTGTATCTTCCCATTCCCACCTCATTAATTATGCAGCCATGTCTCGCTGGTGGGCGGCTTCTGATCTGCCCGCCATGCCGTTACCTCACCGCTTCCTCACGCACTGCACCGTATTGAAACCGCAGCTACGCGCACACTTCTCAATGTTTGCAGGAGGGTACCAGTGAAGACATGGCCCCAAAGGTCAAGAAGCCTACAGCCCCCCAATTCAGTGACGTATCCTGGGACACCTTCTGGACACAGTGGAGGCCAGCCACGATGTCCTCTACCCCCACTCTGGATGCAGGAGGCCCATCAGTCTCACCACTCCAGCTTGGGAGGTGTTGGCAGAGGTGGTCAGTGCCAATGCTGCATACAAGAGGTTGGCCATCCAGTGCAGAAAATGGATGAATGATCTCATCTGTGCTACCAGGGTATGGCAGCCATCTCATCACTCTAAACTCACACACTCACAAGCTCATCACACATTCACTGGCATCTCACTCACTGCCAGCTCAAGGGACATCACCATTTGCACTCTCACACACACACCCTCACATCACCATCTGGCCTCATCTCCTCTGGAGACTGCCTTCTCAGCCCTCATCATCTTGAGGCCACTTGCACAGATCAACATGTGCCCCCACACACACCCTGGGATATCCCCCTTCCCCAGTACAGCCCTCACCCTGCACCCTCTTCCCTTGCCTTAGGACACTTCTCCCCGCTCCCCAAGCAAGACCTTGCTCTGCAGCCATTGAAAAGCCACCCCCGCCTTACAGCTGGTCTGGTAGGTAGAGGCCTCCCCGTGAGCCCACTAAAAGTGCTGTGGTGCTGTATGTGAAGCCTGGCGCTGATGATTGCGAGTGCTGCCCGAAGCAAGGTAGACAAACAAACCTTCAAGTCCCAAGTGAAGTGCAGCTCCCCAGCTGCACGTCGCTTATGTACAGTTGTCAAACACGTTGGTGTGCAACCACGCCGATGTGCCCAGATGATTCCGGCAAGCAGGACTTATAATGAGATGCTAAAGTATTGAAATTAGGTTCCCAACGTATGGTGGCGGGAAAAGAGGCCCACCATTGACGGGCGGAGCGGACAATCACAAACTGGTTTCAGGGTGACGTGAAACCGATTTTTGGCCTTCTCACCATATTGTTCCCCCCAGCCCACCATAATGTCTGATGCCAACAGTGCCGGATAATTCCAGCCTATGTATTTTTTAATGTGCTACCATATACTAAGGATTCCCAATTAGTACCCATTAGGCTTGTGAACTCATTCACCAGAAACTAAATTAATATTGCATCCAACTAAATTCTATGAAGATTCTTTTAGAAATGGAAGGATCTTTTCCCCCCTAGTTTTTGTTCTTGTTGCCCTTCATCCCCGTCATCACACTGCATCTTTCAACTGAGAAATAACACAAGTCTTCTGGCTAAGGCAATGCCAAACCGTAGATATACCAAAACCTACCCAGCGGAACAACCTTCGTGTAATATTTCCATTTCTTCTTCTGTCAGCTGCTGCTCTCCACTGGGAAAGGACATTGTGCAAGAACAACAGGTAGAATGTTTCAGCATAGCAACTTAACCTATCAACCTAGAAGTAAATACAAATCTTTTACCATGTCATGGGGTTGGGGGGGGTGGGGGAGTTAAATGTAAAAGGCTGCTTTGCAAAAGGGTCAAGTGCATTAGCCAAAACCAATAAATTTGAAGTGATAGAAAAATAATAGTTTTCTGATATTTAGTCAGAACACCAAACATACTTTCCTTGCAAGGTGTCGCATCAATTTCCATCTCCCCACTGACAGTGGGCAACTGCAGCAGTGTAAACGGCCCCTGTGCCCATTCAAACCTGATCCTTGTACCACCCTTATAAATCTTTTGCGTGGTAGTCCAATGACAAAGGTTAGGGCATGAGGTTATGATGAGAAGGAAAAGAGAGGCTTTTAGCAGGTACAAGGGAAGCAAATCAGCGGAGGCATTAGTGGAGTACAGAAAGTGCAGGGTGGAGCTTAAGAAAGCAATTAGGAGAGCAAAGAGGGGATATGAGAAAGCTCTGGCTGGTAAAAGTAGGGAAAATCCCAAGATATTCTATAAGTATATCAATGGGAAGAGGATAACCAGGGAAAGAGTAGGGCCCATAAGGGACCAAGGGGGCAATCTATGGGTGGAGCCAGAGGACATCGCTAGAGTGTTGAACAAATACTTCACATCCGTCTTCACCCAAGAGAATGAGAATGAAGGTATGGAACTCTGGGAGAGAGACTGCGAGCTTCTTAAGCAAATTGATATAGGGAGTGACAAGGTATTGGAGGTATTGGCAGGCTTAAAAGTGGACAAATCTCCAGGTCCGGATGATTTGTGTCCCAGACTGCTGAGGGAGGCAAGGGAGGAGATCACAGGGGCTCTGACCCAAATTTTTAATTCCTCTCTGGCCATGGGGGAGGTGCCAGAGGACTGAAGAACAGCTAATGTGGTTCCGCTATTTAAGAAGGGTTGTAGAGATAAGCCAGGGAACTACAGGCCAGTGAGTCTCACGTCAGTGGTAGGGAAACTATTGGAGAAAGTTCTGAAAGAGAGTATCTCCACTTTGATAGGCAAGGTTTGATCAGGGATAGTCAGCATGGCTTTGTCAGAGGGAGGTCATGTCTAACAAATTTGATTGAATTTTTTGAGGAGGTGACCAGGTATGTAGATGAGGGTAGTACAGTTGATGTAGTTTATATGGATTTCAGCAAAGCCTTTGACAAGGTCTCACATGGGAGACTTATAAAGAAGGCAAATGCACATGGGATACAGGGTAATTTGATAAGGTGGATTCAAAATTGGATTAGTTGTAGGAGGCAGAGGGTGATGACAGAAGGATACTTTAGTGACTGGAAGCCAGTGTCCAGTGGCGTACCACAGGGATCTGTGCTCGGTCCCCTATTATTTGTCATTTATATAAATGACATAGATGACTATGTGGGGGGTAGGATTAGTAAGTTTGCGGATGACACAAAGATTGGCCAGGTGGTTAACAGTGAGGTTGAATGTCTTGGGCTACAGGAAGATATAGACGGGATGGTCAAATGGGCAGATAAGTGGCAGATGGAATTTAACCCTGAAAAGTGTGAGGTGATACACTTTGGAAGGAGTAACTTGACAAGGAAGTATTCAATGAACGGCATGACACTAGGAAGTTCTGAGGAACAAAGGGACCTTGGCGTGTGTGTCCATAGATCTCTGAAGGCAGAGGGGCATGTTAGTGGGGTAGTGAAAAAGGCATATGGGGCACTTGCCTTTATCAATCAAGGCATAGATTACAAAAGTAGGGAGGTCATGTTGGAGTTGTATAGAACCTTAGTGAGGCCACAGCTGGAGTACTGTGTGCAGTTCTGGTCACCACATTATAGGAAGGATGTGATTGCACTGGAGGGGGTGCAGAGGAGATTCACCAGGATATTGCCTGGGATGAAACATTTAAGTTATGAAGAGAGGTTGGATAGAATTGTGTTGTTTTCGTTGGAGCAGAGAAGACTGAGGGGCAACCTGATCGAGGTGTACAAGATTATGAGGGGCATGGACAGGGTGGATAGGGAGCAGCTGTTCCCCTTAGTTGAAGGGTCAGTCACAAGGGGACATAAGTTCAAGGTGAGGAGCAGGAGGTTTAGGGGGGGTGTGAGGAAAAGCTTTTTTACCCAGATGGTGGTGACGGTCTGGAATGCACTGCCTGGGAGGGTGGTGGAGGCGGGTTGCCTCACATCCTTTAGAAAGTATCTGGATGAGCACTTGACACATCATAACATTCAAGGCTATGGGCCAAGTGCTGGTAAATGGGATTAGGTAGGTAGGTCAGGTGTTTCTCACATGTCGGTGCAGACTCGATGTGCCGAAGGGCCTCTTCTGCACTGTGAGATTCTGTGATTCTGTGATATGTGTAGGCAGGAGACAAATAACCGAATTGGATAGCAAATTGGCTAAAATTAGAAAGCAGAGAATGGGGTGAAGTGTAGTTTTTCAGGATTTTGGAAGATAGAAACTGGTGTTCCACAGGACCAGTGCTGGGAGCACTATTATTCATAATTTGTATTAATGGCTGGAATTTTAATGACTGGCAGCTCTCCAGTCCAAGCAGCACCATCAGGAACGGTGGCCACTGCTGGGACTGCAGTCAGTCCCCCACGAGGACTGTCACTGGAGGCCAGATTCCTTGGCAAGTGGGGCGGTTTCACCAGGGCCAGTCAGGCAGGCCTTGACGAGGGAGCCACGATTGGATGTCCAGGGTGGGGAACAAGCAGGGGGGGAGATAACCGTTGTGGTGGGGGGGGGGCTCTCTTAACAGGAGCAAACACTCCTCCCAGCCTGCAACCAGGCCACCAGGGTTTAGCTGGCGGCCTCACCAAGTGGCATGTCAACACCCTGTTGCTGCTAAAATACTAGTTGTGGCGAGAGGAGGCCCTTATGTGGCCATTGATTGGTAACTTAAGGGCCTCAGTTGGCTCAAGAGCAGATGCCACCTGACATCTACCCCACTGCTGGTAAAATGCCAGCAGAGGCAGGAAGGCAATGGGTATGTGCCCCCACTATGGCTACTAATTTTATACCTCTCCCCACCTGCTAGCCCACTCCTGTGGGGGGGCATAAAATTCTGGCCAATGATTGGGTTTAAGAGGACCTAAGTGCTGGTAAATGGGATTAGGTAGGTAGGTCAGGTGTTTTTCACGTGTTGGTGCAGACTCGATTGGCCGAAGGGCCTCTTCTGCACTGTGAGATTCTGTGATTCTGTGAACTAACTCATTATAAAAATTTACCTGTGAAATGTGGGGTGATGCACATTGGCAGAAAAAAATAGAAACACCAATCACATATTAGAAAACAAGAAGCTGAAGGGATCAGAAGAGCAAAGGAGTCTAGAGATCTTGAATATTGCTGAAAAGAGAGACATATTGCTGAAGCTTTTCATTTTGCGTTCATCAGGACAAATGCAAGAATGCCAAATTTCAACTAATCACAATAATTTATACTATAGGAGAAAAGGGTGCTGATTCATTGACAAGCCAACTCTGATTGGCTGCGGCATTATCCTGGAGAAAGCAATGGGGAACTACAGGCTTGCCATGCTTCCAGGTTAATCATCAATAGTGCAAGACTTGGACATATTCCTTCAGTTTGCAAAGAACAGGTCCCTGCATATGAATGTCTGTCATTTCTAGCAAGTGTAAATGAGCCATTTTACGAACTTGACTGATTATCTTAAATTGGTTGTTGGTGTAGCCATGAGCACTGTCAGGATTGTTCAGAAAGTGCTGCCCAATCACAGAATCACATGTAACAGTAGTCGTTTTGTCTTGGAGTTTGCAAGTGCGAGCTAGTTGAGTACTGCCTGCACTCTGCTTATTATGAACAGCTGGAGGAATATGTTATTTGATTCGATTTGATTTGGGACGCACAGCCTTTCAGTGCGCAACCGGCACTGAAATTTATACACAATGTTCTTCAATTGTGTGATAGGCAAAAAGTGTTCAGTCTTTCTCAAATTATCCTGGAAAGGCCAAGTATCTCAAACGTTTGAACAACAGATCAAGCAAACCGTTTTATGCTGTCATTATGCAGTGGCAATGCTTACTGAGACCCGCACTGTATTTTCTTTCTCTTTGAACATATTTTTATGGCATCATTGTGAGTAACATTATAATTTGAAAATCTACCACCGTTGCTTATCATTGTTATACCTAATGTCAATAAATGTTTAGATGACTTCAAACATTCATTTTCGTTCTTAAGGAAGGAACATACAGTTCGTTCTGCACTGTCCACAGGCCCATGATTGTTAATGCTACTTTTTGCTTGATTATGGGAATTTTTGACCTCTGTTGTATATTAATAAGATTAGCAGGAATTGGCAGGGGTAAATTGCTGTCGGCAAAATGGGAGTAACAAGGGTTGTAAATTTCTGCGCAACTTTCCGATTATGGCGCCACGGAAATTCCAGGCAATGGTGTTTAAATAGTCGTTTGGTAGTACAGGACTTAAGTATTGCTGAAAAAAAGAGACATTTTTGTCAAAGCTTTTCATCTTGCATTCAACAGGACAATTCGCAAGAAAATACCAATGTCGGGGGGAACAGCATATTTATACTGTATGAAAAGAGAGTGCTGATTGGTTGGCAATTGGGCTCTGATAGGTGGAGGCATTGCCATGGAGAATGCACCAGCTTTCAGCAATACACAATGGTGTTTTTTAAATTATATCTCTAATCTATTGTTTTTTTTTCTTTTGGGACCTATGCAATTGGTTCTCTTAGTTTATGGTGTCATCTGTACCGTTTGATTTAACTGTCACCTTGTACATAATTGCTGACAGACATCCTGATTTATTACAATGTATTCTCTGTGCTTTTTTGTCCAACTTAATGAACTGTTTGAACTGAATAACTCAAGAAGAAAGAAAATGAATCAACAGGCCCTGTAGGAGAGTCCTGGTTCTTTAAATCTCTCTTAAAACTGTCAGGGTATGTTAGCTGGCATTCAAAATAATAGAGAATAATGTAGTCATCAGATTCATGCATCTCAAAGCTAATCTGAGCTGTAGGGGTCTTGTATACTATGTATAATTAACCACGATTTTTGTCTACTTTCATTGCAGACAAGACAAAAGTAATGTAGATTGGATTGGCAAATGGATCAGGTGCTGTCTAGACCTGATAAAGGGCTAAAATGAGAGTTCTAGTTTCCTCCCTCACTGGGTCTTATCTTTAGCTCATTGTGAGAACCAACATGCAAAGCATGGTTTGAAGCTGCACAGAATAACACCAAGCTTCAGAAGACCTTGAAAAGTGACCAATCAACCAATCCGAGGGCTTGATGGGCAGCCAAAAACCCATTGGTATTTACAACATGTTCAATATTTCAGATTCATTAGTGGGAAGTGAAACTTTAATGCATGAACAACTTTAACAACTACATCAACCTACATGTAGAAAAATCGACCAGTAAACAATTCTGAGGCAAATTGTAAGGAATTGTTTTGGGGGTGGAGGGAGCAGGATGGTGATCGAGATACAAGCCTATAGCTTTAATAATTATTCTTTGTACAAATACTTTCAATGCGATCTCTGAGAGCAATTTTTTCAAACCGTCTGGCATTATGGAATTATTGCAAGGTTCACATGTTATTTTTAACTGCCTGAAGCGTGGGTCTTTATAAAAATTAATATGTAGCATCACAGTAAATAATGTATGTTATGTTTATGTCATTTTATGTTCTTATTTGATGGCCTGTTCCAACAATTTTACAGGAAGGAGTCTTTAAAAATATATTTCTCCCCCATGGGTTTAATAAGTAGATCAACATATCTAAGCAGCTCTTTTCTAACCAGCATTCAGCTGCTACAGCCTTCTGCACAGTGCCAGATCGGACGTCAAAGAACTGAAGCATAAAAACTTGCTAAGAGCTTTCTAAACAGCTTTGTTCTTTAATTATATAACTGTTATGCAGGAACATGGGTTTGCATTAATGTAGTAAGTAGAGGCGCCTGCCTTTATGCTGTAAACTAAGAGTAGGCAGGAGTTACATATATGTTGGACCACATTTTCATCTGTGTTAACTTCTACAAAAAGCATGGATGTGCCAGAAACAAAACAACAAAATTAGTGGAAAGCAGTAATAAATTTTTTAATTGTACCACTACTCTCTCTTACTTTCATCAGAAAATGCCTGGCATGTTAAAAACTATCAAGCGTTTGTTAAAAGCCAATCAAAAGCAAACTCATGCATTATTTAATGGGGGAGGGGGGAATAAGCAAAACAACACTCAGTTATGAATATTAATACACATGGATGCATTTATCGCAGAAAGTATCCATGATGCTTTCAAATGTGGCACAACTCTTTGAAAAGCCGGCTTATTACTGGTTATGTGTTTCAACCATAGCTAATGGCCGCTCTGCCAACTCCATACCCCAGCAGAGAAGAGAAATAAGGCACATTGGTGAATCAAGGCCTTGCTGGAGCAAGTATCTGGAGTGCCAAAGCAATGTTAACTTGACAGTGGGAAGCTTTAAATATGTCAAAGAGGTCGACCATACTACAAAAGTATGCTGCATATAATTCTTGTGGACAGGCACCTCACTATGGACTTGAATGAGAAACAGCAACAAACCATGAAAGACCAGGATGATGATGCTGCACAAAGACATCAGCAGTAAAACAGTCACTGCATCTGGTGACCCTGGAGTGTGAGGGTCTCATCGTCCAGTTCTTCTGGGAAACCATGATTATTGGAATCATGGTAGTTTCTTTGTCTGTTTCATTCTTCCTTAGAGCTACATATATTCTATTTGTGTACAAGCTTTTTTTGTGCACAATGTCAGATGCAAGATATATTAATGATTAAATGATTGTATTGATTGTTTCAGTGCAAATTACTTGTGTATTCAATGTGTTTGTTTTTTGAATTTGTCCATTATGATTCTTAAACCTCTCTGCATAAACGTTCTTGATGTGTCCCACTCCTAATTGCTTACCTGGCTGATGGAGAAGCAATGATTGGTTGGCTATTTAGTGAAAGGTTGTGCTGCATGGAAAGCAGAAAGCCAGGAAGTTGCAGTTCTGACTAGTGTTGGTGTACCTGTTTCAGTGCTTAGAGTTTCTTTTGCTGTAGTCTGCAGGAACTCATTGCTTTTGGATGTGGCACCTATGGTCACTGATGTAGGGCAAAGTCTTGGCATAGAACTGCTGCTGATATGAGTACAGCCCTTACATCGAGAACATATCTTCATTGATCTGCATGAGCACAAAACACTTGCTATCTATGAGAGTTCTCAATCTCTCCCTGTGGTTCTCTATTCTCAAGTAAAGTGAAGCTGGCTATTCAGTTTCTTGTAGTTTGGACCCCAAATACCCAGAGCAACAATGGAAGCATTCACAAGAGGTGTTCCTAATATTGTGTCTATGGTCCATATTACTGAAAGTATCACCCCTGCTGCTCTCTGCTCAATGACAGACTGCAGTTCGTCAACTACAAGCAGGCCACCAGGCACTGACATGGAGACAACCAACTGCTCAACACGATCAATGTGCTGTAACATTCTCCATTAGAAAGCAGGTTCACTAAGGCTACATGTCTAGGTAGCTCAGGAGGGGTGGTTGGCAAATTGAATTACTGCTCTGTACCTGTTTTTTTTTAATTGTTCATGGGATGCGAGCATCGCTGGCTAGGCCAGCATTTATTGCCCATCCCTAATTGACCTTGAGAAGGTGGTGGTGAGCTGCCTTCTGGAACCGCTGCAGTCCATGTGGTGTAGGTACACCCACAGTGTTGTTAGGGAGGGAGTTCCAGGAATTTGACCCTGCTAATTCAACAGTCCACTTTTCTGTCACACCTTCCACACCAAGATGTACTTCTCCCTCTGCTTCCTCATTCACTTGACTGTTTATTTGTCACTAAATTCCTCTATCCATTTACTTAATGTTCTGAAGGATGATTCTCTGATGATCGTTACCCTGCAGCTGTGTACTGAATGTCACTCTGCTCTCCTTGATCTGTGAAAACAGTAGATGGGACATTATGAGCACATAATTATGCTTATCCATTTAGGTATTGTATTGTCATTACATGAACCATTAAGAACCGGGCAGTATGTCTGGACATGTCGATATAACATACAGTGTAATTCAAAGAATATACTCACCGCTTAGTCTACACTATCGTCCAAGATGCTCAGGTGTTTGACAATGTCCCTTCCTAAAAATTACATAATTCTCACTTCCCATTCAGTTAACGTCTTCACCTGAGGAAGTTCACTATTTGTTCCATTTCTTGGCCTTCTAATAATGGTGAATTAAGCATTTAAACCTAATAGCAATGCAGATTCAGAAGGTGAATGAACAATTTGAAAATTCCTTCCTATAATGCATTCTCTTTGCTATTCAGTCTTGTGTTGAGTAACTCATATTAGCTTGCTATTTTCACTTGTAGTAATTTCTGTGCTACTTCTTTCTCCACATTTCTTGTGCGAGTACAGATTTCCTTTGCAAACCCATATAACAAATACTTCACTTCATCTCCATATTTGGTTTGTACTGCTACTTCACAACAATATTTTTGTCTTACCTTGGTACTGTTTTCCAAAGAGAAGGATATGCTGATAGAGTTAGCTGAAGAGGGGTGGGAGCTGGTTCACATGGGGTATAAATGCTGGCATAGATCAGTTGGGCCAAATAGTCTATTTCTGTGCTGTAGACTCTGTAATTCTGCGAATCCTATTCCAGACCCCCTGCCTGGCTGACAAAGTCACAGCAGCCATTCCCAAGATCAAATGCAGCTTTCTTCCAGGCGCAGTCCACCCATCAGACCAATCTATGGCACAGTCTACAAGGGCCTCATCAGGTTGGTTCAATGAAATGAATTTTATGATGGTGTCACTAAGCTACTTCTCCAAAATGTTATGTACTCCACAGCTGCAGTAGCAAACTTTTCATCAGTTTAATCAGGTTAAGTAGCTCATTAGCTCCACGAGCAGCGCTTATACTGATTATTGTAGCTGCTTTGAGACTGGCAGGTTTGCTACTATTCACAATAACAAGATCATGTTGCAATAATACGTGTGCCTACCATTTTGATAGTGTGCCATTAAAATCTATGAATAGAAAACATTTAACCCCTTTTATGGACCAAAGCAAAATATGACTCTTGTCTCTCAATCTGCACATGAATGTTTTCAGAGTTTAAATGAAATGCACACTGAAGTTATATTCCTAACTTTTTTTATGGGGATCTAAGATAATCCACAATTGAATTTAAGATGCTCACATTGATGTCATACTTGTTTAATGACCTTTATCAAAACTGTGGAAAATTACCAAGAGTGAGAGCATGATGGAGGGAATAAAGAGAGGGAGAGAAAGAGCAAACTATCTCAAAAAGGAGCAGATAAAGGTTTCATATTCTCAAACAAAGACAAAAACTGCTGGAAAAACTCAGCAGGTCTGACAGCATCTGTGGAGAGGAAGACAGAGTTAACGTTTTGAGTCCGTATGACTCTTCATCAGAACAGCCGACCGAATCAGACTCTTCTGATGAAGAGTCATACGGATTCGAAACATTAACTCTGTCTTTCTCTCCACAGATGCTGTCAGACCTGCTGAGTTTTTCCAGCAGTTTTTATTTTTGTTTCAGATTTCCAGCATCCGCAGTATTTTGCTTTTATCTTAGTGCCTTCATATTACTCAATGTTGTTTACAAACAGCAGCCATCTCAGTGGCAGCTTTCAATGTTCATCTTTCCTACTGAGTTGATTTTATGCACTTAGTTTGTTCAAGCATGTGAACAGCTAATAGCTGCTATCAAATAAGTTTCAATATTGCCTGTTAGTAATGAGCTATTGATGCATCGAGCCTCCTGTCCAATTACTTGAATGGAAGGCTGATTATATTGTGAATATTCTGTTGGTAAAGGTTCTTGTACAAAACTTTTTGGAAATGGAGCACAAACATTGAAAGCTATCACTAAGATGGCTTCTGTTTATACGCGCAGCACATACACCTCTCACATACTTGAACTAAATAAGTGCATAAAATCAACTCAATAGGGAAAACAAACCTTCATAATAAATCAAAGGCAACACAACAGAAGCAATGACTTATAATTCTGTTGGTCATGTTAAAACATGGAACAATCATGGAGATCTTGAACATTACTGAAAAGAGAAACATGTCGCCAAAGCTTTTTGTCTTTGTACTCGTCAGGACAAACAAAAGAATGCCAAATTTCAGCTTCAGAATGTTTCAAATAGAAGCAAATAAGGAATGTACAAAAAGAAAAGTAAATAAAACTATCAGGCACATCAATGCTCGCCCCATCCATTAGATGATGTAACATACCTTCCTAAACTGCTACAAAGCTAACTCCGAAAGGATGGAAGAGACCAAAAAACTGTGGCAAATTTTACCAGCAACACTTGCTTTGCAAAATTGAAGGGAACTCCCACTAACTCACATTATCCACATTACACCCTGCATTTGAACATACAAATCAGCCATTTGGCTTTCACAAAGCAGGTTACCGTTGGCACCCGGCGGCTGCAAGTTGTCACCGGTCAACTCACACCATCCGATGGGGAAGACGTCTCTAGAATCGTAGCAGCACCAGTAATCAAAGGCTTTTCCATCCATCGAAAGTTATCAGAATTTCATTTCCTCTCACCTGCCCTATGGTAGCTGGGCAAATGAAATGGGGATTTTTTTTTTGTCCACTGCCTCCAGCTTCATTCCTGTTTCGATGTGGTTCTCAGGAGGAGTCAAAGGTTCCTGTGTGGGTGAAAAGTGCGAAGTTACATGGCTGATACTTAGAGAAAAAATCTGGGGTTTAATTTTCTTTTCCTCAGACTGACGGATTTTAGTGATGGGGATTGGAACGTTTCTACCTCTTTTGTCTCCCAATATCAGCATTAAACACGCCCAGTTCAGGTAGAGTACAGCCAATTGCAAAACAATTGCCAATTGCAAGCCCGCAACCTCTACCACCTAGAGGGATGAGGGCAGCAGATGCATGGGAACACCACCACATGCAAGTTCTCCTCCAAGACACATAACATCCTGACTTGGAAGGATATCGCCATTCCTTCACTGTCGCTGAGTCAAAATCCTGGAACTCCCTCCCTAACAGCACTGTGGGTGTACCTACACCACAGAAACTGCAGCGGTTTAAGAAGACAACTCACTACCGCCTTCTCAAGGGTAATTAGGGAGGTAAAACAAATGCTGGGCCAGGCAGCAAAGCCCACACCCCGTGAAAGAATAATAAAATGTTCTATTTAACCCAGAAACTCGATTTCACCGCAACCACAGGAAAACACAACCCTACTGCGCCTCTGCAAATGTTTCTACTTCCCACAACAATCATCTCTGACTAGGGGTCTACACCCAAAATGTTAAACTGCTAAAACCTCCCTCTAATCCATGATCATCCTGGAGAGCACAAATAACTCCTGGCTTCTGTTCTCCATTACCAGCCATCTCTTCAAACTCCTCTCCCTTGCCCCTTCCATCCTCATCTTCAACAACACGTGCAAGGAGGTCATCGTCTTCTTTTCACTAAAATTGCACCATCCATTCAGATATATCTGCAGCTTTCCCCTTCCCTTTACATACCAAGCCAAACTTCCTCCCTGGCTTCCCCCGTCCTAGTCTTAAGTCCAAACACTTTCTAGTTTCTCACCCATCTCCCCACATGCCCACTCCCTCATCTTGTTCATGAGTCCCACCTCCTTCTCCCTTAACCCCATTCCCATTACACTGTTGGGCATCCAACTTCACTTCTTGGCCCTGTACAAACATTTCCCTCTCTCAGGTATTGTTCCCCTCCTTTTCATTACCATGTTCTTCAAAAAAACCCTCTGTCCTTGCAAATTACAATCCCATCTCCAACCTATCTTTCCTCTACAGAGTTCTTGAATGTGCTGTTGCCTCCCCAACTCCTGCAACTCCATGTTTGAATCTCCAATCAAGTTTCTTGCCCTGCCACAGCAGTGAAACAGCCCTAATCAGAGCCACATGTGATGTCCTCTCTGCGTGCGGCCTTGTTGCATTTTGCTTCTTCATCTTCCTTAACATTTTTGCAATTTTTGATACAGTTGGCCATACTGTCCTTTCCTCTGTTGTCCAATTCAGGTGGATCATTCTTCCATTGTCCCACCCTTACCTATTCAAATCTGGCCACAGCTTCTCTTCCTCTTGAAGACATCATTCAAATGCCACTGCATGAAAAGTTTTTTCTCATATTGCTTTAGCTTCTTTAGCCAGTCACTTTAAACCTGTGGCCCTTTGTTCTCTATTCTTTCACGAGTGGAATTAAGGTCTCCCTATCCTGTCCAGGCCCCTCATGATTTTGAATACCCGTATCAAATCTACATACAAAAATTACATAACTCAGCATGTTCTAAACTGAGTGGCTTGCCACATTTTTAAGAACCCCTATTTATATCTTCTGGTTATTCATACCACTCAAACTTAATGAACTCTCTGCTGGCTCTGTGACGTCCCTGTGAAAATAACAATAGTTTTCACCTAATTCTGAAAAAGGAAAGAAAATTGTGGATGCTGGGAATATGTGATAAAAGAGACAATGCTGAAATGCCCATTGATCCGTCGGCATCTGTAAAGGGAAAAGTCAGATTAACAATATTCATATTTACATTCTTATAACCCCTTTAATGTAGAAAAACATTCTGAGTGGTGCAATCAGACTGATATTGGGTGCTGAGCCAGAGAAGATGACATGAGGAGGAGTGACCAAAGCTTGGTGGGTTTTAAGAAGAGTCGTAAAGGAAGAGATGAAGGTGATGCAGAGGGGCTTAGGGACAGAACTCCAGAGCTTGGGCCTAGGTAGCTGAAAGCACGGTCACCATTGGTGGGTTGAAGGTTGGAAGGAATTCCATATAGAAGGAATGGATTGATGTGTGGGGGAGGGAATTATAGAGTTGGTGAAGGTTTCACATAGGCATAGGCAAGGCTATGAAGGTATTTAAGCACAAGCATGGTGTCAGAGGATTGGAAGCCTGTAATAGTCAGCTAAGACAGGGCACATCTATGAGTGGGATTTAGTGCATGACGGAAATGGGCAATGCTGCAGAAGCGGTTGTAGGCAGTCTTTGCGATCAATCGAGTATTGGTTGTGGGGTTGGCTTGGAGCCACGAATATCCCAGTTGAACCTGGGGCAATGGGTGGTGAAGGACTTGGGATCAGTGGCAAGGATATGGAGTTTGTGGTGGGGGCCAAAGATGATGGATTTGGAGAATGTTATGGCCTATTCAAGACTGGATGTTGGGTGGGTCATCCGACAGCACAGAGATAGTGGGCAATGGAACTGTTAAGAGAGGTGGTGGAGAGGGTAGAAGTCGAGAATGCACTGCCCGAGAGAGTGTGGTGGAGGTGGGCTCAATCGAAGCATTCAAAAAAAAATAGACTGCGATCTGAAAAGGAAGAATGTACAGAGTTATGGGTAGAAGATGGAGGAATGGCAAAAGGTTAATTGCTCATTTGGAGCTAGACTGAGCGAGATTCCAAACCAGAACCAGAAATAAATGACACTACCTCATGCCCCATGACCCACTCATACCAACAAGCAGCACTTTTAAAAAAGAACATGTAAATAATGTAACAACAGCAAGGTGTTTAAATTTTTGAAAAATGCAACTTATGACAGCGAACTGTTGGATAATTCATGATCACGCTATTTTCTTGCTGTTTGTTGTTTGGACAAGGAGAATGGATTTTGCACCCACTCCCTGCTGATTTCTCGGCATTTCTGGGGTGGAAAATTGCTTGTATAGTTATTCTGCCATGTCCTCACCTTGCTGTGTTCTTCCCAATTTCTCAATCCTAGAGCCTGAGACAGGATATATTTCCCATGGATATATTTCCCTCCATTTGTTTTGCTACATCAGGCACTAGAGAATCCTGTTGTTTCCAGGCCAGCACACCAAAAGGTGAGGAGGGTTGCCTGTGAACTTTTTTAAGGCTACAGAGTCTGTGAAGAGAAAATGTTTTCCGCTTTCCGCTTTACAGGCAGCTTAGAGGCTGCCTGAACACTTATTCACTCCCCCCACCCACCCAATTCTCTCCCTCAAGCCTCCACAGTAGAAGTCTGACCCATGTTCAGTTAGACTACACAGCACAGACTGGAGGTGGGGTGGGGGTCAGGGCAGAAGGGGTATAGCTTCAGATGGCCTTGAGACCAGAATTTGGCTAAGAGCAGGTCACGCAGTTTTATTTAGTCATTCTCTCCACATATTCTTTCCCTTCATGGATATGTCATTCACACTCACAATGCAACAGCAGGAGGATAATTATAAGGGAGTGTCATCATCCACGGGGGTGTTTGTGGAATATTGTTGGCAGGAAATGACCAGCATGTTTGCCACACAGAGTTTCAAAAGTGATTCATTGTGGCAAGCTCTGAGCTTAATTTGACATAATAAGGCACTATATAAATGCAGGTACACATAAATACACCAGCAATCATCAGGACATTGAAACTTCATACTTGTGAGTCCAGAATTTCTAAAGGCAAATGACTTATTTGTTCTGCACTATTCAATAATGATAATGGACAGCTTTCAAGGCTGAGAGCTTCCCATATGGTAAATCCCAAACATGGGTCCATACCAAGCCAGAGTTGTTTAGAAAGAACAAATTTGAATTTATGCCACGCCTTTCACAATCTCAGGAAGTGTCAATGCACTTTACAACCAATATAGTATTTTTGAAGTGTAGTCACTGCTGTTATGTTTAAAAAAGTGGCAGCTAATTTGTGCACAGCAAGCTCCCACAAATAAGATGAAGGCCTAGAGTGCTGTAACATAGGCAGAATAGTCCCAAATTTGCACTAAGTGCAATAGCGGGCATGATAAAAGTCATTTTACCCACCGGCCGCCATGGCAAGCTTCCGCACTATATCGTCCCATTCCCGCGCATCCGGCCTCATTAATAATGCATGCACGGGAAACACTCCGGATCGCTGGCAGGGCAGCTTCTGATTCGCCCACCCTGCCATCACCTCAGGCCTTCAATAATCCGGGTGCCATATTCAAAGGGCACCCCTGCAGAGAGCTAGCCCTTTCAAAAGTTGCTGGAAAGTCATGGCTGCCAAAGGGAGGAAATATGCTGCCCCCAAATATAGCGATGTCTCCCTTGGGTGTCTAGTGGGTGCAGTGAAGGCCCACCGTGAAGTTGTCTACCCCCGCTCTGGGCAAAGACCAGTAAGCGAGGTCACCAATCCAGCTTGGGAGGTGGTGGCAGCGGTGTCAGCACCAATGCCCTGCAAAAGAGGACAGCCACCCAGTGCCGAAAGAGGATGAATGGTCTCCTCCATTCCGCCAGGGTAAGTCACTCTTCTCATCACTCTCAACTCACACACTCACAAACCCATCACACATCCACAGGGATATCATTCACCGCCAGTCACCATTCACTCTCTCACACACACCTTCACCTGCCCGTCCATGGCACCACTCACCACCCACACATGCCAGACATACTTATCATTCGGCCGGGCAAGCGCCCTGCTTACACTCTCTCCATCTCCATTCATGCAGGACAAATTGGCAGACATCAAAAGGGAGAGCTCGCAGACTGGCAGAGGAATGCCCGGCATCAACGTCCTCACAGACTTTGAAAAGAGAGCCATCCAGCTGACCGGCGACAATCTGGACCGTTCCTGTGCTGGCGATGAGGTCGGCAGTGCTCAACCAAGTGAGGATCCGGCATTGTGACATCCATTAGACAACCATGCTGTGAGTCAGTTCCGCTGTTCTGCAGTCCCCTGCAATGCACTGATTATCTCTCCTTGCTATCGCAGAGGCACCTGGGAAGCAGCTGAGGGGGTCCATGAGCCAGGTCCTCATCTCAAGCCCTGAAGACACCTCAGAAGAAGAACTGCTCATCAGATTGTGACCCCAAGGTTACTCTAGAACTAGGTTCCACCAAGGTGTGTGCCTCTGTGCTGGTGGAGGGTGTCTGATCCACAGCAGGCAGAGGCAAGGACTTCCTAGGTTTCTGACACTTGGAGGAAATCTGGAGGCCAGAAAGCTGCTGAGTCCGAGTCAGATGAGGAGCTTCTGGACTCGGTCATATTTCAGTTGCTGGAGCTGCAAGGGAAAGCTCGGGAACATCAGGAAGGGATGTCTGCTGCATTTCTCAGATTGCAAGGCATAATAGAGGAGTCTGTCTACCTCCAGGCTGGGGTGATAGCACCAGCATGCCATTGCACCGAGGTCAACACTGGTAGGATGGCAGTTGCCATGGAGACCTTGGTCTATGACATTGGTCCTGCACTGCTGCGTGAGATGAACTCCATCACTGACGCCACAGTCGGTCTCCAACAGTGACAAGGTGAGAGGGGTGTGGGGCACCTCAAGCTCACTTCAGCTTTCCCTTCTCCTCAAGGAGTCAGTCAGGGGTGTTGCTACCTATTTGGAGGAGGACCAGCAGCCTGACACCGTGGAGCCATCTGCCAAGTTGACTCTGGGAATGTCCGTCCGACCCAAATAGCCTCTTCCTGTGACCTCAGCAGCTCCAGCTCAGCAGACCGAGGAGGATGCAGATGGCCACAGCAGGGCCCCGAAATCAAGCCAGGGCCCTCCAGGTCTCAGCCCTCCACCGCACGCCTGCCAAGGTCATCGCAGACAGGGCATAGCAATCAGCAGGCTGCCTCCACTTCTGCTAGAGCACCAAGACGTAGCAGCAGGGTTAGGAAGGTTAAGAAGATGTAGTTGCACAGCCTGGGCACAGATGTTAACCACTTGTACTTAATGTTGACTGTTGTAAATAAACTCCCAAGAGTGTCTCCCTGCCTACGGCTCCTTATTCTGATAAGCAGTGTTCATGTCATTCAGATGTGAAACCTTGGTCCCTGCACAAATAAAGGCAGGTGTCTCAGTCCAGGGCCTCTTCCCTGTGCAGTGTGTAACCTTCAGACCTAGTGATTGCCTGGCTTCACAGTCACTTGACACATCAGTGATGCCTGCACCTCGATGGAGCTTGTCATTGTTGCCAGAATGTAGTGGGCAGATGTCACAGAGTTCTCTCATTCTCTCTGTGTGCTCGCAGCACCTTTGAGATGGGGCTGGCCCCCATCTCTTCAGCATCTGTGACCGGTGACACTGTGCTCCTGAAGGGGTCAGGTGCTGAAATTTGACAAAGGATCAGATGCATTTAAAGGTTCATGGCTGCGTCTCTACGATATGACCCTGATCACAGAGCACGAGCGAGCTGCCCTCAGCCAGACAGGAGTCAGACAATCACAGAGGCAATGTGAAGATCTGTGAGTGTCCTCACTGCATGTCATCATCATTCTCCTGGAATCCAGCAATTATTAGGGCCTCCGCTGCATCTCCATGACATGAGCCTGAGCACTGAAGGTATGTACGCTGCCTTCAGCCACACAAGTGTCAAATATTCACAGATGCAAGGTGAGGATGTCACGACTGTCCTCACTGCATCTTGTTTTCATCCTCCACAAATCTTGCAGCTAAGAGGGCCTCCTGAGCACGCCTGCCTCATCTGGCCAGTGTGATGTTCTCATCGCTATCATCCTCACCTTCAAGGACCTCATCATCGTTATCCAGTTCGACGTCCTCCTCATAGGAAAAGACGTGCAACTCTTTCATCTCCTCCTCAGCCAGGTCCTACCTGTGTTGTACCACCAGGTTGTGGAGCGCACAGTGTCAGGGAGATATAATAATTTTCATAATGTTATTGGATTTTATTGTAATATAGAGTAATAGTGGGGTCTGTGTGTGTGTGTGTGTGTGTGTATGTGTTTGTGTGTGTGGGGCTTAATTGAATTAAAGGCAGCTAGTCTGAAGGCTTTGATGTATCAGAAGATAAGTTAGGTTTGAAATGTTAAGTTGGTAAACATGGGGGAAGTTTTAGAATGTAAGATGTAAAGGGAATTTTTGTATTTTTAAATAAACCAGACTAGCTTGAATTCAAAAGTGGGGGTGAATACAGTAAGAATTTGCTGAAAAACCCCTAAAATGTCCAGGCAGACATGGCTGATAAACATATTAAGAGTTGAAAATCACCAGATGAACATTGCACAGCCTTGAGAGTCAGACTGGAGACAAAAGTATGACATAAATTAGGTTAAGTGTACTCTCTCAGACAGGGAAGGGGCAGATGGTTTTAACTTAGATATGGGAAAATGAACAATAGACAAAGAGGGGGCTTTGATGAAACACAAACAGTCTTGGGTTGTGGGAACCAAGGCCTTTGTATACGTGTTTTAATTTTGGTTGGATAACATAATTATGTGTGCATTCTTTAGAATAATTGCAGCTATGAGGGCCTCCTGAGCACGCCTGCCTCATCTGGCCAGTACGATGGTCTCATCGCTGTCATCCTCACCTTCAAGGACCTCATCATCATCACCCGTTTATGTACTCAATAGGATAGAGTTAGCATGGGACCGGTGTGTCAGTTACCAATTGGATGTATTCAAATGTACTCAAATGTATTATGATAAGAGAAAGTACAAAAGTAATGAAATGTAATCAGTCAGGGAGCTGAGTCTTCATTCTTAGGAATGATTGTGGCTCCCTTGCATATGCTGGAATAAAACCGGTTAAAAGGAAGCCTGAGTCTCTGTGGTCACTGTGGGATCGGAGCGTGCACCTCCTCTTCAATTGGCGTAGTCGGCAGGATTCGCGTGGACCTCCGTGAAGGCGGAACAATGATCTGGTGAGTATTTTCATTTTGAAACATACTCTCCGGTTGTTCGCGTCAGGCTAGGACGGAGGTCTAATAGGGTGGATCCGAACGTTTCGGCCAGGGGGACTCAGGTGGATAGTTGGGGCAATTGAGACTCGGGAGACGGAGTGTCTTGGGGGAACTGTGGGTCCTGTTTAATGTGTGAATATGAGTATGACTGAGAAAATTGAACTCGAGTTCGTTGCAGAATGGGGAGGTGAAGGAACCATATCCCTTCACCTTGCCAGGAAGCATAAAAGCTGATCAGCAGATTAAAACAACAAGGTTGGCAGCCGAGCGATTCACCACTACGCTCTAAGGAGTGGTGTAAAGCTCAGACAAGTGATAAAACCGACAAAGCTACAGTACTCATTTTGAGTCCGTATCTGCAACAAACGAAACTAGTACAAAAATATCTTGGACGAGTTGCGCCAGTCGCAGTGGCATATCAATTTCCCCCAGAGGCCACCAACAGAGAATGGAGATAAGGGGATACCCTACTGGAAGGACGATTGGGACCCGAAAGGTCCCCTACTGAATTTTTTTGTAACTTAAAGAAATGAATTGATCTAAGTTAAAAGAGTTGTTTGTGCTGAAGAGAAAGAGAGAGAGAGAGAGAGAAAGGAGGTACCCCTAGGGGGTTAATGAGCAGCGACAGGCAGCAGCAGAGAAAATGTGAACTTCAGTCAGTTTGATAGGTGGAGCCTCCAAGATCCCTTTATTCCCCCCACTGCTACTTGAAGTTTCGTTTAGAGTTAAGTTCAATATTATAGGAATATAAATACATACCTTTATATATGTGTTTGTTTGCGTGCAAGGAAGCATTTGTATGTGAGCTTTAATGTGTTTTCTTCTCTAAATTGTCATTTGTGTGTGTAGTTCAGCACTTTAGAATCGAAAGCCCCATATTAGATTAAAGGACAAGTATACTCAAACATTCCAAAGTTTTGAGTATAAGGTTTGAGTTGAGATTTCTGGCAAAAATCGCAATTTGAAGGTATTGTAAAGATAAAACAGGGTTTGCCTTTGTTTGCGATGAACCAACCCTTGTACCACCCCCTTGCAGACTAGTAGGGAATAACCCTCATCACCAGCTTCCAAGCTGATTGGGATTGATTACATACGAGTTGGTATTCTAAAATTCTGAGGGAAAAACAAATTACCTGAAATTCAAAAGGATTCTAGGAAAACCAGAAGACATAAACACACGGTCTAGATGGTTCAAATGGATAAACAGGGGTTTCTTTTGAAGAGATGAATTAAATATTAAAGGAAATCTGCATTCCAAAAGCACTGTAATTTGAATTTGGGACAATCTTGAGATGTAAAGTGCAGTGTAATTTAACAGGTTACTTTTGAATAACGTGGAAGTTATCCAAAGATAAAGAATGTGTCTATAAACATATGGGACTTCTAATCTGGATACAAATCATTACACATGAAAAAGAGGTTGTTTTAATTTTGATAGTGTAAATTACAGTTCTTACAAAGTTTACAAATTTGAGGGTTGGTTCTTGATAAAGTTCTCAAAAGGGAATTTTCATTTTAAAGGGTTTTTGACAACAATTGGCACTAATTCAAATGCTGCAAGCTTTTGTATTTGTAAGTCTGTTCCCAAAATGTGAAGTTAAGCTCAAGATCTTGACAAAGTTTGGCAGAAATCCAATTTTTGGCTGAGTTAATGAATCTGGGATAATGCTAAAAAAGAGTCAGACATAATTTAGTGGGTTACTTTTGAGACAATAAGATGTTGTTTGAGAAGACAAGTAAGGAAGCAAAACATGCCGATGCCTGATTTCTGTTTTAAAACTTATGAGAATACTTTATTGGACTGTAAAGTCTCTCCAGACAACTTGAATAAGATAAGATGGTAGCTATTGCATGTGTAAAATGGTATGAGGAAAGGATTAAGGGTAGGAGAAAGAGTTAGGGAAAGAAGACACCATAATGTACAACCTGCTTTAAGGGAACTGAATTTGATAATCTGGCCATCAACTGAGACATTAGAACTGCACAGGGGGAGATAAGCAAAGATCTAGAGACAGAGATCCCTGTTGACATGGAATAGTTAATACAGCCTAAAGAGTAAGGAAACATTTTAAATGATCAAGACAATGGAGAAACTGACCTCAAGAGAATCTTAGGATGATCGTGGTGAGGAAAAAAAAACCATAGAGGTAAAAATATTTGGAATCTGTAGTTGGGGCAATTGAAGGGTAAGGAGAAATAATACTTAACAATTTACCACAAGATGGATACAGGTAAAGGCAAAGCTGGGAAAAGGCTAAATAGATGCATTACTGACTATATTAATGTGCATGCGAGCTACAAAGAGTAAGACCACGGGATTAACACCCTGATGACAGGCAGAGTTAAGCGGCTCCCAGAGATAACTGCCACTGGAAGTGGGGATAGTGAGCCATTGAAAGATAGGATAAGAAGATGCATTGTAGAGTTGTATAGACAGCTTAAGGAATTGAGGTCCGACATGAGATAGCAGCAGGAGATAGTAAACTGGAAGGAGTGGGGGTGCCTACCCAGATGGATTCAGATCAGGGAACTCATTTCACAGGGATAGTCATTAAAGAAATGTGTAAACTTATGGAGATTAAACAGATATTGCATATTCCTTACCACCCCCAGAGTTCAGGGGCGGTGGAAAGGATGAACCGAACTTTAAAAACATCTATAGCCAAAGCAATTCAGCAGACAGGGAACAGCTGGGCACCGTATTGCCCAGCATTCTGATGTGCCTTAGGGCTACACCAAATGGGACCACCGGGTTCACCCCATTGAATCGATGACAGGAAGGGCCATGCAATTACCTGAAGGCATTATAGTAGGAGGAGGGGATGTGGGGCCACTGAAAGGAAAAATACGGGACTATGTAAGGGAATTAAGTAAGCAATTATGAGTTGAGAGAGGAAGTTAGGGACTGACAGATGACTAAGGATATGGAAACAGGCAAATCCAAAGAGCAACAACGGACCCCCCAAGTGTGGAATAAGGTGATGGCCAAGGTTAGCCCTGAGCGAACAGAGTTTGGCCCAGGTGGCATTGACCATATGAGATATTTATGACAGGTGATACGTGCGCACTTGTTGATATGAAAATGAGAAATAAATGGAGGCATTACACACAGTTAAAGATATATGATGAATCACCAAGTGGTAACCCGGACAACAGGAGCCAATGTTAATGTTTCCACAGGTCCGTGATCCTGGCAATGGGCATGTCAGCGTTGGCATGGGAAGCACCAACGGTCAAAGTCAACAATGACACATGCCTTCACCCTGGACAGTACGTACTACTTCCCCAAGGAGGAAGTGGGGAATGGATAAGAAAGCCCAACACCTGGATTACGGATCAAGTCACTACACGGACACATCAAACGAACAATTGGGAACAGGACCCCCATGTGTGATCACACAAAGAGTTGTAAGAGTACATTACATTTAACAGCACCATGGCAGCCAGTTCAATTGACACCACTCGAGTGTAACAACGGGAACTTCACGGGATGGTGGTACTTACTCAAGGGTAAGGACAATGATGAACTGACGAATGCACTTTTGAGGATGCACCCCAGTGGGAAATACCCAGTAACATCTCACTAAGCATAACATAGACACGAGTGGTGGGGTAACGATAAATGGGATTTATGACAATAGAACTGGACTGGGTTGGTGGTATGGGGGATGTAGAACGTATGCGCACCCCCTACCAGTTTTCATCAACAAGCATTTGGATGTATCAAGAGATTAATGTGACCGCCAGATGGACAGACCTACCTCCCTTTGTTTGGTACCAGGTCTTGAGGGACAGTATTGTCAAGAAACATGTAAATATGTAATAGGCATGGTTGTTATGATATACGATGTGTGGATATCAAAGACCCACTCAATGTCCAGGTGTATTAAGTCCCCCCAACAGATGGGATAGTCAGGATAGAAAAGTCGAAACCACTACTACATGATGTAACTATGGTCGTCATGGAAGTAACATACAATATCTCGGGACTCCTGTCGGAGTTACATACTACTTGTCACAGCCACCAGAAATGGGCTAGATGCCAACTGAAGAGGGTAGTTAAAAGACTATAAATTTCGAATCATCCCGGGGATTAGAGCAAAAGCACAGGTTAGGTTAAAAAAAAGTATACTAGGAGACATCGGAGGGCTATTTGGGAGTGCCAGTTCCACAGTTAATTCCGGTCAGATCTATGGCTTAAATGATTATGCTCCCTGGGTGGCCACTGAGACTGCCCGAGGGTTGCACTACAGTGCGCACGGGACAGGATATGCCCCGACAGCCAGGGAGCTACAAGGAGAAGGTCTGCTACGGATCCTTAGGCAGACTGCAGACGGGATAATAGACACAACCGAATCACAAGCCACAGAGAGGACATGTGATATGCTAGCATGAGATCTAATTGATGGGGTAAAATCCGACATTGAAGATATCAGGTTCGGAACAATTCCCGAACACATGTTCGAGTCAGTTTACCAATTAAACCTCATAAATTTACACAAGGAGCAACAGGATTGGTGATTACACAACCCCAAGGTGGAGGAGAGGATGGAGTTATAAAATTTATTATGGCCATTCCCCAAGAACATCATCCAAACGGGGCTTTTCTGAACAGCTATAGGTTTGAGTCCCTAGGAGTAGATAAGGGGGGGGATGGTATTCCGCGTAGGGCTACGTGGATATATTTCCTATGTAAAAGACATGGTACTGATGAGTACTAGAGACTGTTGTTCAGAGTCAAGAAATTACATTGTGTGCTCATGTCAAACGCTGGAGGTATTTACAAACACCAGCAAAGTCATATTTACCACATTGCCAATTCAGGAAGCATTTAAGGCAATTCAGGTGTCCTCAACTCAATGGTGCTTCATGACCAGCGAGGCTGAGTTCCTTCATGGGACTTACTTTGTGCTACCAGCTCAAGTTTTTGCCTACAGATGACCGATCCATTTACTATAGGAGACTTCCATTTGCCAGGCAGAACCACAGGGTACTTGTTAAGCCTTTGGTGGGATGACACATTGTTCACTGATCAAACTCCTGTCAGAATAGCACGCCTAGCCATGCAGGAAGCAACAAGGATAGCTCAATCATATGTAGAAGCTTCTAGAGAGCAAATCACAAGGGGGCATGTGCAAGTGGACATGGCCACCCAATCGGCCAGGAGGTAGCCCAATCAGCTACTTTCTATGCTACAGGCGGAAGATTGATGAATTGGTGGGAGATTGTTAGAATGGGTATGATGATAGCCATAGGAATTATGCTCTTGTGGGCTATCGGACTCTGCTGCTACCAACGTAAAACCTGGAAAGGAACTCTCCAGGCACAGACAGTAACAAACCAAAGGTGCGCATCAGTTCCCTGACCTATGCATACTCTGAGGGAGAAGACAAGGGAAGGGAAAGTTGTGTTATACAACCAGGTGGTTTAGGATTCCTCTGGCGGTCTGAATGACTGGCCACCCGAAAGACCAGAAGAGGAATTCTCAACTTATGGTGAGGCCAGCTTGGGCTTTGCCAAGGGCCAAAAGGGGGGACTGTTAGGGGGGAAATTAACAATGCTAAAAGAGAATACAGTAAGAATTTACTGAAAAACCCCTAAAATCTCCAGGCAAACATGGCTGCTAAACATATTAAGAATTGAATATCACCAGATGAACGTTGCACAGCCTTGAGAGTCAGACTGGAGACAAATGTATGACATAAATTAGGTTAAGTGTACTCCTCTCTCAGATAGGGAAAGGGCAGATGGTTTTAGCTTAGATATGGGAAAATGAACAATGGACAAAGAGGGGGCTTTGATGAAAAACAAACAGTCTTGAGTTGTGGGAACCAAGGTCTTTGTGTACGTGTTTTAATCTTGATTGGATAATATAATTATGTGTGCATCCTTTAGAATAATTGGTTAGAAAAATCACCTGTTTATGTACTCAATAGGATAGAGTTAGCATGGGACCGGTGTGTCGGTTACCGATTGGATGTATTCAAATGCGCTCAAAAGTATTTAAATAAGAAAAAGTATAAAAGTAATGAAATGTAATCAGTCTGGGAGCTGAGTCTTCATTCTTAGGAATGATTGCGGCTCCCTTGCATATGCTTGAATAAAACCGGTTAAAAGGAAGCCTGAGTCTCTGTGGTCATTTTGGGATCGGAAAGTATAGCTTCCCCTCTTCGACTGGCCTCTGTGGTCATTGTGGGATTGGAGAGTGTACCTCTTCTTCAGCTGGTAAAATTGGTACTATGATAGATTTTTTTATTAGTAGAGAGGTAAAGTCCAAAGACATAGTGAAACAATGGGAATTTGCATTCAAAGGGGAAAATATGTTTAAAGGAGAGAAGGCTGTATATAAGGGCAGGCATTCTAAGATCTAACAAGTGTGAAAAAGCCTCCAGCATCTAAGCCTCAAGCTGCTGTCTACAAAGAACTGAAGTTAAGAAAACTCACTTTGAATTTGACTGTTTAGGATATTGTGTTACTTTGCCTGGGTCTTTTAAAATCTATGTGTTTTACTGTTGCCTTAATGCAAGTGCAACTGGTGTTAGATTAATTTGGGGATTTAGAAGTTATCATAATAGTAATTTGTAGATCTATGTATGTGCTTAAAATCATTTCTTCTATTAATAAAGGTTTAATTTAGTTTCGTAAGAAACCTATAAGATTTGGTGGCCTTTTTACTGAATTCAAAGCCCGCATCTTGCAATAAGTACAAATTGCAAAATAGTTGTGGCAGCTCCTTCAAGTTTCCCTCTGGGATTTGGGCAGATTGGCATTTACCATTGGCTGTGCCAAAACAAAGTTGGGGACTCTTCACAAAATATATTTGAAATTCCTTGTTTGGGTCGGAGTTGGTGAATCTTAAGGTTACGAGTACGAGAAGCACTTTGAATTCAGGAGATGGTGTGAGGGCTTTGTTTAAGTGGTGAGACTGCAATATGGCTTTGGCAATAACTAAGACTTGCCTGGGAGTTGAAGTTATAACTTTGGCTGGTTTACAAAAGGTAACTAAAGTTAAGTTAATGGAAATGGCGGATAAGTTACAATGGGGGTTACCTGCAGGGGTAAGGAAATCAGATATAACTGGAGGTATAGCACAGCATTTAAAGTTGGGAGTGATACCTGACACTAGTGAGTCAGAGCTGGAGGTAGTGAGACTTCAGTTACAAATGAAGAAGCTCGAACTTGAACAAGCAAAGGAAATGAAAAAAATTGAGCTACAGGCAGCAGGAAAAGAAAAAGAAAAAGGAAGAGCATTTCAAAGGGAATAGGCAGAAAGGCAGGAGAGAGAAAGAAAACAAGAAAGGGAATTAGAAATGTGAGGTTAGAAAAGGAAGAAAAAGAGAGAGAATTCCAGTTTACAATGCTGGCAGTTAAAAAAGAGATGCCATTAGGTGAGGAAGGACTTATTTCCAGATCAGAACTGAGTGGTGAAACGTTTAAATTTGTCACTTCCAAAGTTGGAGGAAAGAGATGTTGAAGCGTTCTAAATTTCATTTGAGAAGATACCTAAACAGGTGAAATGGCCACAGGAAAACTGGACATTGTTCTTACAATCCAGGTTGGTGGTAGAGCACATGAGGCTAATGCTTCACTGTCAGAAGGAATTTTGGTGAACTATGATGTGGTTTTAAAAAAATGCTATTTTGAGTGCATGTGAGTAGGTTCCTGAGGCACACAGGCAGGAATTTAGGAATATGAGAAAACATCTGGGCAAACTTATATTGAGTTTGAAAGGGTAAAACAAAATAATTTTGACTGGTGGATACAGGCATTAAAGATAGAGATGACATATGCAGCTCTTAGAAAGGTAATTCTTTTGGAAGAATTTCAAGATTCAATTCCTTCGGTAGTGAGAACTCATGTGGAGGAACAGAGGGTTGAAACGGTAAGACAAGCAGCATAGATAGCTAATGATTATGAGTTGGTTCATAGAGCTAAACCTTTCTTTCGTCACCTGTTTAAATCAGAAAAGGATAGAAAGTGGAAAGGTGAAAGGAAGGTGGGTAGTCGGGGAAGAGAAGGAGTAGGTGGAAATTCACAGAAAGTTTTTTCTCAGAATAAAAAGAAGGTGCTGAGGGTAGAAATGGCACTGGAAAATTGAAGTGTTTTCATTGTAATAAAGAAAAAATACTGTGGATGCTGAAAGTCTGAAACAGAAACAGAAAATTCTGGAAAAATGCAGCAGGTCTGACAGCATCTGTGGAGAGAGAAACAGAGTTAACGTTTCATGTCTTATGACCCTTCTTCAGTGCTCTGTTTTATTTCATTGTAATCAAGTTGGACACACGAAATCTGTATATTGGAAACTATAGGGAGAATCTGTTGGAATTATAGGGCTGCAGAAAAGTTCTAGAAGTAAAAGTACTGTGGGTCCTGAGGTTCAGGCACAGGTAAAACCAGTGGTTTGTGTACAGGTAAGACAGGAAGAATCAGTGGTAGGTAAAGAAGTGAGAACATGTTCACAATTCACCCAAAAGGATTCTGAGGAGCAGGTTGCAGAAATGTTTAAAGACTTTGTGTGTGAAGGGAAAGTCTTTTCAGGTGTACAGGGTGGAGTAGGTAAAGATGTCAAAATTTTAAAAGACACAGGGGCCAGTCAATCCTTAATGTCATAGGATAGTGACATTTGTTGTTCAGAGGGAGTATTGCAGGAACAGGTTATAATAAGTGGGGTTCATGGGGATGCTAAACCTATTCCATTGTGGAAGGTAAATTTAAAGAGTAAGTGGAAAACAGCTGAGGTATTTAACTCAAGGCTGTTAGTGGAGTTATAGAAAAAGGATTCGCAAATAAAACAGTTATATCATGCAGCTTACTCAGAAACAGAGGCAAAATGTATTCTAGAATGTTATTACCTTAAGGGTAATGTTTTAATGAGAAAATGGAGGCCTTATCATGCTTCAGCAAATGAAAACTGGAGCAAAAACAGAAATACCTGGAAAAACTCAGCAGGTCTGGCAACATCAGCGGAGAAGAGCAAAGTTGACGTTTCGAGTCCTCATCACTCTTCAACAGAACTAAGTAGAAATAGGAAAGGGGTGAAATATGAAAGCAGGAGGGTGGTGCAACAGATTGTAATATCATTTGGACATAAAAATGAGATTCTGAGGATAGCCCATGAAATTTCAATGGGGGGACATTTAGGAATTAGAAAGACACAGGCGAAAACACAAAAACCTTTTTTTGGCCTGGATTGAAAAGGGATATAGTCAAACTCTATAGAACATGTCACACATGGCAGGTGATAGGAAAACCACAAGCAGTGATTAAGCTGGCACCTTTAATTCCCATTCCAGCATTTGAAGCACCTTTTACTAGAGTCATGATTAATTGAGTAGGATCCCTCCCTAAGGCTAAAAGTGGAAATCAGTACTTACTGACAATAATGGATGTGTCTACCAGATTTCCTGAAGCAATACCTTTGAGAAATATTACGACAAAGAAAATTGTGGAAGAATTAAATAAATATTTTACAAGATATGTTTTACCTAAAGAAATACAATCAGATCAGGGTTCAAATTTCATATCACAATTGTTTAAGGAAGTAATGAACAGTTTGAGCATAAAACAGTTTAAGTCAACAGCTTATCATCCTGAGTCATAAGGGGCTTTGGAAAGATGGCATCAAACTTTAAAAACTATGATGAGGGTGTATAATCGGGATTATCCACAGAATTGGGATGAGGGAATTTCATTCTTGTTATTTGCTATTAGGGTCGCTTTAAATGCAACAACTGGATTTCCTACAGGAGAGTGCGAGAGGAGTACCCTGGGACAGGCAGTCAGCAGCACCTAGGGGATCTAGTCTATCTAGAGGATCTAGCATCTAGTCTGTACTCAAGTAGGAGTAGAGGTAAAATAAAAGCAAGGGTCCACAATTTATTTAGTTAAAATGTGTCTGGGAAGCTCAGTCCCGTAGTTTGCACGTCCTGTGCTTTGTGGAAAATCCTAGATGCTCTTGGCGGTCTGGATGACCATGCTCCAACTGGAGCAACTCGAATTCCAGGTTTTGGAGCTTGAGCAGCAGCTGGGGGCACTACAGTGCATTCACGAGGCTGAGAGGTTCATGGATAGCACGTTTCAGGATGTGGTCACCCCACAGCTTAAGAAAATGCAAGCAGAGAGGGAATGGGTGACCGCCAGACAGAAGAAGGGGACCAGGCAGATAGTGAGGGAATCCCTCGAGTATCATGCTCGCAAACTGTTTTTCGGCCTTGGAAAATGGTGACAGTGATGGGTCCTCTGTGGAGACCAGCCAGAGCAAAGGCCATGGCACTGTGGGTGGTCCAGCTGCACAGGAGGGGAGGAAGAAGTGTGGAAGGGCAACAGTGGTAGGGGATTCGTTAGTGAGGGGAGGAGACAGGCACTTCTGTAGCCATAGACGTGACTCCAGGATGGTATGTTGCCTCCCAGGTGCCAGGGTCAAGGATGTTATGGATGTTATGTCACTGAACAACAGTTCTGTTGAACAGTTCTGTTGAAGGGTCGTGAGGACTCGAAACGTCGACTCTTTTCTTCTCCACCGATGCTGCCAGACCTGCTGAGTTTTTCCAGGTAATTATGTTTTTGTTTTGGTGATGGTAGAGGGATGTTTCTGTGACTGGAAGTATGTTTCCAGTGGGGTTCTGCAGGGCTCAGTACTGGGGCCCTTGCTGTTTGTGGAGTATATAAATGATTTGCACTTAAATGTAGGGGGTATGATCAAGAAGTTTGCGGATGACACGAAAATTGGTAGGGTGGTAAATAGTGAGGAAGATGGTAAATTGCAGAATGATATTAATGGACTGATCAGGTGGGCAGAGCAGTGACAAATAGAGTTCAACCCGGAAAAGTGTGAGATAATGCACTTGGGGAGGGCTAACAAGGCAAGGGATTACACTGTGAATAGTAGGACCCTGGAAGGTACTGAAGATCAGAGGGACATTGGTGTGCATATCCACAGATCCCTGAAGGTAGCAAGGCAAGTAGATAAGGTGGTTAAGAAGGCATCTGGGATACTTGCCTTTATTAACCAAGGCATAGAATACAAGAGCAGGGAGGTTATGCTGAAACTGTATAAAATGCTGATTGGACCATAACTGGAGTACTTGCAGTTCTGGTCACCACATTATAGGAAGGATGTGATTGCACTGGAGAGGGTGTAGAGGAGATTTACCAGGATGCTGCCTGGGCTGGAGGATCTGAGCTATGAGGATAGATTGGATAGGCTGGGTTTGTTTCCCTTGGAGGAACGAAGGTTGAGAGGGGACCTGATAGAGGCATATAAGATTATGAGGGGCATTGATAGCGTGGATAGGAAGGCACTTTTTCCATTAGTAGAGGGGTCAATAACCAGGGGGCATAGATTTAAGGTAAGAGGTAGAAGGCTAAGAGGGGGCTTGAGGAGAATGTTTTTCACCCAGAGGGTGGTGGTAGCCTGGAACTCACTACCTGAAAGGGTGGTTGAGTCAGAAACTCTCGTAACATTTAAGAAGTATTTAGATATTCACTTGCGTTGCCATAGCCTCCATGGCTATTGGCCAAGTGCTTGAAAATGGGATTAATGTAGTCAGATCTTTGTTGACGGATGCAGACATGATGGGCCGAATGGCCGCCTTCTGTGCTGTAGACATCTATGAGTCTATGAGTGATGGCTCACTGTGGATCTTCAGCTGCCTGTGCAGCAGACCCTGCCACCCCTTCATCTAAGGGAGGTACTCTTCCCTTTGCCAAGCCAGACCCCCGCCAATCCCTTCTTCTACTTCTCTGTTCTCTATAAGCCATGAGGCATACTGTTAATCACCAGGCTCCATGATCCTGATGTTCTCCACCTGCAGGATCAAAGAGAGAGGCATGTGGGTTAGCATATGTGTCTGAAGAACCTCTCTTGGTTAAGTCTGAAGGCCCTTCATGCATGCAGGAGAGTGCTGGCCACCACTTGGATGGCCAGTGTGTAGTGCACTCAATGGCTGTCTGAAACCCCACCCACCTCTGCCGCACTCCACATGACCGATTGGTGGCAGCTTCGGCCACTGGACTGCATGCTGTGCTCTCAGCTCAGGTGCAGGCATTCTCCTAACCCACACTGCAAGGCTGCGCTGTTAGCTTGAACCATGAGGGATACTGGTCCTTAATAAAGACATTGCAAGGGGTTGTGAGCGCCTCCACCAGTGACTGTGCCATGGCAACCTTTACGCGAGGGGATTGTACAACTTGCCCAGTCGGCCGATTGTTCTGCTGCTCCCTAAAATACACAAAAAATTGCAGTCTACACCCAAGGAGTGAAAGGTTCTGGAGCATTTGGTGGCACTTTCATGCTGTTGTGTTGTTTGAGTGGATAGAAAAGCTTCAGAGGCCCAACTCCAAGCATGTCAATGGAGCTGCAGCTGAACGGTCTCAACTGCAGAAGAATGCTCACTTTTGACAAACTATTCCAAGTGTGTGACTGCTTCCCTCCACCTCCACCCGCCCCTCCCCACCCCCACCACCCCCACACTTCCCCCAACATGTGCTTGAGTACTTCCTTCAGTCTGCGATGCCTTGCGTCCCAGCCCCTGACTTCTACTTGAGTCTTTCCTTCAGTCTGTCTGTGCTGCCTTGGCCCCCACCCCTCCACCCCCGGCTGGTCTGACCCGCACTGGAGCCCTTGCCCCAGCACTGCACTGAAAGCCAGCCTGGAAAAAGCGACTTACCTGTGCCCCGCGAATGCGCAGCGCCTCATCCTTAACGTCCTACGGGTGATGCTGACGAGCGCTGTGCAAGGTTGCGTGCGCTTACCTCCGAATTCCCCTCAAAGTTCAGGCTGCCAGGTGCACAACTTTTAAAGTGAGCCGTGAAGCACGCCGTTCTGAAGTCATGCTGACATGGGTGGTAAATTTGATGTGGGGGGATGATTCTGGCAAGAAAGGATTACAATGAGATGCTAAAGTATTGAAATTAGGTTCCCAATGTGCAGCAGTGGGAAACACAGCCCGCCATTGACAGGTAGAGCGGACAATCGCAAACCGGTTTCATGGCAGCGTGAAACCGATTATTGGCCTTCTTGCCATGTTGTACCCCTCCCCACCCGCCATGATGCCCGACACCAACAGGGCAGTAAAATACCAGCCATAGTGTCACGGGACAACTTAATTGACATGGTTTAGAGCTGAGTAATAAATGTAACAAACCATACCTTCAGAAAAATTCTTGCTGGTGTCATCTCTGCTCCACTTAGTGTTTTCAGAAGAAACATCGGCCAATAGGAAACATTGAGTCTGAGCCTTTGAAAACACAGAAATATTAAGAGGCATTAGGTTTACAAATCAAGGATTAAAATAAGGAAAATGTGTAAGGCTTTACATACTGAAATCAATATGACATTCTTTCAGTAGTGAGCTGCCCAGTACTGGATGAGCAGAAATTTCCTCCAACTAAACATTCAGAGAAAAGAACTGAACTCCAGAGGTGAGGTGAGAGTGACTGCCCTTAAGTCATTGCTGTAAAGCGTAAAAAGCTGAGGGCCTAGTACAGACCCCTGTGGGATGCCACTCGTCACATCTTGCCAATCAGAAAAAAAGACCCATTTATGCATACTTTGCTATCTGCCAGCCAGCCAATCTTCTATCCATGCTAGTATGTTATCCACTACACCATGCGCTTTTATTCTCCGTAATAATCTTTGATGTGGCACCTTATCAAATGCCTTCTGGAAATCCAAGTACAGAATGTCTACAGGCTCCCCTTTATCTACTGCGCAGGTTACTCCTTCAAAAAACTCCAATAAATTGGTTAAACATGATTTTCCTTTCACAAAACCATGCTGACTCTTCTCAATTGCCTTGTGCTCTTCTAAGTGCCCAGCTATAACCTTCTTAATGATCGATTCTAATAACTTCCCCACGACAGACATAAAGCCTGATATTCTGTTTTCTGTCTCCCTCCCTTCTTGAATAAAGGGGTTGTTTTTGCTACTTTCCAGTCTGATGGAACCCCTCCAAAATCTAGCGAATTTTGGAAAATTAACACCAGTGCATCGACTACCTCATTAGCCATTTCTTTTAAGACCCTAGGATGTGGTCCACTGGGACCCAGAGACTTGCCAGCCCGCAGCTCCATCAATTTGCTCTGTACCGTTTCCCTAGTGATTTCCATTTCACCAAGTTCCTCTCTCCCAGTCACCTCCTGATTTGCAGCTATTACTAGAATGTTTTTTGTATCCTCTATAATAAACACAGAAGCAGAATGTTTGCTCATTTCTTCCACCATTTCCTTACTATCTGCTATTAACTCCCCATTGTTACTCTCTAGGGGACCAGCAGTCATTATACTTACTCTTTTCCGTTTTAAGTACCTGTAGAAACTCTTGCTATCCGTTTTTACATTTCTAGCTAGCTTCCTCTTATATTCTAATTTCTTTCTCCTGATTAGCCTTTTAGTCATTCTCTACCACTCTGCATATTCTGTACAATCATCTGTCCTGCCACGCATCTTTGTGGAGTTGTGTGCTTTTTCCTTAAGTTTAATGCTTTCCTTAACATCTCTACTTAACCACAGATGGTGGGTCCTCCCCTTAGAATTTTTCTTTACAGTACGAATGTACTTATTCTGAATACTCTGAAATATCCCCTTAAATGTCTGCCACTGCCTCTCTATTGATCTATCCTCTAGCCTAGTTTCCCAGTTCACTCAGCTCAGCTTTCATCCCCACATTGTTGCCCTTATTTAATTTTGAGATACTAGTCTTAGACCCCTTTCAAACTGGACGTAAAATTCAATCATATTGTGGTCGCTGCTACCTAGCGGTGCCTTTACTCTGAAGTCATTAATTAATCCTGTCACGTTACACAATACCAAATCTAATATAACCTGCTCTCTGGTTGGTTCCAGAACGTGCTGCTCTAAGAAACTATCTCAAAAGCATTCTATGAACTCCTCATCTAGGCTACTACTGCCAATCTGATTTTTCCAATTTAAGTGGAGATTAAAATCATCCATGGTTATTGCCGTCCCTTTATCACAAACATAGAATGCTTTCTCTTGAATACTTTGTCCTACACTGTGGCTACTGTTAGAGGGCCTGTAGACAACTCCCACTAATAACTTTTGTCCTGCAGCCACGTCTCCATATTTGCTATTAGATCATATTTATTTACTTCTATGTGGGCTATCAATTAATTTACTTTGTTATGGATGCTACGTGTATTCAGATAGAGAGCCTTCAGTTTTGTGTTTTTGTTACCTTTGTAGCATCTAGTCTTGACTGTTGATGTATTCTTAGGTTTTTTTCTCTCTGTCCCTTCCTGCCATTCTCTGACCTTCATTTCTCATATTACTGTTTTGCTCTCCTGTCTTGACTCTGCACCTTGAATTGCTACCTCTACCCAAACTTGATCCCTCACCCCTCTTGTTTAGTTCAAAGCTCTCTCTACTTCCCTAGTTATGCGATTTGTGAGGACACTCGTCCCAGCACGGTTCAGGTGTAAACTGTCCCAACGGTACAGCCCCCACTTTCCCCAGTACTGATGCCAGTGCCTGACAAACCGAAACCCACTTCTCCTACACCAGTTTGAGGCACACATTCATCTCTCTAATCTTATTTGCCCTATACCAATTTGCACGTAGTTTAAGTAATAATCCAGAGATTATTACCTTTGAGGTTCTGCTTCTTAATTTGGTACCCAACTCCTCATACTGACTTTGCAGAACCTCTTTCCTAGTTCCACCTTATGTCATTGGTACCTACATGGGCCACAACGACTGGATCCTTCCCCTCCCACTGCAAGTTCCTCTCCAGCCCTGAGCAGATGTCTTGAAACCTGGCATTGGGCAGGCAACACAGCCGTCTGGACTCTCGCTCTTTGTTGCAGAGAACAGTGTCAATCCCCCTCACTATACTGTCCCTTACTACCACTACATTCCTCTTTGCTCCCTCCACTTGAATGACCTCCTGTACCACAATGCCATGGCCAGCCAGCTCATCCGCCTTGCAGACTTCGCTTTCATCCACACAGGTTGTGAGCACCTCAAACCTGTTTGACAATTGCAAAGTCTGAGGCTTCACCCCTACTGCCTGCTCG
The DNA here is from genome assembly GCF_964194155.1 of Cetorhinus maximus. Taxonomy (NCBI): domain Eukaryota; kingdom Metazoa; phylum Chordata; class Chondrichthyes; order Lamniformes; family Cetorhinidae; genus Cetorhinus; species Cetorhinus maximus. The sequence goes on from NC_135883.1 coordinate 139,284,008, forward strand.
GTCCCATTACCTGCCTCACTGACAGTCACATCCTACTGTCCCTCACTGCTGACCAAAACTGATGACCCTCTTCTAAGAGGTGTGACTGTCTTCTGGAATAAAGTATCCAGGTATTTCTCCCCCTCCTTTATATTGCGCAGTATCTGCATTTCAGCTTCCAGATCAATAATCCTAATCCGAAATTCCTCAAGCTGCTCATACGTCCTGCAGTCATGTTTCTCATGGATCGCCTTGGCGTCCAAAAGCTCCCACATCCCACAGCTGCAACACAGCACCTGTCCTGGCATTCTAACTTATGTTATTTAGTTAATTTACTTTAATTACTTTCTTCCTACGTATGCTATAATTTACTGTGTTTATTGAATGCTAGTATCGCTGACAATTAAAAGTTATATGCTTCTCAAGTACAAGGTATGTGTTTTAGATGTTTGTTTAATTACTTTATTTTTACTGCTTTTTTTATCTTTCTTGTTTGATTTTAATTTTAAAGTTTACAAATTTTGGTTTATTATTTTAAAGTTTTAGTTCTTTTTATTTATAGATCTACCTTAATTTGCCTGCCCTAAGCTGGTTTCTCACACACTGTCCCTTAGACTGAGCACTTACCGGCCAATCAACTTACCAGCTTCCTGTGACATCACAGTTGCTTTCATCTTTTTCCAGGACTGCAGCCTCACAGCAGCTGAAACAGTGAAACAGTGAAACAGTGCGCTGCTCAGCTCTGCTCCTCACTCGAATCCCCGCTCTGTACTTATAGGCACTCCTCAGCTCCCGACTGTCTCCCGCAGGTCCGCTCCACCCTGACTCCCAGCAAGGTACCCAAGATACCCAAACTGAAGTCCCTGCCGCTCTCCACGCACTTTTAAAACTAAAGTCTCTCCCACTCTCCTCGCACTTTTTAAACTGAAGTCTCTCCCGCTCTCCATGTCCTTTTCAAACTGAAGTCTCTCCCACACTCCACGTCCTTTTCAAACTGAAGTCTCTCCCACTCTCCACGTCCTTTTCAAACTGAAGTCTCTCCCACTCTCCACGTCCTTTTCAAACTGAAGTCTCTCCCACTCTCCACGTCCTTTTCAAACTGAAGTCTCTCCCACTCTCCACGTCGTTTTCAAACTGAAGTCTCTCCCACTCTCCAAATCTTTTTCAAACTGAAGTCTCTCCCGCTGTCCATATTCTTTTTAAACTGAAGTCTCTCCCACTACCTTGAAGATAAAGTCAATGGGGACGTGAGAATCTTGTGGCACCTGGTTCACATTTGTTTAAAGATGGCGTGTACCAGTCGGCTTTGTGCAGCTGTGTGTAAGGTCAGCGGTTTTCCTTGTTTAACCCTACGGCACAAGGGCCGGGAGCAGAAGAATGGCAGCTTGAACACAGGCTCAGGGCTGGCAAGGGTGAGTCAGTGGGTAGGGTGATGGGAAGTGGGTGGAGTGGGGTCGGGAGTATGGAGGGGTGGAAGAGGGATCCAGGAGAGGACAGTGTTACAAGTATGAAGCCATCACAGGCCGGTGTGAGACTTGACAGGCTGCAAACATACCATTGACTTTATTTCTGTATTTCAACCCACCATTGGGAAATTGAGGTTTCACATCCTGCCTAATAAGTCACTCTACACACATCCTCTGGCTGAGGTGTCTAGAACAAGGGGTCATAGTCTCAGGATACGGGGTAGGCCATTTAGGACTGAGATAAGGAGAAACTCAGAGGGTGGTGAACCTGTGGAATTCTCTACCACAGGAGGCTGTGGAGACCAAGTCACTGAATATATTTAAGAAGGAAATGAATTGATTCCTGGACTCTAAAGGGGTCAAGGAGTATGGGGAGAGTGCTGGAGTACAGCATTGAGATAGGGGATCAGCCATGATCATATTGAATGCTGCAGCAGGCTCAAAGGGCCAAATGGCCTACTCCTGCTCCTATTTTCTATGTTTCTAATGGCAATGGAGTTGGGCAAGAAAGTCGTTGCTATGATGAAGAGCCTCCCTGTTTGCCAGGAAACTCGTTTATAGCTGGCCCGTACCTGCTGCAGCGTCAGCTGATGGCGGGTTTAATAACTGGAAAGCTTCCCCTGCCCGAGAATTGCACATGTTTTCCATGCCTGCCACCAGCACTTAGAAAACGGAATTGTGACCTCGATATCAACACCCCCCACAAAGGGAGCGAGAGGGTTGGGGCGGTGGGTGGGGGGGGGTTAAATATTTTAAATTGGGAATGCCCCTCCCAACCTGCTCCATAGGCACTCATTGAGGTTTTTACAGCAGCAATGTTCATATCATGCAAGTATCCCACAGGGGAGAGGTTGAAAACTTCTTTAGCATATTCAAATCAGATTCCCACAGCAAAATAGGAAGCTTGATTTAAATTTAACTGTTGGCTCATGGGTTTGCTAGGAAACCAGCAGTAAAAGAGAAGTGGGAGATGATGGTTCAAGAATTTAAGTACCTTTCTCAGCACCTGTGGTGGGCCAGGAGGAGCAGCAGTGCTCCCTGCCCCTCGGGAAGCCTTCAGGCCCCCCCCACCCCCGCATCCCCCCCACCCCACCACCTTCTGTCGATCATAACATCTCTCTCCACATGTGCGTTTGACAACCTCCCGCAGACCTAAGCTCCAATTTTCCAGCTCTTGCTCCCAAGGGTTCCAATTTCTAGCTCTCTACACCAGCCCCCCCCACCCCGCCCCCCCCGATTTCCAGGGGCCACACCCGAGAGTCGCTGGATGTTCCTGTCGGTAGGTTTACCACTCAGCAGCCAGCCACCTTGTCAATATGGCCAGCTGCCTAGTGGGAAACGGAAGGAAAAAATTCTAATGCATTCCTGCCACTAAATGCGTCAGGAACTCCATGTCCTCGGCTTTGCAGGGTTTGACACATGCTACCATGCTCCCTTGTACCTTTGCTGCAGGTATTGGGGCCATTACCTAACATTTTTTTTATTGGCAGGAGCGGGTGGAGGGGAACATGCGTGAGGAACGGAAGGATCAGAAAAGTCTGAGAAAAATACCCAAGCCTCCCAAAGGGTTACACTGACTTATAGACTGTTGTTGAGGCTCTTTCCTATGTTAACAAGTTGGAAAGCATCAGCGTTATGGTCCTATTGTATACACACGATGAGGTAGATAAGAGGCCACACAGGTCGCCACATAGAGTAATCATTATCAACTTGTTATTAATTATTAATACACCTAGGGGAAGGAAGGGCCATTTCAAGAGTCATTTGGTTACATTTTTATGGTTAGTATTATTAATGTTTAAACCACTGTTTCCCAGAAATTATGCATCCTCAAGTGGATTGCTTCAGGTGGCAATTTGTTAACAAGGTCATTGGGGGGCACATTCCAGTTCACTAGTGTTAGTTTCTCCAACTTAGAGGTTTATATAGTTTGCCTATATAATATAATATACATGTGACTGCATCACTCCCAGTAGTTTAGGATTAAATGACTAAAAGATTAATAAGCAGGCACAAGATAGAATATGAGAGATTAGCTAGAAATACAGAAACAAATAGTAAAAGTTTCTATAGATATTTAAAAAAGAAAAGTTAACAAAGTGAGTGTTGGTCCTATAGAAAGTGAGTCTGGGGAACTAATAATGGAAAATAAGGAGGTGACAGATGAATTGAACAGGTGTTTTGCATCGGGCATCACTATAGAGGATACAAGTAACATCCCAGAAATAGCTGTAAATCAGGAAATGGAAGGGAGGGAGGAACTCTGGAAAATTACAATCACTAGGGAAGTGGTACTAAGCAAATTGTTGGTGCTGTGGGCTGACAAGTCCCTGGGTCCTGCTGGATTTCATCCTGGGGCCTTAAAAGAAGAGACTAGTGAGATAGTTGATGCATTGGTTTTAATTTTCCAAAATTCCCTAGATTTGGGGAAAGTTCCATTAGCTGGGAAAAATAGCAAATGTAACTCCTTTGTTCAAAAAGGGAGACAGAAAGCAGGAAACTACAGGCCAGTTAGCTTAACATCTGTCATAGGGAAAATGCTAGAAACTAATATTAAATACGTTATAGCAGGGCACTTGGAAAGATTCAATGTAACCAGGCAGAGTCAACATGGTTTTGTGAAAGGGAAATCATGTTTAACCAATTTATTGGAGTTCTTTGAAGAAGTAACATATGCTATGGATAAAGGTGGATGCACTATACTTAGATTTCCAGAAAGCATTTGATAAGGTGCCACATCAAAGGTTATTGCGGAAAATAAACGCTCATGATGTAGGGGGTAACATATTGGCATGGATAGAAGATTGTCTGGCTAACAGGAAACAGAGAGTAGGCATAAATGGGTCTTTTTCTGGTTGTCAAGATGTAACAAGTGGTGTGCCACAGGGATAATGCCGGGGCCTCAACTCTTTACAATTTATATAAATGACTTGAATGAAGGGACCAAAGGTTGCTAAATTTGCTGATGATACAAAGATAAGTAGGAAAGTAAGTTGTGAAGAGGACATAAGGAGGTTACAAAGGGATATAGATAGGTTAAGTGAGTGGGCAAAAACCTGGCAAATGGAGTATAATGTGGGAAAATGTGAAATTATCCATTTTAGCAGGAAAAATAAAAAGAAGCATATTATCTAAATGGAGAGAGATTGCAGGGCTCTCAGATGCAGATGGATCCGGGTGTCCTAGTGCATGAATCGCAAAAGGCTAGTACACAGGTACAGCAAGTAATTAGGAAAGCTAATAAAATGTTATTGTTCATTGTGAAGGGAATTGAATACAAAAGTAGGGAGGTAATGCATCAGTTATATAGGGCATCGGGGAGACCACATCTGGAGTACTGGGTACAGTATTGGTCTCCTTTGGTGACTTGATTGGAACATATAAGATTCTGAGGGGTCTTGACAGGGTGGATGTGGAGAGGATGCTTTCTCTCGTGGGAGAATTTGGAACTACGAGTCAGAGTCTAAAAATAAAAAGTCGCCCATTTAAGACAGAGATGAAGAGAGTTTTTTTCTCTCAGAGGGCTGTGAGTCTTTGGAACTTGTCCTCAAAAGGTGGTAGAAGCAGAGGCTTTGAATATTTTCAAAACAGAGGTAGATATATTCTTGATAAGGGGCTGAAAAGTTAGTGGGGGTAGGCGGGGATGTGGAGTTGAGGTTACAATCATGAGGTCAGCCATGATCTTGCATGGCGGAGTAGACTCGAGAGGCCGAGTAGCCTACTCCTGCTCCTAATTTGCATGTTTGTGATGTAGCAATGTACAGTGGGGTAGATTTTACAAATCAGTGTTCCTGGCCCACAAGAGTTTAAAATTGATGGATAGAAAATTGTGCCTGAGAGTCTGACCACTGTACCCAGGTCCTCATGTACATCACTATTAATGGAGGCCCTGGGCTTGCAGTACTCTTCTATCCCGATATATGTATATTATTTTACCCTGCACCTGACCAAGTTTCCTCACAACCTCATTTCTGTAAACACAATGCAGTTTGTGAAGATCTTGGTTTTCTAACCTTTGACCAACTGTTATTTAGTTGTGAGCTTGATATTAGGTACAGAATCATAGGGCAGAATCTTTTGCTGAGCGGGCAGGCGTGTGCCCAAGCCGCTTGAGCGTAAAATAGCGCATGATGACATCAGGCGAGCATCAATATTTCGGTCAGCAGGCACGAGCAGGGGTTGGAGCCACGCCCACCATCGATTACAGGGTCAGCTGAGGCCATTAAAAAGGCAGTTAAGCTGTATTTTACATTGCCCGTACGACATTGTGCTCATCATACAGGCAAAATGGGCAGCCGACAATTTGCTAAACCTTGTCCAAGGGGGGGATAAAAAGGGTCAGCAGCATTGCCTGTGTGAGTAGCGAGGAATTTTGGAGATAATTTGGAGCTGGTTGCTTATTGGTACTTGTCAGCTTCATCTCTGTCCAGAGCTTCATTGTTAGCATTTCCAGGCTTCATTTCAGGACTTATTGGTGTCTCCAAGGCCCCCGGAGGATTCAGTCTGTGTGGACCTTTCCAGGTGTCAGCCAGCCTTCTGTTACCCTGGTAATAGGGATTGTGGTTTCCGCTGGTGGCACCTCCTCTGAGGAGGAAGAGAGGGGCAGAAGGGAGAGGAGGCCACGTGTCCCAATGCAACTTCCAGGGGTGAGACCTGTCGGAGGAGAGGCACAGGCACATGCGGCGCGAGTCCAGTAGAAAGGGCCGCAGAAGACGTTACTGTCCTGCTGCCAGGGTTTACAGGCGATGCAGCTACCTCAATATGTCCAAGGTGCAATGCCGAAGGAGGCTCCATCTCTCAAAGGAGACCATGACCTCCATTTATCAGATGATTGGCACTGAGATCAGCTCTGATTGTGTGGGTGGATGTGAGCCAGTGGCTCTGAAAGTCATGGTGACCCTCAGCTCCTATGCCTCAGGCTCTTTTCAGGGGTCAGTGGGGGATTCGTATGGACTCTCCCAATCAGCTGGCCACAGTTGCGTCAAGCTGGTGACAGGAGCTCTCATGACGCCTACATCCTGAGACACTCCCACGAGCTGAGTGTCTTCAGTGCTCCAGCCCGACTGGATGGATGGCTGCTGGGTGACAAGGGCTTTCCCTTGAAAAGGTGGCTCATGACGCCTCTCCACCACCCACGAATAGAGGCAGAGAAGCGTTACAATATGAATTATGCCTGCACAAGGGCGGTGGTAGAGAGGACCATAGGACTTCTCAAGGTGCGCTTCTGATGCCTCAACTGTTGAGGGGGTGGACAACAATACCCCCCAGTGTGGGTGTCACCGATAGCGGTCGCATGCTGCACTCTCCACAATCTGGCACTGGCAAGCGGGACCCATTGGAGGAGAAGGATATTGACACACAGGCCACAAATGATGAATCCAGTGGTGAGTTAGAAGAGAAGCATGGTGAGGGGAGTGCTGAGGATATGGAGGCAGACCTCAATAACCTCCAGGGAGGCAGGGACACCAGGGACGCCTTGATCCAACGCTCCGTCAGCTGGGCTACCAAATATCCATTCCTACTTCATGCCAGGGCTGCCGCCACCATTCCCGGGTGTCTGAAAGGGCCCTTTCATTTGCACCTAAAGTCCACTTAATGCCTGTGCAAAAATTATTGACCTACTCACGTCCAGCATTACATACTGGCTTAGCCCTTACCAGAAAGAAAAAAGGTGAAGCATAATCAGGCCATCAGAACCAAAGCACATTTAGTGTTACTGTCACATTGAAATCATTATGACATTACCATTACTAATGTTGATGTCCACCCAGCAGACATATAAACCAAACATAAATGAACAAAAAAATGACGCATGAACTGCCCCTCCTGTGTTCATTGTGCCTTAAACCTACATTTCTGAGTGCTATGTCTTGGTGCACCACCCATGCCCCCCGCCCTTGCCGGCACCGGCATTGGTGACAGCCTACTGGCTCTGCTGGCTTGTTGATAATCTTGGCGGTCGTCCACTGGCCAGTGGAGTCTGTGCTGGCCCCGCCTGGGAGGGTAGCAGCATGTGCCATGGCTGGCAACTCCCCAGTTATCGCGGCCTCATCGGATGCCACGGTCACTGGCGGAGGGCCAGTGGAGCTGCTGCCATCCAGAGAGCTCTGAGAGGAGCCTGCAGAGATGACAGGCAGCTCGTGCACCAATGTGAGGGCGCTCTGGACCTTCCTGCTCACCATTCATGGACGAGCACCTAGCTGGGATACTGGGTGCCTCATTCATCTCCCACACCACCACCGACCACCTGAGGTCACTGCCTGTGTGAGGGTTTGCAGGTCCGAGTGCAACCATAGCACCCCCTCATTCTGTCCCTGGAGCTGCCTCTCCATGAGAGTCACCACTCTCTCAATGGAGGAGGCAGTGCACTTGGCCATGAGGGTCAATGCAGTGCTCATGTTTTGCATGGACTCCTCCACAACGGAGATCATGGCACACAAACCCTCATGGATCTCTGCCAGGTCCTCCCACAAATCCCACTGGACATCCAGGATCTGCTGCCTAATGGATGACTCCAGAGGCTCATCATCAGCCTTCAACTGGTTATCATCCTGGTCCCCAGTCCTCTAACTGTCGGCACCCTGGGCACTCTCTGCCTCTGCCTGCACCTCAAGCGAGTTGGAAGTACACTGACATTATAGCCACCGATCTAATGCCCACCCAGGTGCTGGTATCTGCACTGGTGGCTGGTTCAGAGAGCGGATGTGACACAGGCACAAATGAAACCCGGTGGTCCTCTGGCATCAGGGGTGGCCCTTTGGGGTCCAGAGAGCGAGTGTGTGCTGGAGAATGTAAAAGGAAGAACAAGGACATGTCCTTATTTAAAGTCATCACACTGTCACTGTGCAAGCCAGGTATCCTGGTAAGACAATGGAGATCTGCATCATGATACCATCGTCTTTCAATGATCAATGGGGACTCCAGGTTTGAGGCTGTGAGGCAGGTTTAACAAATGATCTCAGAGTAAAGGGTTCCCTAGGAAACAATAACCATTATATGGTAGAATTTAGCATTCAGTTCGAGAGTGAGAAACTTGGGTCGGAAACAACTGTGCTAAACTTAAATAAGGGTAAATATAATGGAATGAAGGCAGGGTTGGCTGGAGTGGACTGGGAAAGCAGTTTAGCGGTAAAGAGGGTTGAGGAACAATGACAGACGTTTAAGAAAATAGTTCGTGACTCTCAACAAAGATATATCCCAGTGAGGAAGAAGGATTCAAGGAAGGGGATAAACCAACCATGGTTAACCAAGGAAGTTAAGGACAGTATCAAATTGAAAGAAAAAACATGCAATGTGGCAAAGATTAGTGGTAAGCCAGAGGATTGGGACAGTTTTAAAAACCAACAAAAGGTGACCAAAAAATAATAAAGAGGGAGAAAATAAACTTTGAGGGTAAACTAGCAAGTAATATAAAAATGGACAGTAAGAGCTTCTTTAAACGTATAAAAAGGAAGAGAGAGGCCAAAGTGAACATAGGCCCCTTAGAGAATGAGGGTGGGGAAATAATAATGGGGAACCAGGAAATGGCAGAGGAGTTGAATAAATACTTTGCTTCAGTCTTCATGATAGAAGACACTAATAGCATTCCAAAAATACTAAATACATAAGGGGCAAAAGTGGGGGAGGAAATAAATACAATAACTATCACTAGAGAAAAAGTATGAGGGAAACTAACGGGGCTAAAGACCGATATGTCCCCTGGACCTGATCGGTTGCATCCTAGGATATTAAAGGAAGTAGCTACAGAGATAGTGGATGTACTGGTAGTAATCTCCCAAGGATCCTTAACTTCCGGAAAGGTCCCAGAGGATTAGAGAATGGCCAATGTAACACCCTTATTCAAAACGGGAGGGAGACAAAAAACAGGTAACTATAGGCCAGTTAGCTTAACATCTGTCATTGGGAAAATGTTGGAGTCCATTGTAAAGGATGTAATAGCAGAGCATTTAGAAATACATAATCTAAGCAAGCAGAGTCACCATGGCTTCATGAATGGGAACTCATACCTAACAAAGTTATTAGAATTCTTTGAGGAGGTAACGAGCAGGATAAAGGGGAACCAGTAGATGTAATATATTTGGATTTCCAAAAGCCATTCGATAAGGTAACGCACATAAGGCTACTTAATAAGATAAGAGCCTATGGTGTTACGGGTAGTATATTAGCATGGATAGAGGATTGGCTAACTAATAGAAAATAGAGAGTTGGGATACAGAGGGCATTTTCGGGATGGATTCCTGTAACTAGTGGAGTGCCACAGTGATCAGTGCTGGGGCCTCAATTATTTATAATATATATTAATGATTTAGATGAGGGAAGTGAATGTACTATCACCAAGTTTGCGGATGACACAAAAATAGATGAGAAGGCAAGTGCTGAGGGTGACACAAGGAGTCTACAGAGGGATATAGATAGACTAAGTGAGTAGGCAAAAACTTGACAGATGGAATATAATGTGAGAAAATGTGAGGTTGTGCACTTTGGGGTTGGGGGGGAGGGATAAAATGTTTTGTGCCCACTGGCTCAATTGATTTATCCAATGTGGTATTAAACCACACGAATCAGGAAGCCCTCCAGCTTAGTGACTAAGCTCTGCTGAGGCAGTAGTAAAGGCACTTCAGTTGAGCTCAGCACTCCTGTGTTAGGAAAGAGGCAAAGCTACATACATACCAACTAACGAACTAGCAGCAGGAGTGGGCCACTTGGCCTGTCAAGCCTGCTCTGCCATTTAATAAGATCATGGCTGATTTGACTGCAACCTCCTGCCTACCCCCAATAACCTTTCCCTCCCTTGTTAATCAAGAATCTATCTAACTTTGCCTTAAAAATATTCAAAGACTCTGCTTCCACTGCCTTTTGAGGAAGAGAGTTCCAAAGACTCACGGCCCTCTGAGAAAAAATTTCTCCTCATCTCTGTTTTAAATGAGTGACCCCTTATTTTTAAACCATGGACCCTAGTTCTAGATTCTCCCACAAAAGGAAACATCTTCTCCACATCCACTCCATCAAGACCCCTCAGGATCTTAAAGGTTTCAAATTAGTCACCTCTTGCTCTTCTGAACTCCAGCGGATACAGGCCCAAGCTGTCCTGATAAGACAACCCATCCATTCCTGGTATTAGCTTAGTAAACCTTCCCTGAACTGCTTCTAACACATTTACATTTTTTTGTTCGTCCATTTGTCCCATCCCTATTTACCCTTGTTCCGAGGGCACTTAAGAGTCAATCACATTGCTGCGGGTCTGGAGTGACATGTAGGCCAGACCAGGTAAGGACTGCAGATTTCCTTTCCTAAAGAATATTAGTGAACCAGATGGGTTTTATGACAATCAGCAATGGTTTCATGGTCATCATCAGACTATTAATTCCAGATGCTGGCTTTTTCACCATCTGCTGTGGTGAGATTTGAACCTGGGTCCCCAGATCATTACTCAGTTTCATACCCTTACATCCTCATCTCAATGAATTTCAGGCTAAGCATGCTGCTGAACTCTTCTTCTGCCACTTTCATCTCCATGCTCACTTCTTTGGGCAGGGATCCTCCCCCCGTTCAACGGATCCTTTCACCCACCTCCAATATTCTCCCTCCACCTAGACCCCTCCCTCTGGCCTCTTACCTGCTCTTGATCTTTTCACTGAGAACTGTTGGCGTGACATCAGCCGTCTCAATTTCTCTGCTGCTCTCACCCACTCTAACCTGTGTCCTTCTGAACTCACCACACTCCGTTCTCTCAGGTCCAACCCTGACTCTGTTATCAAACCTGGCGACAAGGGTGGTGCTGTTGTTGTCTGGCGTACTGACCTCTACCACGCAGAGGCTGAGCACCAACTCTCAGACACTTCCTCCTACCTCCCCCTGGACCATGACCCCACCACCGAACATCAAGCCACTGTTTCCAGGACTGTCACTGACCTCATCTCCTCTGGGGATCTTCCCTCCACAGCGTTCAACCTCATAGTCTCCCAACCGAGGACAGCCCGCTTCTAGCTCCTCCCCAAAATTCACAAACAGGACTGTCCTGGTAGATCGATCATGTCAGCCTGTTCCTGCCCCATGGAACTCGTTTCTTCCTATTTTGACTCCGTTCTCTCTCCTCTTTTCCAGTCTCTTCCCACTTCCATCCGCGACTCCTCTGATGCCCTGCGTCATATCAACAATTTCCAGTTCCCTGGCCCTAACCACCTCCTCTTCACCATGGATGTCCAATCTCTCCACAGCTCCATCCCCCACCAGGATGGTCTGAGGGATCTCCGCTTCTTCCTTGAACAGAGGCCCGAAATCGCCATCCACCGTCCTCCGTCTGGCTGAGCTTGTTCTCTCACTGAACAATTTCTTCTTAAACTTGTCTCACTTCTTCCAAATGAAAGATGTGGCTATAGGTACCCGCATGGGTCCCAGTTATGCCTGTCTCTTTATGGGGTATGTGGAACATTCCTTGTTCCAGTCCTACTCAGGCCGCCTCCCACAACTCTTTTTTCAGTACATCAATAACTGTTTCGGTGCTGCTTCATGCTCTCATCTGGACCTGGAAAAATTTATCAATTTTGCTTCCAATTTCCACCCCTCCATCACCTTCACATAGTTCATCTCCAACACTTCCTTTCCCTTCTTTGGCCTCTCTTTCTCTATTTCTGGTGATAGACTGTCCGCCAATATTCATTTTAAGCCTACTGACTCCCAAAGCTACCTCGACTACAGCTCCTCACACCCCGCTTCCTGTAAGGACTCCATTCCATTCTCTCAGTTCCTTCACCTCTGTCGCATCTGTTCCGATGATGCCACTTTCCAAAACAGTGCTTCTGACATGTCTTCCTTAACCAAGGTTTCCCACCCACGGTGGTTGACAGGGCCCTCAACCATGTCCAACCCACCTCCCGCGCCTCTGCCCTCACAACTTCCCCTCCCTCCTAGAACCATGAAAGGGTCCCTCTTGTCCTCACTTTTCACTCCACCAGCCTCCACATTCAAAGGGTCATCCTCCGTCATTTCCAGCAAATACACCACCAAATACACCTTCCCCTCACCCCCGCCTGCCAGCATCCCATAGGGACCGTTCTCTCTAGGACACCTTGATCCAGTCCTCCATCACCCCCAATACCTCATCCCCTTCCCATGGCACCTTTCCATGCAATCGCAGAAGGTGCAACACCTGCCCCTTTACCTCCTCCCTCCTCACCATCCAAGGGCCCAAACACTCCTTTCAGATGAAGCAGCGCTTCACATGCACCTCCTTCAATTTACTCTACTGCATTCACTGCTCCCAATGTGGTCTCCTCTACATTAGAGAGTCCAAATGCAGACTGGGTGACCGCTTTGCGGAACACCTTCGGTCTGTCCACAAGCATGACCCAGACCTCCCAGTCGCTTGCCATTTCAACATCCCACCCTGCTCTCATGCCCACATGTCCGTCCTTGGCCTGCTGCAATGTTCCAGTGAAGCTCAACACAAACTGGAGGAACAGCACCTCATCTTCCGACTAGGCACTTTACAGCCTTCCGGAATTAACATTTAGTTCAACAACTTCAGATCATGAACTCTCTCCTCCATCCCCACCCCCTTTTTTTAATCCCCTTTTTTCTACATTCATTATTTTTTAATCTGCTTATTTTTATTTTATTCATTTATGTATGGTTTTATCCCCTTTTTTATCCCCCCTTCTGTCCTATTTTCTATCCAGCTCCACCCGCCCCACCCCACTTAAATAGTATAAATTTCATCACAGTTCCACTTCCCTTCACCTCTGAAGAAGGGTCATATGGATTCGAAACATTAGCTTTATTTCTCTCTCTACAGATGCTGCCAGACCTGCTGAGTTTTTCCAGCATTTTCCGTTTTTGTTCCCCAGATCATTACCCTGGGTCTCTGGAATACTTGTCCAGTGACAATACAATACTGCTGCCACATCCCAAACCCAGCTAGTGGCTGTTCAGTAACTCCTGCTGTATAGTGTTTATATGTGGAAGCACCAGGTAAGGATAGGAGTGGGCCCAGCTGTGATCCCCAACATTCTTGAACAGACCACACACACACACACACTCATGCCTGGACCAGGGTCATTGTTCTTTTTTGCTCAATGTGATGCATCTAATCAGTCGCTTCAAAATCCAGCCTCTTTCTTTCCTCAACTGTGGTGGTACATTTCCCACTTTCCTTCCTTTTGCAGGTGTAAACACAAGCTTTCCCCCACTACAAGGACAGTCACCCCACCCACCCCCCCATAAAACAAAATTAAAAGCAGCCGTTTAATTATTTGATTAATTTTACACAGCACCTGCTTTATTCAATTATTGTAGAGCACAAGGACTGGAAGCTGCAGGGATACGCATACAATACTGGCACCGACACTGGCAGGGTCAATTCTCATTACTAGCCAGCAGCAAAAGACACAGCTATGAGTGAGCCTAATACATACATATCATCCTAGCCTCGGAGGAAATCCTGAGCGAGCTAGGAAACAAAAATATGCATATGACAGTATCTTTTATATCCTGCCAGATGTGTTTCCCACCAATTAGTGCACAGTTAACTGTTAATAATCCCTTTAATTCCTCATTATTTGCTTTCATTATCAAATACTGGATATTTCACACACTCTGGATTTTGCATTGAAAATAATGGTGAGGCTATTAGCGGAGTGGAGTAAATTGGACAGCAATTTCTGGAGTCCATATACATGCGCAGTGAAACACAGAAACCCAGAAGTTGTGATCTGAGCAACCCTGCTCCTCCACAAGCTGCATTACAACAGTATCTGGCTGAGAGACTTGGCAATGAAATCCATGTAAGGGAATTGAAATTGCTGCACTCACTCACTAGACATGGCAGAAAAAGTTATGGTTAGGGCTGGCGCATTCAGGTGCAAGGGAATTTTTAATGCCATATTCAATCATAACTACTGCCAAACAACTTCTCTGACCCTGAAAATTTAACTTTATAAATGTGCAGTTTCATGCCTTCAGGAGTTAATTAGCGATTATTAGTGAATTGATTTTTTTTTAATTAATTTTTTTCTACTTTTTTGTCTGCCTCTCATATTTCTGTCCCAGCCCCGTCATTTTTTTCCAATTTTCATTCTGCCTTCTGCACACGATTTGAGATTAATTTATAATTCCTGTTTTATAATTCCTGGTTTAGAATCTGTGTGCCTCCGTGAGAATTCTTCACTTCGATTGGTGAAGAGCCTCAGTGTTTCGTTCCCCGCTCACACATACCACAGCTCCCTTGCTGAGGGTGCTAAGCTGGATCAGGCAGCAAGGGCAGAATGTGTCCCTCATCAGGCGGGTGTGGCAGGCGGGCCCAGGAGCAGCTGCAAAACCAGCCGCCGCCCGCGATCGGGCCACGACCACAATCTCACACTGGCGGGTCAATTAAGGCCCACCCAGCGTGAAACACAGTTCAGCACTGGCCGGGAAGGGCCGAGCAGGGGTCGGGGGCCTGTCGGCCGCGGGGTCCAAATGGCGATCTGGCGGCCGGTTTAAAAACAGCCCAGGCAGCCCCAGAAAGGCTGCCAGGGAAGGACGTCTGTCTGCCGTTGCAACAATGGAGTCAGGTGCGCCTGCAAACGCCAGGTGGGAGGGCAGGTTGGGTGGGCTTTTCGGATGAGTGCCTCGCTGTCCTCCTAGAGGAGGTGGCTGCCTGGAGGGACACTCTTGTCCCCAGACATGGGAGGAGGAGGAGGCCACCGCACCTCACAAAAAAGGCATGAGAGGAGGTGGCAGCCCTGGTTAGCAGCCATGGCGTTGTGCGGCGCACATGGGTGCAGTACCAGAAGTGCTTCAATAACCTGCTGCGCTCAGGAAGGGTGAGTGCCGTGTTGGCATGGGTCAGTGTGCAGAAGTGTTAAGGTCTGGCCATCGCCCTGTGGAGCTCAGGGGTGCTAGATTCTGAGTGCCAACTGTCGATGATGCCGGAGCTGGCCAAGGGGGTGAGCCCTGGCTGCTTGGACTGAGTGCCTTGCGGCTCGAGGACCACAACTCAGATGTGCCCTGTGAAGTGTTCCTTAGCTGGGGTTGGCCAGGCTGCAATGGCGCTGCAGGTAGAGAGTGGTCCTCTGTCCTTTCAGGAGAAGACGGGCCATAACCAAGCTGAGAGGGCACGTACAGGCAGAGGCCCGTCCAACCTCCTGCTGCTCAACAGGTTCGAGCAGGACACCCTTGAGCTGGAGAGCTGCACACTCCCATTGCAACCGGGCGAGGAGGGATGGAGGAGTCAGACAAAGGTAAGAGTGCAGTGCACAGAGGTGACAGTTTCGGATTGTGCAAACATTCTAGTTTAGTCTCTTCATTGATCGGAGCCTCGAACCTGGAGTGCCCATTGATCACTGAAAGACGAGGGCACCATGAGGCAGATCTCCATTGTCTCACCAGGGTGCCTGGCTTGCGCAGTGACAGTCTGATGACTTTAACTAATGACATCTCCTTCACCGCCCTTTTAGGTTCGCTAGCAGGCAGCTGATCTGCAGACCCCGAAGGGCCACGCCTGACACCAGAGGACCACCAGGTGTCACCTTCACCTGCGTCATACCTGCTCTCGGATGCAGGCACCAGTGCAGATACCAACACTTCAGTGGGCATTAGAGCAGCGGCTAGTATCTCGGCGCACACTGGCGAGGGCACTTCACACTCGCTTGAGGTGCAGGCGGAGGCAGAGAGTGCCCAGGGCGCTGGCAATCGGAGGACTGCTGGAGACCAGGACGATGCTTAGCCGAAGGCAGATGATGAGCCTCTGGAGTCATCCATTAGGCAGCAGATGATGGATGTCCAGCGAGATGTGCAGGAGGATCTGGCGGAGATCCATGAGGGTATGTGTGCCATGGTATGTGATGGAGGAGTCCATGTGGAGCATGAGCACTGCGTTGATTGTCATGGGCGAGCACACTGCCTCCTCCATCGAGATAGTGGTGACTCTCATGGAGAGGCATCTCCAAGGGCAGAATCAGGGGTTTCTATGGTTGCGCTCGGACCTGCAAACCCTCACACAGGCAATGGCCTCAGGTGGTCAGTGTCAGTGTGGGAGATGGATGAAGCACCCAGTATCTCAGCTAGGTGCCCGTCCATCAATGGTGTACAGGGAGATCCAGAGCGACCTTGCGTTGGTGCACGAGCTGCCTGTCGTCTCTGGGACTTCTCTCAAGGCGCTCCAGATCTCCAGATGACAGCAGCAGCTCCTCCACCCGTCCGCCACTGACAGTCGCATCTGATGAGGCCGCAATGACTGGGGAGATGCCAGGCGTGGCGCTGGCCACTCCCTTCCACTGGCCAGAGGACAACCGCCAAAGTCCTCAAGGCCAACAAGACAGCAGAGTCAGCAGCTGTCTCCAATGCTGGTGCCAGCGAGATGGGAGCACCAAGACTCGCAAAAGTAAGTTGAAGACACCATGAGCGCAAGAGGGACGGGTCACGGGTAATTTTATGTTCATTTATGTTTACTTTGTCTATACTGGTCTGGGAATGAAGAAATCTATGTAAATAGTTTAGAATTGTCCACATGAGATAAATTTTGCTTTTGTCGCCATGGCCTGAGTATCTGAGTATGCTTCACCTTTTTATTTTATTTGTTCAGGGTACGCCAGTATGTAATGCTGGATGTCATGCCTCTGAACTTTATTGCACAGGCACTGAGTGTTCTTTGTGTTCAAATGAAAGGGTCCTTTCAGCCATCCAGGATGGAGGAGGCAGCCCTGGCATGCGGGTGAAGCTGATCTTTGGTAGCCTAGCTGAAGGAGCGTTGGATCAAGTCGTCCCTGGTGTCCATGTCTCCCTGAATGTCACCAAGGTCTGGCTCCGCAACCTTAGTGTTCTCCTCACCGTGCTCATCTTTGGACTCACTACTGGACCCATCATCTGTGGCCTGAGCAGCCGCCTCAAGATCCTCTTCCTCCAGTGGGTCCCCCTGTGCCAGAGCCAGATTGTGGAAAGCACAGCATGCAACCACTATCAGTGACACCCGCTCTGGGGGGTATTGTAGTGCACCCTCTGAACAGTCCAGGCAGTGGAATCACATCTTGAGAAGACTTGTAGTCCTCTCTACCGCCATCCTTGTGGAACCATGACTCATGTTGTAACGCTTCTCTGCCTCTGTTCTTGGGTGGCGGAGAGACGTCATGAGCCACCTCTTCAATGGATAGCCCTTGTCACCCAGCAGCCATCCATCCAGTCGGGCTGGAGCACTGAAGAGCCCCGGCATCTGGGAGTGTCTCAGGATGTAGGCATCATGGGAGCTGCCAGGTTACCTTGCACAGACTTGCAGAATCTGCATCCTGTGGTCATACACTATCTGCACGTTCACGGAGTGAAATCCCTTCCTGTTGATGATGGCACCCGGCTGACCCGCGGGCACCTTGATGGCCACATGTGAGCAGTCGATGGCACCCTGGATGCTGGGGAACCCAGCAATCACTGCAAAGCCTCTGGCTCGCTCAGCCTGGCTGGTCTCATCCATACGGTAAAGAATAAAGGTCAGTACCCACCTGAACAGAGCTTCTGTCAGCAGCTTGACGCAACTGTGGACAGCTGATTGGGACACTCCACACAGATTCCCCACTGACCCCTGGAAAGAGCCGAAGGCATAGAAGCTGAGGGCCACTGTGACCCTCAGACCCACTGGCATGGGGTGTCCACCCACACAATTAGAGGTGATCTCAGGCTCAATCATCTGACAGATGGAGGTCATCGTTTCCCTTGAGAGGCGGAGACTTGTTCGGCATTGCACCTCAGACATATTGAGATAGCTGCATGGCTGCCTGTAAACCCTGGCAACAGGATAATGGCGTCTTCTGTGGCCCTTTCCTCCTTGGACTACCTGCTGGCCCTGCGCCCCTTGAGCTTGCGCCTCTCCTCCCACAGGTCCCTCCCCTCGAAGCTGCATTGGGACACCAGGCCTCCTCTCCCTCCTGCCCCTCTCTTCCTCCTCAGAGGAGGTGCCACCAGCACAATCCCCATTACCAGGGTAAAGGAAGGCTGCCTGATACCTGGAAGGGTCCACACGGTGTGAATCCTCCGGCGGCCTGGCAGACAGCAATAAGTCCTGAAATGAGGCCTGGAAATGCTAACAACGATGCCGCGAACAAAGACGAAGCTGCCAAGTACCAATAAGCAACCAACTGCAAACTATCTCCAAAATTCCCCACTCCTCACACTGGCAATGCTGCTGCTGCTGACCCTTTTTATCCCGCCCTTGGATGAGGTTTTGCAAAATGTCAACTGGCCGCCTGCCCATTTTGCCTGTGCGACAAGCAGAAAACCGCATGGTGCATCAGTCAATTGGACTGTTAGGGGCCTTAACCGGCCTGTTAATTAATGGCGGGCGCCGCTCCGATCCCGCGCACGCCCGCCGAGCGAAATATCGTACGAATGCACGGTGACGTCGGGACGCTCACCCGACATCATCGCGCAATATTTTACTCCCGTTCGGGTCGGGCGCGTGTCCACCAGGCGAGGGAAAAATTCTGCACCAAGTCTCTGTGAGTATTGACCCAAAATCTGGACCATTGTTTCACCCCATCAGGTGAGGAATGACATTGTTCACCACACTATGGAGTCAGGTACATACTGGAGCAGTAACAGGGATCAACTTGGGGTAATGGCAGGCGCTGAATGTCACACATGGAAAATAACATGCATGAATCAATGGCTAAAACAGCACAAAAGGAGATAATAGGTACAAAAGGATGAATTAGCTAAACATCTAATTAACAAAAATCCAATTAACTGCATCTAAATAGTCACCAGCAGTTTAAACATCTTGCCATTTTTCTTTGTACACAAATAGGAATTGCAGACCTCAGCAAGAACCGAATGCAGAGGAGGAAAGAGCTTGAATCCGATAAAAGCTGCACCAGAGGTCCATCAAACCACACTTGACCTGCAGAGAATATGCAGGTTCTAGATTTGTACATAAAGAATTTCCACTTGGGCACAGTGCCAGAATAATTGGCACCTGTAGAATTATACACCAGTGTGAGTGAGTGCCGAAAGGAACACAGAAAATTAAGGGCAGGAGAGGGTAGAGAGCTCCAAGATCACTTTAAGGCCCCCTGGCTCACATCTGCAGCAAACATGCCTACCAGGCCACAGGTCACAGCTGCCGCCACAGGCTGCCCTGTGGGGGGATTTCCTCTTCACAATGGTGGTCCAGCAGCTGTGGCCATATTTAATTTCAAATATGTCAAAAGTGCTGAGAGGGCACCTCAAGATGGAAATGTCCTCTCTCCCTTATCTGCAATGGCAGGCTCCAGCTCCTTTTGGCCCTCCAGCTTTGAGAGCCCAGCCACCATCCTTAATTGGACAGTGAGCCATGAATTAGTCAATTCAGCAAAAATCAATGTCGGGTTACTGTTTCCAACACAATACAGCATTGGGGTTCACATTTGATCCCGGCATCAGGGCCCAAACTAAAATGGAAAATCCTGCTCCACACGTCTATAGGGTACCCAGCGGATGGTTATTTTGCACCTAAGCAGTGAATAAGAGTGACTGGCAGAAGAAAGTGAATAGCTAAGCAGCAAGGAACCTCAGCCACAATTGAGTCTTCCTACCTAAGGGAGGTTGCAACATTTCACCACTTCGCTCGCAGCTCCTGATTGCTTGAATGCTGGACGAATCCAACATTCTCCAGAAGTCATTTTAATTGTCACTCCAATCCAGCCTTAGCCGCAGCCTCACCCCGGTGACAGTCGCAACACTGCCAACACACATTGGTGTGGAATTTCAAGGGTCCTTTGCTTCGAGTTTCGTTCCAATCTTAAAGTCGTTGTTGAGCTGAGCACAAGACTGAAACCAACAACAGGAGCGCACTGTGAAAATAACTGAAAATAAAGTGCAACGCAATAATTGAGTAGTCGCTTTTTAAAAAGATAACTTACTCAAAACAGCTCTCAACACTTGTTTCACATATATCACACCTCTCCTGTTCATGACCTTGCTTTTTTTAACATCCTTTCATGGGATGTGGATGTCGCTGGCTAAGCCAGCAATTCTTTCCCATCCGTAATTGCCCTTGAGAAGGTGGTGGTGAGCTGCCTTCTTGAACCGCTGCAGTCCCTGTGGCATAGGTACACCCACAGTGCTGTTAGGGAGGGAGTTCCAGGATTTTAACTCAGTGACAGTGAAGGAACGGCGATATATTTCCAAGTCAGGATGGCGTGTGGCTTGGAGGGGAACTTGCAGGCGGTGGTGTTCCCATCTATCTGCTGCCCTTGTCTTTCTTGGTGGCAGAAGTCACGAGTTTGGGAGATGCTGCCGAAGGAGCCTTGGTGAGTTGCTGCAGTGCATCTTGTAGATGATACACACTGCTGCTACTGTGCATCAGTAGTGGAGGGAGTGAATGTTTGTGGTTGAAGCACTAGTCAAGCGAGCTGCTTTGTCCTGGATGGTGTCAAGCTTCTTGGATGAGCTGCACTCATCCAGGTAAATGGAGAGTATTTCTTGGCTCTCTTTGCTCCACATCCCATCCTAGCTGTAAAAAGAGACAGGTGACTTATTCTCAGCCTCACTCACTGCTGTTCTAAACAAATTGTTAGGTGCAAAAAGAACTATTGCAGCTTAACTCATCTTCTCAATTCAAAATACAAAGAAAAAGAAACATTTGAATTGAATTGCAAATAATGGCACTGTGAAACTGCACTGAATGAGAGGTTATTCCTATCAGGAAAGGATGAACAGGCTGGGTCCCTGTTCTCTTGAAAAGGAAAGGTTGACCAGTGACTATTTGAACTCTTTAAAATTATTGAAGATTTTGACAGAGTAGACGCAGAGAGGGGGACAAATTGTTCTGCACACGTATTTGGGTGTGGGGGAGTCATCATTTATAACCTTTTCGCATTGATTCTTGTTAAGGCAGGCAGCACACAAACTTTGCATTGCCTCCTCATTTAAATGATTTCTGTGTTCAGCCCAGTGTGATCCGCACTGCTGGCGGACTGGCTGCATGCGCAACAAGGGGCTTTAGTGTGCAGTCAATCATCATGTATTCTAACTCGCCTCCAGCTCTTAAAGGCAGTCAGCCTTCTTAAAGGGCCTCTGCACTAATTCACAGGAAGCTGCTGGTGAAGAGCACTGATGAAACTGCAACCAAGGGAGATGGCACACCAGGGCAGAGAGAGCACTCTGCATTTCATGGAGGGTGGAGAAGGGGAAGGAGGCAATATTTCTGCAGGGGGCCTGTAGGCCGGGAACGTCCTCTGAAGGGAGTGGGAGCAGGTTGCTATGGAAGCCAATTCCTGGAGTCTGGCCTTGAGGACCTGACAGCAAGAACTAAATGACCTTCTCCTGTTCCTATGCCTCTATGTTCCTACGTGATCAGTGCCGCAAGAAGTTTAATAACCTCATGTGGGTGGTCAAGGTCAGTGAAGGCATCGACACATGATATTTCCTACCCACACACCACCCAATCTCTTCTGCTTGTCAATGCACCACACCCCCATCGCTCACCCTTCAGCAGTTCCTAGCACTCATGACTCACAATTAACATTCATATACTCCACCTCACCCTCACACACCTTCCAATGATCCCAGCCTCACACCCACCTCTCGCAGCTCTCCCCATACCTCCAGCTATTCAGCCATGGCAGGCACATCACTGACATTCTGCCCTCTCTCTTGCAAGACAAGGTGGCATGAAATACAAGTCAGTGGCAAAGAACCAGTGACAGGCCAGGCGGGCATTCATCCATTGAGTCTGATGGGGGAGACGGTGCTCCTAATCATGGGGCCAGATGTAACTGAACCCCTAGTACACCTGGCACCACTGAGACCATTTATAATGATATGTTACTGCCTTATGGGCCTTCCTCAACTCCCAGCTCACCCTCATTCTGCTATCTGGCATGAAGTGCAAGCTGCAGATGCTGTCACCTGGACCTCTTGCTTTACGACCTACTACCTCCCCCTCACCCCCTCACCCCCTCACCCCAATCCTCTCCTTCTGATTTTATACTTTCACAAACCAATGATATCATAGTCAAGCAGCATGATGACATTTTTTTGATTTGAAATATCTCATTTATAAACACAAGGCTTAATCATATGGCGTTCCTCTGTCCACTGCTTCAATGCAGATGTTAACCCTTTTATCTCAATGACTGTTTAGTGAAAATAATTTTCCTTAACTTTACACAAAGAGCAACTTGTGAAAGAAAATTAATGTCAGCAGATGAAGGCACCACCTTCTTCAAACTGAAGTGAGCACCAACTGTTTCTGTGCAAAACCATTCACCAAGCACTGCGCCTACATTTGACAAGTAATGGTCAAACCAGATCTGCTTTTCTTGAAATATCAGCGCGTGATGAGCAAGAAGAGACAATAATAACACAGTTTTGAAGGAATCTACAAAAGCAAATCTCCACACCAGTTTAGGCACCGCACCTTATGTGATACAGTTTACATCGTGGGAAAAACATATGGGTACATCTTCCACCGCTGGTGCACAATTGGACCCGCTGGGAGCACGCATTGGGAAACAGTGCCAGGGGAGCCTGTGATTGTTCATCAATTAAAATTAATGCGCAATAAATCACAGAGGTATGTGATGAACATCCAAAAATGCGATATTGTCGGGAGAAGTTCCTCACCAGGAGTTAGGACCAGAAAACGTAGCCATTAGATCCAGATCTTCAGAATGCAAACTAAAGAATGCCTTCCAATACAACATTTGTAACTGTAGCCCTTAAGTACATAACACAATTCCCATAGCTCCTGTAAGAAATGCACTTTGAAGCAATTAAATCGGTGTTTTCCATAAATAACGTGCAAACATCCCCGCCGCATGGTACCAACACGTCAATAAAAATCTAAATGAAAATAAATAAATATAAACAAATGCTCACTGCACACTGCTGTATTTGCAGATTGAAGTCATGAATCAATATAATGTTACATTACATAAATCATTACGGTTCTAGAGACGAGATAACCAGAGGAGACTGAAAGTACAACAGATTTATTTGGTAAGGATTTTCTTTCAGGCATCACCCTAGTAACTGGACTATATGTTGCCCATTTATTTGCACTATCAGTTAGCATATGGCCTCCAGAGCCCATTAAAATAAGTAACATGGGAGGAGGGGTGAATATTGGGCGACAGTGGATAGGCAATCTGTTTTTTCCTTGCCTAATTTATTTTCCATTAACTTCAAGTTATTCAGGCGGCAATTTATTTTCAATCGGCCTGTTGTTTCGGTGGGGGTGGGTGGGAACAACCAAGCTGCTGGCATGGCCTGGACCTCACTACTGGAGCACACGTGTGTCCTTGAGGAAGAGAGTACAGTTGCACTCACTCAAAACGCCAGCTTCACTGAACGGCCAGGTCCCCGAAGGATGACGTTTGCCATCCAAGGGAGCAGCTGGGTTCCCACCACTTCTGGAGGTTACAACAGTTGTCTGTTGGAGCTGTGGCAGGAAATCAGCAGCCCCCCTGAGGAAATCTTAGACCTCCCTGGGTACATTAGGATTCCCCCAGGCCACACAACGGAAAATGCAGCTCAGAGGTCGACTCCTGACTCTAGGCTTCCAAATCACAGTTAATAAGGTATAAAGAAAGAACTTGCATTGAGATAATCCCTTTCTTGGCCTCAGGATGTCCCAATACAGCCAATAAAGTACTTTTGAATTGTAGCCACTGCTGTAATATAGGTAAAGTGGCAGCCAATCTGCACAAGGCAAACTCCCACAAACAACAATGTGATAATGACCGGATAACCTCTTGGTTTAGGGATAAATATTGCCTAGGACACCAGGATAACTCCCCTGCTCTTCTTCGAAATAGTTCCTTCAGATCTTTTGCATCCACCTGACAGGGCACACGAGGCCTCAGCTTAACAACACATCCGGAAGATGGCGTCTCCAACAGTGCAACACTGCCTCAATACTGCACTGAATTGTCAGCCTCAGATCACTGGAGTGGGACTTGAATCCACAGTTTCCAAACTCAGGGGCAGGAGTGCTACCGCTGAGCAACAGCTATCAGGTATGTACAGTAAAAGACATGGGCCTGAAGTTTACACTTGGCGTGCACGCCAAGCTGACGAGAGCAGAAGCGGATGTGGATTCCGCACCTGGCCGCGGTAGCACTGCAAACGCAATTTCACACTGGGTGGCCAATTAAGGTCCGCCCAGCGGGAAATGCATCTTCTCAATGCTTGGGAAGGGTCAAGTGGGGGCAGGGCACTGT
Organism: Cetorhinus maximus; assembly: GCF_964194155.1. NCBI lineage: Eukaryota > Metazoa > Chordata > Chondrichthyes > Lamniformes > Cetorhinidae > Cetorhinus > Cetorhinus maximus. The sequence goes on from NC_135883.1 coordinate 139,308,621, forward strand.
TAGGTGCTGGGTCCAATGGCGACCCGGCAGACGCTTTAAGACCGGCAGAGGCAGCTCCCTGAAGGCTGCCAGGGGAGAATATTTGGAATCTGTTCAGGAAACCATTTCATTCGCACATTGGCCTCACCAGCGACTGAAGACGTCAGGTGGGAGGGGCAATATCAGGTGGGCACTCAGCCCCCGTTTCTCGGATGAGTGTCTCGTGATCCTTGTGGAGGAGCTTGGTGTCAGGCGGAACACTTTAGTACCCAGGGGTGGGCAGGCAAAGACCACCGCGCCTGACCAAAAAACCCTGGGAGGAGATGGCAGCCAAGGTCAGCAGCCACGATGCTGTGTGGCGCACATGGGTGCGGTACCACAAAAGGTTCAACGATCTGCTGTGTTCAGCAAGATGTGTGCCGAGTCGGCATGGATCAACATGGAGAAGTTTTAATGGTTGGTCGTTCCCCTGTGGAGCTCAGGGGTGTTAGAGTCAGATGGCCAACTGTCACTGACAACAGTGCCAGCCAGGGGGAGTGAGCCCTGGCTGCTTGGACTGAGTACCTTGCGGGTCAAGGGCCACAACTCGAATGTGCCCTGCAAAGTGTTCGGGTGGGTGGTGGTGGGGGTTGCCAAGCTGCAATGGCGCTGCAGTTAGAGAGTGGACAAATCATTGCTCCTCTGTCATTTCAGGAGAAGAGAAGCCATAACACCACTGAAAGAACTGAGACAGGCGGAGGCCTCCCCAAACCTCCTCATTCTGATGAGGTACGAGATGGATGCCTTGGAGCTGGAGTGTCACCACTCACCTCAGTCAGCCGGTTGTGGAGAGGCAGGGGTCTCTGGCCAAGGTAAGAGTGCAGTGCACAGAGGTGAGAGTGGTGGATTGAGCTAACATTCTTGTGTAGTCTCATCATTGATGGGAGCCTCAAACCTGGAATCCCCATTGGTCATTGAAAGACAATGGCACCGTGATGCAGATCTCCATAGTCTCACCAGGGTGCCTGGCATACACAGTGACTGTCTGATGACTTAAATTAATCACATGTCATTGTTCTCCCCTAGAATCACCAGCTCACCCATGAACGCAGGACTCTGAAGAGCCGCCCTTGACGCCAGAGGACCACTGGGCTGTAGATGCACCTGCGTCACACCCCCTCTCTGCACCAAGCACCAGCGCAGATACCAGCACCTCGGTAGGCATTGGATTGTCAGCTAGAATGTTGGTGCATAGCAGTGAGGGCACTTCACATTCACTTGAGGAGCAGGCAGAGGTAGAGAGCACCCAGGGCACAGAAGTCGGAGGACTGCTGGAGACCAGAGTGATGCTGATTCGAAGGCAGATGATGAGCCTCTGGAGTCGTCCGTTAGGCAGCAGATGCTGGATGTCCAGCGGGATGTGCAGGATGGTCTGACCGGGACCCACGAGGGTATGCGTGCCATGGTCTCTGTTATGGAGGAGTCCATGCGGAGCATGAGCACTGCATTGACCCTCGTCGCTGAGCACACTGCCTCCTCCATTGAGAGAGTGACGACTCTCATGGAGAGGCAGCTTCAGGTGTAGGATCAGGGGTTCCTGGGGTTACACTCGGACCTGCAAACCCTCACACAGGCAATGGCCTCAGGAGGTCAGTACCAGTGTGGGAGATGGATGAGGCACCCAGCATCCCAGCTAGATATCCCGTCCATCAATGGTGAGCAGGGAGGTCCAGAGCGACCTCACGTTGGCGCACGACCTGCTTGTCGTCTCTGCGGGCTCCTCTCAGGGCGCTTTGAATGATGGCAGCAGCTCCTCCGCCCCTCTGTCAGTGACCGTGGCATCTGATGAGGCTGCAATGACTGGGGAGATGCCAGCTGTGGCACTAGCCGCTACCTCCCAGGCGGGGCCAGCACAGGCTCCACTGGCCAGAGGACAACCGCCAAGTCAGCAAGGCCAACAAGACAGCAGAGTCAGCAGCTGCCTCCAATGCCGCTGCCAGCGAGGGGGGATGCGGTGGGGGGCATGAAGATGCAGCACTCGCAAATGTAAATTTACAGCACCGTGAGCACAAGAGGGACTGTTCATGGGTGATCTTCTGTTCGGCCATGTTTTGTTAATATGTTTACTGGTGTGACCATTAGCACCATATATTGTTATGTTCATTTGATGCGAGTGCCAACATGATATAAATTTTGCTTTTGTCTTAATGGCCTGAGTATGTTTCACTTGTTTTGTAGGCACAGGGCACACCAGTATCTCATGCTGGACGTGAGTGGCTCTAAACTTTATTGCACAGGCACTGAGTGGACTTTGGGCTCAAAGGAAAGGGTCATTTCAAACATCCGGGATGGAGGCAGCACCACTGGCACGAGGTGGAAGCAGATATTTGACAGCCTAGCTGAAGGAGCATCGGATCACAGTGTTCCTGGTGTCCCTGCCTCCCTGAGGGATCCAGAGGTCTGCCTCCATGTCCTCATCGTGCTCCTCCATGAGACTATAAGACCAAAGATCAGAAGTAGGCCACACAGCCCATCGAGTCTGCTCCGCCATTCAATGAGTTCATGGCTGATCTAATAATCCTCAACTCCACTTTCCTGCCTTGTCCCCATAACCCTTGATTCCCTTACTGATTAAAAATCTACCGCAGCCTTGAATATACTTAATGACCCAGTCTCTACAGCCCTCTACTGTAAAGAATTCCATAGATTGACTACCATCTGAGAAAATAAATTCCTCCTCATCTCTGTTTTAAATGGGCACTCCCTTACTCTATGCCCTTTGGTCCTAGACTCTCCCACAAAGGGAAACAACCTCTCAGCATCTACCCTGTCAAGCCCCCTAAGAATCTAATATGTTTCACTAAGGTCGCCTCTCATTCTTCTAAATTCCAATGAGTACAGGCTCAACCTACTCAACCTCTCCTCATAAGAAAATCCCTCCATACCCGGGATCAACCTAGTGAACCTTCTCTGGACTGCCTCCAATGCCAGCATATATTTCCTTAGATAAGGGGACCAAAACTGTTCCCAGTATTCTAGGTGTGGTCTAACTAGTGCCTTACATAGTTTTAGCAAGACTTCCCTGTTTTTATACTCCATTCCCTTTGAAATAAAGGCCAGCATTCCATATGCCTTCCCTTTTACCTGTTGAACTTGTATGTTGGCTTTTTGGCCAAGTTTTTACCTATTCACTTAACCTGTCTCTATCCCTTTGTAGACTCTTTATGTCATCCCCCCAACTTGCCTTCCCACCTATTTTTGTGTCATCCGCAAACTTGGCGATAGTACATTCACTTCCCTCATCTAAGTCATTAACATATATTGTAAATAATTGAGGCCCCAGCACTGATCCCTGTGGCACTCCACTTGCTACAGGTTGTCATCCCGAAAAAGCCCCCCTTATCCCAACTCTCTGTCTTCTATTAGTTAGCCAATCATCTATCCATGCTAATATATTACACCCAAAACCATGGACTCTTATCTTACTAAGTAGCCTTATGTGCAGTACCTTATCAAATGCCTTTTGGAAATCCAAATATATTACATCTACTGGTTCCTCTTTATCTATCCTGCTTTTACCTCCTCAAAGAATTCCAATAACTTTGTTAGGCATGATTTCCCCTGCATGAAGCCATGCTGACTCTGCTTGATTAGGTCATGTATTTCTAAATGCTCTGCTATTATATCCTTTATAATAGACTCCAACATTTTCCCAGTGACAGATGTTAAGCTAACTGGCCGATAGTTACCTGTTTTTTATCTCCCTCCCTTTTTCAATAAGGGTGTTACATTGGCCGTTCTCCAATCCTTTGGGACTTTTCCAGGATCTAAGGATTCTCGGAAGATTACTACCAGTGCATCCACTATCTCTGTAGCCACTTCCTTTAGTATCCTAGGATGCAACCCATCGGGTCCAGGGGATTTATTGGCCTTTAGCCCCATTAGTTTCCCTAGTACTTTTTCTCTAGTGATAGTTATTGTACTTATTTCCCCCAACTCCTCTTTTGCCCCTTACGTATTTAATATTTTTGAAACGCTATTAGTATCTTCTACCATGAAGACTGAAGCAAAGTATTTATTCAACTCTTCTGCCATTTCCTGGTTCCCCATTATTATTTCCCCAACCTCATTCTCTAAAGGGGCCTATGTTCACTTTGGCCTCTCTCTTCTTTTTTATATATTTAAAGAAGCTCTTACTGTCCGTTTTTATATTACCTGCGAGTTTACCCGCAAAGGTTATTTTCTCCCTCTTTATTTTTTTTTTGGTCATGTTCTGTTGGTTTTCAAAACTTTCCCAATCCTCAGGCTTACCACTAATCTTTGCCACATAGTATGTTTTTTCTTTCAATTTGATACTATCCTTAACTTCCTAAACTGGTTGGTTTATCCCCTTCCTTGAATCCTTCTTCCTCGCTAGGATATATCTTTGTTGAGAGTCTTGAACTATTTTCTTAAACGTCTGCCATTGTTCATCAACCATCTTTTCTGCTAAACTGCTTTCCCAGTCCACTCCAGCCAACTCTGCCCTCATTCCATTGTAATTACCCTTATTTAAGTTTAGCACAGTTGTTTCCGACCCAGGTTTCTCACTCTCAAACTGAGTGCTAAATTCTACCATGTTATGGTCACTGTTTCCTAGGGGATCCTTTACTCTGAGATCATTTATTAAATCTGCCTCATTACACATTGCCAGATCCAAAGTAGCCTGATTCCTGGTTGGATTCACAACACATTGTTCTAAGAAACTGTCCCGAATACACTCTATGAATTCTTACTCGTGCTTACCTCTGCCAATTGGATTTTCCCAATCTACATGAAGATTAAAGTCATGATTAATGTACTACCTTTGTTAAATGCCCTCATTATCTCCCGATTTATTCTCTTATCTACGGTATAGCTACTGTCACGGGACCTATGGACTACTCCCACCTGTGTCTTCTTCCCCTTGTTATTTCCTTCCTCCACCCATATGGATTCTACATCTTCCGATCCAAGATCATTTCTTGCTATCGTACTTATTCCATCTCGTACTAAAAAAGCCACCCCACCACCCTTTCCTTCCTGCCTGTCCTTTCAAAAAGTCACATACCCCTGAATATTTAGTTCCCAGCTTTGACCTCCTTGTAACCACATCTCCATAAGCTATAAGATCATACCCATTCATTTGTTTTGTTCCGAATACTATGTGCATTTAAGCAAAGGGCCATTAATTTTGCCTTTTTACCCAGTTTTCCCCTTTTTGCCCTATTTGCTGTTTTTTTTATGTTTGGACACTCTGCCCCTTCCTGTCACACTCTGGGTATCATTACCTAAATAGCTGCCCTGCAAGGCTTCCATGTCCTTTTGCTTTGTAGGCATATGTATTCCCTTTCCAGAACCCTCCCCTGCCTCTATTTAGTTTAAAGCTCTCTCTACAACCCTAGTTATTCGCCAAGACACTGGCCCCAATATGGTTCAAGTGAAGCCCATCCCACCGGAACAGCTCCCTCCTACCCCGGTACTGGTACCAGTGCCTGATGGGGATGCAGTGGTGTAGTGGTATTGTCACTGGACTGATAATCCAGAGGCCAAGGGTAATGCTTTAGGGGCCTGGGTTTGAATCCCACCATGGCAGATGGTAGAATTTGAATTCAATAAAATATCTGGAATTAAAAGTCTAACGATGACCATGAAGCCATTGTCAATTGTTGTAAAAACCCATCTGGCTCACTAATGTCCTTTAGAGAAGGAAATCTGGCCTGCATGTGACCCCAGGCCCACAGCAACGTGGTTGACTCTGAAATGGCCTAGCAAGCCACTCAGTTCTCAAGGGCAATTAGGGATGGGCAATAAATGCTGGCCTAGCCAGTGAACAAACAACAACCCATGAACGAATAAAAAAAACTGAAACCCATTTCTCCCACACCAATCTTTGAGTATTGCAGTTAACTCCTTGACTTTATTTACCCTATGCCAGTTTGCCCGTGGCTCAGGTAGCAATCCCGAGATTTTTACCCTGGAGGTTCTGCTTTTTTAATTTAGCTCCTAACTGTTCAAATTCTTTCAGCAGAGCCTCCTTTCTAGTCCTGTCAACGTTGTTGGTACCAATGTGGACGACGATAACTGGATCCCTCCCCTCCCACTCCAAGTTCCTCTCCAGCCCTGAGGAGATGTCCTTAACCCTGGCACCAGGCAGGCAGCACAGCCATCGGGACTCACGCTCATGGTTGCAAAGAACAATATCTATCCCCCTAATTATACTGTCCCCTACCGCTACTACACTCCCATTTCCTCCCCACTCTCCCCCGACTTGAATGGCTCCCTGCACCACAGTGCTGTGGTCAGTTCGCTCATCCTCCCTGCAGTCCCCACTCTCATCCACACAGCTTGCAAGAACCTTGTAACTGTTCACCAAGCTCCTCTTCTGACTCACCACTGGATTCATCCTCTGTGGCCTGTGGAGCTGCGGCAAGATCCTCTTCCTCCAGTGGGTGCCCCCTTGCCAGAGTTAGATTGTAGAGAGTGCAGCATGCAACCACTATCAGTGACACCCACTCTGGAGGATATTGTAATTCTCCCCGTGAATGGTCCAAGGCATCGGAAGCGCATCTTCAGAAGACCTATGGTCCTCACCATCAACGCCCTTGTGGAGGCTTGACTCCTATTATAACGCTGCTCTGCCTCTGTTCTTGGGTTGTGGAGAGGCATCATAAGCCACTTTTTCAACAGATAGCCCTTGTCACACAGCAGCCATCCATTCAGTCGGGCTGGAGCGCTGAAGAGCCTCGGCACTTGTGAGTGTCTCAGGATGTAAGTGTCATTGGAGCTGCCAGGGTACCTTGCACAGACTTGCCGAATCTGCATCTTGTGATCGCAAACTATCTGGACATTCATCGAGTGGAAGCCCTTCCTGTTGGCAAAGGCACCCGGCTGATCCGCTGGCGCCTTGATGGCCACATGTGTGCAGTCGATTGCACCCTGGATGTGGGCGAACCCAGCAATCGCTGCAAAGCCTCTGGCTCGCTCAGCCTGGCTGGCCTCGTCTGTTTAGAAATGAATAAATGTCATTACCCACTTAAACAGAGCATCAGTCACCAGTTTGACATAACTGTGGACAGCTGACTGGGACACTCCACAAAGATCCCGCACTGACCCCTGGAAAGAGCCAGAGGCATAGGAGTTGAGGGCCACTGTGACCTTTAGAGCCATTGGCATGGGGTGTCCACCCACACAACCAGTGCTGATCTCAGTGCCAATCATCTGACAAATGGAGGTCACAGTCTCCCTTGACAGACGGAGCCTCCTTCGGCATTGCATCTTGGACATATTGAGAAGCTGCATCGCTGCCTATAAACCCTGGCAGCAGGATAGTGGCGTCTTCTGTGGTCCTTTACTCCTTGGACTTCCTACTGGCGCTGTGGCCCTTATGCCTGTGCCTCTCCTCCCACAGGTCACTCCCCTGGAAGCTGCATTGGGACACCTGGCCTCCACTTCCTTCTGCCCCTCTCTTCCTCCTCAGGGGAGGTGCCACCAGCAGAGACCACAATCCCCATTAGCAGGGTAACAGAAGGCTGTCTGATGCCTGGAAAGGTCCACGGGGTTAAAATCCTCGAGGGGTCTTGGAGACACCAATGGGTCCCGAAATGAAGCCTGGAAACGCTAAGACTGAGGCTCAGAACAGAGATGAAGCTGTCAAGTTCAAATAAGCAACCAGCAGCAAACTATCTCCTAAACTCCTCACGACTCACACTGGCAATGCTGCTGACCCTTTTTATCCTGCCCTTGAATGAGTTTCGTTAAAAGTGGGCTGCCCGCCTGGCCGTTTTGCCCATGTGACGAGGGGGAAATTGCACAGGCAACGTAAAACCAACTGCCTTTTTAATGGTCTTTAGTGGCTCTATAACTGTTGGCAGGCGCTGTTCTAACACCTGCACGCCCCTGCCAACCCTGGAGATTGCTCGCACGCGGGATGATGTCGGGGTGCTCGCCCAATGTCATCCTGCGCAATTTCACCTCTGTCCGTGTATGGCACGCACCTGTGAGCGCTAAAACTCTGGCCATGCAATTTGGAAGCACACAGGATCCTCGCCAATTCTGTGAAACTCTCTGGACTTGAATATATGCTATTGAACAGATAGAGTGTAATTCTTCCAACACAAACTAGACTTAAATCAGCTGAAATTGCACTGACGCACAAAAGGGAAGCAACTCCACCTACAGGTCCATAAACTGAGTATAGTTACGCAGCAATAACTATAATGCTCAATGAGCCAAATAACCTTCTTCAGTCAATGAATACTCTGATAAAATATTAGCTAAAATCACAGCCCACAGGCTAGATGTGATTACTTTTCAGAGACACTTACAATTTTGCTATTCACTGGAACTATTACTACATATTATTACTATAAGTCTGCAGTCAGACTGAAAATCTTGGCAAATAAAATACATGACAATTCACCTCTCCTCGCCACAGTATAACTGATAACAAAAATCACAATAATAGGTCCCAAATACAATCCCTCCATCACCCACACACAGTAACAGCAGTGTGTACCATCTACAAGATGCACTGCAGGAATTCACCAAGGCTCCTTAGACAGCACCTCCCAAACCCATGACCACTACCATCTAGAAGGACAAGGGCAGCAGGTAGATGGGAACACCACCACCTGGAAGTTCCCCTCCAAGTCACTCACCATCCTGACTTGGAAATATATCACATTCCTTCACTGTCGCTGGGTCAAAATCCGGGAACTCCCTCCCTAACAGCACTGTGGGTGTACCTACACCACATGGCCTGCAGCGTTTAAGAAGGCAGCTCACCACCACCTTCTCAAGGGCAACAAGGGGTGGGCAATAAATGCTGGCCCAGCCAGCGAAGCCCACATCCCATGAATGAATAAAAAAAACAACAGGCAGAATTTTCATCTCAGCGGCAGACGCGCGCCCAAACTGCTCAAGTGTGAAATGACGCGCGATGACGTTGGGCGAGTGTCCCAATGTCAACGCACAGTCACACAATAGTTTGGTTGGCGGGCACGTGCGGGAATCAGCAGTGCGCACATCGACAATTAGAAGGCCCACTGAGGCCATTAAACTATCAATGAACTTAAACTTTCCGCTGCCCATCCGACCTAATGGTTGGTGGGCAGGCAAAAAGGCCAAGTGGCTTTTGCATTTTTTTGGAAACCTCATCCACAGACGGGATGAGGCTTCCAACATCAAATAAAAATAAGACAAAATTTTTCAAATTTCATTTATAACGTGTCCCTACTCATGTGACAGAGTTTTATTACATTTTAAAAGCCTTTATTTGTAATTTTAAAAATTCTTCATCTCCTTGAGGCAGCTCTGCAGTTCACACTTGCCCCGCTCGCCCTCCTCCACCCCACCCCCAAACACCACCACACAGGCAGCGCCGTCCGGCCCGATCGTGGGCGGCAGTCGGCTTCCTGACCGGCCCTGCCCATCCCCATCGAGCCCGCCCGACAAGAGCAAAATTCTGCCCAATGTTTTTTTAACAAGTAACACCCACCACTGCCATTTATTCTGTAGGTTTTAGATTCAAATTATAAATCAAAGAGAAAGGATTAAAGAAAAGTTAAACAAAACTTTACTTATTGTATAATGGCGCTGCATTCTTGTTCTCCTGTTGTTTTGTTTGTGTAGTCTAATTCAGCTTCGTATCCTTGCGCTACTGACACTATGGGCAGAACTTAGCCCTTGTTGGGCATGCTCGGTGGGGGCGGGCGGGGACGTTTGGAGAGTCGATCGCCGCCCACAATTGGGAACGGACTGCAATTTCACTCTGGCAGGCCAGTTAAGCACAGAGCTGCCTCAGGGAGATGAAGAGCTTTCAGAAAAGTAAATGAAGCCTCATAAAATATTATGAAACATATCCCCTCAGCTGACTCTGTCACATGAGCAGGGACGTTATTAATTAGATTTTAACATTTTTATTTTATTTCTGTTTGCTTTTGGAAAGCTCATCCCACCCGTGGATGAGGTTCCCTGAAAAGTGCAAAGGCCGCTAAGTCTTTTTGCCTGCCCACCAGCCTTAAGGTTGGACGGGCAGTGAAAAATTTAAGTTAATTAAGACTTTAATGGCCTTAACAGGCCTTTTGATTGTCGGCGGGCGCGCTGCCGATTCCCGTGCTTGCCGGGAAAAACCGTGTGACTGCACAGTGACGTCGGGACGCTCGCCCGACATCAACACGCTTCACTTTACGCTCGAGCGGGTCTGGCGCGCGCACACCGAGGTAAAGGTTTTGCCTTATGTGCATTTGTACAAACTGTTCAAATGTTCTGGTTTGTTCCATTCAAACTCACACTTTGGTTTCCCACTCACTCTGTACATAAACCCATTCTACACCTCGCCCAGCCTGTCTCCGTTACATAGAATTACATAGGCTTATATTACACAGGGAACGGCCGCAATGTGATGATGTTACTGGACTAGTGATATAGAGACCTGTATTAATGCTCCAGAGAATTTAAATTCCGGTGAAGTTTAAATTCAATTAAATAAATCTGGAATAAAAAACTAGTTCCAGTAATGATGATCCTGAAATTACCAGTTTGCTGTTAAAAACCCACCTGGTTCACTAATGTTCTTTAGGCAAGGAAATTTGCCCTACTTACTCAGTCTGGCCGACATGGGACTCCAGGCCCACAGCAATGTGGCTGACCCATAATTGCCCTCAGAAATAGCCTGCAAGCCACTCAATCATATCAAACTGCTATAGAAGGGAAAAAAAAGAATAAAACCAGATGGACCACCCGGCATCAAACTAGATAGTGGATGTGACAACAGAACACCCAGGGCTGTCGACCCTGCAAAGCTCTTCTTGCTGTCATCTGGGGACTTGTACCAAAATGTCCACAGGCCAGCTGACGGCCTGACACAGTCATATTTACCAAACCATATCTTACAGCCAATGTCCCAGACTCCTCCACCACCATCCCTGGTTACATCTTGTCTCACCAGCAGGACAGACCCACCAGAGATGGCACAGTGGAATGCAATCGAGAGTGAGTGACACTGGAAGTCCTCAAAATTGACTCCAGACCCAATGAACTCACATGGCATCATGTCAAACATGAGCATTGAAACCTGCTGCTGATTACCACCTACCAGCCTCCTTCAACTAATGAATGAGTACTCCTCCATGTTGAAAACAACTTAGAAGAAACACTGAGGGTAGGAAAGTTACAGAACATACTCTTGGTGGGGGACTTCAATGTCCATCACCAAGAGCGGTTCATTAGCATCAATGATGAACTGGCTGAGTCCTGAAGGACACATCTGTCAGTCTGGGCTCATGGCAAGTGATGAGAGAACCAACACAAGAAAAAAAAATCTACTTGACCTCTCCCTCACTGATCTACCAGCTGTAGATGCATCTGTTCATGACAATATTGGTAGGAGTGACCACTGTACAGGACTTATGGAGACAAAATCCTGTCTTCACACTGAGGGCGCACACTCCATCAAGTTGTATGGCACAACCACCAGGCTAAATGGGAAGGAGTCAGAACATATCTAACAGTTCAAAACTGGGCATCCATGAGGCTCTTTGGCCTTCTGGTACAGCAGAATTGTACTCAGCCACAATCTGTAACCTCATGGCCCAGAATATCCCCCACTCTACCATTACCACCAAACCAGGGGATCAACCCTGGTTCAATGAAGAGTGCAGGAGGGTATGTCAAGAGCAGCACCAGGCATACCTCAAAATGAGATGCCAACCTGGTGAGGCTACAGCACACTACATGCATGGTAATTCATGGAGGCAGCATGCTATTGATAGAACTAGGAATCGTACAACCACAAATCAGATCAAAGCTCTGCAGTCCTGCCACATCCAGACATGAATGGACAATTAAAGAAGGTCCAACAAATATCCCCGGTCACATTGATGGAAGACTCCAGCCTATTAGTGCAAAAGGCCAGGCTGAAATATTTGCAACCATCTTCAGCCAGAAATGCCAAGTGGATGATTAGGGAGCATGGAGAGGGAGGCGAGAGTCCGCCAAACAGCGGAGAGGCAAGAATCCATTGAAGATTGCGGAGAGAGAGGTGAGATCTCATTAAACAGCGTGGAGAGAGTGGTGGGATTCCATTAAAGAGTGTGGAGAGAGGAGAGACTTCATTAAAGAACGCAAGAGAGTGGTAAGATTCCATTAAATAGCAGAGAGAGAGGTGAGAGTCCATTAAAGAGCGGAGAGAGGCAGCAGTTTATTAAAGAGGGTAGAGAGGGGCGAGAGTCTATTAAAGAGTGGAGAGAGAGGAAAAAGTCCATGAAAGAGCAGAGAAGGAGGCAAGTGTCCATTAAAGAGGGGAGAGAGAAGTGAGAGTCCATTAAAGAGCAGATAGGGGTCCAGAGTCCATTAAAGGGTGGAGAGAGAGTGAGAGAGGTGAGAATACATTAAAGAGCGCAGAAAGAGAGGAAAGAGTTTCTCAAATAGTGGAGAGAGAGGCGAGAGTCCATTAAAGAGCGGAGAGGGAGGCAAGAGTCCATTAAGGAGCAGAGAGAGGGAGGAAAGAGTCCAGTAAAGAGCGGAGAGGGAGGCGAGAGTTCTTTAAGAGCAGGGAGAGAGAGGTGAAATCCATTAAAGAGAGAGAGGAATGAGGCAACTAAAGAGGGGAGAGAGAGGAATGAGTCCATTGAGGAGAGAGAGAGAGAGAAAAGGGTCCACTAAAGAATGCAGATAGAGAGGCGAGAGTCCATTAAAGAGGGGAGAGAAAGGTTAGAGTCCATTAAAGAGCAGAGAGTGAGGGGAAAGAGTCCATTAAAGAGCATGGAAAGAGACGCAAGAGTACATTAAAGAGGGGAGAGAGTGGCGAGAGCCCGTTAAAGAGGGAAGAGAGAGGCAAGAGCCCATTAAAGAGTGGGGAGAGAGAGGATGGGGGGCCATTAAAGAACGGAGAGAGAGGGGCCAGAGTCCATTACAGAGCGGAATTAGAGTCAAAAAACAGTGCGGAGAGAGAGGCAAGTGTCCATTAAATAGCAGAGAAAGTGGATGTGGAGTTGATGGTTTCTCTTGTGGGAGAATCTTGAACCGGGGGTCACTGATAAAAACAAGGAGTTGCGCATTTAACATGGTGATGAGGCAAAATTTTTCCTCTCAGATGTTCATGAGTCTTTGGAACTCGCTTCCTGAAAAGGCGGAGGAAGCAGAGTCTTTGAATATTTTTAAGGCAGAGGTGGAGGGGTCGAAGGCCTTCTCCTGCTCCATGTTCTTATGTTCATATGTAGAGAGAGGCGAGAGTCCATTAAAGAACACGGAGAGAGAAGCCAGAGTCCATTAAAGAACACGGAGAGAGAAGCCAGAGTCCATTAAAGAGCGGGTGGAGAGAGGGGGGAGTCCATTAAAGAGCACGGAGAGAGAGGCCAGAGTCCATTAAAGAGCGGGTGGAGAGAGGGGAGAGTCCATTAAAGAGAGGAGAGAGAGAGGCCAGAGTCCATTAAAGAGCGGGGAGAGAGAGGAGGGAGTCCATTAAAGAACACGGAGAGAGAAGCCAGAGTCCATTAAAGAGCACGGAGTGAGAGGACAGAGTCCATTAAAGGGCACAGAGTGAGAGGCGAGAGTAAATTAAAGAGGGGACAGAGAGGCTAAAGTTCATTAAAGAGTGGAGATAGAGGAGTGGGTCCATTAAAGAGCAGAGAGAGGGAGGTGATACTTCATTAAGGAGTGGAGAGAGTGCAGGGTGTCCATTAAAGGGCACAGAGAGAGAGAAAAGAGTCCATTAAAGAGTGCGGAGCGAGAGGCGAGAGTACATTAAAGAGGGGAGGGAGGGGCTAGAGCCCATTAAAGTGCGGAGAGAGAGGCGAGAGCCCATTAAAGAGCGGAGAGGGAGAGGCGAGAGTCATTAAAGAGCGATGAGGGATGAGAGTCCATTAAAGAGAAGAGAGAGAGGTGAGAGTCCATACAAGAACAGGGAGCGAGAGGAAAGAGTCCATAAAAGAGCGGGAAGCGAGAGGTGAGAGTCTATTAAAGGGCTGAACCTGTGGCGAGAGTTCATTGAAGAGCAGAAAGAGAGGAAAGAGTCCATATAAAGGAAAGAATTTTCCCATCGGCAAGCGGGACGGGGGCCCACTCGCCGACGTGTAAAATGATGCGTGGTGATGTCGGGCGGGTGTCCCGATGTCACTGCGCGTCATTTAGATTGTCAGTTCAGCGGGCGCACAGCTGCATCAGCTATGTACCCGCAAAACTGTCAAAGGCCTATTAAGGCCATTAACAAAGTAATTGAAGCTGTTAAGAAAGCTGCCTGTCCAACCTTAAGGTTGTCGGGCAGGCAAAGAGCCCAGGCGGCCTTCACATTTTTCATGAAGCCTCATCCACGGGCGGGATAAGGTTTCATGAAGGGTTCATTAATCAAATAAAATTTTTTGAGAAAATTAATGGACATGTCCCAGCTCATGTGGCAGTTTCACATGAGGGGATATGTCTTTAAATTTTTTTTTTAACCTTTATTATATTTTTCAAGACTTAAACTAATCTCCCTGAGGTACGGAGGTGCTTCAGGGAGATTTCTGCACTCTTTCGCGCACATGCGTGAAATAGCGCATGAAAAAGCGCAGGCCCCAACTCAGGGAGTCCCCCCATCTGCACAGGGAGCGCTCAGCCCTTCTGGGTGTACATCACGTTGGGTGGGCCTTAATTGGCGCGTACACGATCGGGGGCGCCAATTGGGTTCACACTCGCTCCTGCCCGCCCCCACGCCACCCCCCCCAACGGGGGGCATATTCAGCCCAAAGAGTGCGGAGAGAGAGGCGAGAGTCCATTAAAGAGTGTGAAGTGAGAGGGGAGGGTCCATTAAAGAGAGGAGAGAGGAAAGAGTCCAGTAAAGAGCGTGGTAAGAGGCGAGAGTCCATATAAAGAGTGCGGAGAGAGAGCCAACAGTCCATTAAAGGGCAGGGAGAGAGACGCTAGAGTCTGTTAAGGAGTGCGGAGAGAGAGGCGAGAATCCATTAAAGAGCAGAGAGAGAGGTGAGAGTCCTTTAAAGGGCAGAAAGAGAGGAAAAAGTCTGGAGAGAGAGGAAAGCGTCCATTAAAGGGTGGGGAGAAAGGGGCGAGAGTCTATTAAAGAGCGAAGAGAGAGGTGAGAGTCCATTAAAGGGCGGGTAGAGAGAAGCTGGAGTCTATCAAGGCGTGCGGAGAGAGAGGCAAGGGTCCATTAAAGAGCGGAGAGAGAGAGGCGAGAGTCTATTAAAGAGCAGAGAGAGAGGTGAGAGTCCATTAAAGAGCGGAGAAAGAGAGAGGAAAGAGTCCATTAAAGAGCGGAGAGAGAGGCGAGAGTCCATTAAAGAAGGGAGAAAGAGGAAAGAGTCCATTAAAGAGAGGAGAGAGCGAGGAAAGTGTCCATTAAAGAATGTAAAGAGAGAGGAAAGAGTCCATAAAAGAACGGGAAGCGAGAGGCGAGGGTCCATTAAAGAGCAGAATCAGAGGCAAGAGTCCTTTAAAAAGCGTGGAAAGAGGCGACTGTCCATTAAATATCAGAGAGGCAAGAGTCCATTAAAGATCAGAAAGAGAGGAAAGAGTCCATATAAAGAGCGAGGAGAGGGTCGAGAGTCCACTAAAGAGCAGGGAGAAAGAGGAAAGAGTCCATTAAAGAGCATGGAGAGAGAGGTGAGAGTCCATTAAAGAACGTGGTGTGAGAAGCGAGGGTCCATTAAAGAGAGCAGAGAGGCAAGAGTCCAGTAAAGCACGTGGAAAGGGGCAAGTGTCCATTAAAGATCAGAGAGAGAGAGGCGAGTGTCCATTAAAGATCGGAGAGAGAGAGGCGAGTGTCCATTAAAGATCGGAGAGAGAGAGGCGAGGGTCCATTAAAGAGCAGAGAGAGAGGTGAGGGTCCATTAAAGAGCAGCGAGAGAGGCGAGACTTCATTAAAGAGAGGAAAGAGTCCATTAAAGAGTGCAGAGGGAGAGGAAAGAGTCCATAATGAGTGCAGAGAGAGAGGAGAGTCCATTAAATAGCCGAGAGAGAGGAAAGAGCCCATTAAAGAGCAGAGAGAGAGACGAGAGCTCATTAAAGAGTGGGGAGAGAGAGGCTAGAGTCTATTAAGGAGTGCGGAGAGAGAGATGAGAGTCCATTAAATAGCAGAGAATGTGGATATGGAGAGGATGTTTCTTCTTGTGGGAGAATCTAGAACTAGGAGTCACTGTTTAAAAATAAGGTGTCTCCCATTTAACACGGAGGTCAGACAAATTTTTTTCTCTCACATGTTTGTGAGTCTTTGGAACTATCTTCCTGAAAAGGCAGTGGAAGCAGAGTCTTTTAATATTTTTAAGTCAGAGGTGGATAGATTCTTGGTAAGCGAGAGGTGATAGGTTATCAGGGGTAGGTGGAATGTAGATTTCAGTTACTATCAGACCAGCTATGATCTTATTAAATGGTGGAGGAGGCTCGAGAGGCCGAATGGCCTACTCCTGTTTCTTGTTCACATGTTCATATGTAGAGAGGCTAGAGTCCATTGAAGAGTGGAGAGAGGGTCAAGAGTCCATTAAAGAGCAGGGAGCGAGAGGTGAGAGTCCATTAAAGTATGGAGAGAGAGGCGAGAGTCCATTAAAGAGCAGTGTCAAAGGCAAGAGTCCATTAAAGAGTTGGGAGCGAGAGGTGAGAGTCCATTAAAGTACGGAGAGAGAGAGGCGAGAGTCCATTAAAGAGCAGAGAGAGAGAGGTAAGATTCCATTAAAGAGTGGAGAGAGAGGCGAGTGTCCATTAAAGAGCACAGAGAGAGAGGAAAGAGTCCTTTATCTTTTAATAGTGCATAACTTATTAATAATTGTAATATTTTATTGATAGTATTAAGGTCTTCGAGCAGTAGTAAATGTTATTGGGAGTAGTGAGCTTTATTAATTATAAATTAATTAAGGAAAATCAAATAATTAGCTAACACATAATTATATAGGTCCTTGGTAAGATCTCACCTGGAGTATTCTGCAGTTTTGGTCCCCTTATCAAAGGAAGGATATACTTGCCATAGAGGGAATGCAATGGAGGTTCATCAGATTAATCCCTGGGATGGCGGGATTTTCTTATGAGGAGAGATTGAGGAGACTGGATCTGTATTCCTTCGAATTTCGAAGAATGAGGGGTGACCTCATTGAAACTAACAAAATTCTTACAGAGCATGACAGGGCAGATGTAGATTGTATGTTTCCCCTGGCTGGTGAGTCTACAGCCAGGGGACATAATCTCAGGATAAGGGCTAGGCCACTTAAAACTGAACTGAGGAGGAATTTCATCTCTCAAAGGGTGGTGAATCTTTGGAATTCGCTACCCCAGAGGGCTATGGAAGCTCAATCATTGAACATGTTCAGGGCAGAAATTAATAGATTTCTGGAGACCAATGACATCAAGAGACATGGAGATAGTGTGGGAAAATGGAACTGAGATAGACGATCAGCCAAGATCAAATTGAATGGTGGAGCAGGCTCATTTGGACTGAATGGTCTACTCCTGTTCCTATGTTCCTAAAAATGGCAGGGCAGGTGATGTGTTGCGGCTGCGGAATGTGGGAAATCTGGGCACCAGTGTGATCCAGGGCAAATATGTCTGCAGTAAGTATCTGCGGCTTGAGGAACTTTGGCTCAGAGTCATTGAGCTGGGGGCAGAGCTGCAGACACTGCGATGCATCAGGGAGGGGGAAAGTTACACGAACACTTTATTCCAGGAGGCTGTCACACCCCTTAGGATAGGGAGTACTTTAGAGCTGGTCAGTGGTCAGAGGCAGGAGGATGTGACTGCGGGGCAGGCTGATATGGGGACCTAGCATATAGTGATGGAGGAGCCTCAGCCCCTGACTTTGTCCAACAGGTACAAGGTGCTTGCTACTTGTGTGGATGAGAAGGACTGCAAGGTGGATGAGTGGACTGACCATGGCACCATGACGAAAGATGCCATTCAAGTGGTGGGGGAGTGAAGAGGAATGTGGTAGTGATAGGAGACAGTATAGTCAGAGGGATAGGTACTGTTCTTTACAGCCAGAACAGAGAGCTCCAAACGTTGTGTTGCCTGCCCGGTGCTAGGGTTAAGGACATCTCCTCACAGCTGGAGAGAAACTTGGAGTGTGGGGGCGGGGGGGGGGGGGGGGAAAGATCCAGTTGTTGTGGTCCACTTGGGAACCAACAACATAGGTAGAACAAGGAATGATGCTCTGCTAAGAGAAATTGAGGAGTGAGGGTCTAAATTAAAAAGCAGAACATCAAATATAATAATCTCTGGATTGTTACCTGAGCCACAGGCCAATTGGAATAAGGTTAAACAGATTAGAGAACTAAACGCATGTCTCAAAGAGTGGTGTGGGAAGAAGGGGTTTCAATTCATGGGGCACTGCCATCAGTACTCAGGGGAGAGTGAGCTATTTCATTGGGCTGGGCCCTACTTGAACCAGGCTGGGACCTGTATCCTGGCCAATCATTCAACCAGGGCTGTGGACAGGGCTTTAAACTAACAGCAGAAGGGTTTTGGGGGAGGTGTTGAGAGTTCGGGTGAAGGGGGGCTTAGAAGTCCACAGGGAAAGGTCGAGGTATCGGAACAGTATAGTGATGTGAGTAAAGACAAGCAGAGTGGGATAGGAAGGGACGGGGAGTTTAACAAAAAATAAACAACAGTGAATTCAGTCATTGCAGGGAGCAGAGTAAAAAAATGAAATTAAAGGTTCTTTATCTTAATGCACGACGCATCTGCAATAGGATAGATGAATTTGTGGCACAGATAGAGGTGATTGATTTAGGTCTAATTGCCAGTACAGGAACATGGTTACAAGGTGATCAAGGTTGGGAAATAAATATTCCAGGGTACACAATATTTCAGAAAGACAGACAGAATGGCAAAGGAAGTAGGGTGGCCCTTATAGTAAAGGAAGACAGAAGAACATTCATGAAAAAGGATCTGGCCTCTAAAGATCTGGGGCAGAATTTTATGACAGTGGGATTTTACGTTCCCACTGTCGTCAATGGGGTTTATAATGTCTCGCCGCATTTTACGGCCCCGTCCCCACCGAAACGGGGTCGTAAAATTCTGCCCATGAAGTAGAATCAGTTTGGGTGGAAATTAGGAATAGCAAGAGTTAGAAAACATTGGTAGGAGTAGTTTATATGCACCCTAACAGTGGTTAAACTGTTGGGCAGAGCGTTAAACAAGAAATTATCAGAACCTGTAACATAGGAAATTTAATAATTGTGGGGGGAACTTCAATCTTTATATAGGCTGGAAAAATCAAATTGGCAAGTATAGTCTAGAAGATGAGTTTGTAGAATGTTTTTGTGACAGTTTCTTGGGGCAGCATATAGTGGAGCCGACTAGGGATAAAGCATAATGAAGCAAGGTTAATTAGTCCTGTCACAGTAAAAGATCCACTGGGAAATAATGATCATAATAACATTCAATTCCATGTTAAATTTGAAAGTGACATATTCCAATCACAAACAAAAATCTTAAACTTAAACAAAGCCAATTACATAGGTATGAAGGAAGAATGGGCTAAGGTTAATTGGATAAACAGATTAAAAGGTGTGGAGGTAACTGAACAGTGAGAAACATTTAAAGAAACAGTTCAAAATGATCAACTAAGATACATTCCATTGAAGAACAAAAACTCAGCAAGAAGGTCCCATCTATGGCTCACTCAGGAAGTTAAGGATAGTATTAGATTAAAAGAGGCTTATAATGTTGCAAAAAACAATAGCAAGTCTGAGGGCTACATCTTACCTATGTTGGGCGGGCTGTGTGAGAGCGGGTGGGGGTGGGCGCGGAGCCAATCGCCGCCCGCAATCGGCTTTGGCCCGCCCAGCACGCGAAAGAGCGCGGCCATCTCCCTGAGGCACGGAGATTAAGTTGGTAATGGAAATTTTGAATAAATGATCTGAAAAATTATTTAAACATGTCCCCTCATGTGACAGTGTCACATGAGCTGGGACATGTTTGTGCATTTCGCAAATTTTATTTAATTCTTTTATTAAAGCTTCAGGGAACCTCATCCCGCCCGTGGATGAGGTTTCCTGAAAAATGTGGAGGCCGCTTGGGCTCTTCGCCTGCCCACCAACCTTAAGGTTGGACGGGCAGCGCTGTTAATTAGCTAAATTACTTTCCTAATGGCCTTAATAGGCCTTTGACAGTACAGCAGGCACGCAGCCGTCTCCAGCGTATGCCCGCTGAACGCAATATCGGAATGACGCACGATGTCGTCGGGATGCACATCATCCCATGTCATTTTGCACGTCAGCATGTCAGGCCCACCCCACACGCTGACGGCAATATTCTGGTCTGAGGATTGGGAGAGTTTTAGAAACCAGCAAAGGGCTGCCAAAAAGTTGATAAAAATGGGAAAAATAGAATGAGAGCCAGAAATATAAAAAACAGATTGTAAGAGCTTTTTTAAGTATATAACAAGGAAGAGAGTAGCTAAAGTAAATGTTATTCCCTTAGAAGCAGAGACGGGAGGAATTATCATGAGGAACGAGGAAATGGTGAAGGCACTGAACAAATATTTTGTCTGTCTTCACAGTAGAAGACACAAGTTCCATACCAGAAACAGACAATAACCTAGAGGAAATTAGGGAAATTGATATCAGCAGAGATAAAGTATTGGAGAAACTTAAGGCACTAAAAAACAACAAATCCTTGGGACCTGATGGCCTATAACCCAGGGTTCTAAAAGAGATAGCTGCAGAGATAGTGGATATGCTAGCTATGATTTTCCAAAATTCCTTAGATTCATGATTGGATTGGATTGGACTGGATTGGATTGGAAGTTAGCAATTGTTACATCATTTTTCAAGAAAGGGGGGAGAGAGAAAGCAGTGAACTACAGGTCAGTTAGCCTGACATCAGTTGTTTGGAGAAATGCTGGAATCTATTATTAAGGAAGTCTTAACAATGCACTTAGGAAAGCATAGTATGTTTAGAACAAGTCAACATGGTTTTACTAAAGGGAAATTTATTAGAGTTTTTTGAGGATGTATCTGGTAAGGTAGATAAAGAGGAACCAATAGATGTAGTATATCTACATTTCCACAAGGCATTCTGTAAGGTGCTGCACAAAAGGTTAATAGACAAAATAAGGGCTCATGGAGTTGTGGATTATATTTTAGCATGGATAGAGGATTGGTTAACAGATAGAAAGCAGAGAGTGGGCATAAACGGAGTTTTTTCAAGTTGGCAGGCAGCGAATAGTCGAGTGCTGCAAGGATCAGTGCTGGGGCCTCAGCTATTTACAATCTATAATAATGAGTTAGATGAAGAGACAAAGAGTAATATATCTAAGTTTGCTGATGATTCCAAACTAGGTGGAAAGGTAAGCTGTGGAAAAGACACTGAGAGGCTGCAAAGAGATATAGACAGGTTAAGGGAGTGGGCAACAAGATGGCAGAAGGAGTATAATATAGGGACATATGAAGTTATTCACTTTGGTCGTAAGGGTAAAAAAACAGCATATTTTCTAAAAGGTGAGAAACTTGTATGTATTGATGTTCACAGATACTTGGTTGTGCTTGTACAAGGGACACAGAAAATTAGCATGCAGGTGCAGCAAGCAATTAGGAAGGCAAATACCATGTTGGCCTTTATTGCAAAGGAATTGAAATACAAGAATAAAGAAGTCTTGCTACAGTTGTAGGATTTACAGGATTTTGGTGAGACCGAATCTGGAGTACTGTGTACAGTTTTGGTCACAACATTTAAAAAATGATGTACTTGCATTGGAGGCGGTATAGTGAAGGTTCACCAAATTAGACCCTGGGGTGAGTGGGTTGTCCTATGATGAGAGGCTGAGTAAATTGGGTTTATATTCTCTGGAGTTCAGAAGAATGAAAAGCGATCTCATTGAAACCTACAAAATTTTGAAGGGGCTTGATAGGGTGGATGCTGAGTGATTGTTTCCACTGATCAGGGAATCTAAAACACAGGGCACAGTCTCAGGATAAGGGGCTGATCATTTAGGACTGAGATGAAGAGAAATTTCTTCACTCAAAAGGTTGTGAATTTTTGGAATTCTCAACCACAGAGGTTTGTGGATGCTCCATTATTGATTATATTTAAGGCTGAGATAGACAGATTGTTGGTCTCTCAGGGAATTAAAGGATATGGGGACCGGGAAGGAAATGGCGTTGAAGCCCAAGATCAGCCACGATCATATTGAATAGCAGTGCAGACCCAATGGGCCATGTGGTCTACTCCTGCTCCTATTTCTTATGTTCTTATGATCAATCATGGCCTCCTGATCCCAAACATCACAGATGCAACCTTCAGCCAGTTGAATCACTCCACATAATATCAAGAAATGGCTGACCATATTGGATACTGCAAAGGCTGTGTGCCCTGACAAAATCCTGGCTGTAGTGCTGAAGACGTGCTCCAGATCTAACCATATCCTTATCGAAGCTGTTCCAGTACAGCTACAACACTGGCATGTACCCAACAATGTGGAAAATTGCCCAGATATGTCATGTCCACAAAAAGCAGGACAAGTCCGATGCCATCAATTACGGTCCCATCAGTCTATTCTCAATCATCAGCAAAGTGATGGAAGGTGTCATCAACAATGCTATCAAATGGCACTTACACAGCAATAACCTGCTCACCAATGCTCAGTGGGTTCCACCAGAACCACTCAACTCCTGACCTCATTATAGCCTTGGCACAAACATGAATAAAAGAACTGGGTTCCAGAGGTGAGGTGAGAATGACTTGACATTAAGGCAGCATTAGGTTGAGTGGCATCAAGGAGCCCTACCAAAACTGAAGTCAATGCAAATAAGGGGGGAATCTCTCCACTGGCTGGAGTCATGCCTTGCATAAAGGAAGATCAGTGACTACATTGCAAAGTACTTCATTGGTTGTCGTGATCTGTCTTTGTAGACTTGCAAATGCAAGAGAGTGGTCTGAGATAAGTAGCCCTCTGATGTTCTTTCCACTCCTGTGGAGAAAAACCTGCCCGCCTGCTCAATGTCTCACCATGAGATTCAGAGCTCATAGTGAGTAGGCCATCTATATGCTACCAGTCTGTAGCACATCATGTTGGAATGTCAACACACTGCACTGCCTTGTCACCTGTAAAATAACCAAAGAACCTTTCTTTTTTGCTTAAATGGGAGCTCATACACACATGAGGATGAGAGGAATAGAAGGTTATACTGATAGGATTAGATGAGCATGGATAGAAGGAGTCTCTTGTGTAGCATAAACACTGGCATAGACAAGTTGGGCTAATGGCCTGTTTCAGTGCTGTGCAATCCCTCTATTTAAATCATTTAATTGAGACTCCAAAGCTCCACCTGTTCCTGTCTGATCACTTATTTCATTGCTGTGCACAAATTGGATGCCATGTTTCCAAATATTACAATGTGACTACACTTCAAATGTAACTCATTGGATGTATTGTGCTTTGGAAGGTTCTGAGGTCATGAAAGGTATTTCATTGATGCAAGGTCTTTCATTCTTTCATCTTACATGTACAACTATCAATTGCTTCACAAAAAAAAAGCATTTGACAAGAATCAGTTGATGCCTAGTTAACTAAATAAAGCTTCAGTCTTTCTGAATTTCTCTTGATGTTTAACACTTAAATGACTAATTAAGGACCAAAACTTGTCAGGATCATGCAGGGTATTTGTTTAAATTTACCTGCTTGACGCAGCAAGGTGGCGCCATACTGGGATCTGTCGCCTTCAGGTATTCGTCCCAGTAAAAACTACCTACAAGAAATGGATGCCCCAATATTGTCAATATAAGAATGAATGACGCAGAGACAAAGCAAATACAAAAGTCAGAGTCAAAAACGGCAGCAAATATCCACCATAAGTGTAACATTTGAAAGGTAAGCTTTTTAGTTTTGAGGGTATAAAATCTCTATTTCACCCACTTTACAGCACATTAATATATGAAAGTAACGCACAGTGATGTGATCTGGCTAGGTGATTATGCCAATGTACAATATTAGCAATCGCGTGACGAAATTATTATTTTCACTTTAGCTCTGATAAATTTCAAAATAAAAATATGAAATATACATTGAAAGCTTTTTGCAGCATAAGAGCATAAGAAATAGGAGCAGGTGTAGGCCAGCCGGCCCCTTGAGCCTGCTCCGCCATTCAGTAAGGTCGTGGCTGATCTGGTTGTGGCCTCAACTCACTTTCTGTCCCAACATCATCATACACTCGTATGATATTTCGGTTGGCGGGCGTGCATGGGAGTTGGCAGCGTGCCCTCCGACAATTAAGCAGCCTATTAAGGCCCTTAATCAACTATTTGATAGGAATTTTTCACTGCCCGTCCAACCTTTCAGTTGGCAGGTGGGCGGATAGGCCAAGCAGCCTTTGTATTTTTGGCGAAACCTCATCCACGGGCGGGATGAGGTTTCGACCAGTGATGAAAAAAATAAAAACTCTTTGCACTCCTATTTTACATGTCCCTGCTCATATGACAGAGCCACATGAGGGGACATGTTTTCAGTATTTTAAAATGTTTTATTTTTAGTGATAAAAATCTTCAGCTCCCTGAGGCAGCTCTGTGCCTCAGGGAGCTTTTACTGCGTGCACCCGTGAGCATGCGCGAACTTCAGCGCTCGCGCTCCTCCCGCCCCCACCCTGACAGCGCTGGGCGTTAATTGGCCAGCCAGCATGAAATCACGGCGATCACGGGCGGCGATCCGCTTCGCAGCTGCTCCCGTTCGCTCCCACTGAGCCCGCCCGACAACCAGAAAACCCTGGCCCAAAAATCTGTCTAAATCAGCTTTGAATATATCCAATGACCCAGCCTCCACTGCTCTCTGGGGTAGGGAATTCCAAAGATCAATGACCCTCCAAGAGAAGAAATTCCTCCTCATCGCCACCTTAAATAGGGAACTCTTATTTTGAAGCTGTGGCCCCTGGTTCTAGATTCTCCCTCAAGCGGAAACATACTCTCAGCATTTATCCTGTCAAGCCGCCTCAGAATCTTATATGTTTCAATAAGATCACCTCTCATTCTTCTAAACTCCAATGAATAGGCCCAACCTACTCAACCTTCCCTCGTGACAACCCTTTCATCACAGGAATCAACGTGGTGAACCTCCTCTGAACTGCCTCCTATGCATCCTTCCTTAAATATGCAGATCAAAATTGTCAGCAGTGCTCCAAGTATGGTCTCATCAAGAGTATTGTGTCACAGCATCACAGAGGCTTAGCACCTGACTTTACAGTTTCAGTAGCTTAGACTGTTCAGAAACTCCCTACTTCAGAGATGCTGCCCCTTTAAACTAGAGACTGCAAAGGGCAGCTGTAGTCTGACCACAAATTTTTCTTCATTCATTCTCTGGGTGTAGACGCCGCTGATAAGGTCGTCAGTTATTGCACCTCCCCAGTTATCCTGACAGTTAAGAATCAACCACTTTGGTGTGGGACTGGAGTCACGCATAGGCCGGGCCAGTTAAGGTTTCCTTCCCGAAAGAAAATTAATGAACCAATTGGGTTTTTCCAATCATCTGAAAGCTTCACAAACTCGTTCATTGAAAAAAGATCTTCATTTCCAGATTTATTTTATTTATTTTTAGACTGAATTCAAATTTTTAAACTGCCATGATGGGATTTGTTTCTCCCGGTTACTAGTCCAGTAACCTAACTATGTTATAGCTTCCTGTAAGGTATGTACATTGGTATCTAAACAAAGATTCTTGCAGATGCCCTGACAAACATTGGTTACGCAATTATTTAATTTCTCCTTGTGATCGATGAAAAACGAGATGGATTGAACTCAATTTAATGAATCAATCAAAATTAGACATGTTTGCATCCATCCACACAAAGCCCAGAGTTAACCTTAAGGATGGATGCTTGTAATATTAATTTAGAAAGGTTGGTAAAAGGATCTCAATT
Source organism: Cetorhinus maximus (assembly GCF_964194155.1). Lineage (NCBI taxonomy): Eukaryota > Metazoa > Chordata > Chondrichthyes > Lamniformes > Cetorhinidae > Cetorhinus > Cetorhinus maximus. Next base: position 139,334,423 of record NC_135883.1, read on the forward strand.
GATTTAACTGGTATGAATTGCAGTTTCTGGTATTGACATAGCTTTTCTAACAGTGTTCAAATGAGTACCCTGACACTGAATGTAAGCACGCAATACTAACCTCATTATGTCTTGTCACGTATTATAGCAGCAAAAAGCATTACGGCACTCAGGATATCACTTCTAGAAGTCAGAAGATTGAAAGGAGGTGGTCCCCCAACTTTTCTAATCAAATAACCTACTGATTAATTAAATGATTAGTTAAATATTCTGTCACATTACTCGCTTATAAGAAATATTACAACCTCCTGATTAAATGGTGCAGTCAGCACCGTGTTTTATTAATATGTTAAGTGTCATACTGGGACGTTACAGCTTGTTCAGATTAGATTAGATTTCCAACCATCAGCCTACTAAGAGACAGAAAACACAGTGGGGTAGATTTTACAATCAAGGTCACCCGAGTTACAGGCGAAAGTTGAGTGAATTTGTTTGGAGAAGTGGCAGGACGTAGTTGTATTTCCAGCAGCATGTCTGGGGAGGCTTGGGGGAGTGGGGAGGGCGGTAATGATAGAGAGGGGGGAAAGCATCGGTTTGAAAGAAGCAAGGGTTTTGTTCAGATATTGGAAGTACTGGGAAAGACATCCTGCAAAAAAGATTCCCAATATTTGTGCACGCAGGGTACTAAATCTTAGTGATATTAAAAAGCAACAGGTGCCTGGGTGATAGGTGCTGAGCTGAAAGTGAAGTCAATTTATAAAACCCAGCTGTGACATGAAACTTGAACCCTGATCTGATTGTATTTCCTTAGGTAAACCATATCTTGTAAAAAAAAAGATTAGTTAACTCTTCCACAATTTTCTTTGTTGTAATATTTTTCAAAGGTATTGCTTCAGGAAGCCTGGTAGACACATCCAATATTGTCAGTAAGTACTGATTTCCACTTTTAGTCTTAGGGAGGGGTCCCACACAATCAATCATGACCTGTGTCTCTTAAAATTTTAACATCTTTACCTACTCCACCCTGCACACATGGAAAGACTTTCCCTTCACATACAAAGACTTTAAACATTTCTGCTCCTCAGAATTCTCTTGGGTGAATTGTGAACACATTCCCACTTCTTTACCTATTACTGATTCTTCCTGTTTTACCTGTACACAAACCACTGGTTTTACCTGTGCCTGAACCTCAGAACCCACAGTACTTTTACTTCCAGAACTTTTCTGTACTCCTATAGTTACAACAGATTTTCCCTGCGATTTCCAACGCACAGATCTCGCGTGTCCAACTTTATTACAATGAAAACACCTTAATTTTCGAGTGCCATTTCTAACCTCAGCACCTTCCTTTTTATTCTGAGAAAAAACTTCCTGCAAATTTCCACCTACTCCTTCCCTTCCCTGACTACCCAGCTTCCTTTCACCTTCCCACTTTCTATCCTTTTCTGATTTAAAAGGGTGACGAGAAAAAGGTTTAGTTCTATGGACTAACACATAATCATCAGCTATCTCCACTGCTTGGCTTACCGTTTCAACCCTCTGTTCCTCCACATGAGTTCTCACACCTGAAGGAATTGAATCTTTAAATTCTTCCAAAAGAATTACCTCTCTAAGAGCTGCATATGCTGTCTCTATTTTTAATGCCTGTATCCATCAGTCAAGAATACTTTCCTTTACTCTTTCAAACTCAATATAAGTTTGCTCAATATATGTTTTCTCATATTCCTAAATTCCTGCCTGTATGCCTCAGGAACCAACTCATATGCACTCAAAATAGCCTTTTTTTTTAAACCACATCATAGTTCACCGACATTTCTTCTGACAGTGAAGCATAAACCTCATGTGCTCTACCCACCGACCTGGATTGTAACAACAATGTCCAGTTTTCCTATGGCCATTTCATCTGTTTAGCTATCTTTTCAAATGGAATAAAGAATGCTTCAATATCCCGTTCCTCAAACTTTGGAAAAGCTTGTACAAATTTAAACATCTCCCCACTGGGTTCTGATCTGGAAATAAGTCCTTCCTCACCTATTGATGTCTCTTTTTTATCTGCCTGCATTTTAAGCTGGAATTCTCTCTCTTTTTTCTCTTTCCTCCTTTTCTAATCTTACCATTTCTAATTCCCTTTCTTGTTTTCTTTCTCTTTCCTGTCTTTCTGCCTATTCCCTTTGAAATGTTCTTTCTTGTTGTTTCCAGCCTCGATCACGGGTGGCGGTCGACTTCCCAACTGCCCCCGCCAAGCCCACCCAACAAGGGGTTGCCCTATGTCTTTGGTCTTTATTTCTCTGATAATAAAGTCTATTATAGTACCAATTTTACCAGTAATATTTGGGAAAAATAAACACACTGGTTCTTAACTTCTCCTGGCCAGGTGTAATATTTCACTCCCTCTTTTGAATTCCAGCTAGTCTGGTTTATTTAAAAATGCAAATGTTCTCTTTACAACTATGTTTACCTACTTAACATTTCAGACCTAGCTTATCTCCTGTTACATCAAAGCCTTCAGACCAGCTGCCTTTAATTCATTTAAGTCACACACACACATATTCCTATAGATACAGCACCCACTATTACTCTACCTTACAATAAATTCCAATAACATTATGAACATTATTATATCTTCCTGACAGGGGCACCGTTTCAATGTCCCATGCTACTCCAGCAACTGAGCTAGGCCACAATGGAGTTTCCATGGGAAGCACCCTGCATATCAATTATTTGTGAGAGAAGAAGGAGCAATTAAGAGATGCCAGACACGGGTGTAGCTTCGCAACTGCACACACAGGTCCCAAATAGCTCCCTTTTGGCAGTGGGTCAGTGCATGTGGAGTGGTCCTGTTCACAAAGGAGGCTGTGACAGTAGATCCAATAAGATTAAAAACAATATGTGAGCATTTGATTACCGTAATGCCTGATCGTTCTTCGGAATTATTCCATTTGTAGCACGTTACGTTTGAAGTGGGACTGCAGGATAGAAGATAGGGCATGAATCAAAAACCAGCATAGCCTCATTACTTGTGCCATGTTGCCACCAATCATTTCTATATGCCCTGACACATCTACATGGGAACAACTGTTACATTTAAGTGGATCTTTATCAGCAAAGAGTCAGATTCAGAGCTGTGCCATCTGCTGCAGGATCATCTACAACTAATGTGCAGCACTCATTTGGCATGGCTTCAGAAATAGTGAGCTGTGGCCTCTAATTTTCCTCTGCTTCTGTCTGGACAAGCTCTGAGGATAATGCCATAGGGTGAGACTCTCCTCATAGTGCAGCATCTCTGCCTCAGCAGCCATCCTACTATGGTCCAACTGCTGGTTCACTTGCCTGCACAACGGGTTTCCCTTCCTGTCACTTTTTAATCTTCTTCTCCTTCAGTCTCAGCAAACATCAACAAAAGGTCGGTGCATATTTTTTATTTTTCCTAAGGCTACAAGGAATATTTGTTGCCCGTTCTGCCACTTGCCTTTAGCCATTACCATTAGCAGCAGTAGAGGTGTTAACATTAGTCAAATTGTTCCTTGGTTATGGAGGAAATTTAGATGGGTTTCCCACTCCAGGTTGCTGTTGGAAGTTCCCATGTGTGGGTGCTGAGTGACAGCAGACCCATCAGACCAAGCTCAATCCATTGCCTCACTCCACTACCCCCGACCCCACCAGCTCCTCACCACCTCAAATGACTAAGTTGTCAATGCTCAAACATAGAGAATGGATACTTGGCCAATATATCCGAGAGTGACCAGTACCCATGGAACCATCAAGAAGTCAACACTTTCAGGAGAGGGGTGCAGAGAAAATAGGAAAAAAAGGGCAAAGGGGCCAAGTTGAATTTCCTTTTAGTGTGCTTGGATGCAATGGATAACCTGGGTGCAGCACATGGAGCCCATGCATCAATTAACTGGAAAATCTGTCTCATACTTCTTTATTTTTCCTGAACTGTGCAGTTAATTCAGCCAGAACCAGGAATCAAACCAAGTGTTATTATGACAGTGTGAGACTGCTGCTTTTTTTTCCAAAAATATACTTTATTCATAAAATCTGCAAAGTATGCATTACAGTACAATTCAAAATGTGGCAGTTCGCATAATGCAATACTGATCAATTTGCTTAAATATAGCACTTAGCACTCTAGGGTGCCTCACTCCAATTATAATGTAGATTGCATTTACATTTACATTACATTAAACATTTTCTGATACATACAGCCCGAGAGGTTTTATACTCTGGCCCCTTAGTGAGCTATGGCAGGGCGGTCCTCAACTGTGGCTTTTTTACCATTGAGTCTTTTCTGGCCCAAGCTTCAGTGCAACCCTCAGCAGTCCTGGACCTTGGAATGTCTGCAACATTTGGGGGAGAATTTTTAGCTCGTCGGGCAGGCGTGTGCCCAACCCAACTGAGTGTAAAATGACGTGTGATGACGTCGGGCAAGCGTCCAAACATCAGCGCGCACTTGCGCAATTTTTCGGTCGGTGGGCGGACGCCAGAGTCAGTAGCACGCCCACCGACAATTAAAAGGCCTATTACAGCCAGTAAGAAGGTAATTGAAAGAAATTTTTCGCTGCTCGCCCAACCTTATGGTTGGCGGGCAGGCGAAAAGGCCAAGCGGCCTTTGCATTTTTTAGGAAACCTCATCCATGGGCGGGATGAGGTTTCCAACAGCAAATAAAAATAAAATTAAAATTTTAAAATTTCATTTATAACATGTCCTTGCTCATGTGACAGTCACATGAGGGGACATGTTTTAAAACATTTTCGAAATATTTATTTTTTATTTTCAAGCGCACACCCGGGCACATGCGTGAAGTTTGCACTTGCTCTATCCCCCCTCCCCACTCTACCCCACCACACCCCACCCCACCCCACCCCACCACACCACACCACACCTCACCACACCTCACCACACACCTCACCTCACCTCAACACAAGCAACACTTTAGCACGCGTTTCATGCTGGGAGAGCCTTAATTGGCCCGCTAGTCTGAAATCGCGGTCCAGCCCTGATCGCGGGCAGCAGTCGGCCTCACGACCGCCCCCATCGAGCCCTCCCGACAAGGGAAAAATCCTCCCCGTGGTCACTGGTGGACCAACAGGTTTCAAGCAGACCAAAGGGCATCTTTCACCAAATTGAAAGCTTGCAAGTATATCCTTCCCAGCTACAGAAAGCAGCGCGGTCTCACCAAAGCCCTGTACAGCTTTTTTATATTTATTCATGGGATCAGGGCTGCGCTAGCATTTATTGCCCATCCCCAATTGCCCTGGAGAGCTGAGTGGCTTGCGAGGCCATTTCTTGCTAGGGCATTTAAGATTCAACCACATTGCTGTGGGTCTGGAGCCACAGACCAGGTAAGGACAGCAGATTTCCTTCACTTAAGGACCTTAGTGACCCAGATGGGTTTTTAACAACAATGGTTTCATGGTCATCATTGGACCAGTTTATTTTTTATCGAATTCAAAGTTCACCATCTGCTGTGATGGGATTCAACCCCAGTCCCCAGAGCATTACCCTGGATCTCTGGATTACTAGTCCGGCGACAATACCACTATGCCACCTCCTCCCCCTGCAGCAAGACTTCCTTATTCTTATTCAAGACTTATTATTCTTCCTTATCCTCCAATCCCCTTGCAATAAAGGCAAATGTACTATTTGTCGTACTAATTGTTTGCTGTATCTGCATCTTAAATTTCTGGGCAGAATTTTCACTTCCAAGAGGAGGCAGGTTCGGTTGTGGACGAGGAGTAAAACCCCCGAAAAGTAGCAGTCAGTGGGAAACCAACGTGATCCCGCCCGCTTCCACATTTAAGCCGGGCTGGGTTGCAGGCAAGCAGAGAATCCCCTTGGAGCTGTCAAGTAAATCATTAAAACATTCGAAGAGGCAATTCATTTTGGATTTAATCCAGCATTCTGGCTTTAACAGCCAGCGAGCAGATATCCCGAGCTGTGTGGAACGTGCCAGGGTCAACCGGGCGGGTGCACGGCAGAGACTGTTTATTCTGTCCAACTGACAGGCTGGGAAGCCTTCAAGCGGTGAAACTGAATGGGTCCAGCCATGCCTTGGTGTTCACAGCATTTCTTCAGAGGCTGTCCTCCCACTGCTTGACAGGCGATTTTCAACTACCTGGAAGTCAGTTCAGCTGTCTCGGACTTTACTCACCTTGATGGGCACTTCCCGGCTGTCAATCTTCATCACAGCAGGTGAGCAGCGTCTGCAGCTCTACCTTGGACCTTTCCGCTCACTGTCAGTGTAACAGTAATTACATTGTCAAGGTCCAATAAGTTAAGCAGACACAGGGCTGGTTAGTACTTGGAGGAGAGACCGCTTGGATGGGAGACTGCCTGGTAATACCAGGTGCAGTAAAAAAAACATCTACCTTGGACCTCTGATGAGGAACAAGTGAAGCAGCAACACCAACACGAACAACTCCAGGAGCAGCAGGAGCAACACCAGCAGCAGCACTAGCTGCTTTCTCCTCAGCCACATGCCACTCACGGGGCAGAATATATAGGCAGAGAGATGCAACTTAAAGGAATCAAGACCCCCCCCCACCACAACAACGCCAGGTCTATAGGAAGAGGATTGGCTGTCTCGACATGTGAGAACACCAGTGGCTCAGAGGGCTCAGACTCTCACCCAGATCAAAGCACAAATAGAAATGAATATGTAATAAATGTGTACGATCTGATAGCTCTTACAGAGCCATGGGGCTGAATTTTGCGCTGATAGGCTGGGTGTGCGCCCGACCCAATCGGGCGTGAAATCGCGCAAGATGGCTTCGGGCGAGCGTCCCGACATCATCCTGCACTCGTGCGATATTTCAGTCGGCGGGCCCGCTCAATGTGTCAGAGCCGTGCCCGCCATCAATTCAAAGGCCGTTTAAAAAGGCAACTGGCCAGGATTTCACATTGCCCGTGCAATTTCACACTCATGGCACTGGCAAAACGGGCAGGTGGGCAGCCCACATTTTGCAAAACCTCATCCAAGGTGGGGATAAAAACGGTCAGCAGCACTGCCGGTATGAGTAGTGAGGAGTCTTGGAGGTAGTTTGCAGCTGATTGCTTATTGGTACTTGGCTGCTTCATCTCTGTTCGGGGCTTCATTGTTAGCATTTCGAAGCTGCATGTGAGGACTCATTGGTGTCTCCAAGGCCCCAGGAGGATTTTGACCATCTGGACCCCTCCAGGTATCAGACAGCCTTCTTTTACCCTGGTAATGGGGATTGTGGTCTCTGCTCGTGGCACCTCCTCTGAGGAAGAGAGGGGCAGAAGGAAGAGGAGGTCAGGTGTCCCTATGCAGCTTCCAGGGGAGCGACCTGTGGGAGGAGAGGCGCAGGCACAAGGGGCACAAGACCAGCAGGTAGTCAAAGGTGGAAGGGGCCACAGAAGACGCCGCTATCCTGCTGCCAGGGTTTAGACTCACAGAAGGAGGCCATTTGGCCCATCATGTCTGCGTCGTTCAACAAAGATCTGACTACACTAATCTCATTTTCCAGCACTTAGCCCATGGCCCTGGAGGCTATAGCAATACAAATGAATATCTAAATACTTCTTAAATGTTACAAGAGTTTCTAACTCAACCACCCTTTCAGGCAGTGAGTTCCAGACTCCCACCACCCTCTGGGTGAAAAAATTTCTCCTCAACTCCCCTCTTAGCCTTCTACCTCTTACCTTAAATCTATGGCCACTGGTTATTGACCCCTCTACTAATGGAAAAAGTGCCTTCCTATCCACCCTATCTATGTCCCTCATAATCTTATACACCTCTATCAAGTCCCCTCTCAGCCTTCGCTGCTCCAAGGAAAACAACCCCAGCCTATCCAATCTTTCTTCAAAGCTCAGACCCTCCAGCCCAGGCAGCATCCTGGTAAATCTCCTCTGCACCCTCTCCAGTGCAATCACATCCTTCCTATAATGTGGTGACCAGAACTGCAAGCAGTACTCCAGTTGTGGCCGAACCAGCGTTTTATACAGTTCCAGCATAACCTCCCTGCTCTTGTATTCTATGCCTCGGCTAATAAAGGCAAGTATCCCGTATGCCTTCTTAACCACATTATCTACCTGTCCTGCTACCTTCAGAGATCTGTGGATATGCACATCCAGGTTCCACTGATTTTCAGTACTTTCCAGGGTCCTACCATTCACAGTGTAACCTCTTGCTTTGTTAGCCTTCCCCAAGTGCATTACCTCATACTTTTCTGGGTCGATTCCATTTTGTTTCATTCCATTTGTCGCTGCTCTGCCCACCTGATCAGTCCATTAATATCGTTCTGCAGTTTACCGTCTTCCTCACTATTTACCACCCTACCAATTTTCGTGTCATCCGCGAACTTCTTGATCATACCCCCTACATTTAAGTCCAAATCATTTATGTACACCACAAACAGCAAGGGCCCCAGAACTGAGCCCTGCGGAACCCCACTGGAAACAGACTTCCAAGTCACAGAAACATCCCTCTATCACCACCCTCTGCTTCCTGCCTCTCAGCCAATTTTGGATCCAACATGCCACCTTGCATTGGATCCCATGGGCTCTTACTTTCTTGACCAGTCTGCCATGAGGGACCTTATCAAAAGCCTTGCTAAATCCATGTGGACCACATCAAATGCATTACCCTCATCCACACTCCTGGTTACCTCCTCAAAACATTCGATCAAATTTGTCAAACATGACCTTCCCTTAACAAATCCATGCTGACTTTCCCTGATTAATCCGTGTCTCTCCAAGTGCAGATATATTCTGTCCCTCAGAATTCTTTCTAGTAACTTTCCCACCACCGAGGTTAGATTGACCGGCCTGTAATTTCCTGGTTTATCCATTCCTCCCTTTTTTAATAATGGGACAACGTTAGCAGTCCTCCAGTCCTATGGCACCTCACCTGTGGCCAGGGAGGATTTGAAAATTACTGCCAGGGCCCCTGATATCTCTTCCCTTGCCTTCCTCAACAGCCTGGGATACATCTCATCCCGACTTGCAGATTTATCCACTTTTAAGGCCACTAAACTCGCTAGCACCTCTTCTTTCTATGTTACTTTCCTCTAATATTTCCCAGCCCTCCACTCTGATGTCTATACCTGTGTCATCCTTTTCCATTCTGAAGACCGATGCAAAGTATTCATTGAGGACTGGACCCAAATCTTCTGGGTCCATCCACACACACACACGCACTCTCTTAGCTTTCCTAATTTTCTTTTTAAGTTCTCCCCTGCACTTTTTATACTCCTCTAGGGTCTCTGCTGTATTGAGCCCTCCGTATCTGCCATAAGCTTCTCTTTCTTTCTTAATCCTAACCTTTATGTCCCTTGACATCCAGGGTTCTCTGGACTTAGTCCCCCCCTTTGTCTTTACGGGAACATATTTGCCCTGTACTCTCGCTATTTCCTCCTTGAATGCCTCCCACTGCTCTGACACAGTTTTATCTGCAAGTAGCTGCCGCCTGTCCACTTGGGCCAAATCGTATCTCATCTCAGTAAAATTAGCCTTTCCCCAGTTTAGAACTTTTATTCCCATCCCAACCTTATCCTTTTCCATGACTATCCTAAATCTAACTGAGTTATGGTCGCTTTCTCCAAAATACTTCCCTACTGATACGCCTTACACCTGCCTGGGATCATTTCCGAATATTGGGTCCAGAACTGCCCCCTAACTTGTTGAGCTTTCTAGGTACTGCCTAAGAAAGTTCTCCTGGATGCAACTTAAGAATTTTGCTCCCTCCCTATCTTACGCACTAAAACTATCCCAGTTAATAAATGGGTAGGTAAAATCCCCTACTATTACTACCCTATTATTCTTACACTTCTCTGAAATTTGATTACATATTTGATCCTCTATCTCTCCCTGACTGTTTGGGGCCTATAGTATATGCCCAACAGCATGTTTGCCCCTTTTGTGTTTTTTGCTTCTACCTAAATGGCCTATTTTGACAATCCTTCCAGGATGTCATCCTTCCTCACTGCTATAATTGATTCCTTGATCAATATTGCAACACCGCCTCCTCTTCTATCCCCCTCTCTATCTCGTCTGAATACCCTATAACCAGGAATGTTGAGCTGCCAATCCTGCCCTCCTTTTAGCCAAGTCTCGGTCATAGCTATGATCTCATACTCCCACGTGCCTATCTGTGCCCTCATCTCGTCTGTCTTATTCCTCATGCTCCTTGCATTACAATATGTTCCATTTAGCCTTGCTAAACTCACTTCTTTCTTATCTAGTCTATGTTTCCTCTGCCTTCCATTCTCACTTACTCGTGTTTTAACTTCTAATTCCATCTCAGTTTCTCTCCAAACTACTTTTCATGATCCCATCCCCCTGTCAATTTAGTTTAAATCCAACCCAGCAGCATTAGCAAACCTCCCCATGAGGATGTTGGTCCTGTTCCTGTTCAGATGTAACCCGAACAACTTGTAGAGGTCCCACTGCCCACAGAAACGATCCCAATGCCCCAGGAATCTAAAGCCCTCCCTCCTGCTTCATCTCTCCAGCCATGCATTCGTCTGCCCTATCCTTCTGTTCCTACACTCACTACTGCATGGCACCGGGAGTAATCCGGAGATTACTACCTTTGAAGTCCTGATTTTCAATTTCCTATCTAACTCCCTGAAGTCTGCTTGCAGGACCTCATTACTCTTTCTTCCTATGTCATTGGTCCCAACATGGACCACGACCTCTGGCTGTTCACCCTCCCCCTTCAGAATGCCCTGCAGCCACTCCGTGACATCCTTGACCCTGGCACCAGGGAGGCAACATACCATCCTGGAGTCATGTCTACGGCCACAGAAGCGCCAGTCTGCTCCCCTCACTAACGAATCCCCTACCACTATTGCCCTTCCACACTTCTTCCTTCCCTCCTGAGCAGCTGGACCACCCGCAGTGCCTTGGCCTTGGCTCTGGTTGGCCTCCACAGAGGAACTATCACTCTCACCGTTTTCTAAGGCCAAAAAATGGTTTATGAGTGAGATGCACTCGGGGGATTCCCTCACTACCTGCCTGGTCCCTTTCTTCTGTGTGGCGGTCACACATTCCCTCTCTGCTTGCGCTTCCTTAGGCTGCGGGTGCCCACATCCTGAAAGGTGCAATCCATGAACCTCTCAGCCTCATGAATGCACCGTAGTGCCCCCAGCTGTCGCTCAAGCTCCAAAATCCGTAGCTTGAGTTGCTCCAGTCAGAGGCACCTCCTGCACACGTCATCCAGACCACCAGGAGCATCTAGGATTTCCCACATAGTGCAGGATGTGCAAATCACGGTACTGAGCTCCCCAGACATATTTTAACTAATGGATTTTTGAACCCTTGCTTTTATTTTACCCTTACTCATACCTGAGTATAGGTTTCATGGTCATCATTAGACTTTTAATTCCAGATTCAAATTGCACCATCAGCCGTGGCAGGATTCGAACCCGGCATTACCCTGGGCCTCTGGATTACTAGTCCAGCGACAATGCCTCCAAGCCATCACCTCCATACCTGAGTATAGACTAGACGCAAGATGCTCTAGATAGACTAGATCCTCTAGGTTCTGCTGACTGCCTGTCCCAGGGTCCTCCTCTTGCACTCTCCTCTAGGTGCTGCTGACTGCCTATCCCAGGGTCCTCCTCTCACACTCTCCTCTGGTTACAGATGGCGATGCAGCTACCTCAACATGTCCAAGGTGCAATGCCAAGGGAGGCTCCGCCTCTCCAGGGAGTCTGTAACCTCCATTTGTCAGATGATTCAGCCTGAGATCACCTCCGACTGTCTGGATGGAAACCCCAGTGGCTCCGAAGGTCACAGCGGTCCTCAACTTCTATGCCTCTGGCTCTTTCCAGTGGGTGATCTGTGTGGAGTCTCTCAATCAGCTGTCCACAGTTGCATCAAGCTGGTGACAGAAGATCTGTTCAGGCGGGCATTGACTTTCATTCATTTCCGTCCAGACCAGGCCAGCCAGGCTGAGTGAGCCAGAGGCTTTGCAGCGATTGTTGGGTTTCCCAGCATCTAGGGTGCAACTGATTGCACATATGTGGGCATCAAGGTGCCAGCGTGTCAGCCAGGTGCCTTTGTCAACAGGAAGGATTTTCACTCCAAGAACTTGCAGATAATTTGTGACCATTAGCCACATATTCTGCAAGTCTGTGCAAGGTACCCTGGCAGCTCCCATGACGCTTATATCCTCAGACACTCACAGGTGCCAAGGCTGCTCCAGCCTGACTGGATGGATGGCTGCTGGGTGACAAGGGTTATCCATTGAAAAGATAGCTTATGACCTCTCTCCGCTACCCAAGAACAGAGGCAGTGCAGCGTTATAATAGGAGTCAAGCCTCCACAAGGGCGGAAGTTGCACTTCCGATGCCTGGACCTTCTAGGGGGGGCACTATAATACCCTCCAGAGCGGGTGTCATTGATAGTGGTTGCATGCTGCGCTCTCCAGAATCTGGCACCGGCAAAAGGGGGACCCACTGGAGGAAGAGGATCTTGAGGCAGCTGCACAGGCCACAGAGGATGAATCCAGTAGTGAGTCAGAAGAGGAGTGCCATAAGGAGAACACTGAGGGCGTGGAGGCAGACCTCTGTATCGCTCAGGGAGGCAGGGACTCTAGGGATGCCTTGATCCAACGCCCCTTCAGCTAGGCTGCCAAAATGCGCTCTCCCTTCATGCCAGGGCTGCCACCTCCATCCAGGATGTCTGAAATGCCCCTGTTATGTGAACCCAAAGTCCGCTCAGTGTCCGTGCAATAAAGTTTAGAGCCACTCACATCCAGCATTGCATACTGGCGTAACCTGCACCAAAAAAAGGTAAAGCATACTCAGGCCATCACAACAAAAACAAATTTAATGTTATTGTCATATTCAATTCACATTGACATGACCATTACTGGTGTTAATGGTCACACCAGTAGACATATAAACCAAAACATAACTGAACAGAAGATCACCCGTGAACAGTTCCTCTTGTGCTCACGGTGCTGTAAATTTACATTTGCGAGTGCAGCATCTTGGTGCCCCCCCCACCGCTGGCAACGGCATTGGAGACAGCTGCTGACTCTGCTGTCTTGTTGGCCTTGATGACCTTGGCGATCGTCCTCTGGCCAGTGGAGCCTGTGCTGGCCCCGCCTGGGAGGGAGCTGCCAGTGCCACGGCTGGCATCTCCCCAGTCATCGCAGCCTCATCAGATGTCACGGTCACTGGCAGAGGGGCGGAGGAGCTGCTGCTGTCATCCTGAGCTCCCTGAGAGGAGCCCGCAGAGACGACAAGCAGGTCGTGCGCCAACGTGAGGTCGCTCTGGATCTCCCTGCTCACCATTGATGGACAGGCACCTAGCTGGGATACTGGGTGCCAAATCCATCTCCCACACTGGCACTGATCACCTGAGGTCATTGCCTGTGTGAGGGCTTGCAGGTCTGAGCACAACCCCAGGAACCCCTGATTCTGTTCCTGGAGCTACCTCTCCATGAGAGTCCTCGCTCTCTCAATGGAGGAAGCAGCAAGCTCGGCCATGATGGTCATAGAGTGCTTATGCCCCGCATGGACTCCTCCACAGCAGAGACCATGGCAAGCAGACCCTCTTGGATCTCTGGCAGATCCTCCTGCACATCCTGCTGGATGTCCAGCATCTGCTGCCTAATGGATGACTCCAGAGGCCCATCATCTGCCTTCGACTCAGCATCATCCTGGTCTCCAGCAGTACTCCGACTTCTAGTGCCCTGGGCACTGTCTGCCTCCACCTGCACCTCAAGCGAGTGTGAAGTGTCCTCACCAATGTGCACCAGCATTCTTGTCATCGATCTAACACCCACCAAGGTGCTGGTATCTGCGCTGGTGCCTGATTTAGAGAGCAGACGTGACGCAGGTGCAGATGAAGCCCAGTGGCCTCTGGCGTCGGGGTGGCCCTTTGGGGTCCAGAGAGTGAGGGTGTGCTGGAGAACCTAAGGGAGAACTATTACATGTCATTAGTTAAAGTCATCACACTGTCACTGTGCAAGCGAGGTATCCTGGTGAGACAATGGGGATCTGTATCATGGTGCCATCGTCTTTCAATGATCAATGGTGACTCCAGGTTTGAGGTTCCCATAATGAGGAGACTGCACTAGAATGGTTGCACACTCCGAAACTCTCAACATCTGTGCGCTGCACTGTTACCTTCACCTGACACCGCCTCCTCTCCATGCCCGATTGCATGGGGAGTGTGCCGGCTCTCCAGTTCCAGGGCGTCCTGCTTGACCCTGGTGAGCAGCAGCAGGTTGGGGAGGCCTCCGCCCGTCTGTGACCTCTCCAATTGGTTATGGCTTGTCTTCTCCTGAAAGGTCAGAGGAGCATTGATTAGTCCACTCTCTACCTGCAGCACCATTGCAGCCTGGCCAACCCCACCTGAGGAACACCTGCAGGGCACATCCAAGTCGTGGCCCTCGAGCCGCAAGGCAATCAGTCCAAACAGCCAGGGCTCACCCCTTTGGCCATCTCCGGCATCATTGAAAGTTGGCGCTCAGACTTTAACACCCCTGAGCCCCACAGGGCAATGGCCAGACCGTAACACTTCACCACACTGATCCATGCCAAAGTGGCACTTTCCCTTGCTGAGCGCAGCAGGTCATTGAAGCGCTTCTGGCACTGCACCCACATGTGCTGTACAACGTCGTGGCTGCTGACCGCCACTGTCACCTCTTCCCAAGCTCTTTTTGTTAGGTGCGGTGGCCTCCTCCTTCCGTCCCTTAGTACAAAGGTGTCCCTCCTGGCAGCCACCTCCCCCAGGAGGGCCATGAGGCACTCGCCCGAAAAGCGGGGTCCAAGTGCCTACCCAACCTGCCCTCCCGCCTGGTGTCTCCAGCCGCTGCTGAGGCCATAAGTACCATCTCGGCAACGCAGACAGTATGCTTCTTCATCGGCAGCCTTCACAGGGCGTATGTGCCATTTTTGAACTGCCACCTGGTCGCCATTGGACCTGGTAACCAACAGGCCCCCACCCCAGCCCGGTCCTTCCCAACTATTGGGAAGCCGCTTTTCATGCTGGGCGGGCCTTAACTGGCTGTTCATGGGCTGATCACGATCTGGGACCTGTTTCCTGGCCGCTCCGAGGCCCGCTGAGTGTGTCCACCCGCTAAGCTGAAAATTCAGCCCATGGCTTCAAGATGACAAAGACTGGGACCTGAATATTCGAAGGGTACATGACATTTAGGAAGGGCAGGAAGCTAGCAAAAGGTGGAGGGGTAGCTCTGTTAATTAAGGATGACACTGGTACAATAGAGATGACCTTAGTTCTGGAGATCAAGATGTAGAGTCAGCTTGAGTAGAGATGAGAAATAATATAGGTAAGAAGTCACTTGCGGGAGTGGTTTATAGGCCCCTTAACAGTAACCACATTGTAGGACAGGGTATACAGGAAGAAATAATGGAGGCTTGTGAGAAAGGTACAGTGATAATCATGGGTGATTTAAATTAACATATAGATTGGACAAATCAGATTGGCAAAGGTAGCCTGGATGATGAGTTCATTGAGAGTTTTTGGGACACTTTCTTAGAACAGCATGTTCTAGCACCAACCAGAGAGCAGACAATACTAGATTTGAAAATGTGCAATGAGACAGGATTAATTAATTACCTTATAGTGATGGCGCCCATAGGTAGCAGTGATTGAATTTCACATTCAGTTTGAGGAGCGAGGAGTCGATCTAAGATTAGTGTTTTAAACTTAAATAAGGGCAATTATGAGGGCATGAAGACAGAGCTAGCTAAAGCGAACTTGGAAATTAGGTTAAGGGATAGGTCAGTAGAGAGGCAGTGGCAGACATTTAAGGAGCTATTTCAGAATACTCAGAAAAGATACAATCCAGTGAGAAAGAAAGACTCTAAGGGAAGGACACACCATCCGTGACTGACTAAGGAAGTTAAAGACAATATCAAATTTAAAGGAAAAAATGCACAATTCCGCAAATATAAGTGGCAGGTCAGAAGACTGGTCAGAATATTAAGAACAGCAAAGAAAGACTGAAAGATTAATGAGGAATGAGAATTAGAGTATGGGAGAAAGCTAACTAGAAATATAAAAACAGATAGTAAGAGTTTCTACAGATATTTAAAAGGAAAAAAGTAAGGAAAGGAAGCATTGGTCCTCTGGAGAGAGAGGGTCGCGAGTTAATAATGGAAAATAAGGATATGGTGGATGAATTGAACAGAAAATTTGCATCTGTCCTCACTGCAGAGGATACAAATAACATCCCAGAAATAATTGTGTATCAGAAGGTGAAGGGAGGGAGGAACTTAAAACAATTACAATTACCAGAGGAAGGGTACTAAAAAATTATTAGAACTAAAAGCTGACAAGTCCCCAGGTCTTGATGGACGTCATCCCCGAGTCTTCAAAGAAGTAGCTGCTGAGATAGTAGGTGCATTGGTTTTAATTTTGCAAAATTCCCTAGATTCTGGAGAAGTCCCATCAGATTGGAAAATAGCGAATGTGACTCCTCTATTCAAGAAAGGAGAGAGACAGAAAGCAGTAATCTACCGGCTAGTTAGCTTAACATCTGTCGCAGGGAAATTGCTGGAACCTGTTATTGAGGTTATAATGGGACACTTAGAAAATCTAAATGCAATGAGGCAGAGTCAACATGGTTTTGTGAAAGGGAAATCATATTTGACTAATTTATTGGAGTTCCTTGAGGAAGTAACAAGCAAAGTGGATAAGAGGGAACCTATGGATGTGCTGTACTTAGATTTCCAGAAGGTATTTGACAAGGTGCCACATCAAAGGTTACTATGTAAAATAAGAGCTCATGGTGTAGGACAAGCTTGTCCAAACTTTTCACGTGGGCAGGGGGCACATTTCAATTTTTTTCTCATTCAAGGGGCTGATGAGCAAATTTCAGAAGATAAGGTTTGGCACAACATTAAACACGAATTTCAAAATAAAGCTGACGTATGAAAAGAAACAAATTGCTGAGCAAAAAAATGTCAAAACAATAAATTGATCATTTTTAAAAATGTGTAATAAATACAGATGACCATTAGAGTGTGAAAGGGTGAGAGTGTGTGTCCAGCTCACTCCTAGTCTCGGGTGCTCACTCTCTCACCCTCACCCACTGTGAGAGTGGGAGACAGTGCGTGATGGTGTGTAGGAGTGAGGGTGAATTAGAAGCCTGGGACTGGGAATGAGCCAGACACACACCCTCCCCTCCCTCTCACCCCTCACACACAAACACACACCCCTCAAACACACTCACCCCTCTCTCTCTCTCTCTCTCTCACACACACAAACTCACACACACATTCACACTCAACCCTCTTAGACACACACTCGCCCCTCTCACACACATGCCCCTCTCATCCACACACACATTGAACCCTCTTACATGCACTCGCCCCTCTCACACACACATGCACTCACCCCCCAACACACACACAGACACACACATACAGACACACACACACACTTGCCCCTCTCACACATACACACACACCCCTCTCATACACACACGCACTCACCCCCCGACACACACACACACACTCATCCCTCTCACACACACACACACCCCTCTCATACACACACATTCAACCCTCTTACACACAAACACTCATCCCTCTCATGCACACCTCTCTCCCCCCCACCACGCACGCACACACACACACACCCCTATAATGTCAATTGTGTAAGAGGGTCAGTCCAGGATTTATTTGGGTAATGACAGTAAACAGTAGGTCAGTCAGCTATCTGGATTGGATGTTTACAGTGAAAGTGATGTCAGTAATCTATATGGTTGGGTGTTCCACGCTCCAGTTTTGCTACAACAAATTGGATCGTGCTGCAACAGAAACTCAGTTGAAAATCCACCAATTGTATGGCTCAGAGACTTGGGCAGAATTGTCCCAGATTTGCACTAAGTGCAGTAGCAGGCGGGTAAAATTACAATGTGAATGTTACTTGCCACTTGTAAGCCCAAGCCTACCTATTGTCCGGGTCTTGCTGCATATGGACATGGACTATTTCAGTATCTGAGGAGTCACAAATGGTGCTAAACATTGTGCAATCATCAGCGAACACCCCCACTTCTGATCTTATGATGGAAGGAAGGTAATTGGTGAAGCAGCTGAAGGTGGTTGGGCCAAGGACACTATCCTGAGGAGCTCCTGCAGCAATGTCCTGGAGCTGAGATGATTGTCCTCCAACAACCACATCCATCTTCCTTTGTGCTAGGTATGACTCCAACCAGTGGGGAGTTTTCCCCCTGATTCCCATTGACTCCAGTTTTGCTAGGGCTCCTTGATGCCACACTTGGTCAAATGCTGCCTTGATGTCAAGGGCAGTCACTCTCACCTCACCTCAGGAGTTCAGCTCTTTTGTCCACATTTGAACCAAGGATGTAATGAGGTCACAAGCTGAGTGACCCTGGCGAAACCCAAACTGAGCATCAGTGAACAGGTTATTGCTAAGCAAGTGCCGCTCGGTAGCACTGTTGATGGCTCCTTCCATTACTTTACTGATGGTCGAGATGGGGCAGTAATTAGTCGGGTTGGATTTGTCCTGCTTTTTGTGTACAGGAAATATCTGGGCAATTTTCCAAACAGCCGGGTAGGTGCTAGTTTTTTAGCTGTACTGGAACAGCTTGGGTAGGGACGCGGCAAGTTCTGGAGCACAGAATATTGCTGGGATATTGTCAGGGCCCATAGACTTTGCAGTATCCAGTGCCTTTATGCGTTTCTTCATATCTTGAATCGAATTGGCTGAAAACTGGCATCTGCGATGCTGGGGACCTCCGGAGGAGGCCGAGATGGATCACGCACTCCGCATATCTGGCTGAAGATTGTAGCAAATGCTTCAGCCTTATCTTTTGCACTGATGTGCTGGGCTCCTCCATTATTGAGGATGGGGATGTTTGTCGAGTCTCCTCCTCCAGCGAGTTGTTTAATTGTCCGCCACCATTCACGACTGGATGTGGCAGGACTGCAGAGCTTAGATCTGATCCATTGGTTGTGAAATCGCTTAGCTCTGTCTATCACATTCTGCTTATGCTGTTTGGCACGCAAGTAGTCCTGTATTGTAGCTTCACCAGGTTGACACCTCATTTTTAGGTATGCCTGGTGCTGCTCCTGGCATGCCCTCCTGCACTCTTCATTGAACCAGGGTTGATCCACTGGTTTGGTGGTAATGGTAGAGTGGGGGGTACGCCAGGCCATGAGGTTATAGATTGTGGGTTGAGTACAATTCTGCTGCTGCTGATGGCCCAAAGCGTCTCATGGATGCCCAATCTTAAGGTGCTAGATCTGTTTGAAATCGATCCCATTTTGCATAGTGGTAGTGCCACACAACACGATGGAGGGTATTCTCAATGTGAAGGTGGGACTTCATCTCCATAAGGACCATGCGGTGGTCATTCCTACTGATACTGTCATGGACAGATGCATCTATGACAGATAGATTGGTGAGGATAGGGTTAAGTATGTTTTTCCCTCATGTTGGTTCCCTCACCACCTGCCGCAGACCCAGTCTAGCAGCTGTGTCCTTTAGGACTCAGCCAGCTCGGTCAGTAGCGGTGCTACCGAGGCACTCTTGGTGATGGACATTGAAGTCTACCACCCAGAGTACATTCTGCACCCTTGCCACCCTCAGTACTTCCTCCAAGTGGTGTTCAACATGGAGGAGCACTGATTCATCAGCTGAGGGAGGGCAGAACATGGTATTCAGCAGCAGGTTTCCTTGTCCATGTTTGACCTGGCGCCATGAG
This sequence comes from Cetorhinus maximus, assembly GCF_964194155.1. Lineage (NCBI taxonomy): Eukaryota > Metazoa > Chordata > Chondrichthyes > Lamniformes > Cetorhinidae > Cetorhinus > Cetorhinus maximus. The sequence goes on from NC_135883.1 coordinate 139,354,081, forward strand.
ACTTCATGGGGGCTGGAGTCGATGTTGAGGACTCCCAGGGCAACTCCCTTCCGACTGTATACCACTGTGCCGCCACCTCTGCTGGGCCTGTCCTGCCAGTGGGACAGGACATACCCAGGGATGGTGATGGTGGTCTCTGGGACATGACCTGTAAGGTATGATTCCGTGAGGATGACTATTGTCAGACTGTTGCCTGACTAGTCTGTGAGACAGCTCTCCCAATTTTGGCACAAGCTCCCCAGATGTTAGTAAGGAGGACTCTTCAGGGTTGTTGTTTAAGGTCCCTAGGTCGATGCCGGGTGGTCCATCCAGTTTTGTTCCTTTTTCTTGACATTTTAGCGGTTTGACACACCTGAGTGGCATTCAAGAGTCAAACCACATTACATTACCCCAGATCTGGAGTCACATATAGGCCAGACCAGGTGAGGGCAGAAGATTTCCTTCCCTAAAGTGCATTAGCGAACAGATGGGTTTTTATGACAATCAACAATGGTTTTATGGCCATCATTAGATTTTTATTGAATTCGAACCTGGGTCTCCAGGTCATTACCCCAGGTCTCTAGATTACCAGTCCAGTGACATTACCACTATTCCGCCACCTCCAATCACAGCCTGTTTCCCTCACATGTTTGCTGCTGATAAGCTCACTCGTGAGGAGCAGCCCCTTGCAGAATTCTTCAATTTCACTGGCAGGTCTTACCGATCAGTGGCTCTGAGGGCCACATGGAGGGGCTTCACAGGCCACAATGCGGCCCACGGGTTGCTGGCTGGACAAGCTTGGTGTAGGAGGCAACATGTTAGCATGGCTAGAGGATTGGTCAGCCAACAGGAAACAGAGAGTAGGCTTAAATGGGTAATTTTCAGGTTCAAAACAAAAAGTACTGAGGATGCTGGAAATCCAAAACAAAAACAGAATTACCTGGAAAAACTCAGCAGGTCTGGCAGCATCGGCGGAGAAGAAAAGAGTTGATGTTTCGAGTCCTCATGACCCTTCAACAGAACTTTCAGGTTCACTAGATGTAACGAATGGAGTGTCACAGGGATCAGTGCTGGGGCCTCAACTATTTACAATTTATATCAATGGCTTGGATGATTGTACGGTAACTAAATTTGCTGATGACACAAAGATAGGTAGGGAAGTAAGTTGTGAAGAGCACACAATGAGTCTGCAATGGGACATGGTTAGGTTAAGTGAGTGGGCAAAAATTTGACAGATAGACTATAATGTGAGAAAATGTGGCAGGAAGAGTCAAAAAAGCAGCATATTATTTAAATGGAGGGGGATTGCAGAACTCTGAGGTACAGGGGGATCTTGGTGTCCTGGGACGTGAAGCACAAAAAGTTAGTATGCAGATATAGCTAGCGATTAGGAAGGCAAATGGAATGTTGTCATTTATTGCACGAGAAATGGAATATAAAAGTAGGGATGCTTTTCTACAGCTTACAGGGTATTGGTGAGACCACATCTGGAGTGCTTTGAACAATTTTGGCCTCCTTAGTTAAAATGAATATAAGTGCTTCAGAAGCAGTTCAGGGAAGGTTCACTCGACTGATACCTGGGATAGGGGCTTATCTTAAGTGGAAAAGGCTGTACAGGCTGGGCTTGTATCCGCTGGAGGTTAGAAGAATAAAAGGTGATCTTATTGAAACATGTATGATCCTGAGGGGAAGGGCCATCCCTCAGGGGGTTGCAGAGCCTGGGGCAAGTCACACTGTGTGGGACCCCTGTAACATTTTTATCAAGTTTCCTCGGCAGGGGCCCTGGAGCGTGTGTGTGAGGAGCACCAGCAGCGTCCTGCTGAAAGTCAACGGACTTTTGGCTGAGCCCCCTAATCTCCCGTGGAGGGTCCAGCCACGATGGGGCTGGAAAATCCTGGCCCTAGTCTCTCCCACAAGGGGAAGCATCTCTTCAGCACCCACCCTGTCAAGTCCCCTCAGCAGAGCCGTCCCTAGGGTTGAGCACTCGGTCACGAGGGCGTACTGCACTACTGACTGTGATAACTGTGTCGCACGCCATGCTACGCCTTGCTTCCAAGGCTGAGCATAAATTGTTGGCTCCCCTTCCGTGAAGGAGAAATCGCTGTGGGATTCCGTTTTAACATTTTTACCCACGCACCTCACACCCCAACTGGAGAAAACTTCTAAGGCTGGAATTTTCCAGCCGCTCACCGGCGGGATCTTACGGTGCTGCTGATATGAACGGAGATTTCAATGGCTCGGCGGCCCCGCTGTGAGGAGCTGGAAAATTCCAGCCTAGTTGTCCGAGTGAGGACACTCACTGCCTTCAACTTTTTTTTTAAAAATTACGGAGACAATGCAATAAATAATTTGACATTTTTTATTAAAAATATGACTGTCCATCTTCCAATATTAAGCGAATGTTAGTTGCAAATGCGTACGGGAAGAAAAATAAAATGAGAAGCTGAAGGGGGTCTAAATTGCCCAGGACTGAAAATAAACACAGCAAGTGAGTGACTTACCCGGCAGGTCGGATGCTATGCCCTATTTGCCCGCTTTAAAGACGTCAACTAGTTTGGAATAGTGTTACATCTGACACCATGATGCCAAAGCGCAGGGCTTCCCGAAGCGCAGGGCCTCCCAAAGCGCGGGGTCTCCCGAAGCACAGGGCCTCCCAAGGTGCAGGGCTTCCCAAAGCGCGGGGCTTCCCGAAGCGCGGGGCCTCCTGAAGCGCAGGACCTCCCGAAGCGCGGGGCTTCCTAAAGCACGGAGCCCAGAGCAGTCACCGCGATTTGCCATACCCTGGGGCGGGACCAGGGACGGCTCTGCTGAGGGGACTTGACAGGGTGGATGCTAAAGAGATGCTTCCCCTTGTGGGAGAGACATGGGCCAGGATTTTCCAGCCCGGTCATGGTTGGACCCTTCACAGGAGGTTAGGTGGCTCAGCCAAAAGTCCGTTGACTTTCAGCAGGAGCGGGCGATCCCGGTGGTGGGCGGGGCCAGAAAATCCCACCCTAGGACCAGGGAACACAGTTTAAAAAGGGGTCTCCCATTTAGGATGAAGATGAGAAGAAATTTTTTCTCTCAGAAGGTCGTGAATCTTTGGAACTCTCTTCCCTGGAGCACGGTGCAGGCAGGGTCATTGAATATTTTTAAGGCAGAGGTAGGTGGAATCTTGACTAACAAGGGACTCAAAGGTTATCGGGGTTAGGTGGAATATGGAGCTGAGGCCACAATCAGATCAGCCATGATCTTATTGAATGGCGAGCAGGCTCGAGGGGCCTACTCCTGCCCCTAATTCGTATGTTGCCGAAATCTACATCCCCCTGGAATAAGATTCATTCCCAGTGAACCAAGTGGGCACACATTGCCAGTGACCAATAAAGTGGCCTCTCTCTGAGCTTTGTGCTCTCTTCTCCTGCAAGGAGGGAAAGCAGAGAGTTGTGAATGTGAGAAATGGGTTGTGTGGAGAGGAGGGAAGGACAGCCTTTGGGCTGTTCAGATGAAGATGTGAGGAGATGCCTGAAGAGGGAGAAATGAGTGGCGCTCCAAGGTGTATCGTTCTGAGGTTTGCTGTAAAGGTGAATGCTGGGTAAGTTTGAGTCTGGGGCTTGGCACTCGATATTGTTATGCCACTCACCTTTCTCACACTCCTGAGGTCCTTGATCCTCTTGGGTACTGTCTCCAATTTCAATGGACCACACTTCTGCTGTCCACTTCCTCGGCAACTTCCATCCACACCTCCTTGGTTTGGAGAGACTGTCTTCTTCCTCCTGTCCTTGGAAGGGCTCAACTCATTGCAGCCCCTCAGATCACACAGCAGGGCCTCCAGAAAAGAGCGAGACCCTCAGGGAGCTGTTTTCCCAGGCCTCCTCTCTATTCCTGTTGTTGCTGACGCCACAGGGATCAATGTACAGTTCAGCCATTCTGACCCCTGCAGCATCCCTTTAACTTTATCATTCTTTGCTTTTTCTAAAACTCTAACAGGCCTCATGCTTAGTACTCTTTTAGGCATTATTATAAGCCTCTTTTAATGTAACACTATTCTTAACTTCTTAAGTTAGACACAGCTGGATTACATTTCTGCATAGAGTTTATATTTCTAGTCAGAATGTCTATTCATTGAGAATGATGAAATATTTCTTTAAATGGTTTCCATTTGCTTATCTGCTGTTACAACTTTTAATCTAATGTCCCAATCTACATTAGCCAACTTACCCCTCTTACCAATGGAATTGACTTTATTTAAGTTTATTGCTCTAATTTCAGACTTATGTATGTCACTTTCGAAGTCAGTGTGGAATTCTATCATAGTATGACCACTCTGTCAAACCGTGATACTCCAGTGCAGCACTGCACTGTTAGACATGCCGCTTTTCAGATGGGGACGTTAAACTGAGGTAAAAACAAAAAACTACTGCAGATGCTGGAAATCCAAAACAAAAACTGTTGAAGGGTCATGTGGACTCGAAACATCGACTCTTTTCTTCTCCACCGATGCTGCCAGACCTGCTGAGTTTTTCCAGGTAATTCTGTTTACGTTAAACTGAGGTCCTGTCTGCCCTCTCCGATGGACATAAAAAGATTCTGAGACAACATTTCCAAGAAGCGTGGAGAATTTCTCCTGTATTTATCGCCAATATTTATCCCACAATCATCATCAGCAAAAAAAAAATGATCATCTAAATATTCATTTTTGTGGGACCTTGCTGTGCGCAAAATGGCTGCCACTTTTCTGACTTTACAACAGTACTCCTTTGGCTGTAAAGTGCTTCGGGACACCCTGAGGCAATGGAAGGCACTATATAAATGGTTACTAAGTTCTTTCTATCATTTCTGACCGTGCCATAGGTACACAGTAAAGTTGTAACGTAAAATTGAAAGCCTTCAAATATCCATATCGTACAAGGGGTTCCAACATAAGAGCATTGCTAATCATAAAAAGGTCAGAGAATCACTGGCAGTGCAGGAGTTGCACTGCTGGGAGGCAAGGCTCTCCAGGAACTGTGCAGACTCATATAATGACCCCTTATTTCTCCCCTTGCACAGCAATGTGACATCTGACACTAGGGAACAGGCTTTAACTGGAAAAGTGTATTCACTGACAGAACCAATATTCTGTTGTAAATTGACTGTGATGTCCCCGTAGTGGAGGGCACAGCCCTGCAACTGACTGCCCTATTCCCAATGGTCTGTCTAGTAAGGAGGGCATTAATGCCCCAAAACTGCAATGTGAATGAAAGTATTAAGGTCTCCAGTTCTGTTTTGTTCCAATCGCCTGCCGTTTCCACTGCTTTAATATCACCTTTATAATTTTCATTAACACAACGTTTGCTGGAAGGGAAGCATGCAAAAATGTATATGTTTACCTTTAGTGCTTAACCATTCCTTGACAATCCAAAAAAATCATTTACAACTATTGTTCATCGTGTCCGTGCCCTGATGGAACTTTGGAAGGATAAACAAAAATTAGCATGTGCCCCATTATTACAACTGCTCACTGTACAGCGGTGAAATGAAATAAACTGGAATTTCACCAGCGCTTATTACAATTATATTTAGTACCTCATAAAGTACGCAGTTCTACATATTCTTATTTGAGGAAGGGAGGGAGAGAGTAGTCATTAGCAATGTTCCCTCTCAGCTGCATAGCAACCCAGAAGTTCCCACACAGGCCAAGCACAAGTCGGCCAAATTAAGTTACTGTTACAGTACAGGAAAAAATTTACAATGCCCTCACGCTTAAATGAGTAGGCCACACACAACAAAGAAATTTAGAGGGAATGTTAGTCATTACTATCACAAATGAACATCTTTTATCTTGTTAAGATGATGAAGGATTTGCCATTTCCCTTTTTCCACTCTGGCAAATAAAAATTAAGGGCTAATATACGATTGCCTTGCAGCTAATAAAGCCGCTAGGCTGCCGCGCCACACAAATTATCTCATCACTGTCGCATTATTGAAGCTAAGCCAAGTACCTAGCTCTTATAAAGGATTATCTCAATATAGGGTTAAAAGCAGCCCCAAATACTTCCTCTTCCAAAAGGCATTTGGATACAGTACCTCACAATAGACTTATGAGCAAAGTTAGAGCCCATGGAATAAAAGGGACTGTAACAACATGGATATGAAACTGGCTGAGTGACAGGAAACAGAGTAGTGGTTAATGGATGTTTTTCAGGTTGGAGGAAGGTTTGTAATGGAGTTCTCCAGAAGTCAGTGTTGGACCCTTGCTCTTCCTGATATATATTAATGGTGTACAGGACACAAGTTCAAAATTTGCAGATGATATGAAACTTGGAAGCATTGTGAACTGTGAGGAGGGTAGTGTAGAACATCAAAAGGACATAGATAAGTTGGTGCAATGGGCGACAAGTGGCAGATGAAGTTCAAGGCGGAGAAATGTGAAGTGATTCATTTTAGTTGGAAGAACATGGAGAGACAATATAATATAAAGGACACAAATTTATAGGGGCGCACGAGCAGAGGGACATGGGTGTGCATATGCATAAGTCATTGAACATGGCAGGACAGGTTGAAAGAGTGCTTAATAAAGCATACAGTATCCTAGGCTGTGTTATTAGGGGCATAGAGTACAATAGCAAGGAGGTTATGTTGAACCTCTGTAAGACACTAGTCCAGCCTCAGCTGGAGCATTCCGTCCAGTTCTGGGCGCCACATTTTAGGATGTGAAGGCATTAGAGAGAGGACACAAAAGATTCAGGAGAATGGTTCCAGGGATGAGGAACTTCAGTTATGAAGACAGATTGGAGAAGATGGGACTATTTTCCTTGGAGTAGAGAAGGCTGAGAGGAGATTTGATAGATGCATTCAAAATCATGAGGGGTCTGGGCAGAGTAGATAGGGAGAAACTGTTCCCACTCATGAAAGGATCAAGAATGAGAGGGGGATTTAATCCTTTGTTTCTTTCATACTATCACTACCACTCCCTTTGCCTTTGGTTTCATGGCATCTTTGCTATTTAATCTCCCCTGCCCTCTAATCTATCCCTGACCTTCCTTTTCACTCCACCTGCCCCTCTTCTCTTTTTCAACAGCATAAAACTCATCACACTTCTATCTCTCTTCAGTTCGGAAGAAGAGTCATTTTGGACTCAAAATATTAACTTTGGGCAGAATCTTCTATTCGGCGAGCGGGGTCTCACCGACGCATAAAATGATGTGGGGTGATGTCGGGTAGGCATCCCGACGTCACCCCGCATCATTTAGATTTTCAGTTTGGCGGGCACCAGCCAAATCGGCTGCGCACCTGCCGAACTGTCAAAGGCCTATTAAGGCCATTAATAAAGTAATTAACATGATTAATGGACCTGCCCGTCCAACCTTAAGGTTGGCGGGCAGGCCGGGAGCCCAGGCGGGCTTCTGAAAAAACGTGAAACCTCATCCACGGGCAGGATGAGGTTTCATGAGGGTATTAAAATTTTTGTAAAATGTTTAAATAAAAGAAATTGACATGTCCCAGCTCATGTGACAGTGGCACATGAGTGGACATGTCGGTAATTGTTTTACCCTTCTTTTTTGAAATTTTCAAACCAGAGCGGATCTCCCTGGGGCAGCACTTTGCCTCAGGGAGATCCGTGCGCTCTTTCATGCGCATGCGCGAAAGACCTCACTCCCGGCTCAGGGAATCCCTCCCTCCACCCACACAGGGAGTGCACAGCAGCTTCTGGGTGGACGTCATGCTGGGTGGGCCTTAATTGGTCCGCCCACGTAAAATGGCAGCGCGTCCCCGACCAGGGGCACCAATCAAGAACCCGCTCGCTCGCGCCCGCTCACGCACATCCCCCACCGACAGGGCGAAAATGTTGTCCTCTGTTTCTCTCTCACATATGCTGCCAGAACGGCCGAGATTTTCCAGCACTTTCTGTTTTCATTTCAGAACTCCAGTATCCGCAGTATTTTGCTTTTATTTTTGTCTATTCTGAAGTTTGTTTGGCTGAAAATGAAAAAGCCTTCACTACTCAAACTATTCAGCCTTCACTGTAGAAGTTATACAGACTTTTCCTGTTCATTAATTCTTGTTCTTTATTTGTCACAAGTTAGCATTGTATCAAACAGGGTGCATGAAAGCTGCAGTGCACAGATTTACCATGGTGATGTAACTACAGCCAGAACATAGGGCAGAAAATGTTACATAACTAATATCCAATGGTTTAACATTCAACAATTAAGTTAAAACATTGGATTTTTAAGTGAATTTCAGTAAGTTTGTTAACTTTTCTATTTCATTCTAAAAGGTCACAGCTAGATTTAAAGAATTAATACGAGAAGCACAAGATGTGGTCCCAGTCCTGGAATGTCAGACTGAGTCTTAACAGGACATCAGCTTCAGGGGATTGAGGACAAAGGGGAATATATTTGACAGGCATGTTTCTTTTCCTGGAACGAGTCATTCCAAAACATGCTAAGCACAAACTTAAGGATATTTAAGCATGACTAATATTCTTAATCCAGAAAATATAATAATTATTTTATTTAAGCTTAGTACTTATGAATAGGGCTCACTTGGGACTTTATAAGCAACAGACACTGTAATATGTATCATAGACTGCATTTCATTCCACCTAATATAACTGGCATGATATCATTTTTGTATAACAGTCCTAAATGGAAATAATGTTAAAATGTTCATTTTTTTTCCCCATTTTACTCCCAAGGGACCGAACGAGAGCCAGTGATGTCTATAACATGGTCAGTACATTGAGTTCCAGTAGTCACCTCAGTAGCAAAGTTGAAAACATAAGGAAGCATGGATGTGTAAATCGTTATCCAACACATACCTCCTTTCACAGTCCATGAAGTGTTTGGTTATCACTGTCTATACCTACCTTCAAAATCTTCAATCCTATTGTCAACATACGAACATATGAATTAGAAGCAGGAGTAGGCCACTCAGCCCCTCGAACCTGGTCCGCCAGTCAATAAGATCATGGCTGAGTTGATTATAACCACAACCCCATATTTCCGCCTACCCTTGATAACCTTTCACCCCCTTGCTTATCAAGAATCTATCCACCTCTGCCTTAAAAATGTTCAAAGTCTGCTTCCACTGCCTTTTGAGGAAGGGAGTTCCAAAGACTCACGACCCTCTGAGAGAAAAACTTTCTCCTCATCTCTGTCTTAAATGGGCAACCCCTTATTTTTAAACAGTGACCCCTAGTTCTAGATTCTCCCACAAGAGGAAACATCCTCTCCATATCTACCCTGTCAAGATCCCTCAGAATCTTGTTTTAATCAAGTCGCCTCTTACCCTTCTGAGCTCCAGTGGATACAAGCCTAGCCTGTCCAACCTTTCTTCAAAGACAACCCTCTAATTTCTAGTAAACCTTCTCTGAACTGCTTCCAACATATTTACCTCTTTCCTTAAATAAGGAGACCAGCACACAGTATTCCAGATGTGGTCTCACCAATGCCCTTTATAACTGAAGCATAACCTCCCTACTTCTGTATTCAATTCCCTGCACAATGAACTATAACATTCTATTAGCTTTCCTAATTACTTGCTGTACCTGCATACTAGCCTTCTGTGATTCATGTGTTAGGACACCCAGATCTCTCTGCATCTCAGAGCTCTGCAATCTCTCATCATTTAGATAAGATGGACAATTTCACATTTTCCCAGATTATACTCCATTTGCCAGATCTTTACCCACTCACTTAACCTATCTATGTCCCTTTGTAGCTTCCTTATGTCCCCTTCACAACTTATTTTCCTGCCTATATTTGTGTCATCAGCAAATTTAGCGACCATACCTTCTGTCCCTTCATCCAAGTCATTTACATAAATTGTAAAAGGTTGAGGCCCCAGCACTGATCCCTGTGGAACACCACTCATTACATCTTGCCAACCAGAAAAAGACCCATTTATGCCTACTCTCTGTTTCCTATTAGCTAGCCAATCTTCTATCCATGCCAATAAGTTACCCCCCACATCATGAGCTTTTATTTTCCGTAATAACCTTTGATGTGGCACCTTATCAAATGCTTTCTAGAAATCTAAGTACAGTACATCCACTGTTTCCCCTTTATCCACAGCATATGTTACTTCTTTAAAAAGCTCCAATAAATTGGTTAAACATGATTTCCCTTCCACAAAACCATGTTAACTCTGCCTGATTGCCTTGAATTTTTCCAAGTGCCCTGCAATAATGTCTTTAATAATAGTTTCTAACATTTTCCCTATTACAGATGTTAAGCTAACTGACCTGTAGTTTCTTGCTTTCTGTCTCCCTCCCTTTTTGAACAAAGGAGTTACATTTGCTATTTTTCCAATCTCACGGAACCTTCCTCAAATCTAGGGAATTTTGGAACATTAAAACCAACGTATCAACTATCTCACTAGCCACTTCTTTTAAGACCCTAGGATGAAATCCATCAGGACCCAGGGACTTGCCAGCCCGCAACACCAACAATTTGCTCAGTACCACTTCCCTGGTGATTGTAATTTTCTAGAGTTCCTCCCTCCCTTCCATTTCCTGATTTACAGCTATTTCTGGGATGTTACTTGTATCCTCTATGGTGATGACCGATGCAAAACATTATTATTTTCCATTATTAGTTCCCCAGACTCACTTTCTATAGGACCAATGCTTACTTTGTTACTTGTTAAAATATCTATAGAAACTCTTACTATCTGTTTTCATATTTCTAGCTTTCTTTCTCTCAAACTCTAATTTTCCTTCCTTATTAATCCGTTAGTCATTCCTTAATGTTTTTTATATTCTGACCAATCTTCTGACCTACCACCCATCTTTGCACAATTATATACTTTCTCTTCAAGTCTGATACTATCTGTAACTTTTTTAGTTAACCACAGAAGGTGGGTCATCCCCTTGGAATTTTTCTTTCTTGTTGGAATGTATGTATTCTGTGTATTCTGAAATATCCACTTAAATGTCTGCCACTGCATCTCTATTGACCTATCTCTTAACCTCATTTGCCTATTCACTTTGGCTAGCTCTGCTTTCATGCCCTTTTAATTGCCGTTTTTTAAGTTTAAAATACTAGTCTTGGACCTATTCTTCTCTTCCTCAAACTTAATGTAAAATTCAATCATATTATGATCACTGCTACTTAGGGGCACCTTCACTATTATGTCATTAATTAATCCAATCTCATTGCACAATACCAGGTCTAGTACCACCTTCTTTGTGGTTGGTTCCAGAAATAGCTGTTTTAAGAAGCTATCCTGAAAACATTCTATGAACTCCTCATCTAGGCAAACTTTGCCCTTCTGATTTTTCCAGATTAAGATCCCCCATGATTATCGCCTCCTCTTTCTGACAAGCTCCCATTATTCCTTCCTTTATACTCTGCCCTACCATGTGGTTACTGTTGAGGGACCTGTACACCACTCCCACAAGTGACTTCCTGCCTTTACCATTTTTCATCTCTACCCAAACTGCTTCTATATCCTGGTTTCCTGAACTTAGGTCATCCTTCTCTATTATGCTAATACCATCATTAATTATAGAGCCACCCCTCCACCTTTTCCTAGCTTCCTGTCCTTTCTAAATGTCATGTACCCTTCAATATTCAGGTCCTAATCTCTGTCACCCTGCAACCATGTCTCTGTAAGGGCTATCAGATCATTCTTATTTATTTCTATTTGCACTATCAGTTCATTTATTTTGTTTCAAATGCTACATTCATTCAGGTACAGAACCTTTATTTTTGTACTTTTATTATTTTTGTAACCTCTAGCATGATCTGCTGATTTACTCTTCGCATTGTACTCAGTATCCCTTCCTGTCACGGTCTGTTTATCATTGCCCATATTAATACCTTTCTCTCTTGCCTTGATTCTACTCTCTGATTTACCACATCTTCCTAAATTTGATCCCTTGCCCCCGCTATTTAGTTTTAAACCCTCTCTACTCCACTAGTTATGTGGTTCGCCTGAACACCAGCCCCAGCACAGTTCAGGTATAGAGCGTCCTAATGGTACAGCCCCCAATTTCCCCAGCACTGGTGCCAGTGCCCCACAAACCAGAACCCGCTTCTACCACACCAGTCTTTGAGCCACACATTTATTTCTCTAACCATATTTTCCTAATGTCAATTTGCATGTGGCTACGGTAGTAACCCACAGTTTATTACCTTTGAAGTTCTGATTCTTAATTTGGTGCCTAGCTCCTGATACTGACTATGCAGGACCTCTTTCCTTGTCCTGCCTATGTCACTGGTACCTACATGGACCATGACAACTAGATCCTCCCCCTCCCTCTCCAGCCCTGAGTAGATGTCCCGACCCTGGCTCCGGGCAGGCCACACAGCCGACTGGACTCTCGCTCTTTCCTGCAAAGAAAATGTCAAACCCCCTCACTATACTGTCCCCTGCTACCACTGCATTCCTGTTTGCTCCCCCCACCTGAATGGCTTCAAGCAGATAGCTATCCAAACTTTGAAGGAATTAATTAACAAAGCATCAACTGCTTTTGTTGAGAAACTTTGCCACACATTCACAACTGAATGATATGAAAAGTTTTCTTCTAATATCTAATCTCACTTGAGGCTTGTTAAATTTAATAATGTGTCTTCTAGTTCTAATCCCACAGTTTACTCAGATAGCCTGCTTATATTTAGATCTTCACATTTTAAAGACCCAGTGTCCCTCAATTCTTTTTCTCCAAAAGAAGTTAAATTCTGTGAGTTTCCCTTCCTATAAAGTCCTAGAGGTGAGGTGAGAGTGACTGCTCTTGAAATCAAGGCAGCACTTGACCAAGTGTGGTATCAAGGAGCCCTAGCAAAATTAAAGTCAATGGGAATCAGGTAGGAAACTCTCCACTGGTTGGAGTCATAACTAGGACAGTACAAAGGAGGATGGAAGGCTGTGGTTGTTGAAAGCCAATCATCTCAATCCCAGGGTATTGCTGCAGGAGTTCCTCAAGGTAGTGTCCTAGGCCCAACCATCTTCAGCTGCTTCATCAATGACCTTCCCTCCACCACAAGGTCAGAAATGGGATGTTCGCTGATGATTACACAATTTTCAGTAGCATTTGCAATTCCTCAGGCTGCCCACATGCAGCAAGACCTGGATAACATTCAGGCTGGGGCTGATAAGCGACAAGTCACATTTGTGCCATACAACGACCATCTCCAACAAAAGAGAATCTAACCATCTCCCTTTGACATTCAACAGCATTACCATCAGTAAACCCCCCACTATCAACAATCTGGGAGTAACCATTGACCAGAAACTTAACTGGAACAGCCATATAAATACTGTGGCTGAAACAGCAGGTCAGGGATTGGAAATCCTGTGGCGAGTAACTCACCTCCTGACTCCCCAAAACCTGTCCACCATCTACAAGGCACAAGTCAGATGTGGGATTGAAAACCCTCCACTTGCCTAGATGAGCACAGCTCCAACACTCCAGAAACTCGACGCCATTCAGGACAAAGCAGCCAGCTTGATCGGCACCCCATTCATCACCTTAAACATTTACTCCACCATCACCAGTGCTCAGTGGTTTCAGTGTGTACCACCTACACAATGCAGTACAGCAATTTACCAAGGATCCTTCAATTTCACCTTCTAATCCATAACCGCTACCACCCAAAAGAAGAAGGAGAATAGGCACATGAAAATACCACAACCTGCAGTAATAAAAACAGAAAATACTGGAAAAACACAGGTCTGGCAGCATCTGTGGAGAGAGAGAAAAAGTTGATGTTTCGAGTCCATGTGACTCTTCTTCAGAGCTAAAGAGAGGTCGCAATGTGATGGATTTTATATTGTTTATACCGTTGGGGGAGATGACTTCTCAGGGGAAAGCAGCAGGAGCCAAATCCATGGCACCACGGGTGGCTCTGCTGCAAAAGAGGGGAGGAAGAAGAGTGACAGGGCTATAGTGATAGGGGATTCAATAGTAAGGGGAACTGACAGGAATTTCTGCAGTGCAAAAGAGACTCCAGGATGGTATGTTGCCTCCCTGATGCCAGGGTCAAGAATGTCTGGGAGAGGCTGCAGGCATTCTGAAGGGGGAGGGTGTACAGCCAGCGGTCGTGGTACATATTGGTACCAACGACATAGTAAAAAAACTGATGAGGTCCTACAAGCTGAATATAGGGAGTTAGGATGTAAATTAAAAAGTAGGACATTGAAGGTAGTAATCTCAGGATTACTACCAGTGCCACATGCTAGCGAGAGTAGAAATAACAGGATATATCAGATGAATGCGTGTCTGAAGAAATGGTGTAGAGGGGAGGGATTCAGATTCCTGGGACATTGGGACCAGTTCTGGGGAAGGTGGGACCAGTACAAATAGGATGAATTGCTTCTGGGCAGGACCAGGACCAATATCCTCGGGGGGGTGTTTGCTACTGCTGTCGGGGAGGGTTTAAACTAGAATGGCAAGGGGATGGGAACCTGAGCAGGGTGACAGAGGAGGGGGAAACAAGGATAGAAACGAAAGACAGAAAAGTAAGAAGCAAAAGTAGAAGAAAATAGAAAAAAAAAAGGGCGAATAACAAATGGGGTCATAGTGCAAAATAAAGCTAAGGTGGCTAACCTTGGCTAACAAGGTTAAAAAGACAAGTCCAAAGGCTAAAAACAAAAAAATACTGCGGATGCTGGAAATTCAAAACAAAAACAGAATTACCTGGAAAAACTCAGCAGGTCTGGCAGCATCGGCGGAGAAGAAAAGAGTTGACGTTTCGAGTCCTCACGACCCTTCAACAGAGCTGAGTAATATTAGGAGAGGGGTGAAATATAAGCTGGTTTAAGGTGGGGGGGGTGGGGGGAGAGAAGTTGGGGGGTGGGGGGGGTGGTTGTAGGGACAAGCAGTGATAGGAGCAGATAATCAAAAGATGTCACAGATAAAGGAACAAAGAGGTGTTGAAGGTGGTGATATTATCTAAGAAAATGTGCTAATTAAGAATGGATGGCAGGACACTCAAGGTACAGCTCTAGTGGGGGTGGGGTGGAAAGACTGACAGGGCATTACAGGTATAGATTTAAAAATAATGGAAATAGGTGGGAAAAGAAAAATCTAAATAAATTATTGGAAAAAACAAAAGGGAGGGGGAAGAAACGGAAAGGGGGTGGGGATGGACGAGGGAGTTCAAGATCTAAAGTTGTTGAATTCAATATTCAGTCCAGAAGGCTGTAAAGTGCCTAGTCGGAAGATGAGGTGCTGTTCCTCCAGTTTGCGTTGGGCTTCACTGGAACAATACAGCAAGCCAAGGACAGACATGTGGGCAAGAGAGCAGGGTGGAGTGTTAAAATGGCAAGCGACAGGGAGATTTGGGTCTTTCTTGCGGACAGACCGCAGGTGTTCTGCAAAGCGGTCGCCCAGTTTGCGTTTGGTCTCTCCAATGTAGAGGAGACCGCATTGGGAGCAACGAATGCAGTAGACTAAGTTAGGGGAAATGCAAGTGAAATGCTGCTTCACTTGAAATTAGTGTTTGGGCCCTTGGACGGTGAGGAGAGAGGAAGTGAAGGGGCAGGTGTTGCATCCTCTGCGTGGGCATGGGGAGGTGCCATAGGTGGGGGTTGAGGAGTAGGGGGTGATGAAGGAGTGGACCAGGGTGTCCCGGAGGGAACGATCCCTACGGAATGCTGACAGGGGGGGGGTGAAGGGAAGATGTGTTTGATGGTGGCATCATGCTGGAGTTGGCGGAAATGGCGGAGGATGATCCTTTGAATGCGGAGGCTGGTGGGGTGATAAGTGAGGACAAGGGGGACCCTATCACGTTTCTGGGAGGAAGGAGAAGACGTGAGGGCGGATGCGCGGGAGATGGGCCGGACACGGTTGAGGGCCCTGTCAACGACCGTGGGTGGAAAACCTTGGTTAAGGAAGAAGGAGGACATGTCAGAGGAACTGTTTTAGAAGGTAGCATCATCAGAACAGATGCGACGGAGGCGAAGGAACTGAGAGAATGGGATGGAGTCCTTACAGGAAGCAGGGTGTGAGGAGCTGTAGTCGAGGTAGCTGTGGGAGTCGGTAGGCTTGTAATGGATATTGGTGGACAGTCTATCACCAGAAATTGAGACAGAGAGGTCAAGGAAGGGAAGGGAAGTGTCAGAGATGGACCATGTGAAAATGATGGAGGGGTGGAGATTGGAAGCAAAATTAATAAATTTTTCCAGGTCCCGACGACAGCATGAAGCAGCACCAAAGTAATCATCGATGTACCGGAGAAAGAGTTGTGGGAGGGAGCCGGAGTAGGACTGGAACAAGGAATGTTCCACATACCCCATAAAGAGACAGGCATAGCTGGGGCCCATGCGGGTACCCATAGCCACACCTTTTATTTGGAAGAAGTGAGAGGAGTTAAAGGAGAAATTGTTCAGTGTGAGAACAAGTTCAGCCAGATGGAGGAGAGTAGTGGTGGATGGGGATTGTTCGGGCCTCTGTTCAAGGAAGAAGCTAAGGGCCCTCAGACCATCCTGGTGGGGGATAGAGGTGGACAGGGATTGGATGTCCATGGTGAAGAGGAAGCGGTTGGGGCCAGGGAACTGGAAATTGTTGATGTGACGTAAGGTGTCAGAGGAATCACGGATGTAGGTGGGAAGGGACTGGACAAGGGGAGAGAGAAGGGAGTCAAGATAACGAGAAATGAGTTCCGTGGGGCAGTCTAAAGGCTATCTTAATGTGCGGAGAATTCGCAATAAGGTAGATGAATTAACAGCACAAATAGATACAATATAGTTGCAATTATTGAGGCATGGCTGCAGTATGACCAAGGATGGAAACTGAGGGGAGGCAATGTTCAGAGGGCATTTTTATGAGTCAACCACATTGATGCAGGTCTGGAGTCACATGTAAGCCAGGCAATTTCCTTCCCTAAAGGGCATTAGTGAACCAGATGGGTTTTTACAACAATCAACAGTGGTTGTCATTAGACTTTTAATTCCAGGTTTTTTAAAATTCAAATTCTAACATGGTGGGATCTGAACCCAAGTCCCCAGAGTATTATGCTAGGTCTCTGGATTACCAGTCTGGTGACAATACCACTATGCCACTGCCTCCCCTTAAAGGGAGCAGGAATTGAAGGAAATCAGTATTGAAGAAAATCAGTATTAGTAAAAAAATGGTGCTGGAGAAATTAATGAGGTTAAGGCTGAAAAATTCCCAGGGCCTGATAATCTACATCTCAGAGTACTAAAGGAAGTGAAATATTGGATGCATTGGTGATCACCTTCCAAAATTTGAAAGACTCTGGAGCAGTTCCTACAGATTGGAGAGTGGCAAATGTAACTCCACTATTTAAAAAAGGGGGAGAGAAAAAAACAAAGAATTACGGAACAGTTAGCCTAACATCAATAGTGGGGAAAATGCTAGAGTCTATTATAAAAGATGTGGTAACAGAACACTTGGAAAGCATTAATAGGATTAGACAAAGTCAGCATGTGTTTATGAAAGGGAAATCATGCTTAACTAATCTACTGGAGTTTTTTGAGGATGTAACTAGTAGAATAGATAAGGGAGAACCAGTGCATGTGGTGTATTTGGATTTCAAGAAGGCTTTTGATAAAGTCACACATAAGAGGCTAGTGGGCAAAATTAAAGCACATGGGATTTGGGGTTAAAATACTGGCATGGACTGAGAATTGATTGACAGACCGGAAACAGAGAGCAGGAATAAAATGGGTCTTTTTCCGGATGGCAGGCGTTGGTGAACCTTCTAGTGGTGTACCGCAAGGATCAGTGCTTGGGCCCCAGCTATTCACAATTTATATAAATGGCTTGGATGAGGGAACCAAGTTTGCTGAAGGCACAAAACTGGGCGGGGTTGTGAGTTGTGAGGAGGATGCAAGAAGGCTTTAGGGCGATTTAGACAAGTTGTGTGTGTGGGCAAACACATTGCAGATGCAATATAACGTGGATAAGTGTGAAGTTATAAGCTTCAGTGTGAGGAACAGAAAGGCAGAGTATTATTTAAATGGTGATATATTGGGAAATGTGGATGTACAAAGGGATCTAGATGTCCTTGTACACTAGTCAATGAAAGTAAATAGGCAGCAAGCAATTAGGAAGCCAAATGGTATGTTGGCCTTCATTGCAAGAGGATTTGAGTTCAGAAGTAGGGATGTCTTACTGCAGTTATACAGGGCCTTGGTGAGACCACACCTGGAGTATTGTGTGCAGCTTTGGTCTCCCTACCTAAGAAAGGATATACTTGCCATTGAGGGAGTGCAGCGAAGGTTCACTAAGCTGATACCGGGGGTGGCATGACTGTCGTATGAGGAGAGATTGGTTCAACTGGGCCTGTATTCACTAGAGTTTAGAAGAATGAACGTGGATCTGATTGAAACGTATAAAATTCTAACAGGGCTAGACAGACTGGTGCAGGGAGGATGTTTCCCCTGGTTGGGGAGTCTAGAACCAGGGGCCACAGTCTCAGGATACGGGGCAGGCCATTTAGGGCTGAGATGAGGAAACATTTCTTCACTCAGAAGGTGGTCAACCTGTGGAATTCTCTACCAAAGAAGGCTGTGGAGACCGGGTCACTGAGCATTTTCAAGAAAAAAGTTGATAAATTTTTGGATATTAGGGGCATCAAGGGGTATGGAGAGAAAGCAGGAATATGGCATTGAGATAGAGGATCAGCCATGATCACGTTGAATGGTGGAGCAGGCTCGAAGGGCTGAATGGCCTACTCCTGCTCCTCGTTTCTATGTTAAGAGTGGGTGGAGCAGGTGCAGCAAAATAGCTCAGGAGAAATTTGACAAAGATGTCATGGACACAGGACAAACAGAATGTTAATGGTAGTGTTAAAGACTAAAGGTGGTGCTGATAGTGGCATAAAGGTAAGATAGCAGAATGTGTAGCAGAACCACAACCTGCAGGTTCCCTTCCAAGGTACGCATCATCCTGACTTGGAAATGTAAACCCAGATCTTCCGGTCTCTGGATAATTGGAGACCAGACATACATCCAAGGTATGCTATGAGATGCTTCAGAAGTCCCAATGCAATAACTCTGTGGGAATTGCCTGGGAAGTTTGAACTTCTGATTGGCAATTCCCCTGCTCCCAGGAGCCTCCGAAAAAATCTCCAACCCTGAGTTAGAGTCGGAGACTTTGGACAGTTCCGACTTACTTACCTATGTTAGAAATGTTAGACAGGAAGAAGCCATGTCTAACACCTGGGTAACTACACAACCGACCCTCCAGTTACTCACACTGAGCCTCCAACCCCTCTTCAACCCACCTACCCTTCAAACGCCAACTCCAACCTGACTAGCCCCCACTACCCGCATACCCCCTGACCTTCAACTCTCCCCCCAGACCTACCTACTTATCTTACCCACCTTACCCCCTTACCCACTTAACTCACCCACCCTTAACCCTCAACCAATTGCCTTACCTTCCCTAACTCCTCATCCAGCCTGCCCCCTTACACACTTACCTTCTCTCCATACCTTTTCAAAGAAGCTTTGGGACTTTTAAACCCTATACCTGCAGAATATGGCAGCTAGTCCCATAAAAAGGAGGCGTAGTTTGTGCATTGATTCTCTCTGCTGCTCCCTCCAAGGACTCCTGCACTGAGTCGGTTCTGCAGGATCCTCCATCGGAAGATTGCACTGAAAAATCGTAGGAAGCTAAGTGCGTATTTTTTTGTCTGATCAGGGTCAGAAATAGGGACTCCAACCCTGAATGGAAGATCCATAATCCTTCACTGTCTCTGGGTCAGAAATCTGGAACTGCCCCCCTAACAACACTGTGGATGTTCCTACACCGCATGGACTACAGCAATTCAGGAAGGCAGCTCACCACCACCTTCTCAAGGAAAATTAGAAATGGGTAATAAATGCTGGCCTAGCCAGCGACACACAACCTAAGAACTAAAAAAATCAAAATTATCATTGTCGCTCTTCTGTGAACACTTTGTAACACTTCAATAAATTGTTGGAGGTATACTGCCTAGAAGTACATCCACAATGTTCCAACTATAAGTTTCATTCAATTTATAGTCTAATGCCCTCAAAATAATTCTTATAATTTGATTAACTAGTTGGTAATGACTTCATATTGACTGGAAACTTTCAATGAACAATCAATATCTACACCCAAATCCTTCTCCTTTACGTCTTTTCTAATTTATTTAGTGCTGCCAAAATTTCTAAGCACTGAGCCTGTTTACTGATGTCAACATTCCCAACCTTTCCATGCATAGATCTTTACTGCCGTAAACATCTCCACATTTTTAGTGGCATAATTGTTATGTGCTGCCGGCATCTGCAAACATTTGGCACATATATGTTCAGTCCACCAACTTTTTCAGCATTTCACATAGGTATAATTCCATCAACATTCCCAACCTTTCATTGCATCTAAGTTCAGTGCAGTCAACATTATCAGTTCTGCCGAAGGGCCATGAAGGCTCGAAACGTTAACTGATTTCTTCTCCGCCATTGCTGCCAGACTTGCTGAGTTTTTCCAGGTAATTCTGTTTTTGTTTTGGATTTCCAGCATCCGCAGTAGCTTTTTGTTTTTATCAATTCACTTGTTGTTGTTGTTGCAATGTAATTGCTGTTTTTTCAAACGTTTGCAGTTCATGCAGAGGGCTTAAACATAGCTTTCCATATGTTTAAATTTCCTGCATTAATTTCAAGAATTAAACGAACTTAGACAAATTGCAGGAACCAGGGATGAATTGCAAATGTTGGCATTATTTTATAATTATCTACATTAATTAATTAATCTTGGCCATCTGTATTCTTGATCCAGGTTTTTTAAAATGATACATATTTTCCAATTTGTTTTTTTCAATTACATCTGTTTACTTGGACCTGGTGGTGACATGTTCTCTTTATGGTAATAAGGTTAGGAATATAAGAAGAGACAGGAGCAGAAAAGAACATTTTGGTCAGACCAGTTCCAGAGATGAAAATCAAAATACTCACTTCCCTTCCACATCTATCCCCTAATTATTTTTGCCAAATGCACGTCCAACTCCCTTATGAAGTTACTGATGTTATCAATCTCAATCGCTTCCTTGGGCAATCATTCACCTCATACTTGTATCTGATCTGTCCATTCCCTTTTCTGAGCTTCATCCCATACGTGTTTGTCATTTTCAGGTCAATACTTTCTCAAGTTCAACTTGTTGATACCTTTAAGAATCTTAAACATTTCAGTAAGATCCCTTCTGTCTTCTCTGGAGTAAACAAACTTGGCTTGTGTAATCTCAGAATCACAGAATCTTTACAGTCCAGAAGGAGGCCATTTAGCCCATCGAGTTTGCACTGGCTCTCTCAAATTGCATTCTACCTAGTCCCACTCCCCTGTCTTATCCCCGTAACCTTGCACATTCTTTCTTTTCAGATAGCAATCCAATTCCCTTTTGAATACCTCGATCGAACCTGCCTCCACTGCCCTTTCAGGAAGTTCATTCACCATCTGGGTGAAAAAGTTTTCCTCACATCACTTCTACTCCCTTTGTCAATTATTTTGATTCTGTGCCCTCTAGTTCTTGATACACTCTTGAGTAGGAACAGTTTCTCACTATTTACCCTGTCCATATCCTGCAGGATCTTGAATACCTCTATCAAGTCTCCTCTCAGCCTTCTTTTCTCCAAGGAAATCTCTCCAATCTACCCTCATAGCTGCCAGACCTGCTGAGTTTTACCAACACTTTCTGTTTTTATTGCAGATCTCCAGCATCCACAGTATTTTGTTTTAATTTTAGTATTCTACTATCTCTTCACAAAAAGATAAAATGTAGAACTTTAAAAGTTGAGTTTGTGTAGACCTGCACCAAAAAACAGAATCAAAGGATAACCTAGTTAATATTTGTTGCTTGATTTTAAAGAACTGATGACTGGGGACTAAAGTGCTAAGATATTATTATTAATTGATACTGCTAACCATCCTCCATTTTTTCCTTCCCTATCTCTCCTGAAAGCTTTATATCCAGTGTTATGATCCCAGCTGAGGTTACCCTGGACAAAACTTTTATTTTGTTTGTTTAGGTATGTGGTGAGTAGCTACTCAACAGAGTTACGGGAGTCAGCTGATGAACTTTTAGCAAAACATAAATAAATTATTAAACAAGAAAAGATGAACTTTATTACAATACTCTTTCACCCACAGCTATACCTTTGCAGATATATACAGATTTGTAAGGATAGTTCAAGTTACAGGAGCTATCTTATATTTAATGTCCACAGTAAGTACACAGTCCATGCAAACTTATGGTGACCTGTGGTCAGGCACACCACACTCTGAAACCAAGTGAAAGGTGCCACCTCAACCAGATGCTATGCATCTCTCCTCAACTCACCCCCAGGTGCTTGTCACACCGTGGGCCAACCAGTCTCTCTGAATTCCATCTTTCACACGAAGGATTCCAATCTCCACACTCCAAGACCTTGCCTTGGAATCTTCTCCCAAACCGACGCTTTCTCTCAGACGCCTTCAGGTTCACCTCCAGGGTTTTGAACTCTCTTTCTAATGTTCCTCTCCCCTGGATCACCACATGCACTCAAGCTGTCTTCCACTCACTCTCTCTCACCGACTCACGTTAACAGTACCACTGATTCACAGGCCTTCAGTTGTCTCTTTGGACCTTCTTGCCTCTTGCAAGCTGTTCTCGTTTTAAATCTGCTTTCTGCAGCTTTTGTCTCTTTACGTCTGCAGCTTGAAGCCTATCTCTCTGCCCCTCACTCTTAACTTCACTTAACAGGACCTTTTCCAAGTTCCTATCCTTCCTTTGACTAGAAGCTATTCTTGGGACTTTTCTTCCGCTCTCCTGGATTTTTGGGATCTTTTCTTTAGCTTAGGACTGGCTATCTGGTCCCTTTGCTCCAGTCTCTTGTGGCAGTAAATTCAAAGCCAGCTGAACTCCAATAGCTTCCAAAATCAGACTACTGTTTTTCTTCTTCTGTGCATGTCTGTGGAAGGGACCTGCCTTTCTGGACCCCTGTTGCTAGGCAACAGCCCAATTCTTCCACTCTTGTTTGTTTACTTAACTTCTTAAGTCGTAAACTCTCATTAGAAATGTAAGTATCTTTTTAAAGTGAAACTACCATTCCATTTGATCTTTCTTAACACACAGATACAGAAATACAAATCAAACTTAAACTTTAAAGCTAAAACTCATTCCTAACACCCACAGATACCAATATAACTTACTTAAACTCTCTCTATTTCTTAACACCAGAAATATCTAATGGTGAATTCTGACCAACTGCAGCCAAATTTCTGTGTTTGTTTATTCATGGAATGTCAACTCAGCCCACTCTCTTGCTTTCTCCCATTAGCCACCATATAAGATTAAGCCCTCCCCTGCAGCTCTAGTTAACCTCCCTGCAGGAATATTGGGTCTAGTTCTGCTCAGGTGTACGTCACCTCATTAGTATTGCGTCGACTTCCATTAACTGTACTCAGCTCCCATGCATTATCCATGTGTAATTCTCAAAGATGGTACATGTTACCAATTCACTTTTTTTGTAGTTCATAGGAACATAAGGATCAGCAGTAGCAGAAAAACAAGGCTGCCGATCTGACTGGTCCCAAAAATTAATACCTCCCAATTGTCCGTTCCCTCAGATATAAGAACATAATGGCATAAGAAACAGGGATTAGACCATATGCCCCTTTAGGTCTGCTCCATCTTTCACTAAGATCATGGCTGATCTACCTCAAATCTGCCTTGCTGCAATAACCCCATATCCCTTGATTCACTTAGTATTCAGGATTGATTCAGCCAGTTTGCCGATCAAAGATATCCACTTTTCACCCAAAGATGCAGAGTGTCCATAAGAAAATCTAACCTGGAAATGTTATTTGTAAGTTGCAGTCTTAATTTTTTCTGGTAATTACTTCAGCAAGGTGCAAAGCACTTGCTTTTGCTTAGGGACAGCAAGACATTAATCCTATTAAATATTGAGCATTTCAGAATGATTTAAAATGCAAAGCTCCATTCATCATTTGTGAAATTACAAATGAAAAGCTTTAACTAGAAAAATTATATTACACCATCAGCAGCAAAACTTTAATTGAAAAAAGCAGAAAAAGAAATCACCCTTTACTTAAAAATCCTGAGAATGAAATATTAGGCAGATACTCAGAAATCAGTGTCTAATTATATGTCAAAATCTGTAGATTAAAATGATACATCAACTTTATCATGACTTTTTTTAAATTAGAAAAAAGGTTTTTATTCAGCACTGACATTGAAAACACATAAAGGACATGTCACAGTACAGTGCTAAGAATAAGGTGATACATAGGGAACATTAAGTATTTGATGTGTAATACATGCTGAGTGCTAAACGCTGATGGAAAACTGAAGTTATCTGTGTATACGTTCAGACCACTATATACACTGCAGCAGTATTCTGAGACTTTATCACCAAAACCACTGCTTAACCCCTAAATCTGACTGAAATTTGCTTTCATTACTGTCACAGTGCCAGGGATTGAATCTCAGATAGCTTAAAACAAACAGAACACCAGTCGTCATCAGAAAGACATTTAAACTACTAGGAGAAAGTCTGAAATAAAAACATAAAATGCCGGAAATGCTCAGCAGATCAGGAAGCATCTGTGAAGAGAAACAGAATTAATGGGCTGAATTTTAGCTGGGTCAGAGTCCTATCCCCCGACGCACAAGCAGGGGCAAGCCTGCCCCCGCTTGCTGGCTCAACCCATAGCCATTCAATGGCTATGGCTATTGGGCCGTTAATTGGCTTGAAGAGAGGCCTCTGATCCATCGGGGAGAAAGACCTGGATCCAAGTGTGGACAGCCAATCAAGTGGCTGGCAGCTCTCTGATCCCAGCAGCGCCACCAGGAGCAGTGGCCACAGCTAGGGCTGCAGCAACTCACCGAGGAAAGCATCCTGCAATGGAGCCCGGACATGAAGGTAAGTCCAGGGTCTCACTGGGACCACGATTGCAGGCCCCAGCGAGAGAAGGGGGGGTGGGGGCAATACCTTGTGGGGAAGGGCCTCTCAGGGACACAGGGGGCCCGACAAAGAGGCTCTTCTCCATCTTGCCCAGCCCACCAGTCCTCCAGCTTGAAGGGTGGACAGTTGGCACCGGCCTCCCCCATATTAAGGGTCTCAATTAACATTTGCACACACAAGTCCCAGGCTATGACCATCTCAAACAAGAGAGAGTCTAACCATCTCCCTTTGACATTCAATGTCATTACCATCGCTGAATTCCCCACCATCAACATCCTGGGTGTTAGCATGAACCAGAAACTGAACTGGACTAGCCTTATAAATACTGTGACTACAAAAGCAGGTCAGAGGCTATGAATCCTGTGGCGAGTAACTCACCTCCTGACTCCCCAAAGCCTGTCCACCATCTACAAGGCACAAGTCAGGAGTTTGATGGAATATTCTCCACTTGCCTGGATGAATGCAGCTCCCACAACACTCAAGAAGCTCGACACCATTCAGGACAACAGCCCACTTGATTGACACCATATCCACCACCTTAAACATTCACTCCCTCCACCTTCCTGATGCACAGTGGCAGCAGTGTGTGCCATCTACAAGAGGCACTGCAGAAACCCATCAAGGCTCCTTCGACAGCACTTTCAAAAGCCAAAATCTCTACCTCCTAGCAGGACAAAGGCAGCAGATGGATGGGAACACCACCACCTGCAAGTTCCCCTCCAAGTCACACAACATACCTTTCCAGCACAGGTTAATGTACTATGCAAACCAAATACTTAGATGTCAAACAAATAATATCTTTTCCTTCTCGGTGTAGGTAGTTGCTTTTCTTGTATACAGGAATAGATGGAAAATGATTGCTGTTTCCCAGGCCAAAACACCAACAGATGACTGACGTGAGTGTTGTTTAATTATGTCATTCACTGCTACCTTTTTGAAATGATTGTCTCTACATCTTATGTTATAGTTTCTCTTCTTCCCGTTGAGAATGAAATAAAGTATCATTCCAACGAGGCCAACATGACGTGAGCTACACAAAAAAAAATGTTAACTTTCAACATCTTTTATATACAAATTTTAAAAGGCCTAAATTTGTTTCATATATGTGACCTTTATCCACACGGAATAAAACAGGCATAATCACTTGGCAATTTTCAAACATAATTATCAACCCTTGAATGAAGAAGATTTCCTTTCTCATGGATGATGTATAAAGTTTCTTGATTCATCGAATATCCTATTGCTACAAATTATTTTTCCTTTTTAAAAATCATTTTGCTCCTTTTTTAAGTTATTTTCCACTATTTTGGTTTCCTCCTGCACTATTTGCATCTCTCAATTTAACAGGAGCACAGCACACCAGCTCCTATACCTTCTTCAATATTCTACCATTATACAGCCATTAGCAGCTAAACAATGGCCAACACTGATGTGCAAAGCAATTTCCTTACCTCTACATGAAACGTTTCAGACTGAGCCTAAGCAAGATGAACAACTTGGAAAATGGTAAATGTGGACCTGAGCTTTAAAACTCAATGGCATAATGTATTGGTGTGCAAATTATTTACACACTAGTGAATTTTGTCCTGAAGCTATTAATGTATATATTATTGGAAAATATTTTTCTTTTAAAATAGAGGTTTAGTCTGTGGGTGTGTCTTAATTGGATTAAAGCCAGCTGGTCTGGGTGCTTTGATGGGTACTAGTTTTGATATGTAAGAGAGATAGCGTGCATTTGCATTTTTTTGAATAGAGCATTCAAGAAGTGGGGTGAATTCTGGCACCCAAGCGAGCAGAGACCACGCAATATGTTTACATTGCTAATAAAATTGGTACAATGAAAGGGGTTTTATTGTTAGAACAGGTTGGTGATACAATGAGAATTTACATTCAATAAGCGGTGCTAGGTATAACTTCAACAGTTTTGTGTGTGTAGAGCAGAGGCAATGTGAGATCAAAAGCAGCTGTAAGCCTCCACAGGAACCAAAGTGAAAAGAACCTCAATTTGAATTCGTAATGTGAAATTGCTTTGCCTGGTGTCTGGTTAAGTCTATGGGTTGCTGTTGCCTTAATGGAGATTAGTTTGGGAATTTGTTAAAAGTTATTATAGTAGCAACTTGTAGCCATGTGTATATAGTTAACTTGTGTAAATTAATAAAACGTTTCATTAAGCTTAATATAAAACTTCCCGAGAACTGGTGGTATGATTCCTGAATTTAGAGTCCGATCTCAAACATGACACTTAAAATTATAGGTTATGACAGTTGTTTAAAGTTTCCAGCTGGGATTTTTAAATAACTCAGCTGTACCAACTGCACAGACATAACAATTTGGAACATGTTATATTTTGGAAGTTCAGGAGTCTGATAACATTATTATTTGCCTTTTGAATCAAAGGCCAAATATCTACCATTATATAGTTACAGTTTGGCAATATAAACATACAAACTAGGTTTTTCTGAAGTGGAACAAAAATCTTGAATCTCAATTTCACTTCTACAGTCTGCAATTGGGCGGACGGCCATCAGCTTCAAAATGGGATATAGTTAAAAATTCTCCTGGTCTTTATTCTGTATTCTACTCAAAAACGAAATTGCTTCCCAAGTTGTTGGTAGAGTCCAGTTATATCATTGTGAATCATATTCTCCCTTATACATGTTGTTGATTATGATAGCAACCACTTAACAAAAATGGCACTTGTGGAATAAAAATATTTTTTCACTGAAAGGGGGGCTTTATACTACAGTTGAATTGGCACCAGAGCATAAAAGTAAAATTGTGCGAATGCTGGAAATCTGCAATAAAAACAGAAAACGCTGGAAAGACTCAGCAGGTCTGGCAGCATCTGTGGAGAGAGAAACAGAGTTAATGTTTCGAGTCCATATGAATCTTCTTCAGAGCTAAAGAGAAGTAGTAATGTGATAGGTTTTTATACTGTTTACAAGGGGGTGGGACAGGTGGAACGAGATATAAGGTCGGGGATAGGTGACAGCTAAGGAGAGACTGACAAGGATGTCAGAGACACAAGACAAAGGGAGTGTTAATGTTAGTGGTAATGAGTAAAGAAGGTGCTGATGGTGGCATAAAGGTAAGAAAGCAGAAGGTGTTAATATTAGAACAAGGGTCAGCGCTCTGTGAAAGCAAAGCACAAAACAAGTGACAGATGGCCCTGTGGGGGGGAGGGGGTGTTGGGGAAAAGGATATAAAAATGAAAAAATCATTAACTATAAAAAATAAATAAATAAATAAAAATTGGATTAAAAAAGGAGTCAAGAGGGAGGTGCGAGTTCATGATCTGAAGTTGTTGAGCTCAATGTTAAATCCAGAAGGCTGTAAAGTGCCTAATCGGAAGATGAGGTGCTATTCCTCCAATTTGCATTGAGCTTCACTGGAACATTGCAGCAGGCCAAGGGCGGATATGTGGGCATGAGAATCACAGAATCACACAGTGCAGAAGAGGCCCTTCGGCCCATCGAGTCTGCACTGACACGTGAGAAACACCTGACCTACCTACCTAATCCCATTTACCAACACTTGACCCGTAGCCTTGAATGTTATGACATGCCAAGTGCACATCCAGGTACTTTTTAAAGGATGTGAGGCAACCCACCTCCACCACCCTCCCAGGCAGTGCATTCCAGACCATCACCACCATCTGGGTAAAAAAGTTTTTCCTCACATCCCCCCTAAACCTCCTGCCCCTCACCTTAAACTTATGTCCCCTTGTGACTGAACCTTCAACTAAGGGGAACAGCTGCTCCCTATCCACCCTGCCCATGCCCCTTATAATCTTGTACACCTCGATCAGGTTGCCCCTCAGTCTTCTCTGCTCCAACGAAAACAACCCAAGTCTATCCAACCTCTCTTCTTAACTTAAATGTTTCATCCCAGGCAACATCCTGGTGAATCTCCTCTGCACCCCCTCCAGTGCAATCACATCCTTCCTATAATGTGGCAACCAGAACTGCACACAGTACTCCAGCTGTGGCCTCACCAAGGTTCTATACAACTCCAACATGGCCTCCCTACTTTTGTAATCTATGCCTCGATTGATAACGGCAAGTGCCCCATATGCCTTTTTCACCACCCCACTAACATGCCCCTCCGCCTTCAGAGATCTATGGACACACACGCCAAAGTCCCTTTGTTCCTCAGAACTTCCTAATGTCATGCCATTCATTGAATACTTCCTTGTCAAATTACTCCTTCCAAAGTGTATCACCTCACACTTTTCAGGGTTAAATTCCATCTGCCACTTATCTGCCCATTTGACCATCCTGTCTATATCTTCCTGTAGCCCAAGACACTCAACCTCACTGTTAACCACCAGATCAATCTTTGTGTCATCTGCAAGCTTGCTAATCCTACCCCCCACATAGTCATCTATGTCATTTATATAAATGACAAATAATAGGGAACCGAGCACAGATCCCTGTGGTACTGGCTTCCAGTCACTAAAGTATCCTTCTGTCATCACCCTCTGTCTCCTACAACTAAGCCAATTTTGAATCCACCTTATCAAATTACCCTGTATCCCATGTGCATTTGCCTTCTTTATAAGTCTCCCATGTGGGACCTTGTCAAAGGCTTTGCTGAAATCCATATAAACTACATCAACTATACTACCCTCATCTACACACCTGGTCACCTCCTCAAAAACTCCAGAGAGCAGGGTGGTCTGTTGAAATGGCAAGTGACATGAATCTTACTCCATCAGCTGCACTCCATAGTTTAAGTGGCCCAGACTCCAGGAACCAATAGCAATGTAGACTTATGAAAATGTGGGTTCTACAATTCTGCTGTAGGGTTGAGAGAGCTGGTTTCAGTAACATAAACATAGGAATGTGGCCCCTTTCAATGTGTCCCTGCACTAAAATCAGAGGCTGAGAGGAAAGGCAGTAGACTGGTGCAGAGAGATCCCTTCCCAAAGCAGAATCAATGTCAGCTCGTCTGTGGCTGAAACCCTCATCTATGCTTTTGTCACCTCCAGGCTTAACTATTCTAATGCTCTCCTGGCTGGCCTCCTGTCTACCGCCCTCTGTAAACTTGAGCTCACCCAAACACTGCTGCCTGTGCTCTAACTCTAGGCACTAGGTGAATGGCTTCTTCAAAGAATTGGCATAGACACAATGGGCTGAATGGCCTCCTTCTGTGCTGTAACTATTCTATGATTTTAATTCGTACCAAGTCCCTTTCACCAATCACTCCTGTGCTCACTTACCTACATTGGCTCCTGGTCCAGAAATTTAAAATTTCTTATTGTTGTGTTCAATCCCCCTATGGCTTTACCCTTCTCCAATCTCTGTAACCTCCTGCAGCTCCACAATGCTCTGAAATCTCTGTCCTCTGTCAATTCTGGCTTCTTGCACATTGTAGAAATCGTTTGCTCCACTGTTGGGGTTGTGCCTGGGTCTGGGCCTTAGGCTCAGGAATTTCCTACCTAAACATCACTCAGCCTCTCTCCTCCTTTAAGTCAATCCTTAAAATCTACCTCTTCAACCAAGCCCTAATATCTCTCTATGTACCTGTCAAATTTTTCTGATTAAAAATTCTCCTGTGAAATGTCACGGTAGTTTTTATTATGCTAAAGTGCTATATAAACATAATTTGTGGTTGTTGTAAAATCTTGTATAAGCAACATAGGCCTGTGAGCAGCTCCTATGCCCACTCTCTCGATCTGAGGTCCTGTGTGACGTGTGATACAAAAGTAAATGTCTTCAAATCAAAAAGAAAAGCAAAAGCAGGGAAATCCCTTAAAACTGCGATACAGGTTGTCTCCATGGGTTAAATTTACTTCCATCTACGAAAGTAAATTTAACATCCTCCAAATGTATAAAATTAATAAACGTGGTTGGGTGCCACGATGAGCTATGATCAATAGCAACTTTTAAATGCTTAACTATACCAGCTAGGCAAACCACAATGTTTTAATTACTTCACTGTGGAAGACAATTCAAGTTTAGATGAATGCAGTTGATTTATGATAGCTTCTAGGCATGAGGTTAGCTGTGAAGATGGTTACATAACCACTTATTATTTACCATGAACCAACAGACATCTCTGTTGCACAATTAAATGAAGCCTTTGTGTCAAGCTCTGAAGTATAATTGCAGACTATTTAATAAAGTGCCAACTGCACAGGAGAAGCTGGAGGATGAGGGACCAAAATAAACTAATTTAAGTGTAATTTATGGACAGGCCAGACAGTGCTAAATGCTGGTTGGAAATCATAAATCTAACCTACCAGTTCTTAGAACATGAGAAACCAAGTTTGGATGTTGCTGCCTATTTTTTGGTGGGGGGAGGGAGGCAGGGAAGAGGGTATTCTAATCTCTAACACTGCGAGGAATACTCGGGGGCGTGAGGCCTCACAGTTCACCAAGCCTCTTTGTGTCACGTCTATTTAACTCTTATTAATATAGTTATATCTTAAAAAAAAACAGCAGGCAACGGATGAACCCATCTGCCTCGGCGCTTCTCTCTAGCTGCTCCATTTAGCGGCCACTTGGGTCAATTCAGAGCCTGAGGGCAAATCCCTGCTGTCACTCCCCACCCTCTGTACACGTCAAAAACAAAATACCGAGCACAACAGGCGAGGGTGGGAATGACGATGAGATGTTTACCTGACGCAGTTACTTTTTCTTCAGTTTTGCTGTCCATTTGAGCAATATAACACAGCGAAAGGGGGCGGGAGAGGGGGGAGAATGCAGAGTTAATGAACATGAATGGGATGTGAAATGACAAAGCAAAAGAAGGCATCTTTTGGATGTACCTTACTTTACTGGGACAGCGGCTCCTCGCCGTGGAAATATTGATGGGCACTTACTTCAGCATTGCACAATCGCATTTCTTCCTGCCATGATTTGCTGCTTAAGGGTTAGTGGTTTATAAAGGAGGCAGTGGAGTGGGGGGGTTTACCCGGTGCCCGGTCGTGGACAGCAGCTCGCTCTCCTCCACTGCACACAGCGTGCCGTCTGCGGGACAGTGCAGCTAGTGTAGAGTACCTATGTGATATTCCCCTAGGATTATACAGGCAGCATATAATGTGGCTGGCGTTTACCGTATTTAAGATTTTTGCTCAGTACAACATATCTAAAGGAGTAGATTATCCTAGATTTTGTACCCATTCATGTAGCTAATGGGTGGAAAATGTGATCCTTTTATTTACAATCTATAGTATTCAGGATATGCAATATTAAAAAGTGTCCGATGGATACGTTGTGGCTATGGACAACATGCAATTGTAACCAAGGCTGAGGAGTTACAAATATTAAGAAACTTGAGAAGTTAGGGAATAAAACAAGGTTGCAGGAAATGTGTTATTTTTTTTTAAACCCCTGAAAATGCTGGAAATGTTCAGTAGGTCAGATAGCATCTGTGGAGGGAATGGACAGCTTAAAGTTTCAGATGTGAATTCTTAGTTTGAATTGGAAAATAACTACTGCTGAACAACATTTAAAAAGAAAAAAACTGAGCAATTATTAAATGACTGGTGATATTAGAATGAAACAGTGGAGCCATATGAGTTATCCTGAGATTTCACTCATTCCACATCCCATTTGAACAAGTTTTAATTGGGTCTGTATAAACGAATTAAAATCTCACTTTATTAGAAATATTCAGCAGCTGTTTAATGCTTTAATACTATGATTCAGCAGGGAAATTGATAGGGCTTCCTCACAACTGTAAACTTCCATAGCGTTTATCCTAGCCAACTCTTCTCAAACTCCTTCCTAACACATAGTTAGAAGTGTGCACATGACTTGTTTCAAGACTTCTGCTAATGCTACTGTGGAAGCAAGCTTCAGGGCAAAATTCCTTTTATTGGAGTAAGAATGCCTGCTTTAATCGAAAAGTGACTAACAAATTCACAGTCAGTAATTGCGCTTTAATGTGTAAGTTCCTGGCTCAGGAACAATGGGAAAACACAGACATTCGCTTACGTAATTAAAGGTGGAAATTCACCCTTCAGTTATGTGAAAAGCATTGTGATGACATCTTCCAAATCCTTTCCCCTCAAACATATCTAATTTCCATTCTCTCTGACTGATGGCCAATTTAGAAACGAAAGAGTGCCGCAGATCACTGGATTGTGTTATACAGCAGTCTTGGTTGTATTTTCAGTTTTATAACACCGTCATTCAGCAACTCACAATGTTAATATTCATCCTGGTTATAACATTTTGAAATTATACCACACTGATCTATTTCAGACAATGGGCGCAGGTAAGGGCAGTCCTTCTGACATTTGATTTCACTCTTCAGAAATTACCATTTTCCTATGTGTCCTTGTTCTAATTGACTCCAGGCCTCAGCCTTCCTTCCCTCCTGTCCCAACCATTAAACATCCATTGTACAAAGCAAATACTTCCTGATATCTGCCCTATACAACCCTAGATTTTGATTATTTTGCTGATAACTGCAGTAATTGAAGTTCGGCACAGATATAGACTGCAGTTTTAATTAAACTCACTTTAAAGCTCAAACTCTTTAGGTCAGTTAACATTTGCAGAAAAGTGGATCATTCGTCAGTTTATCCCGATCCTATGGTTGAACACTGAACAAAAAAATTAACCAGTAGTCATTGCACACTAAATGAAGCCAAATTCATGCTTCTCTTTTCCCCCAACCCCTAAATAGATTCACCATTTGCACAGCATTTAAGACCTAAACAAATTTCAAGGTTTGCTTTCAGTAGTGCAACATTTGATAACCATTTTCTATAAAGCAAGAGTTGAACAAGTAGGTCCAATGGGACAGTGAAATGCAGTGTCAGGGTGGTAACTCAGCAGTCTCACTCTTACATTTCACCACAATGAACTTTCCAATATTAGCTAAGTTACAGGGGTGAGTGGATATGAAGTACTTTCCCACAGCATGGTGGGTATATATCACAGAATCACACAGTGCAGAAGAGGTCCTTTGGCCCATCGAGTCTGCACCGACATGTAAGAAACACCTGACCTACCTGCCTAATCCCATTTACCAGCACTTGGCCCATAGCCTTGAATGTTATGACATGCCAAGTGCTCATCCAGGTACTTTCTAAAGGATGTGAGGTAACCCGCCTCCACCATCCTCCCAAGCAGTGCATTCCAGACCGTCACCACCCTCTGGGTAAAAAAGTTTTTCCTCACATCCCCCCTAAACCTCCTGCCCCTCACCTTGAACTTATGTCCCCTCGTGACTGACGCTTCAACTAAGGGGAGCAGCTGCTCCTTATCCACCCTGCCCATGCCCCTCATAATCTTGTACACCTCGATCAGGTCGCCCCTCAGTCTTCTCTGCTCTTTATCATAAGCTTCTGTACAAGATATCAGGATGAGGGGTTTTATTTTTGAGAAACATAAGAAACTGAACTCTGTTTTCAACAGAGATCTGAAAAAGTTGTTCAAAATTGAGAAATTTGGTATTAGAAGTATTACTTCTGCTGGTCATCGAGACAGGGAATACATTTAAAATCAGAACAAATGGAGAAATTAAAATTATATCTGTACACATAGGTTGTTAGAAAATGGATTGCCAGTAAAGTGCTAAAAGAAAATGCATAATAGCTTTTTAAAGGGAAACAAATAAATATTAGAAGAAACATTTAAAATGTATGGTAAAGAGTAGGCCAATGGGGTGAAGTGGCTACCTCTTTCAGAGAGCCTGGACAGGTGCACTCAAATGGTCTCCTTCTATGCTGTAAAATTCTATGATTTTACATATAACAGTTGCACATTTTTGCAACTGACTCAGTACAGCAGGTCTGGAAAGAGACCACAACACCTCCCCTCATAGAATAAAAGCCACCTTGTTTTTACCAAAGAACTATAAAGTGGTGATACTGGGGACCTATAATTATCCAAATATCAATTGGGAAGATGTTAGAGTAAAGGGTAAGGAGGAGGAGGAATTTATGAACTGTGTTCAGGAGAATTTGCTTGAACAGTATGTTCTCATCCCAACTACAAAGGAGGCATTGCTGGATCTGGGAAATGAGGTGGGACAAGAGAATCAAGTCTGTGGGAAAACACTTAGGTAATCATCATTAGGTAGGCAACGTGATTGTTGTATCATAAGGTTTAGATTATCAAGGGAGAAGAGCATGAAACAATCTAAAGTAGAACTCCTAAATTGGGACGAGAAGGGACCTTGGAAAATGGAACCAGATACTGACAGGAAAAACCGTAATGTAAAAATGGGTGACCTTTAAGGAAGAGATGCTTCAGGTACAGGCTAGGTACATTCCAACAAGGGTGAAAGGTAAGGGAGCCAAAAACAGTGTTCCTTGGATGATGGGAGATAGCGACTATGATGAAACAAAAACGGTATATGATGCAGGTCAGGTGAGTTCTTTAAGTGTAAACCAGGTCAAATGCAGTAGGTTTAGAGGGGAGGTGAAAAGGAAAATAAGGCTGGCAAAGAGTATGAGAATAGAATGGCAGTCAACGTAAAAGAGAACCCAAAAATCTTCCAGTATATAAATAGCAAGTGGGTAGTAAGAGGTGGGGTGGATCCTATCAGGGACAAAGACTAAAATATGCTTCGAGGTGCAGGGCAAGGCTAGAATACTTAGAGTTTGTTGAATCGGTGTTCACAAAAAGAATTTGACAAAATATTGGTAGAAGCGGTGATAGTGGAGGCAACGTATAATGTGAAAATTGAAAGGGAGGTGGTACTTTTAAGACTGGCTATGCTAAATCACATGGTCCTGATGGCTTGCATCTTAGGTTGCTAAAGGAAGTGGGGATGGAGATAGCAGAAGGGCTTGCCTTAATATTCAAGTTTCCCTAGATATTGGGGAGGTACCAGAGGGTTGGAACAGTGACAAATGTAACCCCCTTATTCAAGGGTACAAGGACAGTCCTTCCAACTACAGTTCGTCAAGTGAATTATCAGGTCAAATACAATAGGCGGAGATGGGAGGTGAGGATGAAAATGTGACTGGCAAAGAGAGTGGGTAACATTTTGGAATCCTTTATCAGAAAAAAAGTAACTGGCACTTAGAAAAGTTTGAGTTAATTAAGGAGAGTCAGCACAGATTCTTAAAAGAGAGATTGTGCTTAACTAATTTATTTTTTTGACAAGGTAACAGAAGGTTGATGAAGGAAATGCAATGGATGTTGTCTATATGAATTTTAAGAAAGCATAAGGTACCACACAAAAGGCTGGTTAACAAAATTAAAGCTTATGGCATAGGAAGGCGAGTGTGCAATTCGATTTTTAAAAAATGGCTTAAGGACAGAAAGCAGTGAGTCATGGTAGATGTTTCTTTTTGAACTGGAGGGTGGTAGACAGTGGTGTTCCCCCCCCACCCAAACCCCCCACCACCAAGGGTCAGTGCTAAGACCACTTGCAGAACACCTTCGGTCTGTCCGCAAGCATGACCCAGACCTCCCTGTCGGTTGTCATTTCAACACTCCACCCTGCTCTCATGCCCACATGTCTGTCCTTGGCCTGCTGCATTGCTCCAGTGAAGCTCAACGCAAACTGGAGGAACAGCACCTCATCTTCCGACTAGGCACTTTACAGCCTTCCGGACTGAATATTGAGTTCAACAATTTTAGATCATGAACTCTCTCCTCCATCCCCCTTTTTCTTCTCCAATAATTTATATAGATTTTTCTTTTCCCACCTCTTTCCATTATTTTTAAATGTATTTCCATCCATTGTTTTATCTCGACCTTTTAGCCTAGTTCAATTCCTTCACCCCACCCCCACTAGGGCTTTCTACCCTTAATTAGCACATTCCTTAGATAATATCACCACCTTCAACACCTCTTTGTCCTTTTGTCTGTGACATCTTTTGGTTATCTCCACCTATCACTGGCCCTTTATCCAGCTCTACTTGTCCCCCCCCAACTAAACCAGCTTATATTTTTACTTCGTTCTGTTGAAGAGTCATACGGACTCAAAACGTCAACTATGTTCCTCTCTGCAGATGTTGCCAGACCTGCTGAATTTTTCCAGGTATTTTTATTTTTGTTTAAGACCACTGCTTGTTTTGCTATAACTTGGATCTTGGAATACGGAGTAAAATTTCCTGATGATACCAAACTTAAAGTGGCCTGCAACAGGACAAGGAATAGGCTAGCAGAATAGGCAAACAAATGGCAGATTGATCTTTGAAGGTGGCAGGACATATTGAAAGTGTGGTTAAACAAGCATAAGGGATCTTGAGCTTCATAAACAGAGGGATCAAGTACAAAAATAGTTATGCTGAACCTTTATAAAGCTCTGGTTAGGTCCCAACCAATTCTGGTCACACTTTAGGAAAGTTGTGAAGGTACTTGATAGGATGCAGAGATTTACCAGAATGGTTGCAGGGATGGTGCTGGTTTGGGGGTGGGGGGGTTGGATTTTGGTTACAAGTTTAGGTTGGAAAGCTAGGATTGTTCTCCTTGAAGTAAAGGAGTTGGAGGGGTGATTTGATCAAACTGTACAAGATTATGACAGGCTTATATAAGGGTAGACAAGGAAAATCTCTACCCATTAGTTGTTGGCAGAAGGACTAGGGGAGACAGATTTAAGGTTTTGGACAAGAGATGCATGGGAATTGTGAAGAAGAATGTGGTCACGGCCTGGAGCTCACTGCCCACATGGGTGTTGGATGTGGAAACAATCAATGATTTAATAAGAAAATCGGATGGGCACTTGAAGGAAATAAACTTGCAGGGCTACAGGGTCCAAACAGTTAGAGAGACTGATTGGATTGCTCCATGGAGAGCTGGCATGGACTCTATGGACCAAACGACCTCATTGTGCTGTAAATGACTATGAAAGATTTCTAGTACATTGCAACATTCAAAGAAAAAATACCATGCTACCATAACCTCTCAATCTCTTCCACATTTCCAAACAGTTTTTGGTGAAAGAAACCATATCCCTTTTGAATTTTGAAAAACTCAGTAGGTCTGACAGCATCAGTGGAGAGAAAGGCAGAGTTAACGTTTCAAGAGCTAAGAGAAGTACAAATGTGGTGAAATGTATACTGTTTAAGGGGGGGTGGAATAATTGAAGGTGGATAGAAGGCCAGCAATAGGTGGAGGCAAAGGAGAGATTCACCTGTTACATCCCCCTTAAACAGTATATATTTCACCACATTTGTACTTCTCTTTAGCTCTGAAAAAGTCATATGGACTCGAAACATTAACTCTGCCTTTCTCTCCACTGATGCTGTCAGACCTGCTGAGTTTTTCCAGCATTTTTTGTTTTTGTTTGACTGCCAGCATCTGCAGTATTTTGCTTTTACCCCTTTTGAATTTCATTGCTATCCAGCTGCACCATTTCCCTGTTCCTCACATTCTATCACCTAGGCAAAGCAGGGATCGGTGTTACTGTATTTTATTTTGGATGAGGGCTAAGGACTCCAGCAGCACAAAAAAGGGCCATTCAGCCCATTATGCTTCTGTCTGCTCTTTAAAAGAGTCATCTAATTAGTTCCAGTCCCCACTACTTCCCCATAATTCAATTGTCTTTTCCTCAAGTAGTTCTTCAATTTGCTTTTGAAAGTTATCGCGAAATCTGCTTCCGTCGCCCTTTCAGGCAGTACATTCAAGATTGTAATGACTCTGCATAAAAAAAATCTCATCTCCCCTCTTATTATTTTGCCAATAGAAAATAAACTCTATCAGGAGGAGGGTAAGAAATGGAAAAATTGAGGACATCATAAAAGGATCAATGAGATGTACTGATGCACACTATCTCGTCAATACTGTACTTTTCCCTCTCCACTCTATCACCAAGACTGGCTGATTCACTGACAAGCTATATAAGCTTACAGCTTGGATCTCATGACCAATCCGCACAAGTCTTATTCTGATGCTTCAATGAAGGTAATTGGGATCAATAATTATGAAATACTGCAAATGAAATATTGTATAAATTGTACACAAAATGCACAGAAAGCAAAACTGTAAGGGACACTATTTCAACCAGGTTTATTAGCATAGCGGTTCCTTGATTTTATTAGTCCTCTCTGCACATCTGAATGGTATACAGTTTGCCTGTACGTGATAGTTCATCATTGTAGATCAATTGTTGCTGGACAAAACTACAAAATAACATTTTACATTTTAAAAACGTTTGCCATTTTATTTGCAACTATTTTAAATACAAAGAATATAGACAGATATATTTCCCATTTATAATTTCATGTAAACAAAAGTAGCAGAAATGTATACAACAGAGTTTTTTTCCTCCAATCTGACCGATCAATGAATTAAATGGTAGTTTGTGTATTATTGATTAAAAAGTTCTTGCTAATTCATATTAACTAAAGCTCAAACTCCTTAGATCTGTTAACAATTGCAATAAAGTCAATCATCCATCAGCTTATCCTGACCCTGTGGTTGAACACTGAATAAAACTTCAAAACATGGTCCCAATGCATTTCCAGAGGCATTAGTTTAGTACAGGATACAATT
Source organism: Cetorhinus maximus (assembly GCF_964194155.1). Lineage (NCBI taxonomy): Eukaryota > Metazoa > Chordata > Chondrichthyes > Lamniformes > Cetorhinidae > Cetorhinus > Cetorhinus maximus. The sequence goes on from NC_135883.1 coordinate 139,393,332, forward strand.
CGGCTCTGGGGTGCGCTTTTTCTGTAGTGAAAAATCTATTCATAATTTGAGGAGGGAAGAAATGGAAAAAAAAAGAACCAAATGATTTTGAAATCAATAATTTCCCCCATTTTTCACACATGGTTTAAGCGGCATTAAGGGCACTCTCATTAAAAGGTGGCATGTCGTTGTGTCAGACAACTGAACCCCTGTGCTTTAGAGTACATGTCACAGTCACATTTTCAAAAACTGCACAGCCAATAGCTGAAATTACTGACACTGACTGGTTACCATGTTCCTTTTCTTCCCCCATTTTTTTTTCTTGTACATGGTTAAGTTAATCAGAACAGCAGTTGTTGGAACTGTGTGCAACATTTTGTTTTCCATTGTGGTTGTTGTTGAAAAAGTAGTCTGCAAATAGCTTTAATCGTTATCTTCTTCCTCTTCTTCACTATCCTCAATTCCCTCACTGTCTTCCTGATCCTCCTCCTCCTCTTCCGTCTCTGGAATATCCCACTGTGGATGAGTTTCTGGTACTTGCTTCGCCTCTTGGACTTCAAACTGAACAGAAAGATGAACAAAATCATGCAAATAGAAACTCATTAAATATGAAGCATGCCAGATAAACAAAAGTAATTCCCCAAGTATGAGTAATTTTTAAGAAATAATTAACCTTGAACTGAAAAAGGGGTTTTAGCAGATTTGAGGTTAATTCAATTCCCTTGGAGAATTTTATCTCCTTTGAGGAATACAATGAACTTGCTATTCTCACCCTCTCCCTCCACTCAATCAAATGACACCAGGTAACAAATTAAAGTTAAAAGATTTTCCAGCAAGTCACATTACAAATTGCATCTGAAATTCAGATCGAATGTTTCGCTTCCCAACTTTAAGGTTACTAATTAATCTTCCGAATATACCTGAATTACTGGACCTTCATCATCTCGCTCTGGAATATAAAGCTAGTCTCAATAATTGTGACCATGAAACTATCATTGATTGTCGTAAAAACTCACCTGGTTCACTAATGCCCTTCAGGGAAGGTGATCTGCCATCCTTACAAAGGTCTGGCCTACATGTGATCCCAGACCCACAGCAATGAGGTTAACTCTTAAATGGCCTCTGAAATGGGCTAGCAAGCTATGTAATTCAGAAACACCGGGCATATTGCATTCTACAATTTTTTTAATATTCTTTCATGGGATGTGGGCATCACTTGCATGGCCAGCAGTTGTTGACCATCCCTAACTGCCCTTGCTTCGGGGCAGCTAAAATCCAGCTTCTTTCAATTCTTCAAAGGCAGCTTTTTCATGTCACTCAAGGCTAACTAACCCTACTTAATCTCTGACAAAAGGTCATCAACTTGAAAAGCCAACTCTGCTCTTCTCCCCAGATGCTACCAGACCTGCTGAGTACTTCCAACATTTCCTGTTTTTACAGCTTAGCTGAAGGACTAAAGATGAACCATCAAAGCTATCAAGTGTTGGCATCATCTCCTCTAACCTCATATAGATCTTCTTCATTGCCAAAGCTGGCTCTTGGAAATATCATTTCTATTCCATGGTGAAAACTTATTTTCCCCTAAACAATCAGTAAGTCTATAAAGCCCAGGACTGTTCTAAACAACCATTTCTCCCCTAACTCCAGGAAATTATCCAGCACCTCTCTTTCCACTCCTAGGTTGGATTCAGAAAGCAAACCCTGCAACCCAATAAATGATTCCTCTCACTTTTAGACTCTGAGTGCTTTCCCACCCTCACCCTTGAAATATTTCTCTATATATGCAATATTATTAACATCTTTTAACTTTCTCAGAAACAGAAAATAGGAGGAGTAGGTCATTCAGCCCTTTGAGCCTGCTCCACCATTCAATATGATCATGGCTGATCCTCTACCTCAATGCCATACTCCTGTTCTCTCCTCATACCCCTTGATGCTTTTAGAGTCTAGAAATCTATTTCCTTCTTAAATATATTCAGTGACTTGGGCTCCACAGCCTTCTGTGGTAGAGAATTCCACAGGCTCACCACCCTCCCTGTGAGGTTTCTCCTCATCTCAGTTCTAAATGGCCTACCCTGCATCCAGAGACTGTGACCCCTTGTTCTAGACCCCCGCAGCCAGAAGAAACATCAGCCCTGCATTCAGTCTGTCCAGCCCTGTCAGAATTTTATACGCTTCAATGAGATCCCCTCTCATTCTTCTAAACTCCAGTGAATACAGGTCCAGTCTGCCCAATCCCTCCTCATACGATAATCCTGTCATCCCAAGAATCAGTCTGGTGAACCTTCGCTGCACTCTCTCTCTCTCTCTGGCTTTCTTAGGTAAGGAGACCTAAACTGCACACAATACTCCAGATGTGGTCTACAGCTGCAGCAAGACCACCTTGCTCCTGTACTCAAGGCCAACATACCATTTGCCTTCTTAACTGCTTGCTACATCTGCATGCTTGCTTTCAGTGATTGGTGTACAAGGACACCCAGGTCCCTTTGTATATCAACATTTCCCAATTTATAATTATTCAAATAATAATCTGCCATTCTGTTTTTCCTACCAAAGTGGATAACTTCACACTTACCCATGCTATACTGCATCTGTCATGTATTTGCCCACTCACTCAACTTGTCTAAGTCACCTTGAAGCCTCCTAACATCCTCCTCACCACTCAAATTTCCACCAAGTTTTGTCTCATCAGCAAACTTGGAAATATTTTACATTTGGTTCCCTTATCCAAATTATTGATTATATATGGTGAATAGCTGGGGCTCAAACACTGATCCCTGCGGTACCCCACTAGCCACCGCCTGCCACTCTGAAAAAGACCCATTTATTCTTATTCTCTGTTTCCTGTCTGCTAACCAATTCTTATTCCATGCCAGCATATTATCCCCAATCCTATGTGCTTTAATTTTGCACACTAACCTCTTATGTGGTTCTTTATCAAAAGCTTTATGAAAATCCAAATACACCACATCCACTGGTTCTCCCTTATCAAGTTACATGCAAGTTACATCCTGTTCCTTATTAACTTAAGATCTTTTCCAATTCTAATTGATGTAGATTTTTTTCCTCAATATTCACAAACATCATTGGGAATATGCAAGAATGGCTATTGGTTTACACCCGGTTTTCCTGGAACAGCTCAATAACATAGATAGGTGCAAGTTTGGATGATCTAAGGAGAAGGCTAGTGGGAGCAGAAGATTATGGACAAGAGAAATTTAAAAGAACAGGGCCAGTTAAAAGTGAGTGTTACAACAGGGAGACAAACATTCTGTAAGATTGCACTCTCAAGTCATCTCAACCCAATCTTAGCCAAGGAACAAAAAGTTAGCATGCAAATACAGCAGGCAAGTAAAAAGGCAAATGGCATGCTGGCCTTTACTGCAAAAGAATTGGAGTACAAGAATAATGAAGTTTTGCTACAATCGTACAGGCCTTTGGTGAGATTGCAACTCAAATAGTGTGTGTAGTTTTGGTTTCCATTGCTAAGAGGATATACTTGCATTGCATGCGTTCAGCAAAGGCTCATAAGATTGGTTCCTGGGATGAGACTCTGAGTAAATTGGGTCTGGATTCTCTGGAGTTTAGAAGAATGAGAGGTGATCTTGAAACACAAGATTCTGAAGGGCCTTGAGTGTGCAACCTCAATGGAATAAGAGAGTTTGGTGATCTGAGGGAAACTTAAATATCTTTCTAAAAATCTAATATTGTTTGTATTTAACAGTTAACCACAAGTACTATTTAAATCCTAAGTCTCATCCAGGGACCTAAACAGGGAGATAGAAGCTATCCACTGGCAGCATCTGAAATAGTTAATTAAGGAAACTAGCTTGAACTGGTCATGCTGTACCTCGGCTCAGCGAGTCCCTTTGTTTAGAACATATAAATTCAGACATTCTCAATGCGACCAGCACTGAGTGTAGGACCTCAACAGAGGGTGAATGTTTGGTGAGCTGAGGAAGTTCAGTGAGATGGGGAGGGAGATGCTTCTTTGCTTTTTCTAACATTTTCATCCTGTAGGAACTGGTTCTTGCTCTACTAAAGGGGAAGCTAGCTAGCAGTTTGGTGAGTATCTGGTAAGTGGTCAAGATCTGTTCTATTCCTAAGCTTTAAAATACCACAGGAATTTGTGATAAGATTAATGTATATAAGAAAACAAATAACTGAATAAAGTAATTAATTAAAACACATTTGTATGGCAGGAAAAGTGATATCTCATGGCTGTAGGACGTGGGAGCTCCTGCTTACCAGGGCAAGCACATCTGCAGTAAGTATCTGTGGCTTGAGGAGCTTCGGCACAGAGGTGAAGGATGTTCCCGATGGTGGGGGAGTCCAGAACCATGGGGTCACAGTCTGAGGATACGGGGTACCCTATTTAGGACTGAGATGAGGAGAAATTTCTTCAACCAGAGAGTGGTGAGCCTGTGGAATTCGCTACCACAGAAAGTAGTTGAGGCCAAAATATTGTATGTTTTCAAGAAGGAGTTAGATGTAGCTCTAGGGGCGAAAGGGATCAAAGGATATGGGGACAGGCTATTGAGTTGGATGATCAGCCATGATCATAATGAATGGCGGAGCAGGCTTGAAGGGCCAAATGGCCTACTCCTGCTCCTATTTTCTATGTTTCTATGAGTCATTGAGCTGGAGGTTGAGCTGCAGACAGAGCGACATATCAGGGAGGAGGAAAGTTACCTGGTCACTTTGTACCAGGAGGAGGTCACACCCGTTAGGATGGGATCTTCTGATTTGGAAGGTGGTCAGGGACAGGAGGATGTGACTGCAGCAGAGGCAAGTAAGGGGATCCAGAGGTCAGGAATGCAGGAGTGTTAGCTTCTGCAATTGCCCAACAGGTTTGAGGTTCTTTCAGCTTGTTTGGATAAGAGTGGGTGCTGCAGGGTGGATGAGCTGACTGAACATGGCACTGTGATACAGGAAGCCATTCAAGCAGGGAGAGCACAAAGGAATGTAGGGGACAGTATAGTGAGGGGGAATGATACTGTTCTCTGTAGCAAGGAGCGAGAGTCCAGATGGCTAATGTCTGCCCGGTGCCAAGGTTTGGGACATTTGCTCAGGGCTGGAGAGGAACTTGCAGTGGGAGGGGGAGGATCCAGTGGTCATGGTCCATATAGGTACCAACAACTTAGGTTGATGAGGAAGGAGGTTCTGCATGGTCAGTATGAGGAGATGGGCACTAAATTAAGCAGAACTTCAAAGGTAATAGTTTCCGGATTATTACCTGTGCCATGTGCTGATTGGCATAAAACAAATAAGATTAGAGAAATGAATGCATGGCTCAAAGGCTGGTGTGGGAGAACTGAGTTCTGGTTCATGGGGCACTGGCACCAATGCTGGGGAAAGTGGGATCTGTACCATTGGCACGGTCTACACCTGAACCATGCTGGGATTGGTGTCCTCGCAAGCCGCATAACTAGGCAGGTAGAGAGGGTTTTAAACTAAATAGTGGGAGCTAGGGATCAAATTTGGGAAAATGTGGTAAACCAATGAGTAGAGACAAGGCAAGAGAGAAAGGTACTAATATGGGAAATGATAAACAGGCCATGACAGGAAGCGACAGAGTACAAATCTAAGAGTAAATCAGCAGATAAGGCTGGACGCTACAAAAATAATAAAAGGACAAAACTAAAGGCTCTGGTGTCTAAATGCACGTAGCATTCGAAACAAAACAGATGAACTGATAAAGCAAATAGAAATAAATAAGTATGATCTGATAGCCATTACAGAGACATGGACACAGGATGACAGGTTGGAACCTGAATATTGAAGGGATTAATTGATAGTGAAGGCTCACACCCCTAGTTGCGGTGGTAATATGATTGAATTTTATGTTCATTTTGAGGGAGAGAAGAGTGCATGCAAGACTAATATTTTAAATTTAAATAAAGGTAATTATGAGGGCATGAGAGTGGAGCTAGCGAAAGTGAACTGGCAAATAAGGTTAAGGAATAGGTCAATAGAGAATCAGTGGCAGACATTTAAAGGGATATTTCAGAATACACAGAATATATACATTCCAATGAGAAAGAAAAGTTCCAAGAGGAGGGCCCACCATCTGTGGTTAACTAAAAAAGTTAAAGACAGTATCAAACTTAAAGAAAAAGTATATTGTTGCGCAAAACTGGGTGACAGGTTAGAAGATTGGAAAGAATATAAAGAACAGCAAAGAATGACAAAGATTAAGAAGGAGGGAAAAATTAGAGTACGAGAGAAAGCTAGCAAGTAATATAAAGAGGTTTCTATATAAGGGTTTCTATAGATATTTAAATAAGAAGAATTAACAAAGTGAAAAAACAAAAACAGAATTACCTGGAAAAACTCAGCAGGTCTGGCAGCATTGGCGGAGAAGACAAGAGTTGACGTTTCGAGTCCTCATGACCCTTCAACAGAACTCAGTGAGTTCTGTTGAAGGGTCATGAGGACTCGAAACGTCAACTCTTGTCTTCTCAGCCGACGCTGCCAGACCTGCTGAGTTTTTCCAGGTAATTCTGTTTTTGTTTTGGATTTCCAGCATCCGCAGTAGTTTTTTGTTTTTAACAAAGTGAATGTTGGTCCTATAGAAAGTGCGTCCAGGGAATTGATAATGGAAAGTAGAGAGTTGGCAGATGAATTAACCAGGTATTTTGCTTCAGTCTTCACTATAGAGGACACAAGTGATATCCCAGAAATAGCTGTAAATCAGGAAATGGGAGGGAGAAACTCAGGAAAATTACAATCACCAAGAAAATGGTATAAAGCAAATTGTTGGGGCTACGGGCTAACAAATCCCCAGGTCTGGATAGACTTCAACCTGAGGTCTTGAAAGAAGTGGCTAGTGAGATAGTTGATTTTAATTTTTCCTAGATTCAGGGAAGGTTCCATTGGATTGCAAAATAGCAAATGTAACTCCTTTGTTCAAAAAAAAGGTGGGGGGGGGGACGGGGGGGACAAAAAGCAGGAAACTACCAGCCAGTTAGCCTAACATCTGTCATAGGGAATATGTTAGAAGCTATTATTAAAGATGTTATAGTAGGACACTTAGAAAAGTTTAAGGCAATCAAGCAGAGTCAACATGGTTTTGAAAAAGGGAAATCAAGTTTGACCAATTTATTTGAGCTCTTTGAAGGAGTCACATGTGCTGTGGATAAATGGGAACCGGTGGATGTACTGTACTTAGATTTCCAGAAGGCATTTGATAAAGTACCACATCATAGGTTATTGTGGAAAATAAAAGCACATATTGGCATGGATAGAAGATTGGCCAGCTAACAGGAAGCAGAGAGATGGCATAACGGGTCTTTTTCTGGTTGGCAGGATGTGACAAGTGGTGTGCCACAGGGGCCTCAACTTTTTACAATTTATATAAATGACTTGGATGAAGGGACTGAAGAAATGGTGGCTAAATTTACTGATGACACAAATATAGATAGGAAAGTAAGTTGTGAAGAGGACATAAGGAAGCTACAAAAGGACATAGATAGGTTAAGTGAGAGAACAAAGATCTGGCAAATGGAATATAATGTGGGCAAATGTGAAAGTGTCCATTTTGGCAGGAAGAATAAAAATTATCTAAATGGTGAGAAATCTCAGAGTTCTGAGATTCAGAGGGATCTGGGTGTCCTAGTGCATGAATCACAAAAGGTTAGTATGCAGGTACAGCAAGTAATTAGGAAAGCTAATAGAATGTTATCGTTTATTACGAGGGGAATCAATTACAAAAGTAGGGAGGGTTATGCTTCAGTTGTACAGGGCACTGGTGAGACCACATCTGTATTGTGTACAGTGGTGGTTTCCTTATTTAAGGAAAGATGTAAATGCATTAGAAGCATTCGAGAGAAGGTTTACTAGACTAATACCAAGGATGGGCGGGTTTGTCTTATGAGGAAAGGTTGGATAGGTTAGACTTGTATCCACTGGAGTTTAGAAGAGTAAGAGGCGACTTGATTGAAACCTTTAAGATCCTGAAGGGTCTTGACAGGGTGGTTGTGGAGAGGATGTTTCCTCTTGTGGGAGAATCTAGAACTAGGGGGGGGGTCAATGTTTAAAAACAAGTCACTCATTTAACATAGAGATGAGGGGAATTTTTTTCTCTCAAAAGTGTCATGAGTCTTTGGAACTCACTTCCTCAAAAGACGGTGGAAGTATGTTTTTAAGGCAGATCTAGATAGATTCTTGATTGACAGGGGGTGAAAGGTTATCGGGGGTAGGCTGAAATGAGAGGGTGAGGTTACAATCAAATCAGCCATGATCTTAATGAATGGCAGAGCAGGCTCGAGGGGCCTACTCCTACTCCTAATTTGTATGTCGACAAGGTAGACACGGAGATGTTGTTTCCACTGGCTAAGGAATCTATAATATGGGGGGAACAGACTCAAGATAAGAGGTTGATTATTAAGGGCTTAAGAAATGATGAAATGTCTTCTCTCAGAGGATTGTGAATCTTTGTAATTCTCTAACCCAGAGAATAGTGCAAGTTCCATCGCTGAGCATGACCAAGGCTGGGATGGGATAGGTTTCTGGTCTCTCAGGAAATCAAGGGATATGGAGAGCAAGCAGAAATCAGCAGTTGAGGCTGAAGATCATCCATGACCACAATGAATGGCAGAGCAGGCTCAAGGAGCCATATGGTCTACTCCTACTCCTATTTCTTATGTCATGTTCAAGACTGAAGTTGTACAGACTTGAGTAAAGACAACCAGAACTGAAGGGAAAGGAAACCTAAGGTGTAATTATGAGTCCGTAGGCAAGTGATGGAGCAGCCCAAGACACAGCCCTCTTTGTTGTCAAAGAGCTGCCAGAGCTGGTTGTGAAGAATGGTGGCCTCTGTGGCACCATTTCCACAGGTCAGCATTACAGGATTCCTGCAAGGAGGTGTAATCAATTTCAGGCCACAGTTGTACATTATGGTCACTGCAAGGTACCTGCAGATGACACTGCCTCTGTGCTAACCCAGATTCCAGGAAGGCAGTTAACCATGGTCACCAGTTAGGTGTGCCATGGCCTGCACAAATAGGCGTAAGCATTTTGGTAGGTACAGGAGATTTCATGGCAATATTGGCGGCTCAATCACCTTGACGTCTCTTTAATACAGCGCCATTGGAATGAGGAGTGAACATTTTGCCAGGCAAACTGCAGCATGTTCACCTATTTGCAGATGTAGCTGTGTGGATATCAGAGGGTGGACTGCCTTATACAGTCTGGCATCCCTCTTCCAAACATATCAGATAGGAAATATCATTTAAAACTCCTTGCTGCCAGTAGGGGTGTTGGGAGAAAATAATAATTTGACTTAATGACTCATGGAGCCACATGCCTACAGAAAAAAACAAACAAAATAGTGGCTTCAGGCATACTGAAAATAAAACCACCTTTATATTACTATATAACCTCCTCTTAAGTAAACTTACCACCATTCACCAGCTCTGGCTGTTCATTTTAAACTTGCATTTTGTCTAGTATCCATGCCAAAAAGGTGGAACCCGCCTGCATATCCATCACACTCAAATTAATACTACATTGAGGCAGATGCTTCCATTGCTGCCGATTCCCAGTCACAAGAAGATACATCAAGATGCAAACTTGTCACATACCTAGAAATATTGGGCTTTTGCTTATTATATTAATTATGGCTGTTGCAATACAATGAGAAATTAGAGATTGCAAATCCTGGGCTACACAGTACATTTCATCCTATGACTGCTTAATTCCAGTGGAGTTAATCTACTAGGTAGAACAGGCATCGGAAGCCATACAGAAATTGTCTATTGGAGCACAGACAAGTAGCTACAGAAAGACGAGAACATAGAAAGATTTTCTTTTACCTTTAATGGTCTAATTAGATCTAAACCCATGTACGAATCAGACCTCAGGATCACAGAGTATTGATAATTGCCAGGTTTATATGGTGCAGAGAATTTCAATTCAATCTGGGAGAAAAATGAGACAGGGTTAAAAAAAAACTCTAGAGCATCATTAAGTGTAGAAGACATGTAGGACTTAATAATCCATATTTAGTGTTCCATATCTACATAAAGGACAAACGTCGATTTTCATCTTTCATTGCTGAGCCAGATATAATATTAAACTATCACAATGCTTAAAATCAATTAAATTAATTGTTTTACAGTTTTTAATTCAATGAAACCAATTAACACTTCCCAAACATTAAAAGAAATCTGCTCAATAAATAAAACAAATCCATTTTGTGTAGACATAAACAATCCCACAAAATGTTACTAAAAAATTATTTTCCAAGGAACAGGTTTCTATGCTTGAGTTTAAAGGTTAAAAAAATTAAGCCAGTTTCACAGGCAAATCTTAATGGTTGAAAGGAGCTTTCTAAATCCCCAATGCCCCCTGCCCCCTCTCATTCCTTCTACAGTCCGTCCTCGCTTCATATCATGAAATTGGAGCAAACTAACAGAACAATTGAGTATTGCTGAAAAAAAAGACATCTCTTTTTTCATCAATACTCAAATTCTGTATTACCAAATGACTAACAGAATAATGCTGTGAAGTTAAAAAGCTGTCTATGAACTGAGATATTACATTGACACAACTTATGCTGAGCTGCACATATTAAAAAAAACAAAGTACAACAACAGCACAATGAACACTAGCCTCTATAAATCTGGTATCAACATTACTTTATGGAATCCATTGAGACCCACATAATTTTACTATGTTATAAAGTATTCACCACCAATGGCGTTTTAAAAAAATTAAACCATTTACCTCCTCTTCTTCTTGAAGAGTACATACATGATATGGCATTGATATTAATGCATGTTCTTTCCTGTCTGCGATGTAAAGCCACCACCACTCTTGTTTTTCCTGTCACAAAGAAAAGTTTACTGTAAAACACAAGTTCCTAGGGAGCTGGGATTCACAGTACAATTTCAGGTTCGCAATGTCAGTGAAACAGAAATGCTGATGCTCTCCTTGGACCAAAGGAGATTGTGGGGAAATTTGATAAGAGGTGTACAAGTTTGTGACCATTTTAGATAAGGAAGACAAAGAAAAGTTGATCTCATGAGCTGATGGTCCAAGGACTAGAGGACACAGATATAAGGCTTTGGGCAAGGGATGCAGATGTGAGGAAGAACTTTTTATGCCGCAAGTGGTAATGATCTGGAACTCGCTGCCTTCGAGGGTAGCGGATGTGCAGATGATCTATTATTTCAAAAGGAAATTGAACGGGCACTTGGGAAATAAGCTTGCACGGCTATGGGAATAGAGCAGGAGAACGGGACTGATAGGATTGCTCTCAGAGCTGGCATGGACTCAATGGACTGAATGATCCCCTTCTGTGCCGTAATGACTCTATTAAAGACATGACATAAATGCAAATTATTGATTCTGCATTCTTGCTATTTCACTTCCTGCTGCACTGTTGGAGGCAGCATCTTTCTCGCTCCTCTTCCCAGTCTTCACCACTTCAACTCATTGATCTTACAGCTACTTCATTAAAGTTCAAATAAAAAGTTGTCTGCATGTGTCTGACGTGCGAACACAAAAATGAAATATACTTAGGAATCCATCTGTGCAGGTGGTTAGCAGTGCGACGACAGAGAAGCCCCACTCAATGTATGTATTCAAATGGTACAGCCAAATCACTGCACTGAATCTCAGCATTCTAACAGGATATACAATACAGATGATCAATGCAGACTTTGCACGAACCTCAGGAAAGTATAGAGTATGAACTGGGTGGGTAATCTTTGATTTGGTTTCAAGTAGGGCCCGCTCTCTTCTTTGGATACTTTGCTGTAGTGCTTCCCACTCCTATTTGAAAAGAAATGCATTAAAAATCATAACTTTCACCTACAATATGGATAAGAACATGTAGATTTTTATACATAATTCTGATCATTCTGAATTGGTTTTTCATTTAAGTTGAGAAGCGTCTATTACTCCTGACCCGGGTTATTTTCTTCCCTTCCAAGTATGTGCAGCAGCTGCAATAAGAATAGCGATGAGCTAGCCTTTCAATTTCACACAGGTTAATGAACACACCACCTCAAATGGAGATGCGCATCCACTCAGCTTCCCAACAACAGATTAGAAGAATCATACAGACTCGAAACGTCACCTCGGTCTTTCTCTCCACAGATGCGGTCAGACCTGCTGAGCTTTTCCAGCAATTTTTGTTTTTGTTTCAGATTTCCAGCATCCGCAGTATTTTGCTTTTATCTTAGAAATTCAGCGAATTGGGAGGACTCAAAATTTCGTTCCTCCACTCAGGTGCAGCTAGTTGGTGCTCCTTTGTACTGTGCTACCATGTTGACTTGGTAGGTGATTTGGAGGGAGGGCACTGAAGGTACTTTAATTGACTTGGAGGCAAGTCCTTCAATAATCCATTCATTAAAGGCTTCAAAAAAATTAACTAAAAGACATTCAAATGAAATACACAGGGAAATGCACATTCAAGAAAGGAATTGATAATTTTTTGGATATTAGGGGCATCAAGAGAGAAAGCGGGAATATGGTGTTGAGATGGAGGATCAGTCATGATCATACTGAATGGCGGAGCAGGCTGGAAGGGCCAAGTGGCCTACTCCTGCTCCTAGTTTCTATGAAACATCATTCTGCTATAACACTTACAGGTGTTCATTTCAATCTCAAGATAAAAGCAAAATGCAGCAGATGCTGGAAATCTGAAAGAAAAACAGAAAATTCTGGAAAAACTCAGGTCTGGTAGCACCTGTGGAGAGAGAAACTGAGTTAATGTTTCAAGAATTTCTGAGCTCTGAAGAGTCATACAGACTCGAAATGTTAACTCTGTTTCTCTCTCCACACATGCTGTCAGGCCTGCCGAGTTTTTCCAGCATTTTCTGTTTTCATTTTGTTTCAATTTTGATCACTGCCATTAGCACCTCTTTTTTAGAGGCAAAAATGAAGTTATACACAGGAAAGCTTCACTAAAGAGAGTGTGAATTCCTATTCATAACGATTTTCTGCAGATCCTTTCTCAGTTTATGAGGTGGGTATTAAGGAAGGCATTAATAGAATGGTCAATTGTTGGGAGAAGGGGAGAGAATGCATGAGACTGGATTCTGAAGAATCTGAGGGATGGTGCTGGGGAGGTTAGGTATAGGGAGGGGAGCCAAGGAAATCAAAAATTTGAGGTGTTGGGAGACAGGGGGCCAATATTAGCCAGCAAGGATGTCTTCATTAGCTCAAGACGAAGACTCCAATGCACTCCTGGCTGGTCTCCCACATTCTATCTTCCGTAAACTTGAGGTCATCCAAAATTCTGCTGCCCATCTTAGTTCTTATCATGTCCCATTCCCCTTTCACCCCTATGCTCGCTGACCTACACTGGCTCCCAGTCAAGCAACATCTTGATTTTAAAATTCTCATTCTTGTTTATAAATCCCTCCCTGGCCTTACCCTTCCCTGTCTCTAATCACCTCCAGTTCCACAACCGAGATATCTCCACTTCTCTAATTCTAGTTTCCTGTGCAACCCCGATTTTAATCGCTCCACAACTGATGGTCCCAACTTCAACTGCCCATGCCCCAAACTCTGAATACTCTTCCTACACCTCTCTACCTCATTTCCCTCCTTTAAGACACCACTACCTACCTCTGATCAAGCTTTTGGTCATCTGACCTAATAACTCCTTAAATGGCTCAGCACCATACTTTGTTTTATTATGCTTCTGTGAAGCACCATGGGACGTTTTATTACATTAAGGGGGCTATATAAGTTGGGGTGGCGGACTAGAGGGATTTGTTGAAGGATATGATATAGGAAAGAGAGTTTGGACATCAAAAAATTCAATGTACTCAAGTAAATCGTGGGTTTTCTATGCATATTTTCTCCTCTTCAGAAAGAATCAACTCCTAACTGGGGTACAGTTCTACTTCAATCACTTTTTGCCAAGTGCAGCAAGCAACTGGGAAGGCAAATGGTATGTTGGCCTTCATCGCAAGGGGATTTGAGTACAGGAGTGAAGATGTCTTGCTGCAGTTGTATTGAACCTTGGTGAGACCTCACCTGGAGTATTGTGTACAGTTCTGGACCTCTTATCTAAGGAGAGAGATACTTGCCATAGAGGGAGTGCAACGGAAGTTCAGCAGATTAATTCCTGGGATGGTGGGATTGTTTTATGAAGAGAAACTGGGTTTGCATTCGAGATTCGGAGAATGAGGAGTGTCCTCACTGAAACTTACAAAATTCTTACAGGGCGTGCGACAGGGTAGGTGTAGATAAGATGGTTCCCCTGGCTGGTGAGTCTAAAACCAGGGGACATAATCTCAGGATAAGGGGTCGGCCATTTAAGACAGAGCTGAGGAGAAATTTCTTCACTCAGGAGGGTGGTGAGCTTTGGAATTCTCTACCCCAGAAGGCTGTGAAAGCTCAATTATTGAGCATGTTCAAGACAGAAAGCGATAGATTTCTGGAGACTACTGACATCAAGGGATATGGAAATGGAGTGGGAAAGTAGTGATGAGGTAGATGATCAGCTATGATCTAATTGAATGGTGGAGCAGGCTCGACAGGCTGGATGGCTTACTCCTGTTCCATCTCACTCAAATTTCGACACCGAGTGATGGCAGGATTTTCAGCCACAGGTAACACTACAGTTGACCCTCATCTTGTCGTTACCCATATCCATGATACAGTCCAACAGGTATGCACTGGTTGATTTCCCCCTTTTCCAACCAGGGACTTTTGAGTCCAATTGTATTCTACTACCTTCCGACTAGACCCAAGATTCAAACCATCAGGAAACACAAGCACTCTTCTGGCCAAGGTTTAATAAAATTTTTGAATCAGGAAATAACCATTAGACCCAACCAGCATATCCTGTTCTATCCCTATTCCATTTATCTTCTTCCTCATTAAAGCCTCCCAATCTCACTCCAAAATCATGTCTAGTTGCCTCCTGAAAGCACCTCTTGGAGGGTCATCCAACATACAGCCCCCTGGACCAGTGTCTGGCCCACCAAGAGTTTCTATCCAGCCACAGACCAGTGTTCAAAATACAGGAAAGTGGAAGTGACAGATTCTGAAAAGAGTTGCTCCTCCAATCTCAGGCTCTTTCCCTCTGATGTTCGCTGCTGAAAGACTCACTAGTGAGAATGGGAGAGAAGCAGTCTGTGATTGGAGGAGCAGTAAGCAGTGGGAAGGTGAGTGTCAGTGCTCAGCCTGAGCTGGTCCACGATTCTTACTCATTAAGGTCACATTTCAAAACTAAAAGCTTTGCAGCTAAAAATGGCAATACTCCACTCAGCAGTGTCCCAGAAGCACATCTAAGAAACAGACTCTCCCTCAGGGAGGTCATGCATTTCAGCTCCATCCAGTTTGGAGTTAAAGACATGGATTTGAACAGTGCACCCAGAGATGTAAACAAGCCAAAAGGAAGTCCGTTTTTTTCAGCCTGAGGCTTGGGGTGGGGTGCTAAAAAAAGAGGTTGCGAGAGAGGGGGCTGCCTGCCGGAGTGAGGGGGAGGGGGAAACTGACTGCTGGAGGGGTGGGAACAGTCAGTTGATAGTGTCCTCTTTGATTTTCTGCATAGGTATCAAATGCATAATGGGCAATTGTTTTAGCAATGTCAGGTCATTTAGGAATCACCCACCACCTTGGTGCACAGCACCTACAATGCCAGGTATCTCACTAAATCAATGTTCAACATTGTGACAATAAATTAAGCTAATAAACTGTCTTCCCATTTGAAGCTTGTTCATAAAAATGCACATTTTTTGATTAATAGAGATAAATTTCTAATGCCTTACTTTCCAAAGTTGGCTCACCAGCCCCTTGAGAAAAAAAATTGAAATGTGACCCCTCATGCAAAGAAGCTGGACACTGCTGATCTATACAATTGACTGAAATGAACATGCTAAATAACTTATCCCACAAATCAATTATTTTTCAAATTTGGAAAATAATGTACAACTTCCCTTCCCCTCCCGATATAAAGTAATTTAAAATATTTCCACGCTTCTGCAGTTACAGTGGAAATACAATATAATTTCACTGTCAGGACTAAAACTTGAAGAAATTAAAAGGGCTCTCCCTGGAAGTAACAAACTCTGCTCGTCTATGGATCCTATTTACACTGGTGTAGCATTAATGGAAAGCTGTTTCACGCAATGTGAATGCATCTTAAAAGTTACTTCAGTGGTAAAAGGTCTTTTAATATTCACAATTAGAATTTCAGATTTCTTTAGCGGGGAAAGGGATTGAAAGGCCTTTAAAAAATTAAAGTTATATGCTGCATTAATTGCCACTGGAGCTCAATTAAAAGGTTTTATTCTCCAAACAATATCTTGACTCCAGTTAACCTTCAGTCCAAATGAATAATTGAACATATCTCACTCCAACATTTCCGAATGATCACTGAAATGGGACCAGCATTATAGAGAGATCAGAGCTGCCAATCATCTCCTGCAAAACTTTTAAGTTACTATTTTTTTTCTTTTGAAGTGAATGTTGGCAAAAAACATTAAAAAAAAGTGGCAATGAAAAGCTTGTCTTGAACATGGCTGCTTGGAACTCAGAACCAACAGAAGTTAAGAACAGACCACAGGCTGTAGATACAATCTCTGTTAATCCATATCAAACAATAATAAAGTTACAGGGAGGTTTACACTTTCAAACATTTGGCCTTTAGCAATCTACATTTATATGTTTTTTTTAAATTTAATCTTTCATGGGATGTGGGCGTTGCTGGCTGGGCCAGCATTTATTGCCCATTCCTAATTGGTGGTGGTAATGAGCTGCTTTCTTGAACCTTTGCGGTGCATGTGGTGTAGGCACACCCACAGTGCTGTTAGGGAGGGAGTTCCAGGATTTTGACCCAGTGAAGGAACGGCGATATGGTTCCAAGTCAGGATGGTGCGTGACTTGGAGGGGGAACTTCCAGGTGGTAGTGTTCCCATACATCTGCTGCCCTTGTTCTTCTTGGTGGTAGAGGTCATGGGTTTGGAAGGTGCTGTTGAAGGAACTTAGGTAAGTTGCTGCAGTGCATCTTGTAGATGGAACATACTGCTGCCACTGTGCATCGGTGATGGAGGGAGTGAATGGGTGCGAATCAAGCAGGCTGCTTTCTCCTGGATGATGCTGAGCTTCTTGAGTGTTGTTGGAGCTAGACTCATCCAGGCAAGTGGAGAGTATTCGATCACAATCCTGATGTGTGCCTTGTCAATGGCTTTGGGAAGTCTGGGAATTGCTACAGAATTCCTAGCCACTGAGTGCTCTTGTAGCCACAGTATCCATAAGGCTAGTCCAGTTCAGTTTCTGGTTAATGGTAATCTCCAATATGTTGATAGTGGGGGATTCAGTGATGGTATTGCCAAGGAATGTCATGGAATGATGGTTAGATTCTCTCTTGTTGGAAATGGTCATTACCTGGCACTTGTGTGGCGTGAATGTTACTTGCCACTTGTCAGCCCAAGCCTGGATATTGTCCAGATCTTGCTGCATTTGGACTTGGACTGCTTCAATATCTGAGGAGTCATGAATGGTGCCGAACTTTATGCAATTTTCAGTGAACATAACTTATGACCCTATGAGGGTGGTGGCGGGGAAGTGAGAGGAAGGTCATTGATGAAGCAGTTGAAGATGGTGGGGCCTAGGACACTACACCGAGGAGCTTCTGCAGCAATGTCCTGGTACCTCCAACAACCACAACCATCTTCCTTTGTGCTAGGTATGACTCCAGCCAGCAGAGAGCCTTCCCCTCGATTCACACTGACTTCAGTTTTCCGAGGGCTCCTTGATGCCACACTCGGTCAAATGCTGCCTTGATGTCAAGGGCAGCCACTCTCACCTCATCTCGAGTTCAGCTCTTTCGTCCATGTCTGAACCAAGGCTGTAATGAGGTCAGGAGTCGAGTGGCCCTGGCGGAACCCAAGCTGAGTGTCAATGAGCAGGCTATTGCTGAGTAAGGGCCGCTTGATAGCACTGTCGATGACACCTCCCATCACTTTGTTATTAACCTGAATTACTGAAGATAAATTGGGAGAATGTGAAGAGTCATACAGACTCGAAATGTTAACTGTTTCTCTCTCCACAGACCCTGCTAGGCCTGCTGAGTTTTTCCACATTTTCTGTTCTTATTTCAGAATTCCAGCATCCGCAGTATTTTGCTTTCAGCTTTCAAGATATTTTGATATCTACTTCTTCCCCGTTTACACAACAAAAATTATTCCCTAGCCGATTAAGCAAGTAGCCTATAATGGGGTCTTTTGCCAGTTCTCCTCAATAAACATCCACCAGGAGGGTGAACGAGAGCCACAAACCTTACAGAGGAAATTATTTCTCTGTATCCACCCCGTTGAACATTTTATCATTTTAAAAGCAGGAGAAAATGAATCCAGCCAATTACCACCCTATCAGTCATTAGCAACGTGATGGAAGGAATCAATAACAATAATCTGCTCTCCAATTCACAGTTCAGGTTCTACTTGGCCCCAGGCCTCATTTTAAAAAATATATATTCTTTCATTGTAGCCAGGCCATTTCAGAGGCCACATTATATGGGTCTAGAGTCACATGGAGGCCAAACCAGGTAAGGACAGTGGATTTCCTTCCATAAAGGGCATTAGTGACCAGATAGGTTTTTTACTACAAACTATGATGGTTTCATGGTCACCATAACTGAGACTAGCTTCCAATTCCGGATTCATTGATCAAATTTAAATTCCAGCAGATGCCATGGTGGAATTTGAACCAGTGCCTCCAGAGCATTAGCCTGGGCCTCTGGATTACTAGTTCAGTGACATTACCACAACGCCACAATCTATCTCATTGCAGTCTTAGTCCAAACGTAGAAAAAACAGCTGAATTCCCGAGGGCAGTTGACAGTGACGGCCCTTGACATAAAGGCAACGTTTGACAAAGTATGACGTCAAGGAGCCCTAGTAAAATTGAAATCAACGGGAATCCAAGGAAAAACTTTCCATTGGCTGGAGTCACACTTAGCACAACCATCTCAGCCTGAGGACATTGCTGCAGGAGCTCCTCAGGGCAGTATACTAGGCCGAACCTTCTTCACTTGCTTCAAAAGCCTTCCTTCCATCATAGGTGGGGATGTTCACTGCAAAGTGTTCATGTCCATATCCAAGTTCAGCAAGGCCTGGACAATATCCAGGCTTGGACTGACAAGTGGCAAGTAATATTCACACCACACAAGTGCCAGGCAATGACCATCTCCAACAAGGGAGAATCTAACCATTGCCCCCTGATGTTCAATGGCATTACCATCACTGAATCCCCCACTGTCAACATCCTGGGGGTTACCATTGATCAGAAACTGAACTGAACTAGTCATATAAATACTGTGGCTACAAGAGCAAGTCAGGGGCTAGGGGTCCTGTGACGAGTAACTCACCTCCTGACTCCGCAAAACCTGTCCACCATTTACAAGGCACAAGTCAGGAGTGTGATGGAATATTCCCCACTTGCCTGGATGAGTGCAGCTCCAAGAACACTCAAGAAGCTTGACACCGTCCAGGGCAAAACAGCCTGCTTGATTGGCACCACATCCACAAACATTCACTCCCTCCACCACCGACACACAGTAGCAGCAGTGTGTACCATCTACAAGAAGCACTACAGGAATTCACCAAGGCTCCTTAGACAGCACCTTCCAAACCCACGACCACTGCCATCTAGAAGGACAAGGGCAGCACATAGATGGGAACACCACTACCTGCAAGTTCCCCTCCAAGTCTCTCAACATCCTGACTGGGAAATATATCACCATTACTTCACTGTCGCTAGGTCAAAATCCTGGAACTCTCTCCCTAACAGCTCTGTGGGTGTACCTATAACTACATGGACTGCAGCGGTTCAAGGCAGCAGCTCACCACCACCTTTGCAAGGGCAAATTAGGATGGGCATAATCCCGTAAATGGATAATAAATAGTGGCTTTGCCAGCAACGCCCTCTTCCCATGAACGAATAAAAAGCCTAAATTTTCTAAACTCAAGGGAAAACAAATTAAGTTTCATAAAGCCCCACCTTCCTAATTTAACCATTTTAGCTCCTTTTTATTTTGGTGAGGGCTTGCTTGTTTATTGCTGATTATGCTTCCGTGAAGCACCCTGGGAAGTTTTTCTACTTCATGAAGACATACAAATAGAAATTTGTGCTTTGAGTAATTCCAGGCATAAGCTTCATGCTGCCATTTTTATGCCACAAGTCACTGATACATGTAAGTACCTTGATCAAAAACCTAAGTACAGCTACATGTGTGCCAGTACAAACCATCATTTAATAAATCAAAGAAACAATGACTGATTTTGTTCACATATTTTGTTTGGATCTCAAGAATGAAATGGGCATTTATTGGGTCGACTGCAGAATTATGGTACTTTGGTTTTACTACTGTCATGTCATTACTCACTGCTTCATCGTCCTTCTCTTCATGCTCTGTTTCTTTGTCACTATCGTCATCTTTCTCACTTTGGGAATCTTTGTTGGTTGTCTCCTCCTCAGAATCACTCCCTTTATCTGATAAATCATCCTCATCCTCGTCTCGGTTTGCTGGATCCTGGAATGCAAAAATTAAAATATCGGTCTATATCCAAAAATTACATATTCATGCTGAAATTTCTATGCTCGACTAAAGGCTGTAAATCTGGAAATTGCTAAATAAAGCAAGGCTAAGAACTTATGATGATCTAAAAGCTGAAATAGGAAGTTTAAAATCTAAAATTCTTCAATAAGAATGGCAATGAATTTACTAGTTGCCTTTCCTGTCCCAGCCCATTAAAGCAAACATTCAGATGTTTCACTCTTCTCTTTTCACCTGCATTTATGACAATGTATCTGCAACATATTAGTATGTGGAGGCTAGAGAAAGTGGAGGTGTTGAATGAGTACTTTGCATGTGTCTTTACACAGGAAGAATTTACTACCCAGGTCAAGGTGAGAGAGGGGGTTACTGGTACACTAGAAGAACTTACAATCAAGAGGAAGGAAGTGTTGGAAAGGCTATCTTTACTTAAAATAGATAAGGTACCAGGACTGGATAAGATGTATCCAAGGGTACTGAGGGAAGTGGGAGTGGAAATTGCAGAGACACTAGTGATAATCTTCCAGTCTCCCTTAGACACGGGAGGTGCCAGAGGAGTGGAGAACTGCAAATGTTACACCCTTGCTCAAAAAGGAGTGCAAGGATAAAGCTGGCAACTACAGGCCAGTCAGATTGACTAGTGATATGGAAACCTCTGGAAACTATAGTACAGGATAAAATCAATAATCATTTAGCCAAGTGCAGGATAATTAAGGAAAGCTAGCATGGGTTCATCAAGGGAAAATCATGTTGAACTAATTTGGAGTTTTTTGAGAAAGTAACAGAGAAGGTTGATAAAGGAAACACTTTTGATGTGGTGTATATGGACTTTCAAAAGGCATTTGATACAGTGCCACACAAAAGACTTGAGCAAAATTCTAGATCATGGAATAAAAGGGAAAGTAGGCACTTGGTTAAGAAATTGGCTGAGCAACAGGAAACAGAAAGCAGTGATAAATGGTTGTTCTTCAGATTGGAGGAAGGTTTGTACTGGAGTTCCTCAGGGTTGTGTTGGGACCCTTGCTCTTCCTGATATATATTAATGACCTGGACTGTGGCTTTCAAGGCATGATTTCAAAATTTGCAGGTGATATGAAGATTGGAAATGTTGTCAACTGTGATGAGAATAGTCTTGAAATTCAAAAGGACATAGGCATGTTGGTGGATTGGGGAGGCAAGTGGCAGATAAAGTTCAACGCAGAGAAGTGTGAGGGGATTCGTTTTGGCAGAAAAGATATGGTGAGATAGTATGAAATAAAAGAGAGAGGTGCAGGAACAGAGGGGCCTTGGTGTATATGTACATTGGTCAGTGAAGAAGACAGGGCATGTTGAGAGAGCAGTTAATAAAACATATAGTATCTTAGGCTTTATTAATAGGGGCATTGAGGGCAAGATTAAGGAGGTCATGTTGAAATTGTATAAGACACTAGTTAGGCCTCATCTTTTGCGTCCAGTTCTGGGCACCATACTTGAGGAAGGATATGAAGGCATTGGAGAGAGTACAGAGAAGATTCACAAGACTGATTCCTGGGATGAAGAACCGTAACTATGGGGATAGATTGGAGAGTTTGGGACTGTTTTCCTTGGAGTAAAGAAGGTTGAGAGGAGACTTGATGGAGGTATTCAAGATCCTGAGGGGTATGGACAGGGTAAATAATGAGAAACTGTTCCTACTCAAGAGAACATCAAGAACTAGAGGGCACAGGTTCAAAGGAATTGGCAAAAGGAGTAAACGTGATGTGAGGAAAAATGTTTTCACCCAGAGGGCGACTGGAGTCTGGAACAAACTTTCTGAAAGGGTGGTGCAGGCAAGTTCGATCGAGGTATTCAAAAGAGAACTGGATTGCTACTGAAGAGAGAGAGAGTGTGCAAGGTTACGGGGATAAGCCAGGGGAGTGGGACTAGGTGGAATATTCTTTCAAAGTGCAGACTCAATGGGCTGAATGGCCTCCTTCTGCACTGTAAACATACTGTGATACTGTGATACATATTATGTGTTTTGACCTTCAATCTTAAATAATGCTGTCCATCTTTTTGTTTGGCTATATATACTTGTATGATAAAATTCCAGATAAAGTGTTAAAAGTCTACATTTGGAAGTCAAATAGATTTACATAATACTCTTTCAAGTCAGGTCAATACAATTGGCATGTTGTCAATAGCACAGATGAGAAAATAGCTCTCATTTAATCCTTTGAGAATTGTGTCAGCATTTATTTGTCAGAATAAACAGAAGAGTGTTCATGTTTAATGCTTAGAAGAATATAGGATTGTGAGGAGAGCCTTCATCCAGCTTGCCCCATCCAACTCTTACCCTTCTAATCTTTGCTAATATTTTCTCAATACTATCTAAAGATCCAGGAGATAAATTTCCGATCAGATCAGCCCATTTGTAGAAGTAGAAAAGTCAGGTCCACTCATCTGTACTTTTTATAAAACTTATAGTACAAAGGAGAAGGTAAAGTTTCTGGTATTAACACAAGAGAAAGAATAGGTATGAAAACCCATTTTATTTCTTCTATCATGGCTCCAGCGTGATTACTCTGATGCATAGTGTTAATTTAGTCCCAGCCAATGTATTCTCTCAAAAAAAACTAATTAGCAATATGATGCAATGTCACTACCACAATATTTTTAAAAATATTTTGCATGATTTTCAATGATCTCTATTGGAAACAATGGAAATCATTTTGAATCAAGGAGGCAGAAAAAAATGCAGATTTTTTGGCTGGATGAGAGTTGAAATCCTATTACAACAAAACGAATATTTCATCTGATTTAAAGATGACAATGGGCAGTGAACCTCAAGTTGCCTGCCTCTATTATATACTTCAGTTAGAATCACCAGGTAGAGTGCAATGCTGCCATCTAGAGGACATTCTACTAATTAATTTCTATCTTACTAAACATGCACTATCCTGGCACTGACTTCAATGTTGGAGGAAACCAACCTTTACAAGTAATAGCTATTTCCTTGGGGCTGGTGAAAGCTATTTCCTGCCTCCAACCAGGTTAGACCATCAGTTTATGAAAAAAAAGTAATTGCTACATCATGCAGGTCGTAGAAAATTTTCAATCTATGCAATTAACCTATTCAGCAAGTTCGTGGTATTTAATAGTCTGGTGGGATGGTTTGCTAATTTTTAGACCGACATGAAGCATTGTTAATATGAAGGGGCAGCAAAACCCAGCAACAGGTCCGAGAGTCATTGTTGTTACAGTGCTTTCAGAATTAAGTGGCTCGCAACATGGTATCAAATCCAACCCATGATGACTTTCACAGCACTTCTGAAAACATAAAACTGGTTTAGGTGTCACTGGTTTTGTCATGCTTGAATATGAGGTTGCCTCACTTGGAATGTACACAGTATTCTACAATACCCTCTGACTTTTGCCACTGCATATCCTCAGTTAAAAATGTTCAGCATTAAAAAAAATTAGCAGTGTCCTTAGCAATGTTCCCTATAATTTCCTTCACTGTGCGTGGCCCATTTCTCGCACTATGTGGTTCCTTTAAAATTACTGTGCAGCCACACATCTTAAAGGGACTGCTGTGTGTGTGCGCAGTCTGTTTGTCTTCTGTATGGCATATTCCCGATTGACAAGCACCTACACAGCCAGAGAGAACATTGGACCTTAGTATTGTTTTAAAGTTACAATTCACGCTGAATAAAAATATTGAATTCACCTATACAGAAATATACGAAAAGCTTTAAATAAAATAAAGAAAGATCATTTTCACAGTGATTACCCTGTGACAGATTACAGCTGCAAAAATGCTCTCTATATTAGAAAGCAATAGAGTTCTTAAGTCCATATCCCAAGATCAGGTAAAAAGAAATCACTGGAATCAAACCAAAAGTGGAACAAAGGCACTGTTGTATGTTTCTGGTCACTAAAATCTGATGTGCCTTGACAATAGCTCAGCCCAGAAAGTCCATATGCTCACAGCTCATATATCTGATCTAAAAAGGCAGAACTCAACATCAACAGCTCAAAAATCAAAAGCTGCATAAACTAAAGCAGGTGTCCAAAATTTTTGGCTGCACAGACCAAGGCCCACATATACAACTCAAATACATGCTTCCATTAATTTATGTACATCTCAAGTGGAGATCTGAGTTTTGTGACCTTGTGCTGTCACTTCGTTGGTAGACAAATCCTAAGAGCAGCTCTTCCTTAACCTCTAGGCTCTCAAAATTCAAACAAGACAAACCAGCAAATAAGATGCAACGGACCAGAGTTGCCTGGACTTTGAGAGTCGCATTGGCAAGGGCTGAGGGATAACAATTCCAACAGTCTTGATCTGAAGGCATTAACCAATCTTTAGCAGATTTACTAAGAGAACGAGTAGATAATTAACCTGAGGTAATTTTCTAGAAGTGATTCTATTGTATTCTGCCGGTACTAAATTATACATATTTCTATTCAATCATGCTGTCCTGTTGTAACTACACCTTAATTTAGTGTTCCAGGCAAGTATATTTCTACATATAAAATCTTGCCCCATTAATGTGCCTTTTCAGTTCCCCATTCCCTAACTATAAAAATTCTGTCCGTTAAATAATCACTGCACCATTTTTGTAGAACGCTAGCAATTTTCTTACACAGAATGCCTCTGCATTCTTTGATTTCCTGTTTCTATTCCCAACTATTGATAATGTAAAAGGAACCAAATATATTGCCTGCTCACATTGTAGAAAACAATCTTCCCCTACAGCTCTGCAAGCTGCATTCATTATCCTGCTACTCAGAATTGAGTAAGCATGACTCAAGTTCCAGGCTCATTAGTGGGAACAGATTATTACAATGATGAAAGTAGACTCTGATTTCTGCTGGAACTCACTGCCATGTCATATCTAGACCCTGATTCAAGGTTGCAGCGAAGTGCATTTGCACACAAGTGTCTGCCTAAAAGCAAGGCCAAAACTCGCAGGTGCCCCTTGAAGGAGTGTTCTGCTCTATTTGGGCTCACACAAGCTTCACACCCTTTACAAATTCTCAAACAGTTTGGATATCTTAAAGATGAAGTAATAGCAACGTTTCATACATTGCCTGCCACGACTGAGCCGTTAGCTTGACTATGCTTCTGTTTCTGCTTTTGTTGCTCCACTGGCTGCTGCTGTGTTGTCTGTGTTACTCCCTTCTTTTTGGCTTGTTTCTTTTTCTTGGATTTAGCAGGTTTTTTGGTTCCTTTATTTTTCTGCCAGGCTTTCTTTTTACTTTTTGCACCACCAGTTCCTTGCTATAAAAAAGAAAGTGGCGGTAATAAATCATCTCAATCATCCGTGTATTAGACATATTATAAATATTAACTAGCAAAGTTTTAGTGTAAGGTGCTCTGTAGTTTACAATTAAATACAAAAGCAATAGAATATTGACAGTTAATCATATCATCCATGGGCACAAAAGTTAAACCTAATAGTTTCTTTTTCTGTAAATGATTCTTTAGTCATCTTAATATTCCCTAATTTCCCTAAGTTGTGTGCTAGCAAAGGCCAATACAATGCAAATATGTTCAGAGACAAACGTTAAATATCTTTTGCTTTGTGAAAACAGTAATCTGTTAAAACATTTCTTACATTAGAAACAAATTTGCCAACAGTGGAATCAAGTCACAGAGAAGGGGAATGCAAAGGAGATGGGAGAAAGCCAAACAAGATGTACATTATTTTAATTTTCAAAAAGAAAAAACCAGCTAATGACCTTACCGATGTTTTATCGACATTTACAAACGCTCAGTGCTAATGACTTACAGCTGAGGCGGGGAAGTGAAATAAAGGGCAGTCAGACCGTTTCATTCTCCTTTCTAATTACATTTAAAACCAAGTGGAATTTCGACACCAGAGTTCTTTAAGCTGAATGGATAAGATTGGTAGGGGGGAAAACAGGTAACTGATTGGAGAGGGAAGGTCTCGTCTTGCCACCTAATCATGAGGTTTATTTTGGGGGGGGGAAGCCCTAAGAGAAGAAATGATTATGACTGTCTTCACTGAGGAAAATACAGAATTAAAGATCCAAAGGACTAGGGAGAATGAGGAATTGAAGGAAAATAGTATTAGTAAGAAGTTTGTATTGGAGAAATTAATGGGACTCAAGGTTGATAAGTTCCTGGGACCTGATATTCTACATCCCAGAGTGTTGAAAGAGGCAGCTATGGAGATAGTGGGTGCATTAGTGACCATCTTCCAAAATTCTAGACTCTGGAATGGTCACTGCAGATTGGAAGGTAGCAAATGTCACCCCACTATTTAAGAAGGGAGGTAGAGAGAAAACAGGGAACTACAGACTTGTTAGCCTTACATTAGTAGGGGAAATGCTAGAATCTATTATAAAGGATGTGATAAATGGAAACTTGGATAATAATGATCTGGTTGGACATAGGATTTATGAATGGGAAATCATGTATGAGGAGCCTGTTGGGAGTTTTTTTGAGGATGTTATTAACAGAATTGATAAAGGGGAGTTGGTGGATGTTGTATGCTTGGATTTTCAAAAGGCTTTTTGATAAAGACCCCCACACGATGTTGGTTAACAAAATTAAAGCACATGGGATAGGAGGTAATACACTGGCATGGATTAAGGATTGGCTAACAGGCAGAAAACAGAGTAGGAAAAAGCGAGTCAGTCATTCTTACATTGGCAGGCTGTGACTGGTAGGGTACTGCAAGGATCAGTATTTGGGCCCCAGTTGTTCATAACATGTATCAATGATTTGGATGTGGGGACCAAATGTAATATTTCCAAGTTCATGGATGACACAAAGATAGGTGGGAATGTGCTTTGTAAGGGAAATGCAAAGTGACTTCAAGAGGGTTTGGACAGACCGGGCAATAACATGGCAGATGGAATACAATGTGGAAAAATGTGAGGCTATCCACTTTGGTAGGAGAAATGGATGTGCAGGGTATTTCTTAAATGGTGAGAGATTAGAAAGTGCAAAAGGACCTGGGTGCCCTCTTCAATAAGTCACCGAAAGCTAATATGCAGGTGCAGCAAACAACTAGGAAGGCTAATGGTAGATTAGCCTTTACTGCAAGAGGATTCGAGAACAGGAATTGCGAAGTCTTGCTTCAATTGTGTAGAACCTTGGTTGGACCGCACCTGGAATAATGTGTGTCGTTTTGGTCCCCTTACCTTAGGAAGGATATTATTGCCATACAGGGAGTGCAGTGAAGGTTCACTATTTGTTCTGGGATGGTATGACTGTCCTTTGCAGAGAGATTGGGGAAAATGGACCTGTATTTTCTAGAGTTTCAAAGAATGAAAGGTGATCTCATTGAAACCTACAAAATACTTAAAGGGATAGACAGGGTAGATGCAGGTAAGAAATCTCCCCTGGTTGGGGAGTCTAGAACCGGGGGCACAATTTCAAAATAAGGGAGAAGCCACTTACGACCGAGATGAGGAGAAATTCTTTCACTCAGAGGGTTGTGAATCTTTGGAATTCTCGATCCCAGAGGGTCGTGAAAGCTCAGTCATTGAGTATGTTTGAAGCAGAGACTGACAGATTTTAAAATATCAACAACATAAAGCGATATAGGGATAGTGTAGAAAAAAGGCATTGAAGTGTATGATAAGCCATGATCGTATTGAATGGTGGAGCAGGCTCGATAGGGGCAGGAGTAGGCCATTCAGCCTATGTTCCTATGGTAGATTGAGGATGATTGGATGGATGGTTATGGAGAGGTGAAGAAGTTCAGCAAAAAATGGGGAGGATAAAAGGATCGAGTGTGTGATTCAGAGGGCAAGCATTAGGGATGATGGTGGCAGTGAGTAATAGGATGTGCAAGGGACAAGTGTCACAATGAGAACGAGTGGATAAAACATGAACGATTGGATGAGAGCCAATGAAGGTCCCATTTCTCCTGCAACTTCACCTAAAATACAGTCTGCTGCCATTTGTAGCTCCTTTCCTGGCATGGCCACATACCACCTCCCACTCAAAAGTTAAGTAAATGACTGAGAAGAACAATAATTAAAATAAGCATAAAAGAGACAGTCAATGATCTGACTTGCCACATACAATCCCACAGGCAATACTTATAATTAAAAATCTCACATCTACACATTCTTGATATTACAGAATTTCTATGCATAGATTTATAATGGTAATTGCCTATGTAAACTTGTGGCCCTGCAATCATATCTTTTCATTAGTGGAGGCATTGAGATGCAGTACTGATAGATGGATAAAACTACAGTGTGACAAGTTTAGGTATGTAGTTTCCAAAATGTATGTGAACATAGGAACTTACTGAAAATATATGACTTCAAAACGATGACTGAAGTATATGCATATCATGTTCCAATTAACACCCCCTGCCCTCTCATCCTACTTCACCTGAGGATTTCCCAAGGTCTTGACCCTCCACTTTTCCCACCAACCTCAAAGCAAAGCCACAGGACACATGACTAGTAATATTTTAAATTTACCTCATATGTCACAAACATCTTATTTGGTTAGTACCAGTCTGTAACAAAAATCTACAAACTTCTACCATTACAGAGAGCTTCAGAACTTCTAGATCCCGATAAATATACATCATATGTACAATGTAAAATACATAATTAAATCTTCATATCAGGAAAAGACTGACATTAGCAGGGTTACAATAAAAGTGAATATAATTGGATCTCAGGTAATGAAGTTTGCTCTACTTCTGTGAGCAAGAGGATACTTTGATTCACATAATCATTTTTAAAGTTTACTAAAAAAATATAAACATAGCATAATTGATGCATAAATGTCCTGACCACAGTTAATGTAGTTAAAGCATGACACCATTATCCCAAAATAATTTTTATATACTTGCAAGAAATGTCTAGTAAAATGTCATGTACACCAAATCTTTCATAGTTGTCCATTATGTTGAGCTAATAATCAGTTGGATCGCCAAAAATTCCAATCGGAAGTGACAATGTCAAACTAAATGCAATACCATTCAAAAGTTTTGTTAATTTCAATTAAAACGTACACAGTTCTCCAGATAGCCAAAACTCATTTTTTATTTGCTCAATAGTCAATATAATTCAGAGTGGAAGGTCCATATAGATAATTATTAAGTAAAGACATCCCATTGAGCAGAAGACACAATAGGATTAATGGAGGTTCAGGAAAGGCAGCAACATAAAGTGGTCAATGTTGGCGAATTCATTAGTTACAGTTCTGTATGGAGATATCGGAGATCTGGCACTACCAGTGAAAAGTGGCATTTGGTGAATGATTTATAGAAAATGCGCTATTGCGCTATTTAAAACATACCAAGGACAAAAAACTACGAAGCCACTAAGAAAGCATGAATAGACAGTGCACTTGGTAGCATACCGTCGCTTCAACCCATCAATCTGTGCCAGACTAGACTCAGATCTGTAGGACATTTTAATATCCCTTATTTCTGTTATGCTGCCAGGCATTTTTAATATCCCTTGTATTTCAGTTAGTAAGTGAAATGTAACCCAGTTGTGGTGTGGACCAACGTGTGGAGCTCACCGGGTGGTAGGAACATGGAGTGAGGAGGACATCGGGACGAAAGGAGAATACTGACCAAAAACATCGCTGGGGCTCATATTAGACATTTTAAAGATAGAGATAGTTTAACTGAACAGACACACACGTCAGGACATGTCATTAAGGTGACAGCCCAGACTAATTTCATCCACTCTGTCTACAACACCTCTCAGACAATAGACTCTCTTGATGTTTGTAAATGGCTTTCTTCCTGCCTCAAGATGCCGATTGCTGGTATGCACCTGGATGCACCCACCCCGCAAAGAGCGAAAAATGACTACTTGCAGATGGTCTTGTATAGCCATGATGGGAGTGATAGGCACTGAAGCACAATCCGATGACCCAATTCGAGGTATTACTTTATATGTCAAGGGACCAGAGTCAGAAAGCCACAGCCCACAAGGACATTGCTGTAGCCAGGGAAACGTGACTTGGTCAGTCCAGAGAAGTCATGCGGAAGAATCTGTTTGGCGGACTGACCACCTGGGAATAAGCTCCTGCAGGCGGGTCTTACTAAACAACGGGTGTTGTTAAGTACATGCTATTTCTCATAAAGGTTTTCCACAAAGTGGAAATTGTATTCAAAGCTTGTTTCATGTCATTGAAACTTGGTACGGGTTCAGGGCCTTAAAGGAAAGTGAGACCTCCTGTTTAAGAGTCTTACAGATCCCAGAAATGACACTTACCTCTCTACTGGCTGTAACAGTTTTAAGTAGAACAACACCCAGCAGTCTCAACTCATTTCCTAGATATTGCTGGACCTGCTCTCATTTCTGCACAAACTGGCAATTTTGCTCACAAACTGAAGCAAAAAACTGTAATTGTTCATATTTGTGCTAGAAGTGCATTGAAATCCCTAAACTTAAAAATAAATGTGAAGAGAACTAATCACATACACTCTTAAGTTTATAAATTTTGTCTCGAAATATCAAATGAGTGCATAATTTAAGAAAGGCAATCTGACATTAATTTTCCTGGTATTTCCTGAACTGCAAAATAGACCCCATATTGGTCTTAACAAGTCCTAAAAACGAAAACACCTTATCTGGATTAGTGCTTCTGTACAAGTGACTCCAAGCTAAATGGATGAGATTGGGGAAGAGAGAACTCCCAACATGAGGATCAAATACATATAGCGTGCCTCAGCATGCATCTCATCTCAAAAGAATCTTCCTCTTCCTTCTGGCTTAAACCATCTGTTAGCACAGAATCTACAGAGCAGGTAAATTGCATGAGATTGCTGCAATAGAAGCCTGTAGTCAAGTTAGGAGTGGCCATGATATCTTAAGAACCCATTTCAAAACTGAAGAATTGCGATTCACTCACTGCAAATGTTTCTGAATTAACTGTCAAAGGATGAGCTGCAGAGTCAACTTAATAGTTGACTGTTCTAATGTGTAATAGTCCTCATGACCCTTCATGATGACTCGAAACGTCAACTGTACTCTTCTTCGCCGATGCTGCCAGACCTGCTGAGTTTTTCCAGGTATTTTTTGTTTTGGATTTCCAGCATCCGCTGTTTTTTTTGTTTTTATCTGACTTGGAACTATATCACCAGTCCTTCACTGTCACTGGGTCAAAATCCTGGAATGCCCTTCCAAATAGCACTGTGGGTGTACCTTTACTAAATGGACTGCAGTGGTTCAAGAAGCTGGCTCACCACGACCTTCTTAAGGGCAATAAATGCTGGCCTAGCCAGCGACAGCCACATCCCATTAAAGAATTTTAAAAAGTCCCTCTTTTCAGCAATATATGCCAAGAGTGTATCAAAGGAGTCCTACAAACCAACAGGCAGAACAGACTAAATTTGAAATTAAAACAAACAGCAATAGCATAAATCTAAAGATCACATTGGAAAGCTACAAAAAAGGAAGATTAGAAAGGTTGTATGAGAAAAGAGTATAAGAAAAAATGCACGTGAGAAAAAGAGCAAGAAGTGGAGTGCAATAAAGAGCTTCATAAATACCTTAGTACAAAGGCCATAGGCAAGGTAGGGTTAGGATCACAGATGAAAGAGGGAAGCATGTAGTGAAGAATGATACTAATGAAGAACTTTGCCTCATTTTCACAGAAGAGATGGATTTGGGGTTGTAAAAGAGCAGAAGCAGGATAAAGCAATTCATGGAGGCTAATATTACAAAAAAAGTTTCTCAGCCATAAGATAGATAACTCACTGTGACATAATGGTTTACATGTAAAGATTCTAGGAGGGGCTAGGGTAGAAACACCCAAGTGTAATTGTCCAAAATTCCGTGCAAAGGAAAATTGTGCCAGAGGATTGTAGAATGACAAATGTGACTGCTTTTTAAAAAAAAATGACAATTAATAGCCAGAAAATTACAGGCCATGTAGCTTATTTCAGATATTCAAACTAGAGCTTTTAATATGGGCTGAAGTTGTCAGCTGTTTCTCCAGCACTTGGAGATCCATGCTAAATGGAGCCAGTCAGCACAGAATTTCAAAAAGCACTTGCTTTGTGTGTCAGCCTTGGCTCAGTTGGTGGCACTCTTGCCAGAGTCAGAGGGAATTATGGAACAGCCTTCCTAACAGCACTGTGGGTGCATCCACGCCACAAGGGCTGCAGTGGTTCAAGGCGGCAGCACAACACCACCTTCTCAAGGGCAATTAGGGATGGCCAACAAATGCTGGTCCAACACCCATAACCTATGAAAGAATAAAAATAAGAAATTAAATAAAGACAGCTGTGGGTTCAGTTCTTCACAAAGTGTGTTCAGCAGCAATGAGAGTACATAAACCATTGCCTGCTCATTGGATGAATGCAGGAAGCAGGGCATTTCAATTCTGAAGAACAATCTTCACAATTATATTAAAAGTCTATAAGTATCCTCATGAGGCCTAGAAGTTAAAAGACGAGGAGAGTGTGTGTTCTAGTGAATTTAATTAAAATTCACTTCAAACTATTATAGGTACAATTTTCACACAGGCGTGACTGGCTAGAAATTTATTTTACCATTTAAACTTACTATGTCGTCGGTTTCCTGGTCTTCATTTATACAGGCACTTTGTTCTTGTTCCTTTTCAAAGATGGCCTTTAGAAAAAAAGAGATCAAGCATTTAAATAAATAAAATATTAGTTTTTTTCCATTCATATCTAACTAAATTATTGAATTCTAGCTCATTTATTTTATTAGATAATTTGGGCATCATGGGTACTTTAGAAGTTAAAAGATCAAAGACAGTTCAACTCTTTAGAGAAGGCGTTTAAGTGTTTTCAGGCACAGGTACACGACTCTAGCGAAGCAGAAAAACTCGTATTTTGCTTTTGCGAACTATAATATAGCTCCCTCCTTACATTCTCAGGATGTCCCAAAGCATTTTGCAGCCAATTATTTTGAAGCTTAGCAGCTAAGCCGTAGTCAGCAAGGTGGCACAAAGAAGCAATAACCAACTATTTGGTTTTGCTGCCATTGGTTGAGGGATAAATGTTGGCCAGGATAGAGAGAATTCCCTTGCTTGAATAGTGCCATGAGATCTTTGCATCCACTGGAACATACAGTACCTGTCAATGCAGCACTCCCTCAGTACTGTACTGCAATGTTAATCAAGATTAAGTGCTTAAATCCTAGATTGGGGTTTGAACCCAAACCCTTTTGACTCAGGGCGAGGACTACCACCTGAATCTGAAACTAAAGCTACATAATTCATTTTACTGTCATAAACAATATAAATCAAACAATCAAAAGCCTCACTTTGGGCCTTAACTAAGTACACATGTAAGGAATGCCATGGAGAAACACTGTAAAAGGCAAAAACATGTTACCGTCATACATTTAGCATATTCCAGGGATTTTTTTGATTTTGATTTTTAACACCCAGTAATTAATTTGCTTCTGAATTGAAAAACAGTTTTTAAGGCAAGAATATTCTCAAGCAATATGCATCAGTCATGGAGCAGGATTTTCCTGTTGGCGAGCGGGGGGGGCAGGGCCTGCTCGCTGACACGTAAAATGACGCACGGTGACATCGGGCGGAACTCCAGACATCACTGCGTCCCATTTAAATTTTCAGCTGTGCACCCGCCGACCTGTCAATGGCCAATTGAGGCCATTGACAGAGTCATTTAAGTAATTAATGGACCCGCCTGTCCAACCTTAAGGTTGGCGGGCAGGCTGGGAGCCCTGGCTGACATTAGAAAAAGCATGAAACCTCATCCATGGGCAGGATGAGGTTTCATGTAGGTTTTAAAAAATTTAATTAAAGTTTTTTAAAAAGTTATGGACATGTCCCAACTCATGTGACAGTGTCACATGAGGGGACATGTCAGTGATTTTTTTTCTCTATTTCTAATAATTTGTACAGTAGAGACGATCTCCTCGAGGCAGAATTTAGCCTCAGGGAGATGAGTGCGCTCTTTCGTGCGCAAGCGCGAAAGAGCACACTCTCAAGTTTAGGGATTCCCCCCGCCCGCACAGGGAGCGCATAGCGCTTCCGTGCAGACGTCACGCTGGGCGGGCCTTAATTAGCCCACCCACGTAAAATGGAGGCGCCGATCAGAGGCATGCCTCCGCGCACCCACACTTTAACTTCCCCCCACATCTGGGGGAAAATCCTGCCCATGGTTCCATGGGTAGCATTCTCGCCTCCAAGTTTCATGGTCACGTCCCACTCCAGGACTTGTGCACAAGGATCAAGGCCGACACTCCAGTGCAGTACTGAGGGAGTGCTGTACTGAGGGAGGTGCTGTCTTTTAGATGAGATGTTAATCAAACCCCTTTTGACCTCTCGGGTGACACAAAAGATTCCATGGCGCTATTTTGAAGTTAAGTGGAATTATCCCCAGCGTTCTGGTCAATATTTATCCCTCAATCAACAATCACAAGAGCAGATGGCCTGATCATTATCACATTGCTGTTCACGGGAGCTTGCTGTGTGCAAACTGCCTGCCACAATTCCCACAAAACAACAGTGACTACAGTTAAAAAAAAAAAGCACTTCCTTAGTTGCAAAGCACCAGCCATCGTGAGAAGCACTATAACTGCAAGCCTTTCTTTCAACTAATAACAAAAAAAGTAATCTAATTTGTGAATTATGAATTGAGAGTGTGCTAAGAGCAGTGTCTGAATTGGTGGTGGAGGGGTGAAATAACCTTAGGTACAGAGGAAAAGTACATACCTTTCCAGCTGAAGAGCTTTTAAAATATGTACATTTCCCGTTAGCTGTGTCAAAGAATCTTGCTACCCACACTTTTCAGTAATAACTTGCACTTATATAGCACCATTAACCTAATAAAATACCCCAAGTTGCTTTACAAGCATTAGCAAACAAAATTTGGCATTGAGCCACGTAAAGAAATTTTAAACCAGAGAAAGAAAGCATTAATAAGTGCTCTCAGATAAATTACTGCTACTTACAGCCATATCCTCCCTGTGAAGTTTCACGGTGACAGTGACAATTGATCCTGCAGTTATATTACTGCTGTCCTCATCATCCAGAACTATGAAGAACAAAACACAATGTTTATAGATATTTACAATTTATTTTCCCAACCACCCCACTACAAAATGTCTTCTCAATTAAAAGGAAAAATGCCTCAGCTTTGCTCAATAGAGTGGATTTTTCCAGTCCTTGCCTGTGGCAATACACCTCATACACCATCAAGTTTTAAAAAGTTCCATATATTTCACTAATACGTGCTCAGGTTAGGACTTGGGAATTTTTTCCAAGGCCAACTTGTAGTTTTAGACAGCATACCTTACTAGACCAGCTGCATGTGTCTATTCTCAGTCTTGATCATATAATTCTAATAACAGAGGTAAAAAGAGCATAAAATATCAAAAATAAAGTAGGCAAGGGCTCAAGTTATGGAACACATCAGAAGGAAGGTTTTCCATTCTGATTACAAACTGCAAACGTGGCTCCATCATCTACAAATAAAGTTGAGCACAACTTTTCAAAATGTAGCCATTGAATCCAGTGGTTGCTCTTAAAGTGGACAATACAGCATTTGAAGAAAGACTAATGAATAGGACAAAGCAAGGATGTATTCTCAATGGTTCTTGCAATGGTCTGCTCCCTCTGAGCATAAGAGTGCTATTTAAGAGGAATTGGGCAGTCTCAATCCAGTTCTAATGCCTCACCCCAAAAAGCACTTAATTTAAATAGAATAATATTCCTAGCTCAGCCAATGAGACCTAGAGCTTTATGTGAAATAAGCATTTCAGTCTCAACTCAGCACAAAGTTGTGAATTGAGCATTAATCAGCCCTCTCTCCAAATTATAACATGATGCGTGATGTGGGGAAGGCCATACTAATGCAGTAAGAAGTGCTCTTCTGAGATTGGGGTGCAGAAATATTGTTGCCTATAGTAGGAGTTTTCTGCTGTACCTAACAAAGATATGACTAACCTGGGGAGTGCTTGATCCTGACACAAGGTGTCAATACAGAAAGAGCTTAATTCCTCAGCTCCAACATCAGCATAAAAATTCACAGAAGAAACAAACAACAGGTCAGTATTGGGCGAGACCCTACAACATTTGAAAGCATCAACCAACTTGTTCTGTCAGACTTAACACATATGCAATTCCCACAGCAGTCTTGCACAGTCGCACTAAAAGACCATTCCAGAAATATTGTTCCATACCTTGCAGTTTTATCTCCATGCTAACATGAGGAAAGTTCCCAAGTACTGCCATGACCTCATCGTATTTCTCCTCACTCAGGAACCGCAACATATTACGACGATCAGCGTCTTTCATGCTAACCAGATCTTGAATTGTCCGGACTTTGTACTGTTTGTGAAAGAAAGAGATTTCACGCATTTTTATAAATTAAGGATTTGTGACAGCATTAATGTATGGCAAGTAAAATCAGTGCCATCACCAATAGATATTGGTGCCACCAATATATTGCAAATATATTCCAGCATCCGCAAAAAATATTGCACTTAGGCCAATATGCTTTAATACTGTGCTGATATGGTGTCGTGACACAATCCTGAATCTACAATCGCACTGGGGGATGACTACGGTTCAAGTGGACATGGTATGAAATATTTGCACACCGAACATTACTCTGTACTGAAATATTAACTATTTGTGTTGCTTACTGCTGCTAACTGCCTTCTCAAGGCACCTTTTTGCAACCTGCGAAGGAAAGACATTAGCCAAGCAATGAAAGTGGGCATAGTAAGTGAAGGGAATGCTCTCACAAAGCAGAACATTTTACAAACTGGCTCATCCAACATAATTAAGGCTCATTCCTTAACTTTTTTTTGTTGAAACAACATGCAAAATGTTCATGCAGGGAGCACAGTAAAAGGTAATATGGAAAGAACACCGTCTGGTTTAGACTGTATGCTTCAGGTATTCTTGTGTAACTATAGTGTAATTTAAGGTTGAAGTTTGAGCAATGGAATTTCTAGTCAGTCAGGTGCACCTGAACAATTTTTATTCAAAATAAACACACCAGTCATTTCATTGCAAAGATGACAATTCAAGAAATTGCTCAAGGTAGCTACAAAATTCACCATTATTTTTTGAAGGGCCCTTAAGTTACACAGCCTAAAAACATTTTATAATCAGTTTAATTACCTTCATTGCAATGACTTATACATAAAATTTTAAAAACTGCATTAATTGATACAAAACAAATTGCATCATCGTGCGTGGCAATGCAAGCCAAAAAGAACAATCCTTGTGGCAACAATAACTCACACGCACAAAGTT
Organism: Cetorhinus maximus; assembly: GCF_964194155.1. Classification (NCBI taxonomy): domain Eukaryota; kingdom Metazoa; phylum Chordata; class Chondrichthyes; order Lamniformes; family Cetorhinidae; genus Cetorhinus; species Cetorhinus maximus. The sequence continues at coordinate 139,431,035 of NC_135883.1, forward strand.
TGCAAATTCAAATTTTAAAAAGAGGGTGCAGAATTATTTTGCTAGTTACTTGTTTTTATAAACCTCACCAAGTTTCCTCACAAGGTCTTTACAAACTGACAAAAAAACACATCAGGTCCAGCCTCTTCACAGACCTGTTCTACCTTAACAAAAATCTCACATATCCCAGAGTTTTAAAAAATTTCTAAGACCCCCAGAAGATAACCTAGCAAACACCAGAAAATGAATCTTATCTGCATTTTGGAAACTTTGCTGACTGATTATAATTCTTGGATCCAGCAGCTATATATGGAATATATTTTTTATATAACTCCCTATAATCGCCAATCCTATTCCCAAGTAGGTATTTATCAGTCAAACACAACATATTACCTTTTTAGACAAACAGTATTTCAGGTGCTCCTCTTCAAAGAGTGGGAGCTGAAGCAGAGGAGATTTAGATTCCCACAGGCTCTGGACTAACATCTGTGAGAGCTTCATACAGTTCTCAATGGACTCCAAACGGGGAGCGTGGATTCCTAATCAAAGTCGACAGATTATAATTCAAATATCTTAAAGACATATATAACATGAAAAAACTCAAATAAAACTCACATCAAAACCAAAATCAACTCTGCCTCTTTTTCACCAGTTCGTACATATTTCTCTTCCCAAGAGATTGAATAAAAGCAGAATTGTTTTTACTTATTATTTGTTAGCATTAAAAAAATCACTTACCACCTCGGGTGTTGGCCATCATAGTCAGCTGGCAGCCAACGTTAATCATTTCCTGAAGGAGAGTTGGACATTTCCGTATAACAAACCAATAATCTTGTAGGAAAGAAAACAATTGGGCAGATTAGTACTAATTCCCAATATACAAATGCTTATGATCTCTTAGAAACAACTACCACATGTACAGCAGATCGAGCTATGTCCCATTTCCTTCCTGCTGCTATAACACTACAAGAAAAGGTCTATCACAATTAACTTTGAACAACGTTTGGAAGTTTGTGTATAATTTATGGTATAATTTCCAATTAAAAGAATGTGTATTTTTCATATCCTCAGGATATCCCAAATAGCTTCACAGCCAATTAAGTACTATTTTAATACAGTGCAGCCACTGCTGTAATGTGGGGTAATGCAGCATCAAGGTCCCAAATAGCAATAAGACAAATGAAGGGATTTTTTTTTTCTGATGATGTTAGTTGAGGGGTAAACACTGGCAGACCAATGCCCCTGTTTTTGTCTCCCCACCCACCCCCACCAAGCAGTGCCTCGAAATCTTTTAAGACAGATGGTGCCTCAGGTTAACTTCTCATCGGAAATAACCTCTGACAGTGCAGTACTCCCTTATGACTGAACTGAGAGCCTGGATTACATGCTCAAGTCTCTGGAGCTTGAACTGATGCCCTTCTGACTCAGTAATACTAACTTTACTAATATTTACAGAAAAATCTGAAAGCACATCCAACTAATTAAGCTTTGAGAGCTTCAGGAGATATGACTGAGAATGCTGGCACTGGAGACAAAATCAAATGTGATTTCAGGCTAGACTTCATTAGTTGGGATAGACCATTTACAGCGCCGAAAGCAAATTAAAACAGCCTCTGGTACATTTGGGAATCAGGATATGATATCAATTAAAAGTGGAAAGTTTGGGCACAAGTAAATCAGGAAAGACGTGAAGAATACATGGCAACATGGGATCTAATCACAGAGCATTAAGCCGATGATTATGTAGTTAATCAGCGCATCTATATAGACATTTCATCAATGGCTATCCATTTAATAAGCCTTGCATTCAGAATCTATCATACATGCAAAGCATGCCACATATATTCCTGATTAGCTCAAATATCTTAAGAAACAGGAACGATTTTTATTCTTTTTAAACAGCCAGTCATTTCCTTGCTGTTTCTGTCCTGGATAATCTAGCGTTTCAAAAGGAAAAGTTGGGAATTTACAAGAAACTGCGAACCTTGAGACAAGCCTCACTGAGCGATTAATCGCTAATTAACCTCGGGGTGCTTATTTAAGAGCACGTCCTGAAAGGGAGAAGTTTAACAGTTAGAAAATCTTGGGATAGAGTTTGCGCAATTGAATGAACCAGCAAAAAAGAACCTGGAGTTTAAAGCTGAAGTGAGTTATGCCCTCGAACACAAACTTTATCCTTGAAGATTCAGTTTGCACAAATTTGGCCCCACCCACAAAACTGGCACACCCCAGGTCAAATCTGCAAAATTCTGCCACCGTTTGCTCTGGTTCTGGTAGGCATTTATTCGCGCTTATTTTCTGAGGTGAACACACACATTTAAGTGTTTTCATACATTAAAATATTTAATTTATGAGCAAACTGACAAGCAAATACCAACAAAACTGTTAAATGGCACCGCATAGTTCTTTTTAGCTATTTTCAGTATTTTAAAATTAGGTTACTCACAGGAAGATTAAGACACCAATGTACTTTTTTCTTCTCTTTTGGCAATAAACCCATTTTCAGCTGTATTAATAAAACTTCAGCAGGTGCCACAGGGATCACTGCTGGGGCCTGAGCTTTTTACAATTTACATAAAGGGGTTGGATGAAGGGACAGAAGGTATGGTTGAAGATTATCTAAATGGTGAGTGATTGGGTGTTGCAAAAGATTAATGTGCAGGTACAGCAAGTAATTAGGAAAGCTAATACAATGTCATCATTTATTTCAAGGGGAATTGAATAAAAAAGTTGAGGGGTTATGCTTCGGTTATACAGGGCGTTGGGGAGGCCACCACCTGGGGTTATTGTGTACAGTACTGGTCTCCTTATTTAAGGAAGGATATAAATGCATTTGTAGCAGTTCAGTGAAGGTTTAATAGACCAATGCCTGGAATGGGCAGGTTGTCTTATGAGAAAAGGCTTGCATCCACTGAAATTGAGAATAATAAGAGGCGACTTGATTGATACATAAGATCCTAAGGGGTTTTGGCAGGGTGGATATGGAAAGGATGCTTCCTCTTGTGGGAGAATCTAGAACTTGGGGTCACTTTTTAAAAATAAAGGTTCCGCTATTTAAGACAGAGATGAGGAGAAATGTTTTCTGAGGGCTGAGTCTTTGGAACACTCTTCCTCAAAAGGCACTGGAAGCAAAGTCTTTAAATATTTTTTAAGGCAAAGCTAGATTCTTGATAAGCAAGGGTTAGAAGGTTATCAGGGTAGATGGGAATGTGGAATGAGGTTACAATCAGATCACCCGTGATTTTATTGAAAGGCAGAGCAGACTGCACGGTTGGGTGGCTTCCTCCTGCTCCTAATTCTTATGTTTGTGTACCACTCAAATACATCAAGAAATATATTTTAATGCAAAGAAAAAAAAGAAACAATTACAACCTATTACACTGATTTATGGAAGATTTTACTTTTGGAACTATGGAAATGGCTTCTAGCAGATACCTGAACTGCAACCTAACCAACACAATTTCAAGCATAGGTTGGGGGCAATTTCCTGACTGCGTTGAAAGTGAAGGCTATCTCCATATTCTTGATCTGATGCAGCTACATTTAATGGGCAGGACACAATAAACACAGCTATTATTATAAAACAGTATATCCTCCAATTTGAGAGGAACACCAGAGCTCTGCTGGTTTCATAAACATTCATTCATTTTACAAAGTACACAATTCAATTGCTTTTGCCAAAGTTTGCAGCATCTATTCAGGATGCAGTAACTTTAAAGTTTAACATCTAATTTCAAGATCTGTTTTCATAATTAAATGGCAAACAGTAAAAGTTGAGGGATTTGCTATAGTTTGTTTTCTTGACTATTAAGCATTTCACCTGACAGAGTTGTTAATAACTATATTTGGGAGTAATTAGAAATAAATTGCAGCAGCGAAACAATCTCCAAACAAAATTTAAAACAAAAATAAAACCTGACAGAACCTACATATAAATCTAACATTGTGAATTGAAGCTTCTGTGTAGATGGATCCTTGACAATCTTTTCATTTCTGTAAGAAAATTAAAAGCAATTCACCTCCCCCCTCAACCCATCCTATTCCATTCACAACTTTATTAACTCCTTTTTACCTTCTTCAAGCGTTTGAGAAATTTCCAGTCTGGAAAGATGTGCAAGGAGCAGAACTCTGGACTTCACACTGTATGGTAAACAAAATGGAAGCTCCTTCTTCTTCTCATTAACATTACCAAGTTCTCGAATAAGCTGCCATGAGAGAAAAACATATGGTTTTTTTTCCCCTGTAATAGAATGAATCTTTACTGACGGAAAAAAAGGACACATTTTTGCTTATGTAAAATATACCTTAAACATTGCATTATGAATCTTATTTGAAAAGGTATTCTGTATGAGGAACACAAGAGAGTGTTCTTTTTACACACAGGGGCCTGGCCCTTGACATAATCCAAACTGGAGTTCAATCCAGGCAGATGGGATTGACTTCTCTCTCTCTAGGCATTCTCAATCCAGTTCCTACAAGCCACAGATCCATGGCACAGTAAAGCATTCCCTGTTAGTATCATTAAGATAGTGACCAATGGCCGAAGTAGGGAATGCAAATGCCACAAATAGGGAGCAGTTTTCAGAGGCCAAGACTTAAGAGTCATTAAGATGAAGTGGTGGATGCTTTGCCATTTGTTTTAATTCATGTTGCGTGAAAACTTCCTTTTCAACTGGCATACTGACTGTCCCTCCCCCATAGAAGATTAGCTAACTTTCTATTTACCACTTTGAGAGGTTATCTCTATCCATCACCCATATATATTCAAGACTGGAATCTCACTACCTTGGGGTTTGGGAAACATAGGAAAATCACAAGCACAAAATCACATGCTATCATGTTGCGGCATAGCCAACTAACAGTGATCTTACCTGAGGTATTTCAACATTGTCTGTTGGTCTCATGACTGCTTCTTTGTTACTACGTGGATCAAACTCAAAGGCAGCTGTCAATACCATTATGAGGCCTATCAAGTGAAAGGAAAATAGTAAGATATCTCAGCACTAATCAGGTCTATCAAAGTGAAAGGGATGGGGATGGGATTGAAACCTGAAACAGAAGTGAATGGAATAAACATTTCACTCTTGGATGTACCTAAACCACAGGACAATAGAACACACAAGGCGGCCGCTTGACCATCGCATCTGTCACTTGACCAGCCCAAGACTAATCCCACTGTCTTACATCTATTCACTACTTCAAATATTTAGTCAATTTTTTGTTCAAAGATGGAATGGTCTCTACCTAAGCCAGACCCCTCTATATATCTTAAGGAGCCTCTGCATTAAGAAATCTCTCCTGCTTCCTAGCAACAGTTTTAAATTGTTAGAACGATAGAAAAAGCTACGGCACAGAAAGAGGCCATTCAGCCCATCTTGTCTGCGCCGGACAAAAAAAAGAGAAAAAATAAACTAGCTGTTCATTTTTCCATTCCACTTTCCAGCACCTGGTCTGTAGCCTTGCAGGTTACAGCACTTCAGGTGCAGATCCAGGTACCTTTTAAATGAGCTGAGCGTTTCAGCCTCAACCACCAAGCTGGGCAGTGAATTCCAGGCACCCACTAGCCTCTGGGTGAAAAAGTTTTTCCTCATGTCCCATCTTATTCTTCTACCAATTACCTTAAATCTATGCTCCTGGTAATTGACCCCTCAGCTAGGGGAAACAGGTCTTTCCCGTCTACCCTATCTAGGCCCTTCAATTTTGTACACCTCAATTAGGTCACCCCTCAGCCTCCTCTGTTCTAAGGAAACAACCCTAGCCTATACAGTCTTTCATAGGGCTGGGAACCTGAGGGCAAATTCAGAGCAGGGAATGGGAGATGGAGAATTAATGAGTGACTCTTAAAAGGCAGAAGAAGCAGGGGTTAAAAAGTGCACAGCACAGGAATGTGGCAGTATTAAAAGGCATAAACATAAATGCAAGGAGTATAGCAAATAAAGCCGATGAGCTAAGGGCACAGATTGATACATGGCAGCATGATATCATTGCTATAATGGAAACTTGGCTTAAAGAGGGGCAAAAATGGCAGCTCAACATCCCTGGATAGAGTGTTTTCAGACAGGATAGAGGGGGATAATAAGGTGGGGGTGTATCATTATTGGTTAAAGAATCAATTACAACTGTGAGGAGGGATGGTAAATGAAGCATCAAATGAGGCCATATGGGTTAAGATCAGAAATAAAAAAGGGGCAGCCAAATTGCTAGGAGTGTACTATAGACCCCCAAATAGAAGAAGGAAGTTAGAAAAGCAACGATGCAGGCAAATTTCTGAGGAAAAATACAAAAGGGCAGTAATAGTTGGGGACTTCAACTACCCTAATATCAATTGGGATACGAACAGTATGAAAGGCACAGAGGACATAAAATTCTTCAACTACATTACTATTTTGCATCCAGATGAAACAGTCTTTCCCTATTCACCCCATCAGAAAATGAGGGGTTAAAACTTGAATCACTTCTCAGACCTCTCTATGGCAAAAAGTTTTGTATCTCAAGTCTCACCTCATCCTAAAAACTGAACTGGTGAATATGTATACCCATTCCTTATTTTCATACAAAATGCATTCATTCGCACTTATCTACACTTGCCTGCCCATTCTGTTAATCCGAAAGGTCAATTACCTGAAGCTTTAACTGTTTCTCTCTCCACAGATGCTGCCTGATCTGCTAAGTGGTCCCAACATATTTTGTTTTTATTTCAGATGTTCAGTAGCCACAAAATGTTGCTTTCCTGTTAATCTGTGCACGTTCCCGAAGGCTTTTTGAGTCTTGCTTAGTGTTGGTCAAACGCCTCCCCGCTCTTACAGCAACAAATTTAAACATTGTGTTCCACATGCTCCATTTCCTGCTACACAAGCAACCTGTGTTTTTTTAAAACAAGCCTCTTGTGAGGCACCTTGTTGGCTGCCTTCTAAAATTCACATACAGTGTCAATTGAGTGCATTTAACTATGGATGCTTTACGTTGTTAGAAATGCTATATAAATCCAAGTGGCTGTCATCCAATCAGTAACTTGCTCAAAAAACACTACTAGATTCGACAAGCATGACTTGCCTTCAACATATCCTTGCTGGTTGTTCTTGATCGTGATGAAACTCTAAATGCTCACCAATTTGATCTGAATTATCGATTCTAAGAACATGTCCATGAACAGCATTAAACCAACTGGTTAATCCAGAACAAGGGGTTGTCCTTTTAGAGCAGAGGTGAGGAGAAATTTCTTTCTTTGAGGGCTGTGCAACTTTGGAACTCTGCCTCCGAAGGTGGTGGAGGCGGGGTCATTGGATATTTTTCAGGTGGAGGTAGATTGATTCCCTTGCCTAACAAGAACCTAAGGTTATTGGGGGTAGATAGGAATGTGGAATTCGATACACAAACAGGTCAGCTATGATCTTTTTGAATGGCAGAGCAGGCTCGAGGGCCAAAAGGCTTACCTCTGCTCCTATTTCATATGTCCGCATGGTCTTTAGTTACTCAGTTTATCCTTCTCTTCCTTCTTGAACAAAGATGATTAATGAACTATTCCATGTAATTTGCTGAGCATAGCCTCATTAATCACCAGCTTTCTATAATGATAACATAATGCTGGGAGAGCTAAGTGGGGAGAGTATATTTAGGCCACAGATTCCACACAGAGTAATTCCTGATCTTAGCTGTGTCCTTGGAGATGCTGAATGGAGGCCAATTACTGTTGTCCTAACTTGTCCTAAGGAAGCAATAAGTTTGCTGCTTTCTTTAATCGTTGAAGAAAAAGCCAGTCAGCCATGTGTACATCCTCTCAGTAATGAACAGCAGTTATCTACAGAGGGTTAGCAGAAAGGTCACCCACGCACCCTTCTAAAGTGATGCTTTTTGGAAGGAAAAATAAGGAGTTGGTATATACATTCAATGGAAAGATGTTGAAATATGGATAAACATAGGGCTAGGGGTTCAAGAACATAATTTCTTGAAATCCAAATGGCACGTGGTGCAAGAAGACCTAAAAGCATAAAAACTTCAAATAAAGAGGGGAAGGGGAAAAAAAAATCAACACAAACACTGTAGAATATACAAGCAAGGATTCAGTAATATAATTGTACTAGTTTTGAGAATCTGGGGCCTGTAATTACTTGCACTTCTTAACATGAAGATTGCTCAAAGACCAGCTAATAATGCAAGAAATCAAAGCTGTTAAATATGTTAAGCTTAATCACTTACGTTTCATGTTCATATTGGGAGTTCTGTTCATAAAATGCATGTACAGCTGCGTTGTGTGAATAAGAATCTGGTCACCACTGTATCGAACAGAACGGTACCACCACGTTCCCTTTATAAATGAAGAAAAATAAAGGACATTTCAAGTTGATTGCTGCACACAGGTCTACCATGAAAAGAATGCAACAGCCAAAGGGTAAGTACATACTGCATGAGATGGTCTAGCTTTGGATCCATGGACTTTTGCAAATCATCCAAGCACACAATAACAGAGTTATGAATACATGCTAGTGATGTTCAGACTGAAACTAAAGACTCACCACAACCACCGGAAGGATCACCATGAATGCAAATCCGTACACAGCCAAGACCTACAAAATTTAACAAAAAGGTAGTTATTTTTTGTTAGAATTTTTAGTATGCCAAAAGATATTGACGCTGTTTACCATCATAAATTATAGTAACATCAGAGGTTTAAAAGCCACATCTGCAAGGCTTGATATAGAGGGGCCTGGGTGCCTAACTATTGGGTTACAACTTGAGACCCTAGGCTCCTATGACTAAAATGTGCCAACACAAGGCAAAGACAAATTTCAATTGCATACAACTAAATTGAATTTCTGTCACCCTGTGCAGTGAGCACACCCTGCTTCCATCAAAATGATCACTACGAGCACATATCTTGGTTCAGACACTGTGCCAGAGATCTTACGATATAATGAAATCTAGGCTCTTAAAAACACTTGGGGCTTTAATTGATGGATACATATTGATCCTCAAAACATTATTTTTACAAACTGTTACACTAAATATCAGTGAACAAGTCTTTACCATCTGAAAACAATAAACATCTATCAGCCTGCTCCCATTGTTTATATCCTTTGATCTTAACTGGTTTATTTTACAGTATTTATCACTGAATAAAAGCTTCAACAAGAACACCCATAATTCTGCTAAACCAACAGAATTTTACAGATGATGAATGGGTTATTAAGCGCTCCAGTACTGTTGCTTCCGACTTACAACCTACCAGCATGGAGTTCTTCTGGTCTACAATCCACGATGGAAGGGCTATGCCAAAAGTTGTAGCTGAAACAGAAAACAGAGGAGTTGTCATTTATCAGGACACAAAAAGCAACCCTATGACATGTCTAATCATGACTTGGGCATGGATCACAGAAAATTTGTGACCCATGCAAAGGACTCATTTTTATCCAGTTTGTCATTGGCATCTCAAAAGAATCAAAAGGTCCATTTGTTAGAATACAATTTTACAGCTGTACACATTCTTCTTAGGCAGTTCCTCAGGATCAAGAATGTCTTGCTTCCACTCCAGTTTGATAGATTCTGAGGTGGCTGTTAAGTCCAATGTGCGACTGGCAGACTCTGCCATATGGGGGGGCGCAGGTGGTGCTTGAAGGGCAGGCAGATGAATTGTTTGTAGGTTTGAATGTTCTCTCCAATGTCTTGACATCAGGAACACGCAAAGCCGAAGGAGTCTCTCAATATGTTTGATGCCTCCCCCAAAAGGAATCTTCTCCATTTTGGTCAGTCACAGACCAGAGACTCCAGTGAGTTGGCAGGGATGTTTGACCTCTTCAGGGACCCTTTGAGTTCATCCCTAAACGTTTCCACTTTTCTCCCGGGAGTCTCCCGCCGCAACTGAGTTCCAAGTAGAGCATTTGCTTGGGGAGTCTGGTATCAAGTATATGAATGACATGTTCTGCCAAGCAGAGCTGGTTTTGCACATTTAGGGCCTTGTGTTGGCTTGGGAGAGGGTGCTGCTGTTGGACCTCCTTTCTTGTATTTTCCACATCTTGGGAGCCTCCTTTTGATGAAGGCAGGCACAAATATGCACAGACCTCTTAGAGAATGAGGCTGGGGAAACAAATAATAGGGAACCAGGAAATGGCAGGGGAATTGAATAAATACTTTGCATTAGTCTTCACAGTAGAAGACACTAATAGCATTCCAAAAATACTACATAATCAAGGGGCAAAAGAGTGGGGCGGGGGGAGGAAATAAGTACAATGACTACCACTAGAGAAAAAGTACTTGGGAAACTAATGGGGCTAAAGGCCTATAAGTCCTCGGGACCTGATGGGTTGCATCCTGGGATATTAAAGGAAGTAGCTACAGAGTCAGTGGATGCACTGGTAGTAATCTTCCAAGAATCCTTAGACCCTGGAAAAGTCCCAGAGGATTGGAAAACTGCCAATGTAACATCCTTATTCAAAAAGGGAGACAAAAAATGTAACTATAGGCCAGTTAGCTTAACATCCATCATTGGGAAAATGTTCAAGTCTATTATAAAGGATGTAATAGTAGAGCATTTAGTAATGCATAATATAATCAAGCAGAGTCAGCATGGCTTCTTGAAGGGGAAATAATGCCTGACAAATTTATTAGAATTCTTTGAGGTAACAAGCAGGATAGATAAAGGGGAACCAGTAGATGTAATCTATTTGGATTTCAAAAGGCATTTGATAAGGTACCGCACATAAGTTTACTTAATAAGATAAGAGCCCATGGTGTTGGGGATAGTGTATTAGCATGGATAGAGGATTAGCTAACTAATAGAAGGCAGTGTTAGGATAAAGGGGGCATTTTCAGTATAGCAACCTGTAACTAGTGGAAGTGCCACAGGGGTCAGTGCTGGGGCCACAATTATTTACATTATATATTAATGACTTGGATGAGGGATGTGAATGTAGGATCTTCAAGTTTGCAGATGGCACAAAAATAGGTGGGAAGGCAAGCAGTGAGGATGACAAAGAGTCTATAGTGGGATATAGACGGGTTAAGTGGGCGGGCAAAAACTTGGCAGATGGAATATAATGCGGAAAAATGTGAGGTTATGCACTTGGCAGGAAGAAGAGGAGCCGAATATTATTTAAATGAAGAAAGACTGCAGAAAGCTGCAGCACAGGGGGAGTTGGGGGCCCTTGTGCATGAATCCCAAAAAGCTAGCATATAAGTTTAGCAGGTAATAGGGAAGGCAAATGGAATACTGGCCTTTATTTCAAAGGGAACAAAGTATAGAAATAAGGAAGTCTTGCTAAAATTATACAAGGCACTAGTTAGACCACATCTAGAATACTGTGGACAGTTTTGGTCCCCTTGTTGAAGGAAAAACATACTGGCATTGAAGGCAGTCCAGAGAAGGTTCACAAGCCTGACCCTGGGTATGGAAGGATTTTCTCATGTGGAGCGGTTGAGTAGGTTGGGCCTGTACTCATAGGAGTTTAGAAGAATGAGAGGCGACCTTATTGAAACATGTAAGATTCTTAGGAGGCTTGACAGGATAGATGTTGAGAGGTTTTTTCCCCCTTGTGGGAGAGTCTAGGACCAGAGGGCATAATCTCAGAGGAAGGGGTCACCCACTTAAGACAGAGATGAGGAGGAATTTCTTCTCTCAGAGGGTAGTGAATCTGTGGAATTCTTTACCACAGAGGGTGTAGAGGCTGGGTCGTTAAGTATATTCAAGGCTGAGATAGACAGATTTTTATCAGTAAGGGAATCGAGGGTTATGGGGAAAAGGCAGGATAATGGAGCTGAGGATTATCAGATCAGCCATGATCTCACTGAATGGCGGAGCAGACTAGGTGGGCCGAATGGCCTACTTCTGTTCCTATATCTTATGGTCTTAAATGACAAAAGTCATCATCACCTCCAATATGCTAGCTGTGCTAACACCTATTGCAGCAACTTAAAATTAAACTTTAGGTACTCCCAACTCAACTCATTGCATGGCAGCTCTCCATATGGTTAGTTGCCAATCACTCAATTTATACTTGGGTATAAGTGCCTTTTCATTACTGATACAGCTGAGATCAGGAACTTACCATTGGAATTCATGAGCAAGCACATGCGACCTATCACTTTGACACAATCAGTTTCCCTTCCTTTTTTTCATTAAAAACACTGTTATTCTATGCTTTTACTGATTGGGAGATATTGCCTTATGTTGTGGGTTGAAATCTCTACCCCGAACTGATAGGAATGAAGTCCTCTCTATTTTTGCATTTAAAGTGTCCTATGTGATATGAATCTGAGCAGTTGTACTCCAGATCCGAGGGGGGATAGGTATATAGCATAACTTCAATTTAGAGGAACTTCAACTGTAAAGATAAATTGGAGAAGTAAGGACTGTTTTCCTTGGAGAAAAGGCAGCGGAGGGGAGATTTGATAGAGGTATTCAAAATCATGAGGGGTCTGGACAAAGTAGATAGGGAGTAACTGTTCCCACTCATGAAAAGGTTGAGAACAAGAGGGCACAGATTTATGGTAACTGGTAAAAGAAGCAAAAGCAACATGAGGAAAAACATTTCTTTTTTTTTTACACAGGGAGTAGTTATGGTCTGGAATGCACTGTCTGCGGGTTTGGTGGAGGCAGGTTCAATTGAAGCATTCAAAAGGGAATTAGACTGTTGTCTGAGAAGGACGAATGTGCAGGGTTACAGGCGTAAGGATGGCACTTAGTGAACTAACCATTCATTCAGAGAGCTGGTGCAAACATGATGGGCAAACGGTCTCCTTCTGTACTGTAACAATTCTGTGATTCTATGAGGATGGTTGGTGTAGGAAATGGAAAGAATGTCACCCTGGTCTAGCTGCAAGGCTTTTCAGAGGTTTGGGTTACAGCATATTGCTGGTGCCAGAGTGGAGGGAACTTTGCATCTGGATGTGCCATACCTATTCAACTGACAGCACTAACATCCACACTGTGATGAGCACGTAAATACTTTTTTCAAACGCCTGGTAGGAAAGTGACTTGCCCTGGCCCCTTCATCAAAGGTACTGTGCAACCAGCAACTGAAGAGATGCACAAAAGGAGTCTGGGATGGGACTGGAAGTATATTTTAAAAAGGGGGAAAGCTGAAATGTTTTTTCCAAGTATGAATTGCCAAGAAAAACTGACCCCTTAAGGATGACAAATACCTTGTGGACCATCTGGATTACCATATTCTTCCCAATTTTTGCGAGACTCTTCATCTGTTAAACTGGAAGACAAGAATTAACTGTATATTAAAATTAAAAACTTAAAAATTGATATCCAAAAGTCTAGTAATGTCCCTGACAGCATTTCAGCTTCACAAGTGGCATAAGATTTCAAGCAAAGTTGTAAAAATGAAACATCTTTTTCTACTCAGCATATTAAACATAGTAAAAACATCCCAAAGTGCTTAAACAGGTGCGTTATCAAACAAAATTTGACAAATCACAATGAGATATGAGGGCATCAAACCAATAGCCTGGTCAAAAGGTGGATCATCAAAGAGAGTCATCAAAAAGGAAACTTAAAAAGAGAGATTTAGGGGGAGAATTCCAGAGCTTAGGGCCTAGGTGGTTAAGGCAGCGATTAAGATTGGGTACACACAAAAGGCCAGAATCAGAGGACTGCATATATGTGAGGGTTGTAGGGCTGGAGGAGGTTATTATCATAGGGAGGGCAAAATAATTGGATAACAACCACTTCAGAGGAAAAAAAACATGAAAACTTGTTATAGTTATTTTGAGTGTGTGCTTTCAATTAATAGAATATGAAATTGACAGATCATCCAAATGGTAAGACATTTTTAAAGCAGCTATGACAGACATTACATTTTTACCTATCGTTTGCCTTCTTCAATGCTTAAGATACTCTTTGATATGAAATATAACAGTTAATCAATATCCAAGTTTTAATCTTTGACCTAATGAACAGATACAACAACTGGCTGCAGTTACTTTTAGTACAACCAATCCCATAACTTGTAGACAGGCTGTTTAGCATAAGGTCAACAGAAGCTGAGTCTAACTAAAACATTCATTATTGCGTTTGAATGCAGCAACTGTGCATTCATTAAATTAGAGTCACAAGTCTTAAAGGTTCAGGTTAAAATTTAATAAAAACATGATCAAAACCCACCAGAGGTCAAAAGCTGCAATATTCAATTTATTTCAATACAACTGCTAAACAGAAAGGGGGGGAATGCAATTTAATGTATGAATTATTGTTATGGCACAGCCGATAGTAAATTCTGAGTTGTTCAAATCCCTGAGGGAAACTTGAAACAACTGCCACGACTTGTTTTGCAGTTTGTATAAATTTCGAGATGTGTGCCTTGAATTCAGTAGTAATAAGACCACCAAGTCTTATAGGTTTTACAAAACTAGATGAAACATTTATTAATAAGGGAAATGATTTTTAAATACACACATAGATCTACAAATTACTACTGATAATTTCTAATTCCCTTAATCAATCTAACTCCCAGTTACACTTTTGTTAAGGCAACGGTAAGACACAGATTTTAAAAGACCCAGGCAAAGGAACATGATACCCTGAACAAGTCAAGTTCAAAGTGAGTTCTCTTCACTTCAGTCCCTGGAGGCAGCAGTTTGGTACATACAGGCTGCAGGCTTTTCATACTTATTGGATCTTAAACTGCCTCCCTTACAAACAGTCTTCTCTCCTTTTGAAGATGTGACAAGCAAAGTGGATAATGGGGATCCTGTAGATGTAGTATATCTGGACTTCCAGAAGGCCTTTGATAAGGTGCCGCACAAAAGATTAATACACAAGATAAGATCACACGGAGTTATGGGTAATATATTAGCTTGGATAGAGGATTGGCTAATCAACAGAAAGCAGAGTCGGGATATATGGGTCTTTTTCTGGATGGCAAGCTGTAACTAGTGGGGCGACACAGGATTTGGTCCTTGGGCCCCAACTATTTACAATCTACAATAATGACTTGGGTTCAGGGATAGAAGGCACTATAGCTAAATTTGCAGATGACACCAAAATAGGTGGGAAAGTAGGTTGCAATGAAGAATTAAGAAATGTACAAACGGATATGGACGGGTTAGGTGAATGGGCCAAAAATTGGCAGATGGAGTTTGACGTGGATAAGTGTGAGGTTATCCATTTTGGTCGGAAGAATAAAAAGGCGACTTATTATTTAAATGGAGAGAAACTTCAGAATGCTTCAGTGCAGAGGGATCTGGGTGTCCTCGTGCATGAATCGCTAAAAGCTAGTATGCAGGTACAGCAGGTAATAAGGAAGGCAAATGGAATTTTGGCATTTATTGCTAAAGGAATAGAGTATAAAAATAGGGAAGTGTTGTTGCAACTGTACAAGGCAGTAGTGAGACCGCACCTGGAGTACTGTGCACAGTTTTGGTCCCCTTACTTGAGGAAGGATATAGTTGCATTGGAGACGGTTCAGAGGATGTTCACTAGATTGACTCCAGAGATGCAGGGCTTGTCTTACGAGGAAAGATTGAGCAGTATAGGCCTATACTCGCTAGAGTTTAGAAGGATGAGAGGAGACCTAATTGAGGTATAAAAGACGCTAAAGGGGATAGACAAAGTAGGCGTGGAGCGGATGTTTCCCCTTGTGGGGCATTCTAGAATGAGGGGCCATAGTTTTAGGCTAAGGGGTGGTAGATTTAAGTCAGAAGATGGGGAGGAATTACTTTTCTCAAAGGGTCGTGAATCTGTGGAATTCACTTCCTCAGAGTGCAGTGGATGCCAGGACGCTGAATAAATTTGAAGAGATAGACAGATTTTTAATGAGTAGCGGGTTGAAAGGTTATGGGGAGAGGGCGAGAGATTGGAGTTGAGGCTGAAATGAGATCAGCCATGATTGTAATGAATGGCGGGGCAGGCTCAAGGGGCTGAATTGCCTACTCCTGCTCCTAGTTCTTATGTTATACATATTTTCCCCTTTGAATGCAAATTCCCATTTTTTTTCACTAAGTCTTTGGACTTTATCTCCCTGATAATAAAAACCTCTCATAGCACTAAGTTTTACCAGTAATCTTTGGGAAAAATAAACACACACTTTCTGAACTTCACCTGGCGAGGTGACACATTTCATTCCCTCTCTTTGAAAACAATCTAGTTTGGTTTATTTAAAAATGCACATGTTCCCTTGACACCTATGTTTCTAAACTTTCCCATGTTTACCTAATTAACATTTCAAACCTAATTTCTCTTCTTACATCAAAGCACCCAGACTAGCTGCCTCTAATTCAATTAAATCTCATACACAAGACACATATAGACACATCCCACTATTACTCAATTTTAAATAAATTTCAATAACATTATGGAAATTATGTCTTCCTGACATCCATCTCCGTGTTGAAAAATTAAGCCATTTTTAAAAAGGCTTCATTTTTATTAACCCATCCTATACTTATCTATATACTTACACTATTTCTTACATTACCAGATGTGCGGATTAACATAATATATATACAAATCCTTTGTATGAACAGAAATCATTCCAGCTCAGAGTCCAGGTTTTTACATGTCCAATTTTCCCTTTTTCGACATGTATAATCTGTAGATTAAATGATTGCAGTAATAAACTTCTTCTGAACAGCCTTGCACTTGTGTCTCAAAATTTGTCCAGAAACTTTAAAGGATTGTGGTCCGTATAAACAATTGTTTCTGACGAATTGTTTGCCACATGAATTTCAAAATGCTGAACGCTAACACCAAACCCAAAGTTTCCTTTTCGATCGTTGAATATCTTCTCTGTTGTACATTCAACTTCCGTGAAAAATACCCTATCGGTTTTTCAATTCCCGTGTCATCATCTTGTAACAGTACGGCCCTAGTGCCTTTATCACTGGCGTCAACAGTCAACTTAAATTGCTTGAAGTAATTGGGTACTGCCAAAACTGGTGTCACAGTTAACAGTTTCCAAACCGTCAATTGCTGTCTGACACTCCAGTGTCCATTGAAACTTCTTGTTCTTTTTTTAATAGTTGTCAGTAGAGCAACCACACTGCTAAAATTTGGTACAAATTTCTGATAAAACCCACTCATGCCCAGGCACTGGGAAATCCACAATAGCCTTGACTTTCACATCTCTTGGATGGTATGGCCTAGATATGTAACTTGCGCTTTTGCAAATTCACCTTTAGCCAAGTAGCTTCTTGTAATCGAAAAAACAATTCTTCCAGATGCTGTAAACGCTCCTCCCATGTAGAAATGAAAACTATCAAGTAGTCAATATAAACAGCACAATTGCTCAGGCCTGCAATTATTTTGTTCGTCAGTCTTTGACATGTCACAGGTACATTCTTAATATCCAATGGAATGACTTTAAACTGACATAGTCCACTTGGCGTCACAAAAGCCAATATCTCCTTTGCTCTCTCCGATAACGATACTTGCCAATATACTTTTATCAAGTCAATCTTTGCCTCAATGCAATCTTCCAACCTTGGTATAGGATATGAATCCAGTTTAGTCACTGCATTCACCTTTCGATGGTCCACACACAGTCTGTGCTCTCCATCCGGTTTCGCTACCAGTACAATGGGTAAACTCTAGTTACTGTAGCTAGACTCAATTATATCATTTTGAAGTATGAAGTCAATTTCTTTCTGTACTTGTGATAACTTTGCCGGATTTAATCTATAAGGATGTTGCCTTACCGAAGATACAACTTCTACAGACACATCATGTATAGCTAAATCTGTCCTCTCCAACTTATTTTCACAAATAGCTTTGTGTAACTGCAATAGCTTTTCCAAATCACTGACACTTGTCTGGAAGGTAAACTACATTTAAATTTCCAAGTACCTCCTCATTATCCAATTTAATTAGAGGAAAATCAATTTCAGAATCCTGCAGTTTTACCTCTTCATCATCTACTACCACTAACACCTCCTTTTGGTCCCCTTCCCTGTCAAAGCACTTTTTAAGCATATTTACGTGACATACCCTTTGCTTCTTTCTTCTACCTGGAGTATTCATTAAATAATTTGGTATTGTCACTGGCTAGTATTCCAGAGACCCAGGGTAAGACTCTGGGGACCCGGGTTCAAATCCCACCACAGCAGATGGTGAAATTTGAATTCGATAAAATAACCTGGAATTAAAAGTCTGATGACGGCCATGAAACCATTGCCGATTGTTATAAAAGCCCCATCTATTTCACTAAAATCCTTTAGGGAAGGAAATCTGCTGTCCTTACCTGGTCTGGCCTACTTGGGACTCCAGATCAGCAATGTGGTTGACTGAAGGACAATTAGGGATGGGCAATAAATGCTGGCCTAGCCAATGATGCCCACATCCCATGAGCAAACAAAAAAACATTTACTTTACTGAGTTTCTTTTCAGTCCTGTAAGGCCCAGACAGTGCAAGGCCTTCAAAGAATCACCCAATACTGGTAACTTTCTCTCCAGCAACAAAATTCTGAGCTGTAGCTTTCCTGTCTGCCTTCACTTACATCACTTGTTGTGATATCTTTAAATGTTCCCTAGCCAACTCACATGCTGTGTCCAATCTCTCTCTGAAGTTTGATACGTAATCTAGGAGAGTAGTTTCTGAATTTTGACCGACCAATTTCTCATAAATCAATTTGTGGTCCCCTTACCTCATGACCACAGCCTAGTTCGAAAGGACTAAAACCAGTTGATGCATTAGGAGCGTCCTTAATAGCAAATAATAAGAATGGGATTCCTCTATTCCAATCCTGTGGATAATCCTGACTGTAGGCTCTCATCATAGTTTTGAGAGCTTGATGCCATCTTTCCAAAGCCCCTTGTGACTCAGGATGATAAGCTATGGACTTAAATTGTTTTACCCCCAAACTGCTCATTACTTCCTTAAAGAGCTGTGACATAAACTTTAAACCCTGATCTGATTGTATTTACTTAGGTAAACCATATTAATTAACCTTTACACAATCTTCTTTGCTGTAATGTTTCTCAAAGGTATTGCTTAAGGAAATCTGGTAGACACATCCATTATTGTCAGTAAGTACTGGTTTCCACTTTTAGTCTTAGAGAGGGGTCCTACACAATCAATCATGACCCTAGTAAAAGGTTCTTCAAATGCTGGAATTGGAATTAAAGGTACCGGCTTAATCACTGCTTGTGGTTTCCCTATCACCTGACATGTTCTACAGAATTTGACTACATCCCTATGCAATCCAGGCCAAAAGGAATGTTTTTGTATCTTCGCCCATGACTTTCTAATTCCTAAATGTTCCCCCATTGAAATTTTATGACCTATCCTCAGAATCTCATTTCTATACTCAACTGGGATAACAATCTGATGCACCTCCCTCCAGCTTTCATTTGCTGAAACATGATATGGCCTCCATTTTCTTGGGTAATATTTAAAATATTACCCTTAAGGGTAATTCTGTAATACATTTTGCTTCTGTTTCTAAGTAAGCTGTTTGATATAAATCAAAAACAAAAATAAAAATACCTGGAAAAACTCAGCAGTTCTGACAGCATCTGCGGAGAGCAGCACAGTTAACGTTTCGAGTCCGTATGACTCTTCAACAGAACTAAGGAAAAATAGAAGAGAGGTGAAATATAAGCTGGTTTAAGGGTGGGACGGGACAAGTAGAGCTGGATAGAGGGCCAGCGATAGGTGGAGATTGCCAAAAGATGGCAGACATAAGGACAAAGAGGTGTTGACGGTGGTGATATTAGCTAAGAAATGTGCTACCCTTAATGTTACCTATTAGCACATTTCTTAGCTAATATCACCACTGTCAACACCTCTTTGTCCTTTTGTCTATGACATCTTTTGGCAATCTCCACCTATCGCTGGCCCTCTATCCAGCTCTACTTGTCCCACCCACCCCCTTAAACCAGCTTATATTTCACCTCTCTTCTATTTTTCCTTAGTTCTGTTGAAGAGTCATACGGACTCGAAACGTTAACAGTGTTCCTCTCCGCAGATGCTGTCAGATCTGCTGAGTTTTTCCAGGTATTTTTATTTTTGTTTTGGATTTTCAGCATCCGCAGTTTTTTGCTTTTATCTTAGTGTTTGATATAAATGTTGTATTTGCAAGTCTTTTTTCTGTAACTCCAACTTGTGTTAAACACTTCAGCTGAATTGTTTTCCAGTCTTTCTTCCTGAACAATATTATTAAACACAGTGTCAGTTAATTGGATTTCAACACCTTTTTGCCTTTGAACTGCCTGTCCTTCCTGTTTTCCTTGTTCCAACCTATGAGCCTGTGATCTCGTTATCACACAATCTGGAAACAATCCAGGATACTCTCTCTGCAACAGTTCTGTTGAAGACCCCTGTACAGGGTGCTCAACTACCACAGGCATCACCGACATTTGCGATCCAGCTATATCATTACCCAGAATAATCTGAACCCCTGCAATGGGCAATTTTTCCACACTCCAACTATAACTTCACCCGTCTTCCATCTGCTCTTTAAATTTACCTTCCACAACGGAATAGATTTAACATCTCCATGAACCCCAGAGTTATTCTCCTGCAGCAATCCCTCTGAACAAATATCACTATCCCACAACATTAAGGATTGACGGTCCCTGTGTCTCTTAAAATTTTAAGATCTTTACCTACTCCATCCTGTATACATGGAAAGACTTTCCCTTCACATACAAAGTCTTTAAACATTCCTGCTCCTCAGAATTCTCTTGAATAAACTGTGAACACATTCCCACTTCTTTACCTTTCACTTTACCTTTCCCTGTTTCACCTGTACACAAACCGCTGGTTTCTCCTGTGCCTGAACCTCAGAACCCACAGTACTTTTACTTCCAGAGCTTTTCTGTATCCCAATGATTCCTACAGATTATCCCTGCAATCTCCAACACACTGACTTCATGTGCCCCAATTTATTACAACGAAAACACCGTAATTTTCGAATGTCACTTTTACCTTCAGCTCCTTCCTTTTTATTCTGAGACGAAACTTCCTATGAACTTACAGCTACTCCTCTTTCCTGACTACCTGTCTTCCTTTACCATCCCACTTATTATTCTTTTCCAATTTGAAAGGGTGATGGACAAAAGGTTTAGCTCTATGAACTAACTCATAATCATCAGCTATTTCTGCTGCTTGTCTTATAGAATCAACCCTATGTTCCTCCACATGAGTTCTCACTACCGAAGGGATTGAATCATTAAATTCTTCCAAAAGAATGACTTCTCTAAGAGCTGCACAGGTTGTCTCTATTTTTAATGTCCGTATCCACCGGTCAAAATTACTTTTTTTACTCTTTCAAACTCAATATAAGTTTGCCCAGGCTGTTTTCTCATATTCCTAAATTTCTGCCTGTGTGCTTCAGGAACCAACTCATTCACTCAGAAGAGCTTTTTTCATCACATCATAATTCTCCAACATTTCTTCTGAAAGCGAAGCACATACCTCCAGCCCCCTATCTAACAACTTAGACTGTAATAATAATGTCCAGTTTTCCTGTGGCCATTTCATCCGTTTGGCCAGCTTCTCAAATGAAATAAAGAATGCTTCAATATCTGTTTCCTCAAACTTTGGAAGAGCTTGTACAAATTTAAACATATCCCCACTGGGTTCTACTCTGGAGACAAATCCTTCCTCATCTAATGATATCTCTCTTCTAACTGCCAACATTTGCAGTTGGAATTCTTTCTCTCTCTCTCTTTCCTCCTCTATCTTCACAATTTCTAATTCCCTTTTAAAAGCCATTTCTCTGTCCTTTGCTTCAAATTCAAGCTTTTTCAGTTCCTTTGCTTGTTCAAATTCTAGCATCTTCATTTGTAACTGAAGTCTCGCTACCTCCAGCTGTGACTCACTAGTGTCAGTTTTCACTTCCAACTGTAGATGCTGTGCTATACTTTTAACTACATCAGATTTCCTAGCTCCCGCAGGTAACCCAATTTTCACTTATCTGCCAACTCTGTTAACTTACTTTTGGTTATTCTCTCCAACCCAATCAGAGTTATCTCTTCTACTCCTAGACAAGTGTTGGCCAGCGGCTGCAGCCGAACTGCTGACACACAGGCAAAAGCAACTTTTGACCTGAAGTAACCTGAGTCCAGTCACTGGCCTGAGCTGGCTGGAACTGGTTTGAAGTAGCTGAGTTTCATGAAGAACAAAGGGAATGTGATAAGACACAAGTCCTTATTTAGAAAAGGAGTGATGAGGTAATGCTACCTAAGTCCTTGGGACAGAGCCAATAAGGGGATGCCACAGACTAGGCAAGCAAGCCTAAACCAACGGGAGAGAGACAGCACAGCTTGAAGAGATAAGATTCAGGATAAGAATGGAGAATCTCGGGCGTGGAGTCAGCGAAGACTCCGGAGAACAACCATCGCGGAAGTGGAAGAACCTATGTCAGCAACGTAGAGACGACGTCAAAAGAGAGAGAGAACGGAACGCCTGGCCAGCGTCAGCTCTCCTTTTCGGGTATTAGCTTTTATATTCTGTGACCACTCAGGGAGTGTCAGAGAAACCTAGTGGGTGTGCATTTAGATCCTAGTTTAGGTAAAACTGTATAACCTGCTGCAAACTGCATGGTCTATATCTAACCAGACGTATAAGCTATATGCATATGGTCTAACAACGTGAATAAAGCGAATTGAGAGTTAAGAGAGAATTGACTCTTCTCCTCTTTGTACTAAGCCAATAACCGTTACTGGTGACCCCCGGTCAACACAAGCCTCAGCAATTGCCAAAGCCATCTTGCAGTCTCACCACTTCTAAAATACCTCACCAACTCCTGAGCTCAAAGTGCCTCTCATACTCGTAATTCCTAACCAATCAAGGAATTAGAAATATAATTTTTCCCGGGCAAGCTCCCAGTTCTTATGACCGATGAAGTTGGTAAAGCGGAGTTATTTAAAAATTCCAGAGGGAAACTTTAAACAACTGTCATAACCTACAATTTTAAGTGTTATGTTTGAGATGCGACTCTAAACTCAGGAATCAGACCACTAGTTCTCAAGGCTTTACATTAAACTAAATTAAACATTTTATTAATTTACACAGGTTAAAATATATGTGCACATGGCTACAAATTACTACTATCTACTATCATAACTTTTAACAAATTCCCAAACTAATCTCCATTAAGGCAACAGCAACGCAGAGACTTAACCAGAAACAAGGCAAAGCATTTTTACCTCTCAAATTCAAAATGAGGTTCTTTTCATTGTGAAGCCAGTTGGAGGCTCTCACATTGCCTCTGCTCTGCACACCCGAAAACTGAAGTTATACCTACCACCACTGATTGAATTCAAATTCTCATTGTCTCACCAGCCTCTTTGAACTTCACCTTTTAACAATGAAACCCCTTTGATTGTACCAATTTTATTAGTAATATAAACATATTGTTTATATCAGTTCTGTTGAAGGGTCATGAGGACTCGAAACGTCAACTCTTTTCTTCTCCACCGATGCTGCCAGACCTGCTGAGTTTTTCCAGGTAATTCTGTTTTTGTTTTGTTAAACATATTGCTTGTTAGCTGCTAGAAAGGTGTCAGTTTTCACCCCCCCCCTTCTTGAATGCTCTATTCAGAAAATGCAAATGCACGCTATCTCTCTTACACATCAAAACTAGTACTCAAAGCACCCAGACTAGCTGGCTTTAATCCAATTAAGACACACCCACAGACTAAACCTCTATTTTAACAGAAAAATATTTTCCAAAATATTTTATACATTAATAGCTTCATGACATCTCTTCACTTCAGTCTCTGAAGGCAGCAGTTTGGTACATACAGGCTGCCGGCTTTTCACACTTGTTGGGCCTTAAACTGCCCCCCTTACAGTCTTCTCTCCTTTATACATATTTTCCCCTTTAAATGCAAATTCCCATTGTTTCACTATGTCTTTGGACTTTATTTTCCTGACAAAATCTCTCATAGCATTAAGTTTTACCAGTAATCTTTGGGAAAAATAAATACACAATTTCTAAACTTCACCTGGCTAGGCGACACATTCCTCTCCCTCTTTATGAAAGCAATCTAGCCTGGTTTATTTTAAAATGCACATGTTCCCTTGACAGCTATGTTTCTAAACTTCCTCATGTTTACCTAATTAACATTTCAAACCCAACTTCTCCTCTTACATCAAAGCACCCAGGCTAGCTGCCTCTAATTCAATTAACTCTCTCTCTCTCACACACACACATATATATATATATATATATATAGACACATCCCACTATTACTCTATTTTACAATAAATTCTAATAACATTATGGAAATTATTATATCTTCCTGGCAATCATCAAGATTTTCACTGATAGGAAATATGTTTGCGTCATTAAAGAAAGTACTATGAACCTGGTTACCAGTTCTCAAAGAAAAAAGCATGCTTATTGAAGAATGGAATTCCGAAAACGCTGATGAAATCCTGAAATCTTTTTCTTAAAATAAAGTTTGACATATTCAGTCACCACAATCTGAGGGCCAGCGGCTATCACCACAGCCACTGAGCAGGTTAATAATATTACAGGTAATGCTAGACATTGTACCAAGGTTAGCAGGCATAGTGATGAATTTAACAGGAAGATCAACATCTTGGATTATTTAACAGTCAAATAAATGCAAAAATAACAAAATAAATACAAATGCCCATGGCTCAACCAGCACCTTGGCAGGGCAGTGTACTGGTTATCACACAGGATTAGCAGCTAAGAGAGAGTGAACCCAAATCTTAGCATAGCAAGATGTGAAACAGAATTCACTAAATCTGCTAGTTCATGGATTTCAATTCAAGAACATACAAGTTTTAAAAAATTGTTGCAGGACAAAACCTGCAGTTTCTTTTCCTAAAGTCTGATTGCTATTATTGAAGATGCTACTACTCACGCAGCATAGGCTTTTGCAATCCTCATAAATAGGACTTCGTCGCCTCCTTTATCCGGGTGATGTTTGAGCGACAACTGTCGATACTGTTTTTTGATTTCTGATACAGATGCTCCCTGAGTTAAGAAGAGATGAATACACACCAGTTAGCCATAGGAAAACTTATTCTCCATTTCTTTTCCAACACAAATAAAATTTAAAAATCAATTTGAATGCAAGTCAACTTTTACAGAGATGAGCTTTGCACTCCAGAATCATTGGAAGTATCATTCACTCACTTGGATCAAGACTGGGAATTCTGCACGTCTGAATTTTGTGCATTGCTACAAAGCTGACACGTTTAAATTTTAAAAACTCCATCAATTGAAGTTTGTTGTAATAGCAAAACATTGTACTGTAACACAACAATAGTAGTGCATTAGTCACTTTAGAGTTGGCCAAGACTGTGCAAAGCCCATTCTTTGGATGAGATGTTAAACCAAGACTGTGTCTACCTGCTCAGATAGACATTCAACATCTCATCAACAACTTATATTATATAGCACCTTTAACGCAATGAAATGCCCTAAGGTGCCTCATAGGAGCATTATAAAACAAAATACGACACAACCACAGGAGGAGATATTTGGTCAGATGGCCAAAAGTTTGATCAAACAGGCAGTTTTTAAGGAGATTCTTAAAGGGAGAAAGCGAAGTGCCGAGACAGGTTGGCAACTGAAGGCGCAGCCACCAATGATGGAGCAATTAAAATTGGGGATACACAGGAGGCCAGAATCAGATAAGTGCAGATATGAGGGTTGTGGGGCTAGAGAAAAGTAGAGATTGAGGGGGCACAAAGCCATGGAAAGATTTGAAAACTAGGATGAGAGCTTTAAAATCAAGATGTTACTTGATCAGGAGTCAATGTAGATCTGTGGGCACAGGGGTGACAGGGCAAAGGGACTTGCTGCAAGTTAAGGTAGAGGCAGCCAAGTTTTGGATGACCTCAAGCTTATGGACAGTAGAATGTGGGAGACCCAGCCAGGAGTGTGTTGGAATAAATTGAGTCTAGAGGTAACAAAGGCTTGAATGAGGATTTCAGTAGATGAGCTAAGAAAGGTCAAAACTGGGTGATGATATGGAGGTGAAAACAGAGAGTTTTCATAATGTCACAAATGAAGTCAGAAGCTCATTTCATTACACTATTACATTCAGAGAATTTCCCTGATGTCCTGGCCAGCCATCAAAGCTCAACCAATACTCCCAAGCAGGTTAATTGGTCATTCATCTCATTGCCATTTAGCAGGTTTTGTGGTTTCCACGTCTATGTAACAGTCACTGACTGCACTTCAAAAAAGTAATTCCTGCAAAGCACTTTTAGATCTTTCTCCGCTGTGACAAAATGCTAATTAAAGTTTTTCTCCTTTTTAAATGCTGCAGCACTCTCAAATGCTAGAAAACAGACAGACAGCAGGATAGAATTTATAAGGGACTTGCATACTTTAACTTCACAAAGCCCAGCACTCTTCCTCCTTTCTCCACCCATGCGCTGCGCCCCCCCTCCCAACCCCACCACCACCACCCCATCCACCCCTTAGTGCCATACACTCATTAACTTTGCATGCCATGCTATAAATTCCAAGGTGGAAATCTGAGACAGAGTTTCAGTTTACTGAAAAAACATGTGTTACATAACGTACAACCTAAAATTAAAGTTCAACTTAGTATCTGATTACCAAAGCTACTAAGGTGGACTATCAATGTTCTGACGCAACCAAATTCAGCTGGAGATGCAGGTAATTATATGGAGATCACTATCTCACCCCAGTTTAAATGGCAATATTCATGACAACGGAATCCAGAGCAACATTTTCAACCACCATTTCAATTTTTTTACACTAGGATTGCCAAAAAATATTAGGCTACTTCAGGAAAATCATTCTTTCTGTGTCCATTTTTAATAAGGATCTTCCCAACATCAAATATTGTACATTCTTAAAGGAGAAGCTAACCATATGTTAGCCCCATTATCAAAAGGTACTTGTGCAGTTTCCTCTACATTCATAAACGTGACAGGCAGAGGAGTCGGTTTTATTTTCAACAGCAACCTATTTTAAGTTGCTCTTCTGTAAATCTCCATTTTTGACACACTGGCAGGGTCTCCCAGGGCAGGGAACAGCGCTCCAGCACATCCACTATGCAGAGAAAGAATTTGTCATCATTCTCAGTTAACAAGCCACTAAGGTGCATTTTGCCACAATAGTTAGGATGCAGCTTCACCTGTAGTTCCCACACGTTGTGATTTCTGAGTCTTTGGTGTGTCAAGGAGACAGTAGATAGTGCTCCTGACCTCACTACATTTCCCAACGAAAGAAATCAGACAGCAACTTATTCGAGCTGTGCTAATGCACTTCCTATTGGGCCAGAGATAATGCAATATAGTGCAGGAAGTGACTTCTCCCAAGTCTTCAAGGTCATAGAATGGTGCACAGGGCACAGAACTAGAACTGGGGGCTGGGGATGGGGGCAGATGGAGAAAGGGTTAACACAAGCCCTAGTCATAATACATCACATAATACCACTACCTGACTGAAAACACAATTTATCGTTACTTACAGGGTCGACTCCAAGCACTTCATATGGGTTATATTCTTTCTCCCTGTTTTCTATTATAGAAACTTTGTATAAAAGACAGCACAGTAGTATCCATCCGGAGATCAGCCCTATTTTTCTGTTTAAAAAGAAAATAAATAATTAGAAAATTCTTTGCTGAAATTTACACCTTAATATCTTCATCTTCAAAAAAAAAGGCTTTGTTCTTAGGACATGGATGTCATTGACAAGGCTGCATTTAACCTTTGTAGCCCCAAGGAAGTAATGGTGAGCTTTCTCCATGAGCCACTGCCATCCTTGTGGTGATATTGTTCCCACAACAGTGTTAAATAGGGAATTACAGGACTCAGAACCAACAAACAATAAATAATGATTTACATCCAAGTCAGGGCATTGTGTGACTTACAGAGGAAATTGGGTTGCGATGATATTCCCATGAAATTGCTACCCAAGGTGACAGAGATGCCAGAGGGGGATGGTGCTGTTAAAGTAACCTTGGTGAGTTTCTGCAGAGTATCCTGCAGATCATACATAACACAGCCCACAGGCTGCCAGTAATGAGATATCAAATCTCATAGCAGGGACACCGGTCAAGCAAACCACGCTGACCTGGATCATGTTGAGGTACTTGTGTTATATTATAACCATATTCCATGAAGCCCACAACTATATCCATCTATACCATACACTATACCCATCCATACCATGTCAGAACTAATATAGGAAAGATTAGGCAAGAGATCCTGCTAAGAGAGTATCAGGAGTTAGGAGATGAATTGAACAGCAGGACTTCACAGGTAATAATCTCAGGATTATAGTCCAAACTGAGAGAAAATTGGCATAGGGATGAGCAGATTAAGAAAGTCAATAAGTAGTTTGAAGAATGGGATGAGATGGGGAGGTTATATTTGATGGGGCAGTGTCACCAGTGCTGAGACAGGAGGGACGCGCGCCACTGGGACAGGCTATATCTAAACCGGGCTGAGGCCAAGGTCCTAATGGGAATGATAAATGGGGTTGCAAATGAGAATTTAAACAAAGGAGGAGGCAAAGTAAGGAGAAACTAAAGAAAATAAGCATAAAAATGATCAGAGATTGAATAAAAATCAGAGCCTAAAGGTAAAATAAATATTAAAAAAGTAATAAATAAGAACAATTTGTACTGTTGGTACAGCAACGTGCATGGTATTCAAAACAAGGTGGATGAACTGGAAGAAATAATTTGTAATGAGGATTGGAGTATAGCAGAGCAGGCAAACATGGCTCTATAGAGAACGGAACTGACAACCAACTATTGCAGGATATAATACATTTTGAAAGAAAAGGAAGATGCAGAGATAGATTAGCTGGAATAGTTAAAGATAACAAAGGAAGTAGAAAAAAATATAATTAGCAGTAAAATAGACACTGAATCCATATGAAGTTAAAAGATAAGAGATCCATCAACCTAATACGAATACACTGCAGACTACCAAATAGTGGAAGGGGATTGGTGGAAGAAATATGAATGCAAATCTACAATGTGAGTGGCAGCCAATGAATACTAATCATGGAAAATTGCAAGCAACCCCAAATACACTGACAGGAAGATGTCATAAATGCTTTAATCACAGAAAATGATTCATCTTCAAGGGCTAGGAATGCTATGGAAGAATATGTTTTTTCTTTTAAAAAGACATGGTCCCTTAAGAGGTTAATGCAAGGATTCTGGTTGCTGCTGCTGCTCCTGGAAAAGACAGCATTTTACAAGAAAAGGTAATTAAGCAGTTTTAAAGAAGCTGGAAATCTCTTGACCCCGGTGGGCTGATTATAAGAGGGTTACATGGTGGCTTATGAAAAAAAAACATGCTCTGGGAAACTGCATTTGAAAGCTGGTTGGCTGTTTGGCTTTGGGGGAAAAAAAGGAGAATCAATTGCTTGGGTAAAGAAGACAAAACTCCTAAGCTCCTGACCCAGTCCAAAGCAAAAAGCGAATGGAAGTTGCTCTAAAGTCGCTCCACATTCTGAAATTGACTAACTGGCTTCCTTGAAGTCTGCCTAAAAAGTAGTGCAAGAGTCATCGATTGTTTCACAAACCAGTGCTGAGAAACCAAACGTATAACCTGAATGCCATCATTTATCTTTTTCCTTTGAACCAATGACTTTTAACCATTTGGCAGAATTCTTCTGTTTTATCTTGCGTGCATGTGTTAGGGTATTTAGAAAGAGTAATTATTCTACCCTCATTTTTCATACTGTATGTTAATAAGCTTTGCCTTTCTACTTGACGAGTCTGTTTTTTAATAAACTAATAATTTTGTTGTTTATTGAAGAAACCTGGGCGTGGCGTGGTCATTCTGAGATTAATAGGTAAAACACATATTTGACTGTATAGCTAGCTGGAAAAATCATTTAAATATATTGAGAGAAATGGGTTTTTTTAATTTTTTGGGGGAATATCGTGTTATTCCATGAAGGTGGTTGTGCGTGTGCATGTGTGTGTGTGTGTGTGTCTGCGTGAGAGATTTAATTAAGTTGGGTAGAGATTAATCGGAGACAGGTTGTGTGGGGGGGTTTAAAACATGAAAAGGACAGAGGTGTTATGTTTGAGGTACATGCAAATAGGTTAGATCTAACATTTGCATTTCTGGATAAATTGGGAGTTTGTTTGAATATCAAAGGGAAATCAGAGGTGACAAGAAACATGTTTACATCTTAGAATTCCATAGGTAAACAGAAGTGGCGATATTATATTTTATTGATCCGAAAGCAAAGGCAAGATGGAAGAAGGAAGATCATTTATTTAGAAGGAATTGGGTTTCAAAAAGGTGTGAGAAAAATGGAACCTGAGATGAAAGGTAGGGAATAAGGTATTTTAGAGTTACTGTGGAAATATAGCTGTTTGAGCTGCAGGACTTATTGGATTGGAGCAGTGAGATGTAGCAGCTGGAGCTAGAGCAGAAGCTCTGGGCTGGGAAAGGGTGCAGTTTGAATCAACCATCCAGTCAAGCCAGAAAAGTCTTGGGCTGCAACAAGCAGTTTTGTTCTGAAGTCTGGATTTCCACAGCAGAGTGGAAGAGAGCTAAGATGTCATGTGGTGTGCTCTATTAAAGCTACAGCAGTTTGCCTTGGGTAATATTACTGGATTTTTATAGTTAAGTATCCATAAGGGGGTGTTGCATGGAAGGTGTGTACTTCTGGGTCTGACCAAGCAGCGTGTGTTTTTGGGGGAAATGTGCTGTATGGCTAACCTTAATTGTGCAACTGTAATCTTGTGCTGAGTTTTCTTTTATTCTTGTTAATAAAACTTTTACTTTTAATTTTTAAAATCCCAAAAGTGTTACTGGACTTCTTATTGCTAAGATCAGTACGTCTTATTTTCAGATTACAAAAAAGGGTATGGCCCATAAGCCAAGCTTCCCTCTGAGATTTGGTTTGCAAAGCAATTAACATCCGTCATAACAACACGTTGAGGTCTGTGGAGTAGTGGAACTAGAGAGACAGTGCATTCCACCCATCTCAGTTGTAACAAAGAAGTAAAAGAAAAGACTTGCATTTATATAGGACCTCTCAACCTCAGGCTGTCCCAAAGCATTTCACAATCAGTCTAGTTCTTTTAAAATGTAATCAACTGTTGTAATGTAGGGAACATTAAGTAGTGAAAAGAGCAAAGGAAATCCTGTTCTTACGGTGCATATAGGACTACTTCCTCACTCCGTATGCAAGTCCAACAGGAAAAAAACACTGCTGTATACGGTAATGACTAATGAACCAGAACAGATAGGAGAAGAAGAGAGCAGCATCTTAGTTGTAATCACAACATAGTAGTTTTCAAGATTTTATGACTGAGTGATCTAAGCAGGACAAAGACCGAGGTAATAGATTGGAAAAGAAAAAAACTAAGGACTTGAGAATCAAACTAACAAAGGTAAACTGGGTGAAAGTCTTGAAAAACAAAGCAAAATGAAGAAAAATCTTTAGACGGGTAATCAATAGAGTTCGTGAAACATATTTTATTAAAAGCCAAAGACAAGCAAGCTAATTATGGGGCACTGTGGATGAATAAAGAACTAAAGGGAAAGTTGAATCTAAAGAAATATATAAAAGGAAAAGGTAAATACAAAGAACTTGAGTTTTAAAAAATCAGGAAGGCAAAGGGTATTTATAAAATCAAATGATCAATGATTGCAGAAAAAAAAAGTAATAGTGTTCTCTAGACAAAGAAAGGAAGGAAAATTGAAGGGTAGACCCACTAAAGAACAAGGAAGATAAACTTATAGGTAACGACCAAGAAAAGGCATCAGAGCTCATGGCATAAGGGGTAACATATTAGCTAACCAGTCCTCTATTCCTGCTAACAGGAAACAGAGAGTAGGCATAAATGGGTCATTCTCTGGTTGACAAGGTGGAATGAGTGGAGTGCCATAGGGATCATTGCTGGGGCCTCAACTATTTACAAGCTATACTAAAGACTTGGACGACAGGATCGAATGCACGGATGCTGAATTTGCTGATGACACAAAGGTAGGTAGTAAAGTAAGTTGTGAAGAGGACAGAAGGAGTCTGCAAAGGGAAATAGATAGGTTAAGTGAGTGGGCAAAAAATTTGGCAGATGTCAGTATAATATGGAAAAATGTGAACTTGTCCACTTTGGCAGGAAGAATAAAAAAGCAGCATATTATTTAAATAGAGAGAGATTGCAGAACTCTGGATTACAGAGGGATCTGCGTGCCCTGGTACATGAACCACAAATAGTTAGTATGCAGGTACAGAAAGCAATTAGGAAGGCAAATGGAATATTGATGCTTACAGAAGGGGAATGGAATATAAAAATAGGGGTGTTTTCCTACACTTGTACAGGGTATTGGTGAGACCATATCTGGAGTACTGTGTACAGTTTTGGTTTCCTTATTTAAGAAAGGACATAACTGCATTAGCAGTTCAGAGAAGGTTCACTCGACTCATACCTGGGATTCAAGGGTCATTTTATGAGGGAAGGCTGCACAGGCTAGGCTTGTATCCATTAGAAACAAAAACAAAAATTGCTGGAAAAACTCAGCAGGTCTGACAGCATCTGTGGAGAGAAAGAGTTAACGTTTCGAGTCCAGATGACTCTTCTTCAGAACTAAAGTAGAAATGTAGTGAAATATATATTGTGAAAGGGGGGGGGGGTGGGACAGATGAAGCTGGATAGAAGGCCAGTGATAGGTGGAGGCAAAGGAGAGATTGCAAAAGATGTCAAACACCAGGAGGGAAATGGAAAGCAATGAAGGTGAACAGGGCAAAAGAGACAAGCGAAAATGCTGTCTTGTATCCATTAGAGTTTAGAAGATTGAGAGGTGGCCTCATTGAAACATAAGATCCTGAGGGGAATTGATAGGGCGGATGTTTCCCTTTGTGGGAGAGTCTAGAACTGGGGGACAGATTAAAAATAAGGGGTCTCCCATTTAAGACAGATGAGGAGAATTTTTTTTCTGCTAAGGGTCGTGAATCTGTGGAGCTCTCTTCCCCAGAAAGCAGTGGAAGCAAGGCCATTAAATATTTTAAAGGCAGAGGTAGATAGATTCTGGAATGACAAGGGAGTCAAAGGATACAGGAGATAGGAAGGAAAATAGAGTTGAGGCCACAATCAGAACAGCCATGATCTTATTGAATGGCCTATTCCTGCTCTTAATTAATACATTCATTTGTTCGCATGAGTATTTAAAACTACTTCACAGTAGCTATTGAAGATAACAAAATAGACACTTGAGAGATGAACCTTTTAAAAAATTACAGTTGTGACAGAAAAACAGCAAAAAACTGAAACCAGCAAAACTAAAAGTGGATCGCATCCCAGATCCAGACTGAATGCACCCATGCATACTCAAGGAAGCTAGGGAGAAGATAGTAGAGGCACTATTCAATGGAAGAGGTGATTGTGCCAGAAGATTTGGAAGATTGAACAAAATGTGGAAACTATAGACCAGTCAGCTTGTCAGAGATGGGAAAGGCATTGAAATCTGCACTAAGAGTGATAGAAAATCTACAGACAGAAAATATAATAAAACATAGTCAGCATGGATTTTGAAAGGCTAACATGCTTAAATGATCTGATAAAATTCTCTGAAGAGGAAAAAGTTGACAAGGAAAACGCATATATCATACAATTGGATTTTCAAAAGGCCTTCAATAAGGTACCACACAGTAGGCTCATTTCAACAGACAGGATATGTGAAGTCAGGGACAAATAGAAAGCAGAGAGTAGGGGTAAAGGGTAATTATTCAGATTAGAGGAAGGTAGAAAATGGTGCTCCATAAGGATCAGTGCTGGGACCATTTTTAATCATAATTTAAATTGATGGTATGGAGTAACTGGGTATCAAAGTTTACAGATACCACCAAACTGAGGAAGAATGCAATGTAATACAGAACATTAGAAAAATTACTGGGCAGTTAAATTGCAAATTATGTTGAACATAGATAAATGCGATGGGCTACTTTGATTGAAAAAACTGAATCACCTACACAAAATAAAAAGCTGGATGGGCAAATGACATAGTGAACAAATCATTAAAAGCTGCTTAGCAGATCAGCAGAGCAATTAAAAATCCTACCAAAGCCCTGGGATTTATTTCTAGAGGTACAAAATTGAGAGATTACGGCCAGCAGAAGAAATTGAACAGGTTGAACTTTTATCGTCAGAAAATTGATTGAGGTGATCTGATTCAGGTCTTTAAAATTGGGTTGGACCCGCAAGGTTGATGTGGGAAAATCCAAAACTAGAATCCATAAATACAAGATAGTTACTGTCAAATCTAATAAAGAAACGAGGATAAATTGCTGCACTTGTGTGGTTAAGGTGTGAAACTCGCTACCACAGAAGTTGCTGAGGCAAATAGTTTAGATGCTTTCAAAAGAAAATTAGATGAGTATGGGAAAAGGGAATAGAAAGATCCTCTAAAAGGCAGCAATGAGGTGGATGGAATGAGAGGAGACTCATGTGGAGCAAAAGCACCCGTTGAGCCTAACGGCCTGTTTCTGTGCTGTATATTCTATGTAGTTGGTTGAAGAGGGCAGCTACTTTGAAATGGGAAAAGATTTCATTAAAACTCTATAGAGTAATGAGCAGCAAATTAAAAACATACAGACTCAAAATTACTGTTACATTGGCTGTCCAATTATAAAGAAAAAATGTCTATAGTTTCGACATCCACAAACTGCCCTCTGTGCACTAATGGGCTGAGCCCAAGTGCTGCTGCTAAATTAGATGTAAAAATGCTGCATAACCTCTTTTTTTTTGCTTCTTTGTTCGAGAAAATAAGCAACACTAACATGCTAATTTTGCATTGATCTCAAGTTGCCTTAACAGGATTTAACATGATCAGTTTGCATTTATGCAGTTAACAGAGTATATCACTGTGCTGCACATTCTGGAGGAGGGGGGGAAACAAAGTTGCATTTGCATGGTGCTATAAGCCAACAATTTACCTTTAAAGGACCATTGTGACAGCTATTCTGGGATGGGAGAAAGCTTATATGAACCTTCACAAAGGGAGCGCTCAGTTAATCACCTCCATCAAATATAGACTTGCTGCACTGAACTTTCAGCCTTGATTGTGCAATCACAGTCCCTCAATGCAGCTCAATCCCAAAACTATCTGACTCCAAGGCAAAAGCACTGCCAAACTGTGTCAAGCTAACACTTGGGGAAAGGTAGTTAAAAAAAAAAATCAAGCTTCTGCAGTCTCTGTAAGGTAGAGCAAGAGAGAGCTACTGCAAAAACTGAAAAGGTTTAAGGTAATTATGGGGAGACAGTAGCATTGTGGTAACGTCGCTGAGCTAGTAATTCAGAGGCATTAGCCTGGGAACTCAAAATCTTACCACAACAGTTGGTGGAATTTAAATACAGTGAACAATTAATTCAATTAAACTAACGAATCTGAATTGAAAGCTAGTCTCAGTAACGGTGACCATGAAGTATCATGAAATGTCGTAAAAACCCTTTTAGGAAATCTGCCATCCTTACCTGGTTTGGCCTGCATGTGGCTCCAGACCCATAGCCATGTGGTTGATTTTTTAACTGCTACAGCTCACCACCACCTTAGAATGCAATTAAGGATGTGCAAAAAAAATGCCAGCGTTGCCTGAGGCGCTCACATCTCATCAAAGAAAACAGGTGTTGTGCCACACTGTGCATCGATGAATGACCACCACCCTGTAGTAAGATTGGGAAACACATCCTTTGTGCTAGATGTGACTCCAACCAGGAGATTCCTCCCCCTAACTGCGTCCTCCACCACCGATTCCCACTGACTTCAGTTTTGCTAGGGCTCCTTGACGCCATGTTCATCAAATGCTGCCTTCATGTCAAGGGAGGTCAATCTTACCTCACCGAGGTAATGATCCATGTTTGGACCAAGGCTGTAATGAGATCGGGAGCCAAGTGGCCCTGGCAAAACTCAAATTGAGCATCAGTGAGCAGGTTATTGCTGAATAAGTGCCTCTTGCTGGTGTGTCGACAACATCTTCTATCACTTTTCTGATGATGCTTGAAGGGGCAGATTGGATTTGTCCTGCTTTTTGTGCACAGCACATACCTGGGCAATTTTCACATTGTCAGGTAGATGCCAGTGTTGTAGCTGTACTGGAACAGCTTGGTGCAGGATGGGGCTACTTCTAGAGCACAAGTCTTCAGTACCATTACCGGGATGTTGTCAGGATCAATAGCCTTTGCAGTATCCAGTGTCTTCAGCTGTTTCTTCACAACACATGGAGTGAATCAAATGACTACAATTAGTTCAATTTTTTTCTGCTGTGCAAGCAGGGAAAAAGGCTTTCATCAAGGCTACAGTTGGAGAAAATTCAGAGAGCTCTAAGGCATCATAAGACAATCAGAGACAGACTAATTCTTCAGATATGATGTATTACAAAAGGGCCATGAGGAATAGAAAGGGCCTAGAAAGGTAAGAGGATACCATGTAACAGGGTCCAACATGTTAATCAAACTGAAGTTCATTCCTCACAGTTAATCTGGATTGATTACAAACTCTCAGGGTCTGACCAGCTGATAGAAGCCAATGAGGCATCCTCACATACTCATGCCTTTTGCGATGACAGTCCTGAGCAACAGAATACAATGATCAGGGCTGGATGATCATGATGCACAGTACAGGGTCATCACTTCCAAAGGCCAATTTCCTAAAGTGGGGACTCGGGTGACCTATGTTCCAGAAAGATCTAGTGAATTGATGTAATCAACTACGGTGGGGCATGCAGGCAAAGCTACTGACAAGGTTTAAATATTAGTTAAATCTTCAAAATGACAGCCAAAAAGTGAGGTTCATGGACCCCAGAATGAGGTAAAAGAAAGGCCTGCAGCAGTTAAAGGCAGTGGTTCACCACCACCTTTTCTTTTATTCTTTCAGGGTATGGACGTATTGCTGGCTAGGCCGGCATTTTTATTCCAGCCCTAGTTGCCCTTGAGGTGGTGATGGTGAGCTGCATACTTGGACCACCGTAGTCCATGTAGTGTAGGTATACCCACAGTGCTGTTAGGGAGTTCCAGGTTTTTGACCCCACAACAGTGAAGGAACAGCGATATAGTTCCAAGTCAGAATGGTGTGTGGCTTGGAGGGGTACTTGCAGGTGTGGTGTTCCCATGCATCTCCTGCCCTTGTCCTTCTAGGTGGCAGAGGTCATGGGTTTGGAAGGTGCTGTCACAGGAGCCTTGGTGAATTGCTGCAGATTTAGTAGATGGTACACACTGCTGTCACTGTGCATTGGTGGTAGAGACAGTGGATGTTGAAAATGGTAATGGGTTGGCAAACAGGCTGCTTTGCCCTGGTTGGTGTCAAGCTTCTTGAATGTTGTGGAGCTGCATTCAACCAGGCAAGTGGAGTGTATTCCATCCATCACTCCTGACTTGTGCCTCGTAGGCGGTGGACAGGTTTTGGGGAGTCAGATGGCAAGTTACTCTCCTCGGAATTTCCAGCCTCTGACCTGCTCTTACAGCCACAGTATTTATAAAGGTTGTTCCAGTTCAGTTTGTAGTCAGTGGTAACCCTCAGGGTGTTGATAGTGGAGGATTCAGTGATGGAAATGCCATGGATTGTCATGGGGAGATGGTTGGATTCTCTCCTTTTGGAGATGGTCATTGCCTGGCACTCGTGTGGCTCGAATGTTACTTGCCACTTATCAGCCAATGCCTGAACAATGTCGAGGTGCTGCTGCATATGGGCACAGACTGCTTCAGCATCTGAGGAGTTGAGAATGGTGAACATTGTGCAATCATCAGCAAACATCCCACTTCTAACCTTATGATGGAGGGAAGATCACTAATGAAGCAGCTAAGGCAGTTGGACCTAAGACACTACCCTGAGGAACTCCTGCAGCGATGTACTGAGACTGAGATGATTGGCTTCCAATAATCACCCAACACAAAGGGTGATGATTGTATGACTCTAACCTATGGAGAGCTTTGCCCAATTCCCACTGACCCCAGTTTTGCTAGGGCTCCTTGATGCCACACTTGGTCAAATATTGCCTTGATGGCAAGGGCAGTCACTCTCACCTCACCTCAAGTTTAGCTCTTTTGTCAATGTTTGGACTAAGGCTATAATGAGGTCAGGAGCGGAGTGGCCATGGCAGAACCCAAACTTAGCGTCAGTGAGCAGGATATTGATGAGTAAGTGCCACTTGAGAGCACGGTCAATGACCCCGTCCATCACTTTGCTGAGGATCAAGAGTACACAGATGGGGCAGTAATTGGACATGTTGGATTTGTCCTGCTCTTGGTGTACAGGACATAACTAGGCAGTTTTCTACATTGCCGGGTAGGTGCCAGTGTTGTAGCTGTATTGGAACAGTTTGGCTAGGGGCGTGGCAAGCTTTGGAGCGCAGGTTTTCATTGCCATTGCTGGAATGTTGTCAAGGCTCATTGCCTTTGCAGTATCCAGTGCCTTCAGCCATTTCTTGATATTATAGACTGAATCGAACTAGCTGAAGAATGGCATGTGAGGTTGGGGACCTCAGGAGGAAGCCGAGATGGATCATCTACTCGATGCTTCTGGCTGAAGATTGTAGCAAATGCTTCAGCCTTATCTTTTGCACTGATGTACAGGGCTCCCCCATCTTTGAGGATGGGGGGATATTCATAAGCCCTCATCCTCCAGTTAATTATCCACCACCATGCACAACTGGATGTGGCAGGAATGCAGAGCTTAGATCTGATCTGTTAATTGTGAGATCGCTTAGCTGTCTATTGAATGCTGCATATGTTGTTTGGCATGAAAGTAGTCCTGTGTTGGAGTTTAGCCAGCTTGACACCTCATTTTTAGGTAGGCCTGGTGCTGCTCCTGGAATGCCCTCCTGCACTCTTCATTGAACCATGGTTGATCCCCTGGCTTGATGGTAATGGTAGTGACAGGGATTTGTTGGGCCACGAGGTTATAGATTGTGGTTGCGCACAATTCTGCTGCTGCTGATAGCCCAAAGCACCTCATGGATGCCCAGTTTTGAGTTACTAGATCTGCACGAAATCTATCCCATTTAGCATGGCGGTCATGCCATAACACGATGGAGGGTATCCTCAATGTCGTTTTCGTCTCCACAAGGACTGTGCGGTGGTCACTCCTACCAATATTGTCATGAACAGATGTATCTGCGACAGGTAGACTGGTGAGGGCAAGATAAAGTAGATTTTTCCCTCTTGTTGGGTCCCTCTCCACCTGCCACAGACCCAGTCTAGAGGCTATGTCCTTTGGGCTCGTTCAGACCAGTCAGTAGTGCTACTCCCGAGCCACACCTGGCGATGGACGTTGAAGTCCTCCACCCAGATTACATTCTGTGCCCTTCCCACCCTCAGTGCTTCCTCCAACTGGTGTTCAAGATGGAGAAGTACTGATTCATCAGTACGTGGTAACCAAGAGATTTCCTTGCCCATGTTTGACCTGATGCCATGAGACTTCATGGGGGCTGGAGTCGATGTTGAGGGCTCCCAAGGCAACTCCCTCCCAACTGTATACTACTGTGCCGCCACGTCTAGTGAATCTGCCTTGATGGTGGGACAGGATATACCCAGGGATGGTAATGGTAGTGTCTGTAAGATATGATTCTGTCAGTATGACTGTGTCAGACTGTTGCTCGACTAGTTTGTGGGACACCTCTCCCAATTTTGGCACAAGCTACCAGATGTTAGTAAGGAGGTCAACAGGGCTGGGGGTTTGCCATTGTCATTTCCAATGCCTAGGTAGATGGCAGGCGATCTGTCCAGTTTCATTCTTTTTTGTAGACTTTATAGCTGTTTGATACAACTGAGTGGTTTGCTGGGATATTTCAGAGGGAATTTAAGAGTCAACTACATTGCTGCGGGTTTGGAGTCACATGTAGGCCAGGCCAGGCAAGGTATTCCCTAAAGTACATTAGTGAACCCAGGTTGTTTTTTTTTGTGACAACAATCAACAATGGATTCATGATCACTATTAGAGAGTGTAGTTTTTTTTAATTCCAGGTTTATTAATTGAACTTAAATTCCACCAGTTGCTGTGGTGGCATTCAAACCAGTGTCCCCAGAGCATTAGCCTGGGCCTTGGGATGACTAGTCTGGTGACATTACCACAATGTCAAGGTCACCCCCTTATTGTCATGGGCAATATATGCTGGCCTAGCCATTAACACCCACGTCCCACAAATTAATTTTTTTAAATGGCAAGAAAGAGAGAGTTCTAAAAATATGTCTGAGAGTAACTCTTGAATTAGAAAAGGATCATGTACCAAAGAAAGAGTCTCTAATCGTGCGAAGGAGAGATCTTACAGTAGTAATCCAGAAATATATTGAAGTACAAGTAGAGGCCACAGCGTGAACAGCTTGGACAATGAAAGAAGGGTCTAGATAGGGCCAGAAGTCCTCAAGACCATGAAGTTTTTGTGCCTGTCAATAACTAGAGGGTAGACTCAGATAAAACATAAGGATTCAGGTTGTTGGGAAGAATTTGGCACCTATTCTGAAGTACCAGGGAACAGCCAGCCTTGTTACATAGATGGATTTGTACAGAAAAGACGCTTGAAGATGGGGCTTACGGCTAAAGCGAGACTAATTGCTCGGGTTTTCAAGAGCGATTGGCGATACAGATGTTAGAGAGGACTGTCCTGCAGTGGAAAAGCAATCCTCAAAGTCTTTTCAACTCTTTTGGCTACATTTGGGGGATTGTTGATAATCAACATAAAAGCCATGTCTCTGCAGGGTGAAAAAATTCAGAAAAGTGTTTCTCGAAACACCTGAAGAGGCAAGCAATGCAGAGGCGAACTAACCAAGTGTTTATGGCCTGAATGGTGCCCTGAGAATGTGATATTTTTCGGTGAGATCTGCTTTGTTGAAAGTAGGCTGTGTTTAACAAAAAGGTCCCTCAATGTTTTACTGGCATCACAAGGGGGAACTTTCAGGCATCTTCATGATGATGATTTCTTATGGGATGGTGCTGTGGAATTTGAGAAATGTGTCATTTATAAGATTGAAGTGATTTTAAGATTGGAAGTCAGGCTTCAGAGGCTTTCAATGTATTAGTTCAGACATTGAACATAATAGGCTGGAGCAGCAATCTTATTTAGAGTGTTACTCCTATTCCAGTTAATCCTGTTAAAATCATCACAGAAAGACAATGTCATATCTAAAAGAAAGACCACATGAGGAGCTCTGAAGAGGAGTCATACGGACTCGAAACATTAACTCTGTTTCTCTCTCCCACAGATGCTGTCAGACCTGCTGAGTTTTTCCAGCATTTTCTGTTTTTATTAGAGCAGCTGAGAAACTTGATTGGTCAGTTCAATTGCTTATGCACTCAGGCAAGACCAGATAATTGCTTTGGAACTAAGTACTACAATGAAGGATCCTAAAGTTGAGAATATTTTAAGGATAAATAAAACATTTTTTAAAATTGAGAAATATGTATTGAAATTTCCATCCCTAGGTGACCCAAAGAACATGAAATTAATTATTTTTAGTGATGCCTCTCATGCAAATCTTCCTGATTGGAATTCAAGTACAGCTGGTTTCAAAATATTTTGTGGGTGAAAATAAAAATGTTGCCCTTTAGCCTGGGAAGCTAAGGAAATAAAAAGTTTGTTGAAAGTACTTTGGCAGCATTGGATATGGAAATTCCATTTGTCAAATATTTTAGGGCACATTCTATGCAAGGGGTGTAATGAAAACAGTTTGACCATTGAATGTTCCATAGATAATCATTCCTTGTTGGATAATGTTCACTGAAAAAAAAGTGGAGGTGAAAAAAGGTCAAGGATTGACTTTGTTCGCTTAAAACAAATGTTAGGAAAAAAAGGAAATCTCCAAGGTCAAATGTGTTGATGAAAGCCATCAATTATCTCATTGTTTCACAAAAAGCAATATTTGTACCAAAAGACTATTGGGGGTCCGAGAAGAGGGGCAATCTTGTAATGTAGTGCTTTACAGAAAATATAGAAATTATTTTCTTAGATTTTATTTTGAAATATTATTTGAATGCTATTTAAATTTTATTTAAAGAGAGAAGAGGAGATTTTTTTTATTTATTCATGGGATGGGGGCATTGCTAGCTAGGCCAGCATTTATTGCCCATCCCTAATTGCTCTTGAGAAGGTGGTGGTGAGCTGCCTTCTTGAACTGCTGCAGTCCATGTGGTGTAGGCACACCCACAGTGCTGTTAGGGAGGGAGTTCCATGATTTTGACCTAGTGACAGTGAAGGAACGGCGATATATTTCCAAGTCAGGATTGTGCGCACCTTGGAGGAGAACTTCCAGGTGGTGGTGTTCCCATGCATCTGCTGCCCTTCTCCTAGATAGTAGCTGCCATGAGTTTGGAAGGTGCTGTCAAAGCAGCCTTGGTGAGCTTCTGCAGCGCAACAATGCTGCCACTGTGTCGGTGGTGGAGGGAGTGAATGTTTGTGGATGGGGTGCCAATCAAGTGGAATGCTTTGACCTAGATTGTGAAATGCATAAATGTTTAGTGTCCTAGATTAACCTCTGATCTCCTTTTTCACCAATTGGCTGTAAGAAGTGTAACATAGCCTACACATGACTTAACACCTGACATTGCAAACCACTAAGCTACAAAAACAATGGTCACTCTGGAGAGGAATTGAACATAAAATTAAGGGTATTACGCTTCACTTACAGGGCATTGGTGAGACTGCATCTCAAATCCTGTGTGCAGTTTTGGTCTTCTTATTTAAAGGAGGATGTAAATGCGTTGGACGCAGTTCAGAGGAGGTTTACTAGGTTGATCTGCTGAGTTTTTCCAGCAGTTTTTGTTTTTGTTTCAGGTTTCCAGCATCCGCAGTATTTTGCTTTTATTTTACTAGATTGATACCTGGAATGAGTGGGTTGTCTTATGAGGAAAGGTTGACAGGCTGGACTTGTTTCCACAGGAATTTGGAAGAGTGAGGGGTGATTTGATTGAAGTACATAATATCCTGAACGGTCTCACAAGGTGGATGTGGAAAGGATGTTTCTTCTTGTGGGCGAGTCCAGAACTAGGGGGGGCACTGTTATAAAATTAGGGGCCACCTTTTTAGGACAGATGAGGAGAATTTTTTTCTCTGAGGGTTATGCAACTTTGGAACTCTCTGCCTCAGAAGGCAGTGGAGGTGGGGTCATCGAATATTTATGGCATAGATTGATTCCCTTGCCTAACAAGAATCTAAAGGCAAAATACTGCGGATGCTGGAAATCTGAAACAAAAACAGAAAATGCTGGAAAAACTCAGCAGGTCTGACAGCATCTGTGGAGAGAGAAACAGAGTTGCTTTTTCGTGTCTGTATGACTCTTCTTCAGGTTATCAGAGGTAGATGGGAATATGGAATTCGAAACAGAAGATCAGCTATGATCTTATTGAATGGTGGAGCAGGCTCGAAGAGCCTACTCCTGCTCCTATTTCTAATGTTATGTTCTTATGTCATCTACCACCTTCTCGGAGCAACTTTTGGATGAGCAATAAATGAGAATCGCAGGACAAGAAAATGAACTTCATTTTGCCTGTTAAGGAATTTTTACAATAGTGAAAAGAAAATACAACTTGCACAATGCATTAGGGAGTTCTAGAACAGCCACAGGCTCTATTAAACCAAATAAAACACAAATGTACATTTTATATGGCAAATTTGCGTAACAAGGAAAAGCGAGATTATTAATATCACAAATAGCCAAAAAAGCTAGGAAAGTAGTAGAGATTGCAGCTAAATAACAGGAGTGCACAAAATAACTGGCAAGGAGGGCACTAATCATCAGTCTCTACAGCAGAGAACAAACAGAAAGCAAGAGGGAGAGAAGCAAAGGCTGGAAAGCATTTCTGCTAGACAACATAAGCACAAGAGATAATGGAAAACTACAGAGACAGCAGAGGAAGAGAAAGAGAGGATAAGAGGGAGAAAAAGAATAAGTATTTTTGAATATGACATGACCATCTTTTGTGAAGTGATAGTTCTTTTAATTTTGAAGCAAATTATTTCAATTCAAATCTTAACTGAATATAATCCAGGATCTCCACCTTTGCTAGACAATGTAGTCAGTCAATTAAACACATGCTCAAAATTTAAAATCCAATTAACCATCACATTTGTGGACTAGAGCAATACATTTGTGCTTTCTGAAATATTCATTTGAAACATCACTTAGGCTGACATGTTTCATGTATCCCACCTCTATCTAATCTACTTAAGAGTAACTCCACTAAATTTGAAGTCACCATAACAGTTAATTCTTCATTATAGACCTCAACATTCCAGTTTTCAAATTTATAGTATCCTTGCTTACAAGCATCTGTCAGTCCACTTTACAAGAGACAGCAGAGTGAATGATTAAACGGGAAAACTGAACACACCACTGAGATAGGGTTTTAACCAGGCTTCTGAAGGGGGGAAGAGATAACAAGGCAGGGTAGTTTAGGCAGAAAGCTCCAAAGAACAGGGTAATAGAAGGACAGGCCCTCAGAAGAGTAAACCAGAGCTAGAGGAGTGAAGGCTGTACCACAATAGCTGGGGACAGTTGCTCAGATAAGGTAGATTGAGAGATTTTGAAGACAAAGGCAGGACGTGAAGTCAGTGTCCAAGGAGTCAGGTGGCCATCACATGTTAATCACACAAAACATCTAAGCCATCATGTGTAATGGCAACTGTCATTGGCCGTAAACAGTAAAAATACATGAAATCTTCAAATTCCATAATTAACATTTTCCTAAAACGTTAAATTATTTTAAATGTGGCGTAAATAAACACATAGGAATGAATAATGCAGCTAGTTAATTTACCACTTGCAATTAGGCTTATGAAGTAGGATGAAGTGTTTTTCCATTCTCTTCCCATCCAGAATCCTGTAAACATATGCATTGCTTATGGTTCCTCATTAAATCAAGAGTCCCAGCTTTATTTAGTGTATATTTTGCATGAATAGTGAAAAATGCACTAAAGAGGATAGTTTACACTGTCTTTAATGTTGTATAATAATGGCATTGTTCGCATATCTCATGCAAGACTGGTATAGGAGTCCTGAAGCACAATAACGTGACAGAGAAGTTAGTGTCAATATTGGCTTGTGAACTACTTTCTTGAATCCTCTCATTCTTCACCTC
Organism: Cetorhinus maximus; assembly: GCF_964194155.1. NCBI lineage: Eukaryota > Metazoa > Chordata > Chondrichthyes > Lamniformes > Cetorhinidae > Cetorhinus > Cetorhinus maximus. The sequence continues at coordinate 139,475,960 of NC_135883.1, forward strand.
CCACCCCAATTCTCCATCAGAAATCTATGCCATTGTTGCTGTTCATTTTTGAAAGACAGACTTTGAATGCTTTACATTTAAGTTGAGGTTTGCAACTAGAATGTCACCATTGCTGGAGGATTCAGAGATTTCAGTGGTGTAGCTATCGACAGCTAACAAATTTTAGTGCATCTTGTGTTTCGAACTCTCACTGCAGCTACTGAATTTTATGTAGCCAATTTCTCTGGACTGTCTAGGTTCTCAGTACCTATGAAGCATTTGCAATTGAGCCATAATTTATGAGTCAGGCAAAATCTGATAGATTCTTACAGAAGATGACTTTTTCATTAGGAGTTAAAAGACTGAAAACGAAATACTCACTTTAACGTGGGAATTGCACTGTGACCCGATTTTCCTGACCGCAACCGGTACCATAAGCAATTCCTATGCACTTTTCCTAATGTCTTTATCCTGCGTTCCTCTGTTTAAGAGCAAAAAGAGGAAGTTACTTGCCCATGCACACAAAAAACAAAATTATTTCCTTTCAGATCCAAGTCTCAACCATGGCAGCCATCAGACAAATAGCTTCAAGCTCCTTGCCCTGTGACTTTTAAGCCTGACTCACAGAGCATCCTGCCCAGTATGTTTTTTTGTGGGTAACATTTACAGAAGAAATCTCTGTTCCTCAGGTTACTTGGGCTTCTTCATATCTCTCCTGGCCAGATGAGAGTTACTTACCATCAGATTCATCTGCTCTGTTCATTTTTTTAAATCTCTGATTTGAGTGTCCTCTAAACCCCACCCCTTGAGGCAACTTGGGTCCGGGCCATCGAAATACGGGGTAAATCTAATCAATGCCCCTCCACCCAAAACTGAGCATTCATGTCCCAAAGCTAATTTTAATTCCAATCATTCCAACACAGGCAAGATCAGAGGTGATTTTGTCGTAAATCAACAAGCATAAAAGCTCAATGGCACAACACAAACCCAGTGTTATTGAATCACCTGTCATAAAAACATAAAAACAGAAAATGCAGGAAACCTCAGCAGGTCTGGCAGCATCTGTGGGGAGGGAAACAGAGTTAATGTTTCGAGTCCGTAAGACTCTTCTTCAGTGTTGAATCACCTATTGGCTTTAAACCTTACAGCCTGAGCAAGTCATGCACTCAATAACAGATCAAGAACACGTAGTTACATAGTACCTTGCACCATCTCAGAGCATCTCAAAAGGCATTTAAACAGCTAATGATGTAGTTTTTGAAGTGTTGTCACTGTTGTAATGCAAGAAAAGCAACATGTCTCGCGAACAGCAATGAGAATTACTATATTTTCCTTTTAAGATGTTGGTTGAAGAATAGATATTTATCAGGGGCCTTTTCCCTGCCCTCCATCGAATTGTGCCATTGGTTATTCTTTTTATGCTCAACATTAGTTTACTGAAGATCACGGCGTATAAGACGACCCTATTTTCTCAATGTCAGAAATATGCTTTTATATCTACTCATTGTTCAAGCTGCCTCTTTCAGCCTCAAAATGTGATACTCGTATTAGTATTCGGCCTCAATTTTTCACCCCAGAAATGCACGTTTTATGCGGGAATTTATGATGCCCACAGAGAGCAGACCGGGCATGGCATCATGAGTGACAGAGATGGGTCCTCCAGCAAAATGAATAAAGTACAAAGTTGCTTTCAAGCAGAAAGTCTTTACATTTGCTAACTTGTCGAATAGCTCTGCTGCAGTAAGAGAATTCAGTGTTAGTGAAAAACTGGCACGAGAATGGGAAAAGAAATCTGCCCGGAATATGCCAAAGACAAAATGTGGCATGAGAACAAGGAGGCAGTGTGATATTGTTGCTAGACTAGTAATCCAGAGACCCAGGATAATGTTCTGGGGGCCCAGGTTCAAACCCTGCCACGGCAGATGTTGAGGTCAATAAAAATTAAAAGTCCATTGATGACCATGAAACCATTGTTGATTGTCACAAAATGTCCATAAAATGCCCTTCAGGGAAGGAATTCTGCTGTCCTTACCTCCAGATCCACAGCAATGTGGTTGACTCTTAACTGTCCTCTGAACAAGGGCAATTTGGGATGGGCAATAAATGCTGGCTTAATAAAAAAAAACTATCCACCGCTCTGATCTTGAGAAGCATATATCGGAATGGATCGTTGAAAAGAGTCAATGGAAGAAAATCTAGTGTTGCGAAAGACGACCAAGATCACTCATGCCAAAATTACATTTCAAGTGGTTTATCATCAGACAGTCGCAAAAATGTGAGTACCCATTATGTCACATTGACAACGTAGATGAAGCGCCTGTGAATTTCAATATGCCCAGCAGCCAAAGTGGAGTGGAAAGGTTCAAAAACAGAATGACAGAACATGAGAAAACATGATTCATAGCTTCACGGCTGATGGAGCAAAATAGTAAATGGTAATTTTCAAAAGTAAAAACATCAAGTTCCCAACAGGAGTTTTGTGCTTGCCCACGGCAATGAACGGATGAGGATGGGGTGAAGTTATGGATTGATCGAGTGGAATAGGTGTCTCAGTGGTCTTCATAAAGAATGCAGCTTATTAGTGGGTGATATGTTCAGATCCTATATAACCACTGAGATCAAGAAGTGTCTGCAAAGAAATAACACCCATACCGCAGTTATACTAGGGGCTCTATCATTCACTGCTCAACAATGAGTGTACCTCAACAAGCCATTCAAGTCTATGCTGAATGGAATAGGTGGATGGTTGACAAAGGAAAAAACCTTCACAAAGAGCGCAAATACACATGCTGCCTCACTTGATGTTTTGTGTGATCTCATTTTCAAAGCATGGGATGCTTTTAATGCACAAAGTGTCATCAGATCATTCAAAAAAAATGCAGAATATCCAATTCTATGGATGGAGAGGAAGATGCTTTGTTTGTGGAGAGATGACTCTGAAAATGAAAGCACCAAATCTGTTCCACAGTGAGATCCTTATAACGATGCCATAGCCAAAGTGACTCGGAATGAATTTGATGAAACTCTTTGCGTTTGACAGTTATAAAATGCTTTGATTGTACATTAATTAAAACTGTGCCACATTAACTTAATATGAATTTCCGATGCTTGTTTTGTTTCACATTTCAAAATAGCGACCACCCACAATGGTGGTTCACATTATATGCTTGGTGTAGAAGTTGATCCCTGCTTTTGGAGGCATCACTGGTCGACTTATGCATTGTGATCTATCGTACGTCTCATCTAAAAGATGGCACCTCTGACCAGTGCAATACTGCTTCAGTACCACTAGAGGAATATCAGCCTAGAATGTAGGCTCAAGCCTCCAGAGTGGGGCTTCAACCCATAGCACTCATGGTTCTGAGTTAGGAGGTTATCAATGCACCAAGGCTGACACTAGGCTGAAACATATACTCCACAGAATGTGAGGGTTTGAAGTTCTTTGCTTTCATTTTACATCTGCATGCCAGAATTTGTAATCAGAGAACCTCAGAACCATGAAACAGTTAAAAGTTTGAAGCACATTACCAGCTTGCTCAAGCTAAGACTCCTGTTGCATAACCTTTCTAGTTGCTAACTGAAATCATAATAGTTTATTTCCCCAAGCGAAGGCAAGGGACTAATTAAAGCTTCCTCTGTGAATTTGCTTTGGTTTTTATACCTGCAATGTTGTAAACAGACAAGACAACAGGTTCTTAATGACCATTTTTTGAAAATATGTCTCAAGTACATCCCACTTTTTGCCCTTGCCAATTATGCATGGAGTATCTATGAAAATTTTTATCAGAATTAGACTAGCCTAACTTCAACAAGATGGTGAATTTCTTTCTTTCAAATGGGTTCTCGCAGATCAGGAATAGCTTTCAATTTGTAGTCAACATTGTAACTGATCAGTGTCCAAGATAACTGCAGCTCGGCCGTTTCTATTCCTGTTCTGTTGTGTTTTTTTATTCTTTCACAGGTGTGGGTGTTGCTGGCTAGGCCAACATTTGCTGTCCATCACTAATTACCCTTGAGAAGGTGGTGGTGTGCCACCTTTCAGTTCATGTGGTGTAGGTACGCCCACAGTTCGGTTAGGAAGGGAATGCTAAAATTTTGACCTAGCGACAGTGAAGGAATGGCAATATAGTTCCAAGTCAGAATGGCGTGTGGCTTAGAGGGGAACTTAGAGGTGGTGTTCCCATGCATCTGATGATCTTGTCTTTCTAGGTGGTACAAGTCATGGGTCTGGAAGGCGCTGTCAAAGGAGCCTTGGTGAGTTGCTACAGTACATCGTGTAGATGGCACACACGCTGTCGGTGGTGGAGGAAGTGAATGTTCAAGGGGTGCCAATCAAGCAGGCTTTGTCCTGGATAGTATCAAGTTTGAGTGTTGTTGGAGCTGCACTCATGCAGACAAATGGAGCATATTCCATCACACTTCTGACTTCTGCATTGTAGACACAGGAGATGAGTTACTTACTCTTGCAGTCACAGTATTTATATGGCTCATTGACTTCAGTTTCTGGTCAATTGTAACCCCCAGGGATGTTGATAGTGACGGATACAGCGATAAGGTTGTCTCTTGTTGGGGATGATCACTGCCTGCCACTTGTGTGGCACGAATGTTACTTGCTACTTATCGGTCAAAGCCCGAATGTTGTCCAGGTCTTGCCGCATGTATCCGAATCATGAATGGTGCTGAACATCGTGCAGTTATCAGCGAACATCCCCACTTCTGATCTTATGATGGAAGGAAGGTCATTGATGAAACAGCTGAAGATGATTGGGCCTAGGGCGCTACCCTGAGGAACTCCTGCAGTGATGTCCTGGAGCTGAGATGACTGGCCAACAACCACAACCATCTTCCTTTGTGTTAGGTATGACTCCACCCAGCAGAGGGTTTTCCTCCAGATTCTCACTGATTTCAATTTTGCTAAGGCTCCTTGATGCCACATTTGGTCAAATGCTGTCTTGATGTCAAGGGTTGTCATTCTCATCTGATATTCAGATCTTTTGTTCATGTTTGAGCCAAGGCTATAATGAGGTCTGGAGCCAAGTGGCCCTGGCAGAACACAAACTGAGCAATGAGCAGGTGGTTGCTGAATAAATGCTGCTTGATAGCACTGTTGATGACACCTTCCATCGCTTTGCTAATGATTGAGAGTAGACTAATCAGGCAGTAATTGTCCAGGTGGCTTTTTGTCGACAGGTTTCCATATTGTCGGGTAGATGCCAGTGTTGCAGCTGTACTGGAACAGCTTGGGAGGGGCGTGGCTAGTTCTGGAACACAAATCTTCAGTACTACTGTTGGGATGTTGTCTGGGCCCATAGCAGTTACTGCCACTAGATCTGCTGTTTCAATTCTATCTGGTTCTGAATGCATTGCAAAAGTCAGCTAACTGCACCAAGAAGCTAGTACAGTACCATAGTCCTACATATATTTGCCAAAACAGTATAGAGTGCCTTGGATATCTTGGATTGCAGTTCAAGGCGGCAGCTCCCCATCATCTTCGAGGGCAACTAGTGATAATAAATGCTGGACTTGCTAGCAATGCCCATATTGAGGGAATTATTTTTTTTTTTTGCAAAAGTAATTTGAACAGGTTGATGTTCTGCACTTATTTGTGGCCAAATGATCTCTGTAGTATCTACTGCTGGCATTATTCACTGAAGATTAATGCTTAAAGTCTGTTGACATTATGGAACAGATTTTATGCTAGCATAAAGCTGAACACAAAAGGTATTCTCCATCATATTGCAATGAGCTTGAAAGCCACCATGTGTGAAAATTGCAGCTTTCAATTCTGAAGGCCCTCTCAAGTAATCAGTAAGCTTATGAATATTACTGTGCCAGTACAGCGTTTCAAAACTAGCAACCCTGGCACCGAGGCCATGCCAGATTTCAGATCTTGCGGGATGGGTGGTTTGGATCAAGCCAACTGGGGAGGGATCAAGGGTCGCTAGGAGCACGAGAAGAGACTGGCAAGCGGCGAAGCCGATAATTAGTCCAGCGCCACACCACATTAATTCAGCACCTAGCTGAATTGTCCAGGTAAGTTTTTTTTTTAAATATTACTCCATCAAACTTAGTGCATGGCACATTCTAAAAATATCTGGTTTTCAGACAACTCTGGTTTTGAAACACTGCACCTGTACTTCGGATTTTCAATTATGTTTATTCCCCGAAGCATTTCTTTAAGATACATTGAAGTTCACAAACATAAATAATAAGGCAATGTTTCATGCAGTTTTCAGGCAACAAATGTAAATCTCAACCCCATCCCAAAAACTTCAATGGCCCAAAGTCTACAATAAGTCCTGCAGGGTCCTAGGCCTTAACTGTATTCAGTTATCAAAAAACATACTTCGTGAATAAAGTGATTTTCTGATTTAAGTAACCAAAAAAGGACTGAATTTCGAAAATTGAATGTAATGTGTGCAACAAGATAATATGGTTATCCATTACAATACACATATTACATACTGTGTCAGTTGTGGTTCAGCTCTTGCCTTGGATTCAAAACATTATGGGTTCAAGTCCCAATCCAGAATGTGGGCACAAAAGAAAGAGGTCGACACTCCAGTGCATACTGAAGGAATGCTGCACTGTTGGAGGTGCCATCTTCTGAGACGTTAAACCGAGACCCAATCTGTCCACTCAGGTGGATATAATAGATCTCCAGGCACTATTTCAAAGGGGAGCAGGGGGACTATCTCCAGTGTCCTGGCCAATATGCATCCCTCAAACAATATCATAATAACAAACATCTGGTCATTATCACAATGCTGTTTGTAGGATCTTGCTGTGATGCATTTTCCACATTTCAAAAGTACTTATTTGGCTGTAAAGCGTTTAGGATGTCCTGAAATTGTGAAAGGCACAATATAAATGAAAATCTGTCTTTCTTCACAGGTGTTAAACACAAAATCCTCAGTGCCTGCTCTGTAAAAACTGGGTGTTGTGCAATAGAAGCGAGAAAGCTAACATATTATTCTCATTCTCCTTAATCAGTTCACAGAGATTTAGATTTCTGATGGATAAATTAAAGAACTTGCTCTCATACAGCCCATTTCACGAACAGAGGGTCTGGATGTTTTACAAATGTCCTTAAATACAGGAGAACATAAAATGCATTAATAAATTTCAGTAAAACTCATCACTTTTCTGCTCCATCTACTGTTTAGCAACAAAACCAGGTCCGGGAAGAGGGAATAGAGGGATGAGGTCACAGAGATACCCATGGGTACCCTAGAGTATAAGGCGCATGGGGAAGACAAACACAAGCTTCTTTATCTTTACACTAATTTTGCCAGCCCGGAAATCTATTTTTCAGAAACACCAGTTGTCCAGATATTTTTGGAGCACATTCTGTCAACGTCATCAACATCATTTTAGTAATGTATTTCAAGGGCAGAAATATGGAAGATTCAGTATTTGGATAACTAAAACAATTTTATTGCTGCTTTATAATTCAAAAAATTAATTATGAGGAGAGGACCATTTGGCCCCTCAAACCTCCTCCACCATTCAATAAGATCATGGCTGATCCAATTGTGGCCTCAACTCCACTTTCATGCCTAAACCATGTACCCTTTGACTCCCTTGTTAATCAAAAATCTATCAACCTCTGCCTTAAAAATATTCGGTGGCCCTGCCTCCAATGCTCTCAGGAAGTGAATTCCAGATTCACAACCTTCGTAAAAAATTTATCTCCACCTTGAATGGGAGGCCGCTTATTTTTACACAGCGTCCCCTAGTTCTAGTTTAATGCTTTCTGTTTCAGGTAAATATTTATATTTATGGTATTTTCTGATTCACACACTTGTGTTTAGACATTTTAACATCATTCCATGATGTAGAAAATTCTGAAATCCAAAAGTGACTCAGCACCAAACATTCCAGAGGTTACAGTGTATCTCACTAACTACAAGCCTAGGAAATGGCGATTAAATATATGAAGCAAAACATATCTTATGTATGTGTAGATCAACACTTCACATCTTCTTGTCTACAAAATGCCCTCCCCAAAACATATGCATCCCTTAAAGGTGAAATCAAAACATTGTTTCATTTTCTTCCACTCATAAATAAAAGGTACTGTAGTCTATTGATCCCAACACAAGAATGCAGATAGGCTAATTAGGATTGACGTATGAATCCTAGGCCAAAGGCAACACATCCATTAAGCTACAAGCAAAGTTTTCTACAGCTTTCTCCTCCTGGTCCTTTTTTACAACTACATATATTTATGTGGCTGTAATGTAATGAAACACCCCCAGGCACTTCACAAGAGCATTATAAAACAAAATATGACACCAAGCCATATAAGGAGTTATTAGTTCAAATAACAACAAGCTTGATCAAAAAGGTAGGTTTTAAGGAGTGTCTTAAAAGAGGAAAGCAAAGCAGAGAGGTATAGGGAGGGAATTCTCGAGTTTAGGGCCATGGTAACTGAAGGCGCAGCCAACAGGGTGGGGGGATTTTAATCGAGGATGCTTGAGAGGCCAGATTTAGAGGAGTGCAGATATCTCAGAGGGTTTGGAACTGGAGGAGGTTACTAGAGGGAGAGGCGAAGACATGGAGGGATTTGAAAACAAGGATGGGAATTTTAAAATCAAGGCATTGCTTAATCCTGAGCCAATGAAGGTCAGCGAGCACAGGGGTAAGGCAATTGGGGCTTGGTACAAATTAAGGCACGGAGAGCAAGAGTTTGGATGACATCAGGCTTGGAAAAGGTAGAATGAGGGAGATCAATCAGCAGTGCATTGGAATGGTCAGGTCGCGAGATAACAAAGGCATGAATGAGGGTCTCTATAGATGAGATGAGACAGGAACTAATTTACAGAGAAGGAAATTTGTGCTCAGTCCATCTGGTTCAGGTGCTCCCACAGTGCTGTTAGGAAGTTCCAGGATTTTGGCCCAGCAACAGTGAAGGAATGGCAATATAGTTCCAAGTTATGGTGGTGTGTGGCTTGGAGGGCAACTTGCAGGTGGTGTTCCCATGTGTCTGCTGCCCTGGTCTTTCTTGGTAGTAGAGGTCTGGGTTTGTAAGGAGCTGTAGAAGGAGCCTTGGTATAGGACACATTGCTGCCACTGTGGTGCAGGGAGTTGGTGGAAGGGGTGACCATCAAGTGGACTGTTTTGTCCTGGATGGTGTCAAACTTCGAGTGTTGTTGGAGCTGCATTCATCCAGGCAAGTGGAAAGTATTCCATCACACACTTGACTTGGAGAGAATGCAGAAGAGGTTTACAAGAATGATTCCAGGGATGAGAAACTTCAGCTATGAGCATAGATTGGAGAAGTTGGGACTGCTCTCCTTGAAGAGAAGGCTAAGGAGGAGATTTGATAAAAATGCTCAAAATCATGAGGTGGCTGGACAGAGTAGAGAGGGAGAAGCTGTTCCCGCTTGTAAAAGGATCAAGAACGAGAGGGCACAGATTTAAAATGATTTGCAAAAGAAGCAAATTGACATGAGAAAAAACTTTTTCACACAACAAATGGTTCAGGTCCGGAATGCAGGGCCTGGAAGTGTAGTGGAGGCAGGTTCAATGGAGGTATTCAAGAGGGCATTAGATGATTATTTGAATAGAAACAATGTGCAGGGGTATAAGGAAAAGGCAGGGCGAAGGCACCAGATCATAATACTCATTTGGAGAGCCGGTGCACACACATTGAGCCAAATGGCCTTCTTCTGTACCATTAATATTCTGTGATTTTATGATTTGTGCCTTGTAGATGGTGCTCAGGCTTTGGGGAGTGAGGTGGTAAGATACTTGCTGCAGAATTCCCAGCCCCTGACCTACTCTTGTAGCCAGTGTTTAAATGGCTGGTCCAGTTCAGTTTCTGGTCAATGGTAACACCTAGGATGTTGATACTGGGGGATTCAGCGATGGTAATGCCACTGAATAGACAGGGCAGACGGTCAGATTTTCTTTTAGGAAATGGTCATTGCATTGTACTTTATAGCACAAATGTTACTTGCCACTTCAGCCCCAGCCCTAATGTTGTCCAGGACTTGTTGTATAGTGACACAGGCTGCTTGAGCATAGGATTTGCAAATGGTGTTGAACGTTGTGCAACAATCAGCAAACCTACTTCTGACCTTATGATGGAGAAAGGTCATTGATGAAGCAGCTGAAGATGGTTGGGGAAAGGACATTGCCCAGAAGAATCCTGCAGCAATGTCCCGACAGTGGGATGATTGACCTCCAACAACCACAACTACCTTCCTTTGTGCTAAGTCAGACCCCAACTAGTGAAGTTCTCCCCCGCCCCATCGATTCCCATTGACTTCAGTTTTGTTGGGCTCCTTAACACCACACTCATCAAATACTGTCTTGATGTCTAGGGTAGTCACTCTCACTTCCCCTCTTCTGCTCAGCTCTTTTCTCTATGTTTGAACTAAGGCTATAATGAGGCCAGGAACTGAGTAGTGACCTGGTGGAACCCAAACTGAGCATCAGTGAGCAGGTTAATGTAAGCAAGTGCTACTTGACAGCACTGTTGATGACCCCTTCCATCACTTTACTGATGACGGACGTCCTGATATTTGTGGATAGGACATACCCGGGAAATTTTTCCATATTGTCGGGTAGATGCCAGGATTGTAGCTGCACTGGAACAGCCTGGCACGGGGCGGAGCTAGTTCTGAAATAGTCTCAAGTACTATTGCTATTGTCAGTACCCATAGGTTTTCCGGTATGCAGTGCCTTCAGCCGTTTCTTGAGGAGTGGATAGAATTGGCTGAAGATTGGCATCTGTGATGCTGGGGACCTCAGGAGGAGGCCGAAATGGATCATCCACTCAGCACTTCAGGCTGAAGATGGTTGCAAATGTTTCAGCCTTGTCTTTTGCACTGATATACTGGGATCCCCCCTCTTTGAGGATAGGGATATTTATGGAGCCTCCTCCTCCGATTAGACTGGATGTGACAGAAACTGCAAAGCTTTGACCTGATCTGTTGATTGTGGGATTTCTTAGCTCTGACTATCGCATGTTGCTTTCTTTGTTTGGCAAGTAGTCCTGTATTATAGCTTCAGCAGGTTGACATCTCATTTTTAGGTATGCATTTTTAGGTGCTGCTTCTGGCATGCCTTCTGACACTCCATTGAACCAGGGTTGATCCCAAGCTTGATGGCAGTGGTGGAGTGAGGAATATACCAGGCTACGAGGTTACAGATTGCAATTGATCCAATTCTGTTGCTGCTGATACCCAGTTTTGAGCTTCTGTATCTGTACTGAACCTACCCTTTCAGCACAATGGGAATGCCACACAACACAGTAGATGGTGTCATCAATATGAAAATGAGACTTTGTCGCCACAAGCACTGTGCTGTGGGCCCTCATATCAATACTGTCATGGAGAGATGCATCTATGACAGGTAGATTGGTGAGAATAAGGTCAAGTAGGTTTCCCTTTGGGTCTTACCATCAGCTGCAGACCCCTAATCTGGCAGATAACTCCTTCAGAACTCAGCTAGCTTGGTCAGTAGTGATGCTACTAAATCACTCTTGGTGATGGAAATTGAAGTCCCCCATCTAGAGCACATTCTGCGCCCTTGTTACTCTGAGTGCTTCTATCAAGTGGTGTTCATATGGAGCAATACTGATTCATCATCTGGGAAAGGGCAGGAAGTGGTGATCAGCAGGAGGTTTCCTTGTCCATGTTTGGCCTGAATAAATGACATCTCATGGGGTCCACAGTCAATGCTAGGCTTCTAGGATCATTCCCTCTCAAATGTATACTACTTTGTCATCATCTTTAGTGGTTCTGTCCTGCTGGTGGGACAGGACATCCTCAGGGATAGGAAGCTGTCTTACGGTCTGATTCTGAGAGTGAGACTGTGACAGTTTGATGCTTGACTAGCCTGTGGGACATCCCGCCTAATTTTGCCACAAGTCCCCAGGTGTTAGTGAGGACAACTGGGCAGAATGTACCTTTGTTATTTCCAAACCTCAGTGGGACATCCAGCTTTATTCTTATGCAATTTCTGTGCAGCGGTTTGATATAACTGAATGGATTCCTAGGCCCTTTCAGAGGGCAGTTCAAGAGTCAAACACATTGCTGTGGGTCTGGAGTCTCATATAGGCCAGGCCGGGTAAGGATGGCAGATTTCCTTCCCTGAAGGGCATTAGTGAGCAAGACGTGTTTTTATGTTAATGCAGCACTGTCATAGTCATCCTTACTGAGACTAGCTTTTCATCCAGGTTAATTTCATTAATTAATGCAACTGTTGCAGTGGGAATTCATGTCTCCAGAGCATTCGTTCAGACCTCTGGATAACTAGTCCAGTAACATTACCACTGTGCTACTTGTTCCCTGTTGAGGCAATAGAGAGGATATAGTACGGGTTCGTAAATCGTTCAGTGGTAGAAGGAAATATAAGGAAGGAAACTTGAAAAATTATAACTTTTTTCTGGAAGAAGTAGATTGAGATGACAAAAGGATGGGACATACAAAATTAGATATTGCGAGTTATGAGGAATCTAGAACAAAGGAATATAGATGCGAGATTAAATGTACAATTTAGGACAGAGAGAAGGAGAAACATATTTTTAAAACAGAGTTGTGAAGCTGTGGAATGTACTGCCACAGTTAGCATTTGTATCTGAAATCTTATCAACAGTTAAGAATAGGTTAGATAGGCAGTTGAAGGACATAAGACTTTATTGGAACAGGAATTTGTACTCCTGTTCATGAGAAGGATAGACACCAAAATGGACTGGTTAGGCCAAATGCCTGTCACCACAGTAAACTAACAAAAGGCCTGTGGATGCAATCAAGGTCCTTTGAAGAGAAACCTTTTCACAAAGGTTTCTTGGACAAATTTCTGGCCAGTGTGGCTGCATTACTTGCTTTTGAGTTCCTATCTGGTGGATTGATAAACGTCATTATCAAACTGGAGTCCTGCAATAATCTTTGTATCAAACATTTCTTCTGGCGGTGCATCAGGTTTTGGCACATGCCAAAAGCAATCAAATCTAGAGCAATGCATTATGGTTCAGTGGTTTACCTTTTTAAAACTTCACAGACATGAGAGTTCATCCGAAGGGGAGAGGGTAAAGCAAAGCCAAAAACTACACCATCAGTGGGCCAAGCTAAAAGGACAAAGATAAAAGAAAAAGAGAATACCTAAAGCTAAGTCAGGATAGCGAAGATAATGCTGACATTTAACCGAATATTCAAACAAAATCAATAATCTACGACCACCTTCTCATTTTACATTATGGATGACAGTCCCAACAGAACTTGTGGCAAACATTGCCACTGATCTTATTTATTGCACAAGCCAGAAAAATTTAGTGTTGCGATAAAATACCTTAAAGCATTACAAAATTGCAACAAATTTACAACATAAACAAGTCCAACTGGTCCATGCCGGTGTTTAGGCTCCACAAAAACCTCCTTTTAGATCAGCATTTTATACTACTCTGCTGCTAATATCCCCAAAAACAGACCACCAGTACTTCACCCTGTGGTTACATAACCCCAATTTAAAAGCTCAGACAGAATCCAAATTTAGAACTCTTAATATCTTATCCCTGGACAACTATTTAATCTGAGTAGAGCTGGTGCATACTGTGTGTAAATATCACACCTCCCCCTTGCACTTTAATATGCTAACACCAGCAGCCATAATGGTCCACACAGTATCCAGTAATCTAGGTTCCATAATTTTAGCCTGAAATCTCTTAGTAGATAAATATTTATACTTATTTTCAAAGTGAGCACAACATCATCTGTCTATTCCACCTTCCTTCTAATCTTGCACAAGACTCAACAAGTTTGTATTGACTTCTTAACCCCAATTGTGAAAGACGAACGGTTGTTAAAACGTCCAGCAGCTTCTTTAAAACTGGCAACAACCAATTTTAAAAAGGCCAAACTGAAACATAACCCTTTTTCCCCACTCCACAGATGCTGCCCGACCTACTGAGGCCAACAGCTGGCAACCAGATGTAATGGAACCAATTGCGATCTGCCCAAATAAATTGTCTCAAACTAATTTGATCTGATAGGACCTTCTGTTTAGATCTCATTACATTTTCTCTATATGCAATGAAACCAGCCAAAAGTAATCATCCAAGCTCAGCATGATTACCATTTACACAGACAGCTGTGGTGATGTGTTCATCATTACCACCGCTACAAAAAAGAAAATTTGAATGCATTTGAGGTTTTTAATTTATTGCTGTGTAAAATGATTTGTTAAGTGTCTGTTTACTCATTTTGCTCCAAATCACATCTCTCTGGACACTTACTGGTTGTTTTGAGCACTAATGTTGGATTTTTGTTCTGTCATTACATCCCACTTCCAAAGCATGGTGGTGGTGACGTGATAGCAAGAGTCCTAATGAGGTTTACAAAAAAAAAGGACATTACAATTACTAAACTTGTCTTCAGAAATTAACCTATTCTGTGGATGTTCCAATATATCAGCTCATTTATGCAGTTAACAGCTGGTGAACAGGAGTTGTAGTTGGGAGGGGGGTGGTGAGGAAAGGAGTTCATAAAGGACTTTAATTACTATCCACTTGCTGGAACTGTGCTTGCATGAATACCGGCTGAGCACAGGCAGAGAAATGGCCCCGTGGTCAAGTAGCTTGTCAACCTCACGGTCGAGTTGCACCATTGAACTATGGCCTTGAGTTTAGCCCTGGAAGTCACCCTGCACATGTGGCATCTCAGTGCAGGCGGAAAGCGTTTGGGAGAGGGCTGGGCAAGAAAGAACCCTGTGGCCAAAAAAATCAAGAGGGGAAAACAAAAAAAATGTTTTAAAAAGGAGTTTCTATATTCAATAAAGAAAATTGTAAACATCTCAAAAGCTCAAATACTATTCCAGAAACCAAATAGATTAAATGCTAAACTATTATTTCTAAGTTGCTTTATAGAGTAGCTAAAAATTATGCAGTTGGTTATTAAAGCCAGGTTCATGATATTTCTTCGCAGTTTAAGTACCACATTCCTAACCTATGTACAATCATAAGCTTAATTTCCAAAGATTAGTTAAAAGATACTTCGGAGAAGCACAGTATTATGCAGCAAGCATTTGGGGATCGTTAACAGCTGCCAATAGCACAAGAGTGTGCTCACAAAATGTTGGCACTTGCAATCAATACATAATGCCATATCTTGATCCTCAGCTTTAACTAAATATGTTGCATGCTCTTCACGCCTTTTTCTTGATCTCCTTGCATCACGCAACTAGCAGAGGAAGAGAGGAGACTAGCCCCGAGTATAAATCAAGCACATTGTCAAACCAGCTGCTAGGAAAACTTCAAGGACACCCAACAGACATGTTAACTTCTATTTCTCTTTCCTCCTCTTCGACATTAGTAACTAAAGTGCTCTGTAGAGTCGTTGACGACAGGCAAGATCCCACTTTAGGGGGAAATGGTGGCATAGTGGCAATGTCACTGGACTAGTAATCCAGAGGTCTAGGCTAATGCTCTAGGGACACAGGTTCAAATCCCACCAGGCAGTTGGTGGACTTTAAATGCAATTAATAAATATGGAATTGAAAGCTAGTCTCAGTAATGGTGACCATGAAACTATCACCGATTGTTGTAAAAACCTATCTGGTTCACTAATGTCCTTTAGGGAGGGAAATCTGCTACCCTTACCCGGTTTGGCCTAGATGTGACTCCAGACCCACAGCAATGTGGCTGACTCTTACCTGCCTTCTAAAATGGCCTAGCAAGCCACTTTCAAAGGCAACTAGGAATGGGCAACAAATGCTGGCCTTGCCATCAAACCACACAAGTCCCAAGAAATAAAAAATACTTGATTATTATCCTGTCACCTTGCTGGAAAATACACCCATGTAGAATAAAAGCAGAAAATGCTGGAAAAAAACTCTCTGTGGAGACAGAAACAGTCAGATCTGCTGAGCATTTTCTGTTTTTATTTCCGATTTCCAGCATCTACAGTATTTTGCTTTTATCTTACACCTATGTGGATGATCGGTGTGAAAAGATTGCTGGGTTACAAAGCTTCTTCCTCACAGTCAACAGCTTTTGGATACTAACTCACTAGGGCTTAACAGACAGGGGTCCTGAGAGCTGTTGGTCACTACAAAACTATACCCCAAAAGTGAGTCCTTAAAGACAGGAGGGCGAAATACTGCTTCAATTTTCTATCTTCGCTAAGTAGCCATTGATTTATAACTTCACACCTCTATGCTTTTTCTTAAATATAATGGGTAAAACTAGCTATCCTCCAACTATAATCTCAACAATGCTTTGAGATGTCAATATTTGAGCCTGGATTCTATAGCAACCTATTTATTCTAAAATCCTATCTGCCTTAACAATTGTTGCTATGCATCAATAGATACTAACAAACATAATCTGGGTGAAGACAAGTGTATGCAAAATATGCAAGTCTGCAAACAATATTGAATTAAGGGAAAATAATGGTAAATCCTTCTGCATGGGGCAGTATTGTAATGTCTTTTTAAATAACTAGGTCAATGGGTGGTAAACACAACTCAATGTGCACGAAATCAAGAGAAGAGCAAAGTATCGTACCAAAGGATTCTAAAAGACAGACTTACATTGATATAGCACTTTTCATGACCTCAAAATTGCTTTACAGCCAATGAAGTACTTTTGAAATGTAGCCATCACTGTCACATAAAAAATGGGGCAGCCAATTTACAGACATCAAGCTCGCACAAACTGCCTGAAAATAAATGATCAGATCATCCATGGTGTTGAAGGGTAAATGCTGACCAGGACACCAGAAGAATTCCTTTCCTCTTCGATTAGTGCCATCTGATTTTTTTTAACCTGAGAGAGCAGCTGATTATCTCATCTGAAGGATGACACCTCCACAGTGCAGCACTTCTTCAATGCTATACTGAAGTGGCTGTCTCAATTTTGGACTCCAGGCTCTGGAATGAGTCTGTGAACTCCATGGACTTGATTCAAAAATGAGAGGAAACATTGAGCCAAGGCTGGCATATAACACATGAATCAATGAAATGATCAGCACTATGCCTAGCTGCAGTAAAAATGGCAAAGGTGGTATGGGGTTAAATTGGCAGAAGGAAAGTATAAATCAAGTGGGTGCATTGTCACCGTAAAAAGCAGTAAGCAGTGCTCCCCAAACATTTTCCCAGTGCAGCCCCATTTTAATGCCTCAAAGTATGCGTGACCTCAGCGGGGTAGCCTCAGCTGCTGGGGCGAAGTTCAGCATGATGGGAGTTGGTTAAGCTGCAGGGTTTTTAAAAAAGAAAACCTACCTTTTCCCAGGCTTCTTTTGCAGCAGCAATCAGACCTCAAAGATCTGTCCATTATGCCATGCCCAGCAACAGAAAAAGCCATGAGGATTTAAAGGGGCCGCACAGCTGTTTGCATTCAGTCTGAGGCCCATGGCAGCCATTGCTGCCTCACAACTCGCGACCTCAAGATCTCGTCTCCATGGGGTTGCGACCCACAGTTTGGGAAGCCCTGCAGTAAAATCTCATCTGGAGCAACATCCTGCATTTCTAACCAGCCAAGAAGGATACTGTTGCGCATAAAAGCTGAAGAATAATCTGGAGATGAAATGAAAGTTGACAGAAAAGGTTAAGGAAGTGTTGTGCTTGTTTGTGTTGGAAAATGTGATTGGATTGCTATTTTTAAGTTTATGAAGGAATTGAAAAGAACAGGTCCAAGCAAATATCAGAAATCACAACTTAAAATATGAATATTTGTAAACAAGCAAGAAGGTGGACACCAAACAGGAAGATATGAGAAGAATACTGTACAAATGCAGTTGCTGCCAACATCATTGGGACCAGGGCAGTCACAAGATCACAGAATCAGTGGCACACTCATTTCTACCAGCAATATAATTCTCCAAGACCACATATCATGAAATTCTTCAATTTGGCATGTAACAGACCACATTAGCTGCTGTCAATGTCTGAAAAAAGCTAAACAAGCTAGTAACATAGGCTAGTCATAGAACCAAGACTGAGATGAGGAGGAATTTATTCACTCAGAGGGTGGTGAATCTTTGGAATTCGCTACCCCAGAAGGCTGTGGAAGCTCAATCATTGAGTCTTGAACGACAGACATCGATAGATTTCTAAAGACTGACATCAAGGGATATGGGGATAGTGCGGGCAAATGGCATTGAGGCAGAAGATCAACCGTGATCTAATTAAATGGCGGAGTAAGCTCGATGAGCTGAATGGCGTACTCCTGTTCCTAGTCCCCAGACAGATTTTTAAATAAATAAAATTCTAACAATTGCAGACTAGATAGAAACTTACAATGTAACTTGTTTAAGCATGAGAGCGCTTGATTATTGCCCAATATTTTTGAAGTTTTCCAACACCTAATAAACGAATGTGTTATGTCCCAGTGTACAGGTAGTATTACTGAATATTGGGCTGCACTTTTATTGAGCTGGACAAGAACACACTGCTTCAATTCTTGTGTTCATGGAATATGGTAATCAACACAAGCAAGAGGTAAACAAGCTAACCCTGATACAAGGAAATCTATAGGAATGCCTGAAACTTTTGAGTTTCTACTGATATCAAGCACATTGTGATTCATAGAAAAAATTTTTATTCAGAATGCCATGAAGAGAAATCATTCCAGTCACACACCAGATAAGCTCAAGCGTATATTTACACACTGGAACTGCTTCACAAAATGGCCCAGAGATAGTTGCTTAACCATCCTAGTTTTGATGCAATGTAGCACAAAGATATTACACTCAAACTCATCTGGCAAGACTTACATGGCTTCAAATTTATGAACAGTTCTAGCTTTCTTGGATGCGTACAAGCTCAACTAAAGTGTCAGTTTAATTCAAGCTACAAAATTGAGGCATTATTTCAAAACTTATGAAATATTTTTTCCTTTCAGTCATACAGTGTGGGACACTAGTCTAATAGTGGCTTTAGTTCTTGATAGAAAAGCATTAGATTCTGTGTACTTAAAACAAGTTAAAATATACAACCTAATAAGGGGCTGGTTAGCTCAGTCGGCTCGATAGCCAGCATGTGGTTCAAATTATTGTAAGAGCACGGGTTCAATTCCCATGCCAGCTGAAGTAGGCTTGGGACCTGCCTCTTCGCCTGCCCCATGGCTGATACAGAGTGGTACCCCTCACCAATTGTTTCTTAGAGAAAATGATGCCTCGTACAGTGCACAATTTCAAAGTTGGCAGATGATCTGAAGCTTGGAAGGATTGTGAACTGCGAGGATAGTGTTGAACTTCAAAAGGACATAGGTGTGTGGGCAGACAGGTACCAGATGAAGTTCAATGCAGAGAAATGTGAAGTGTTCCTTCTTGGTAGAAGAACATGGAGACACAATATAAAATAAAGGGTGCAACTCTAAAGTGGGTGCAGGAGTAATGGGACCTGGGTGTATATGTGTAAAAGTCATTAAAGGTGGCAGGACAGGTTGAGACTGGAGTTAATAAAGCATAATATCCTAGGCTTTATTAATAGGGGCAGAGTACAAGAGCAAAGAGGTTATGTTAACCTTGTACAAGTCACTTCTGTTGAATCAGTTCTGTTGTTCAGTTCTGTTGAAGGGTCATGAGGACTCGAAACGTCAACACTTTTCTTCTCCACCGATGCTGCCAGACCTGCTGAGTTTTTCCAGGTAATTCTGTTTTTGTTTTGTACAAGTCACTAGTTCGGTCTCAACTGGAGTATTGCGTCCAGTTCTGGGCACCGCACTTTAGGAAGGACGTAAAAGCATTGGAGGAAGTACAGAGAGGATTCACGAAAACAGTTCCAGGGTAAGAAAGATAGATTGGATAAGTTAGGACTGTTTTCCTTGGATAAAAGGCTGAGAGGAGATTTGACAGAGGTATTCTAAATCATATGGGGTCTGAACAGAGTGGATAGGGAGAAACTTCTCACTTGTGAAAGGATAGAGAATGAGAGGGCACAGATTTAAAGTGATTGGCAAAAGAAGCAAAAACAATACAAGAAAAAAACTTTTCAATGCAGTGTGCACTTAAGGTCTGGAATGCACTGCCTGAGAGTCTGTTGGAGGCAGGTTAAATCGAAGCAGTCAAAAGGGAATTAGATTGTTACCTGAAAAGGAAGATTGTGCAGGATTACAGAGAGAAGGCAGGAGAATGACACTTGGGGAATTGCTTATTTGGAGAGCCAGTGCAGACTGGGCCAAATGGCTGCCTTCTGCACTGTAACATTTCTGTGACTTATAGTTATCTACCTACACAACTTAATTCAGGGGTTTGGGGGGGGGGGGGGGGGGGGGGGGGGGGTAGAAGAGGTGGTGGTGGTGTTGGTAAAGAGATGGAAATAGGCAGGTCATGTGAGAGGGAGATGGCTCGTGAAAAATATTTTAGGTCTGCATCACTCACCATTACAAAACCATACTGAATTGCAGATGAGCTTGGTTTTGGCTTCAGGCAACAGTTCAACCAGTTGTGAAATTGCTTTGTATGTCCATGCAGACATTACACTGGGATGTAGGATTCATAATGGAATGGGGACTAAATATTTTAGCCACTGGACATGTCAGAAAGATCAGAAATTATTTGTACTCTTTTAACATTTACAATTGCAGATGGCAACTTCAATAGTGCATTTAGAATACATTTAACGCTAGATTTTGAACCTGTACTGTCTCCTTTCAACAGTGCAATACTTTGGTGGAATAAATAGATGATCAAACAAAGTTAGGATCTGAATTTCACCATATTAAGGATGCTACGCATGGCATTTAGCCAATTTGTGCAATCATTCACTGATTCTCATATCAGGTCAACAACAGTATTCAAACCATAACCCAAAATAGTCACTCATTTCCTCATTTTCTAATCATGTTGAATTTGTAATGACTGTGCTAGCATAAATCATGGAGCTATGCATCAAACCTGCTATTTCACATTAAAATGTCCTCTAAGTATTAATAAATGCAAAAATCTGCCTGTACTTTGATTTCCACATACACTCACTTCTCACATTAAAGTCCTAGAAATAGTTTCAAATGTCACAGCCCATTAGATTCAGTTACAGGGAATTTATAATAACACGTCCATTAGCATCTATAAAGATAAAAGTCATCTTAACATTTCAGGTGCAACTTTCAATAAACTGGAAACTAGTTAACTTGTCTTTCTTTCTTCACAAATGTTGACCAACCTACTGAGCGCTTCTAGTATTATTGAGATTCCCAGCATTTTAAACCCTTGCTTCATTTGTACAAACAGTGAAATACTTAGCAGCAAGTATTTTGATTTCTATTTAAGTCCAGATAACAAGAGAAAGCCGAATGTAGTAGCCCCGCTTGAAACTGAAATGTGTTAAAGTTCCTGGGCAAAAGCATACGGTGTAGCAAAAAGTAACACATACAGCAGGCACCAGGAATACTGCTGGGAAGATTTATTCAGAAACACCTCAAACCTCTTCACCCAATTCCACACCCCACCTCCCCCACCCCCCCAAAAAAAAGCAGAAACATCATTCACCTTTTCGGAGACAAATGGAGAGTTAATGAATCTACATTTTATAAATTTCTGCTTAAATAAACAAATTACAACACAGGTATTTTTTTTTTTTAAAACTCATAACCCGGCAGAAGTCGAACAGCCACAGATTATCCATCCAGAAACTTTTAGGCAGGACTTAAAGAGTGGGGATCAGCAACACCCCGGGTGTTGGGAAGGCAGTACCCGGAGGTGGGGGGCACGTTGTGTAAACCTTTCCCCCCCGCCCCCACCCACCCACCCCACCACTTTCCCAGAAATACAGCAGGGCCCCGCAACATGGGCTTTGCTTTGGCGATCCCCTCTGTGAGCGTGTTGAGCGGGCAGCATGAGCCCGTGTTTCCAGAGAGTGACTGCGGGGGGAGGGGAGGAGAGGAAGGTTTCTCGTTGGTGTTATAAGGAGAACAGATTGCATTTTTATTATTCATTTTAAGAACAAACCTCCTCCCCCCCCCCCAAAAAAATCATATCCTTCCCCTCCTCCTCCTCTGCTATTGCTGCTGGACTCACCGTCGTTCTGATCTTTGGGCCAGAGGTAAAAAGTAGCCGGGATGACGAGAAGTCCCACGAAGGACGTGAGGAAATAGAAGGAGGTATTGCCGCTGTCGTCGTACTGGAACTGCTGGCCGGCCATGGCTGGGCTCCCTCTGCTCCTCCCGGGCCTCAAGCTCGGCTCCTCCAACACAAGCACGGACGTGGCACTGCGCACGCGCAGCGGCGACGGCGACCGCGCACGCACAGCGGCGACGGCGACCGCGCTGGGCGCGCACGCACAGCGGCGATGGTGGGCGCGCGCGCACGCACACACACACACACACGCACGCTCCTCCAGGGACATTGTGAGAAAGAGTCAGCTCAGATTTGGAATGTTCCCCTGATGATTGTAATTTGGATTGTTTCTGCCGCACGACATATGAACACTTGGACACACTGTCAGCATTTCCATTCGTCCTTCTCCTTCACACCCCCCCCCCCCCACCAACCCTCTGATGCCCCCCACCCCATTGGTTCTGCCTTGTAGGTGCCAAGCTTGGAAAGTTGTCAGCCAACAATTTCCATAAAAGTCCTGACAACAGGCCTGAGATTTGGAAACCAGCTGCATCCCATTTGTAGCAAGCAAAAGGTATAACTAGCATTCTTTGATACGCATTGTAAAAAGAGCATCAGACTCAAAGATGGACAATCAGACACGTTTCAACTGAAGAGGAGTTGGACAAGGCTGCTTAATGTCGCCAAAATTATTGAATCTGTACGCAGAAAAAATATTCAGAGAATTAAATGTACTTCCAGGGGTAAAAATTGGAGGTAAGAACATAAACTTGCAGTACGCTGATGACACAGCACTATTTGCAGAATCAGGAGAGGCCCTACAAAATATCTTAGATCAAGTAAAATCTAGAAGTTTACAATATGGATTGAGCATGAACACCAAAAAGACAAAAACAATGGTAGTTAGAAGGAATACATGAGAAGAAACTAGAGTGAAGATTGAAGTGGATGGTGTCATGCAGGAACAAGTAGATAAGTTTGTCTATTTATGACAAATGATAACGAAAGATGGTAGATGAGATGTTGAAGTTAGAAGAATAGAGATTGCGAAAAGTAATTTTGTGAAGAAGAAGGATGTTTTAACAACAAGAAAAATCAAGCTTGTAACAAGGAAAAACTGATAAGATATTACATTCTATCCACTTTCCTGTATGCCTCAAAAATCTAGTCAATAAGTAAAGAACTCTGGAAGAAATTTGAGGCCTTTGAAATGTGGATGCTAAAACGTATGCCAAAGATTCCATATAAGACCAATGAAGAGGTGCTTGAAATTGCAAGAACAAAAAGAACTCTAAAAAGTGACATCCAGAAAAGAAAATGCCATGGAGAATGCACCAGTTGATGGTGACTGACAGTTAACTGCCAAGCATTGTTTGAGATTGAAACCAGGCAGCTTGACCCTGATTGGTCAAGGCATTGCCCTGAGGAATGAGTCAGCAAATGGCTGTCACTTATTTTGTTTAGCTGAAACAGGTGCAATGTGTCTACATGTTCTTTCTATCCGCAAGGAACAGGGCCCTGTGTATTAATATATGGAGCTTCCAGTACACACAAATACACCGCACTGCGAGCCTGACTGACAATTTAAATTGGTTGTCAGCGTAATTCTTAGCACATATACTAGTCTGAAAACTGCAGGTTAATTAAAGCGGTCTAGGTTAATGGATGAGAGATCATCTGATTGTGAGATTTATTTCACTTCAGCACGGTAAATGGATTATTAAAATTATTTATGGCCTAAGCTCAGACTTCCAGGACTTGTCCATCCTTCCGGATCTCATCTACTCTCCTGACAGTGTGAACATTTGTGTCGGGAAAGGCAAGCTAACAGGTCCAGGTGTGGGATTTGTGAGGACATGTGAAATGGGAGGGATTTGAAAAGGGATAGAAAGAGATATGAGCAGAGTGAGAACGCAACCAGGGAGCGAAAAGACGTGAAATTTGAGATGGAATGGGACAGGCGAGGGGGGAGTGGGAGAATAGGACACGTGAGGAGGGAATGGGAGAATGGGATGGGTAAGGTGGGGGGAGGGAGAATGGGACCAGTGGGAGGAGAGCAATATTCTCTCTAAGATGCACACATGCCCAGCGACACAATAATCTGGAATGTAAACAGGCCTCTCAACTTCTTTGAAGTTCAGTAAGATGCTTGTCCCTTTCCCTGTCTACAGCAGGCTCAAAGCGGCAGGAACTCAGAAAACAGAAGTTGGTTTTGATTTTCATATTCCGCATACCCACCCTTCCCACCCCAGCCCCCGGGTTATTGTCACTCACTTACTTGCAGTTGGGCCTTTTCCATGTCGAACCATGATGGATCTCTGTACGTGATGGCATTACCTCCATGTGGGATGACATCATCCCCGTACGTGATGACGTCATCCCCACGCATCACAGCGGTGTCCGGTTTCAATGGCCACCCAAACCCCTTATGGCTTTGAACATCTCTGAAATCTCCGCTGAACCTTCTCCAAGGGAATAACACCAGCTTCTCCAATCTATCCACATACTGAAGCCTCTCCTCTCTGGAACATTCTTTAAAATCTTTTCTATGCGCTCTCTAAATCCTTCACATCTTTCCTAAAGTGTGCTGCTCAGGGTTGGATACTATACTCCAGTTAAGGCCGACCAGTGTTTAAAAAGTTTCAACATAACTTCCTTGCTTTTGTATTTGGTGCCTCTATTTATAAAGCCCAGGATCCTGTATGTCTTTTTAACCATTTTCTCAACCTGCCTCACCACCTTCAAAGATTTATGCACTTATACTTCCAGGTCCCTCTGTTCCTGCACCCCTTTCGAATTGCAACTTTTATTTTCCATTGCCTCTCCTCATTCTTCCGACTCACACTTGTCTGCATTAAATTTCATCTGCCACTTGTCCACCCATTCCTGCCTATGACCTCTTGAAGTCTATCACTATTCTCCTCACAATTCACAATACTTCTGAGTTTTGTGTCACCTGCAAATTTTGAAATTGTGCCAAGTCTAGGTCATTAATATAAATCAACAAAAGCAGTGGGCCCAATGCTGACCCCTGGGGAACCCCACTGCATGCCTTCCTTCAGCCCAAAAAACAACCGTTCACGACTATTCTGTTTCCTGTCACTTACTTTCCTCAAATATCCTTGGTGTATCCCATCCGGTCCTGGTGAATCCCATCCGGTCCTGGTGACACAAGAGCTTTAAGTGCAGCCAGCTTTCTAATGCCTCCTCTTCAACAATTTTTAGCCAACCAATGTGTTTCAAGGACCTCCTCTTTCACTATGACTTCATGCTGACACTGTCTCTTTCATTCCATTGACTTCAGCTTTGCTGGCAAATCTATTATGTGGCACTTTATCAAACTCCTGGAAGTCCATTAACACCACATCAACTGCATTAGGCCCATCAATCCTCTGTTACCTCATCAAAAAACTGGATCAGTTTAGTTAAACGCGATTTGCCTTTAACAAATCTGTGCTGGCTTTCCTTAATTGATCCACACTTGTCCAGGTGACTGTTAATTTTGTCCCAGATTATCATTTGTAAAAGCTCCCCACAACCAAGATTAAACTGACTAGCCTGTAGCTGCTGGGTTTATTCTTTTTGAACAAGGGTGTAACATTTACAATTCTCCAGTCCTCGGGCACCACCCTTGTATCAAAGGAGGATTGTAAGATTATCACCTGTGCGTCTGCATTTTCCTCCCTTACTTTCCTCAATATCCTTGGTGTATCCCATCTGGTCCTGGTGACTTATCAGCTTTAAGTACAGCTAATACCTCCTCTATGTCAATTTTTAGCCCTTCAATGTGTTTCAACTACCTCCCCTTTCACTATGACTTCAGCAGCACGTTCTTCCCTGGTTAAACAGATGCAAGGTGCTCATTCAGTATTTCCACCATGCCCTGTGTATCCATGTATAGATCCCCTAATCAGCCCCACTCCTTTTACCACCTTTTTACCATTTTTATGCCAAAAGAAGGCATTTGAATTTCCTTTAATGTTTAGCTGCCAGTCTCTTCTCATACTTTCCCTTTGCCTCTCTTATTTCCTTTTTTCACTTTGTCAGTGAACTTCATCTCTTCAGCCTGGTTCTCACTTTTATTATCAACCTGGCATCGGTCACACGCATCCTTTTTCTGCTTCATCTTACTCTCTATCTCTTTCATCATCCAGGGAGCTATAGCTTTGCTTTCCCTACCTTTCCTCCTTGTGGGAATGTACCTTGATTCTACCCGAACCATCTCCTGTTTAACGACACCTTGGTGTTCCATTACAGTTTTGCCTGTCAGTCCTTGATTCCAATTTAGCTGGGCCAGATCTATTCTCACCCCACTGAATTTGAATATATGTTCCGGGATTTTCTGGCCCTGCTGTAGCAGAACCTGCCATGGGGATGCAGTGGCATAGCCAAAAATCCACTGACTTTTGGACGATTCCGATGGTGGACAGGGCCGTAAAATCCTGCCCATGATGTCTCTCTCAAAAATCCTGCAGGCATGCATCCCTGGTAAATTATTTACACATTGAAAATGATCTATTTTGGTTCTTTTACACTTCACAATAAATAGATTTTTAAAGTGATATTTTCAGTTTCAACAGACTAAGCAGACCACTAGTCACCTAAAAATCTTAACAGTCTCTTCTCCATTTACACTCTGTGAGTTTCACAAATGCACGCTGTTTCCTTTACACCCTGCTCACAGAGACACTGAACACTACCCAACGGTGCTCTTTCACAGTGACAGTTTTGTCCCTAGCCCTCCCTGTTCATACTGGCACTCCTCTTCATATCCCCATCATTTTAACTTATTGTTGTTCTCTTAGTCCAACCAAATTAAGCTGGTACTCTTCTCTCCCCGCAGAGCATGCTGACATTCATTGTGTCCCTCTTCTTAGTTCACGCCAGCACACCCTTTCACTGTCCTTCACTATCTAAAAGCGCTATTCTCAGCTTCATCTTTTTACCCCCCCCCACCCCCCCGCCCCGCCAACCATTGCTTCCAGATTCTGACCCTTTCCCTCTCTGCTTCATAACTATCATTTCCCCTTTTCCCTTTATGCCATCAACTTAACTCTAAATTCCTTGCCATCAATTTTCCCTTTCAGCCCCTCTCTTCTTCACTGTCATCCATTCCCACACCCCCATTGCTAATCCCTGCATCCTTGTCATTAATTATGCCCTCTGCTCCCTTGCATTCAGCCCCCATCTGTCTGTTTTTCCTTTATATGGTCTTTCTGAGGACTGCAGGTGGGAACCAATCAAGACCAGATCATTAATTTTATAATGACTTTACCCAAGAAACTAGGCCAAGGTCATTGGTGGTGTGGGGCAACAGACAGAACACCAATGCAGACCACATAGGGATGGGAAAATTAAAATCCTGCTTAATATTTCTGAAACTGCTTGGACCATAGAAATGTCATGATAAAATCACAAAAGATAAAATCAAAGAAGGCCATTTGGCCCATTTTAGCTCATCCATTTAACGGAAACATTATATATCTCCATTCACGTAAACCAATTATTTCTTAAATGATTTCTAAGATTTTCACTTTTGGTATTTGACCCACAAGACCATTCCAGGTTTATTTTTTCTATAATGTTATGGTTATTTTATACACAAATACATGGTCACTTTTAAGCCATTTCTTTCCAAGGTTGCAGTGTCAATTTTTTTCCAACTTTCCCCATAACGATAATAATTTATTCCTTTGGTACTACAGAGGAGTCTCTAGGTTCTGTATCTAGATCTTGAAGGTGTCTGTTACAAGTTTCAACCATGTTTTAGATGTTCTGTCACTCTCATCGCAGGGTGGATTTACATTGATACCACAGAGGAAGTTACAGAGTTGGGGGATATGTGGATAGAGGGGGAAAGTGGAGCTGATATAAAAGTTCAATCAGGATCTTATTGAATGGCGGAGCAGGCTTGAGGGACTGTTCACCTTATCCCTGCCCCTATTTCCTATGTTCTCATCTCTTATATAAGTGCTATAAGCACCTTACATTCTAGAGTGTAGCATACTGCCTAATATCTATTTATATGATAGGATCCTGAGCTGAATACATTAAAGCCTTAGAATACAGCCAGAAGCTCAGCCATCTGACAAAACTCTGAAACAACCAAATAGCTGGCTCAGCTCAGCCATCTGTCCAAGCCTCAAAACATCCAAAACGATGGCTGAGCTGAACTTCAAGGATAATATGAAACCGAAGGGGACATTTCACATAATCAAATCTGAATTTCATTATTATGCAATGCAGAATGTCATTTCATCCAGTGGATAATGTACTCTAATGCTGAAGATTCCACCTTTACAAGGCTGTTCAATTTAATGGACATTTACAATGCCCAATCAACAATCATTCTATTATAAACATACATAACCTTTGCTATAACATTTCATTATGATATGTGAAGTGGATAACACTTTTGAACTTACCTTTCATACAGTTCCTGACTTCAAACCATGGTTCCCCCATGATTCACAGTACTTCCGAGCTCATGTGATACATGTTGTCTTTAAAAACTAGCCTGACTCCTTGAAAATTGCAGAAAATCTGAAAATGCCCACACCCATATTGAAGCCGGCAATGTCGGACAGCTGGCTGAGGGCTTGTGACCCACCCTTTTTCCCCGCACCAATAAAAATTGCTGGCACCTGGAATGGTTGTGGGAATCTCAGGATTAGGTCCCTCCCGCCATTCTTAAAGCCCATCTGACATGATTCAGCCCCACATCAGGACGAAAAAATCTGGCCCCCGGTACATTCTCTCCAAACATCTGTGTCCACATGAATAAAAATGTCCTCCCCACAAGTGTGTGAGTATTAGTTGGCCAACTGTGATGAGATGACAAACTGCTTAACATACCTGGCTATCTTGATATTGGGCATATCTTCGTTGCATAAGTTTGACTTAAACTGTGAGTTGTGATGGTCCCGCTGCTGGCACATCTGGCTTCAATATACATTTTTCAGCTGTCTTTGTTTTTTAATTAGTGCAAATTTACTTTGTTTTAAAATACAATGCTTAAATCATAATTCAATCCCACAAGCGTTTCCAAGAAAAAAAATTCAAAATTCAGAAACTTGGCAGTCTTTCATATGACAAGAACAGGATTTGTGTAACATGTAATATGAGTGCAGCACAGTGCAATTTAAATCTGGCTTCTTCCAACTTGTATTGTTTGAACTATATAATTCCACATTTTCTTGCTTTGTAGTTGATTGTTGCTCCACGATGATTGGACATGTTACGCATCAACAGAAAGTGGTCCAGCATTTATATTGTAGTAGTACGTCAGATTGGATAAGTGTTCTGAAGCTTCAAACAATTTACCTTCAGGGGACCAGGGAGAAAATTTGCAAAACTTTCCTTAGAAGATTAAAATGATTGGCTAGGCTCCATGATAGAGCAAATTATACATGGCCTGGCACATAATAAAATAATGGCCAAGATGTCTTTCCTCAATTCCTCGCTTCTTTAATATCTTAGTTGAAATGAGATGGCTGCTCCGAAAGAGAAAAGGAAAACAGAGGTGCCTTACACACTGTCATTGACACAGTATGAGAAGAGATCTGCTTTATATTTCAGCAAAGGAACAATAAGGTTAATTCAGTGCTTCAGGGCTCCCAGCATTCAGCTGTGCTCAGAGGGAATATGGATAAAGGCTACAGTGTTGACACTTCATTTCTAACAAACGCTTACCCCACTTAGGTGTGTCACAACACGAGGGGAATGTGATTGATGGATTTGTCCGAATGTGTAACGGAGAAGCACCTAGTAAGATTAAAAAAAAATAGTGAATTGGTAGAAGCATGTCTGGAATATTTACCACAGAACATTTTTCCTGAGGTACATCAACAATTTAATCTGAAGTTCATCAAAACCATTGCTATTTCAAACATTACAGTGCTGTTTCTCATTCTGCCAAATTGGCCCCTGTTGATGTATAGGAATTTGTGACAATGGTGCAATAAGGATGAAAAATAAGTAAATAACCCTTACATGCCATATCAAGAACATCATATTCCGAAATAGCTAATCTCAAATGATGGAGAGCCCCGAGGAAAGCACTAATACACAAGTCTCTATAGACCAGTTCATCTGAAAAATCTGAAAATAGCTGTGCAGTATACTATTTTGTAATCTTCAATACATGATACATACCCCAGGAATACTTAATCCCATAACTGCAAATATTAAGCTTCATCTGTCTGGATATTGCACTACCACACATACTGGTGAGCCCAAGTCATGTTGCACTTAATTTAGGGAGCCTGGAGGAGTGATAAAGTAGCACAGTGGATTCCAGCTTGACCATTGTGCTGCACAAAACACACAGAAAGTGGATCCATACCAATGATTTCCCGATGGTGAATTTGGCTGAGTCTTGGAAATCCCCGAGCTGACACCAAATGCTTCCCAAAAGGGAATGAGGGAAAATTGGAATGATATCCTAGGCTGTCTTTGTGCATGCCCTAGTGGCCACTCATAGGAATAGGACTGACATACCGTAATCAGATAATCGAGAAGTATCATTTTCTTTTCCAGGCAACGTAGTGGTATTGTCGCTGGACTGGTAATCCAGAGATACAGGGTAATGCTCAGGGGACCTGGGTTCAAATCCCGACACAGCAGATGGTGGAATTTGAATTCAGTAAAAATCGGGAATTCAAAGTCTGATGATGACCATGAAACCATTGTCGATTGTTGTAAAAACCCACCTGGTTCACTAATGTCGTTTAGGGAAGGAAATCTGCCGTCCTCACCTGGTCTGGCCTAAATGTGACTCCAGATCCGCAGTAATGCAGTTGACTCTTAAAAGCCCTCAGAAATAGCCTAGCAAGCCACTCAGTTGTATCAAACCGCTAAAAGGTCAGTAAAAAGGAATGAAACTGGATGGACCACCCGCATCAATCTAGGCACCAGAAACAACAACGGCAAACCCAGCCCTGGTGACCCTGCAAAGTCCTCCTTACCAGCATCTGAGGGCTTGAGCCAAAATTGGGAGAGCAGTCTCACAAGCTACTCAAGCAACACACTGATATAGTCATCCTCACGGAATCATACCTTACAGATCATGTCCCAAACACCAACATCATCATTCCCACCGTCAGGACAGACGCAGCAGAGGTGGCGGCACTGTGGTACACAGTCGGGAGGGAGTGGCCCTGGGAGTCCTGAACATTGACTCTGGCCGCCATGAAGTCTCATGGCATCAGGTCAAACATAGGCAAGGAAACCTCCTGCTGATTATCATATACCGCCCTCCCTCAGCTGATGAATCAGTGCTCCTCCATGTTGAACACCAGTTGGAGGAAGCACTGAGGATGGCAAGGGCACAGAATGTACCCTGGGTGGTGGACTTAAATGTCCATTACCAAGAATGGCTTGTAGCACCACTACTGACCAAGCTGACCGAGTCCTAAAGGACATAGCTGCTAGACTGGGTCTCTGGGAGGTGGCGAGGGACCCAACAGGAGGGAAAAACATACTTAACCTCGTTCTCACCAACCACCCTGCCACAGATGCATCTGTCCATGTCAGTATCGGCAGGAGTGACCACTATATAGTCCTTGTGGAGACAAAGTCCCACCTTCACATTGAGGATACCTTCCACTGCGTTGTGTGGCACTACCACCGTGCTAAATGGATTAGATTTCAAATAGATTTAGCAACTCAAGACTGGGCATCCTTGAGGTGCTGTAGGCCATCAGCAGCAGCAGCGGCAGAATTGTACTCAACCACAATCTGTAACCTCATGGCCCAGCATATGCCCCACTCCATCATTACCACCAAACCAGGAGATCAGCCCTGCTCTGCAGTCCTGCCACATCCAGTCATGAATGGTGGCGGACAATTAAACAACTCACTGGAAGAGGAGGCTCCACAAATATCCCCATCCTCAATGATGGGGGAGTGCAGCTCATCAGTGCAAAAGATAAGGCTGAAGCATTCGCAACAATCTTTAGCCAGAAGTGCCAAGCGGATGATCCATCTTGGCCTCCTCCGGTGGTCCTCAGCATCACAGTTGCCAGTCTTCAGACAATTTGATTCACTCCATGTGATATCAAGAAGGGTTGAAGGCACTGGATATTGCAAAGGCTATGAACCCTGACAATATTCCGGCAATAGTACGGAAGACTTTTGCTCTAGAACTTGCCGCGCCCTTAACCAAGCTGTTCCACTACAGCTACAACATCCAACAATGTGAAAAATTGCCTAGGTATGTCCTGTATACAAAAAGCAAGACAAATTTAACCCGACCAATTACTGCCCCATCAATCTACTCTTGATCATCAGTAAAGTGATGCAAGGGGTCATCAGCAGTGCTATCAAGCAGCACTTGCTTAGCAATAGTCTGCTCGGTGACACTCAGTTTGGGTTCCACCAGAGTCACTCAGCTCCTGACCTCAATACAGCCTTGGTTCAAACATGGACAAAAGAGCTGAACTTCAGAGGTGAGGTGAGAGTGACTGCCCTTGACATCAAGGCAGCATTTGACCAAGTGTTCCGTCAAGGAGCCCTGGCAAAACTGGAGTCAATGGGAATCAGGAGTCATACCTAGCACAAAGGAAGATGGTTGTGGCTGTTGGAGGTCAATCATCTCAGTTCCAGAGCATCACTGCAGGAGTTCCTCAGGGTAGTGTCCAAGGCCCAACCAACAATGACCTTCCCTCCATCATAAGGTCAGAAGTGGGGATGTTCCAAGATGATTACACAATATTTAGCAGCATTCGCGACTCCTCAGATACTGAAGCAGTCCATGTCCAAATGCAGCAAGACCTGGCAATATCCAGGCTTGGGCTAACAAGTGGCAAGTAATATTTGCACCACACAAATGCCAGGCAATGACCATCTCTAACAAGAGAGAATCTAACCATCGCCCCTTAATGTTCAATGGTATTACCATTGCTGAATCCCCCACTATCAACATCCTGGGGGTTTCTATTGACCAGAAACTGAACTAGACTAGCCAGATAAAGACTGTGGCAACAAGAGAAGGTCAGAGGCTAGGAATTGTCTGGTGAGTAATTCACCTCCTGTCTCCCCAAAGCCTGTCCACCACCTATAAGGCACAAGTCAGGAGTGTGATGAAATACTCCCCACTTGCCTGGATGAGTGCAACTCCCACAACACTCAACAAGTTTGACACCATCCAGGACAAAGCAGCCCGCTTGATTCGCACCTCATCTACAAACATTCACTCCCTCCACCACTGACGCACAGTAGCAGCAGTGTGTACCATCTATAAGATGCACTGCAGAGACTCACTAAGGCTCCTTAAGCAGCACCTTCCAAACCCATGACCACTACCATCTAGAAGAACAAGGGCAGCAGATGGATGGGAACACCACCACCTGCAAGTTCCCTCCCTATCCTGACTTGGAAATATATCACCATTCCTTCACTGTTGCTGAGTCAAAAACCTGGAACTCCCTCCCTAACAGCACTGTGGGTGTACCTCCACCACATGGATTGCAGCGGTTCAAGGAAGCAGCTTATCACCACCTTCTCAAGAGCAATTAGGGATGAGTAATAAATGCTGACCTAGCCAACAATGCCTACATCCCACAAATGAATTTTAAAAACCTTACAAAGAGAAAATGGGAGAAAAATGCTTGCAAGAATGAGATAAGTGTAAATTTGCTTTGAACTGTAATGTTTCCAGATATCTCTGGTGAATTTATATGTTTTTGTTCCAATACTCCTGTACCACACACAGCGGTTATTTTATTCTGTGTGAGCCTGGACAGTGAATCCATGCAATTAGGCAGTGGGGGACTTCACAACAAGAGTAATTACAGCTGAGCTCACACCTGTTCCCTTTGTAAAGTTCACAAAATACATGTTTTCCAGCAGAGATGATCAGACATCAGACACTATTAACATCCTGGGGGTTTCCATTGACCAGAAACTGAACTGGACCAGCCATATAAATACTATGGCTACAACAGCATGTCAGAGGCTGGGAATTCTGCAGAGAGTAACTCACCTCCTGACTCCTCAAAGGCTGTCCACCATTTACAAGGCACAAGTCAGGAGTGTGATGGAATATTCCCCACTTACCTGGATGAGTGCAGCTCCAACAACACCCAAGAAGCTCAACAGCATCCAGGACAAAGCAGCCAGCTTGTTTGGCACCCCATCCACCACCTTAAACATTCACTCCCTCCATTACCGACGCACAGTGGCAGCAGTGAGTACCATCTACAAGATGCACTGCAGGTACTCACCAAAGCTCCTTCGACAGCACTTTCCAAACCCGCGACGTCTACCACCTAGAAGGTCAAGAGCTGGAGATGCATGGGAACACCACCAACTACTTGCACCCCTCCAAGCCACACATCATCCTGACTTGGGCATATATCGCCGTTCCTTCACTGTTGCTGTGTCAAAATCCTGGAACTCCCTCCCTAACAGCACTGTGGATGTACCTGCACCACATGGACTGCAGTGGTTCAAGAAGGCCGCTCACCACCACCCTCTCAAGGTCAATTAGAAATAGCCAATAAATGCTGGCCCAGCCAGCAATGCCCATATCCCATGAAAAGAAAAGACAAAGCAGGAGCTCTGATTTTTACTTCACTCTAAGTGATGCTCTGGCCAATTGTAGCACCTCCATCTATGCCCCTAACAGAAACAGGACAACAAACAAGACCTTCAAACCTGATGGCTCAGTAGTGCATATTTATTTACCACACAGAATCACAGAATTGTTACAATGCAGAAGGAGGCCATTCGCCCATCATGTCTGCATCGGCTTTCTGACTGAGCAATTCACTTGGTGCCATTCTCAGCCTTCTTCCTGTAAACCTGCACACTCTTCCTTTTCAGATAACAATCTAATTCCCTTTTGAATGCTTCAATTGAACCTGCCTCCAACACACTCTCAGGCAGTGCATTCCCGACCTCAACCACTCGCTGCACAAAAATGTTTTATTTAAAATTGCTTTTGCTTCTTTTGCCAATTACTTTAAATCTGTGCCTCTGGTTCTCGATCCTTTCATGAGTGGCAACAGTTTCTCCCTATGTAGCCTGCCCAGACCCCTCATGATTTTGAATACCTCTATCAAATCTTATCTCAGCCTTCTCTTCTCCAATGAAAACAGTCCTAACCTCTCCAATCTATGTTTATAACTGAAGTTCCGCATCCCTGGAACCATTATCCTGAATCTTTTCTGCACGCTCACCAATGCCACACCCTTCCTAAAGTGCAGCACCCAGAACTGGATTCCAGCTGAGACTGAATCAGTGTCTTTTACAAGTTAAACATAACCTCCTTGCTCTTGTACTCTATGCCATATGAGAAATTGAGGATTTTTAAAATATGTTTAGGGAATAGTGTGTCATTCTGTAAAGAAGGCTGTGTGTCTGTGGGTGTGTGTGTTAATTATTTAATTAAGCTGGGCAAAGGATACTAGGAGACAGGTTGTCTGGGGGTTTAAAACATGAAAAGGACAGAGGTGTTAGGTTTGAAGTACAAGTGAATAGGTTGGATCTAACATTTTCATTTTTAGATAAGTTGGGAGTTTGTTTGAATATAAAGGGAAGTGTCAAGAAACATGTTTGCATCTTGCAGGAGCTCCATAGATAAACAGAAGAGGGTATATTACATTTTATTGACCCAAAATCAGAGGAAAAAATAGAAACATGAAAGATTTTATATTTGGAGGGATTTAAGTTTCAAAGAGGTGTGAGAACAATGGTACATGAGATGAAAGGGGAAAAGGGGTATTTTAGAATTACTATGGAGCTGTTGGGAGCAGGAGCTATTAGCTGTAGCCCTTAACTGTGTGAGAAAGAACTCCTGGAAACAGCTGTTGGCTGAGAGAAGATACATTTGGATCAGCCATCCAGTCAAGACAGGGGAGTCTTGGGCTGCAACAAGCAATCTTGTTCTGAAGTCTTGGGTTTCCACAGCAGAGTGGAAGAGAGTTAAAAGTCGTGCGGTATGCCTTTATTAAAGCTACAGCAATTTGCCTTGGGTAATATTACTGGATTTTTATAGTTAAACATCTATAGGGAGTGTTGCCTGGAAGGCTTCACTTGTGGATCTGACCAAGTAGGGAGTCTTTTGGGGGAATGTTTTGTACGGCTAATTTTCAACTGTGCAACTGTAATCTTGTGTGCTTAAGTTTTCTTTTATTCTTGTTAAAAAACTTTTACTTTTAATTTTTAAAATCCCCAAAGGGTTACTGGACTCCTTGCTGCTGAGGTCCGTATGTCTTCCATATGGCTTCAGTGGGAAGAAGAGGAGCAGAGAAAGGAAAATAAAAGATTACAAGAGATAGAAATGCAAAAGCTTGAACTTCAACTTCAGAGAGAGACGTTAGCAATTGAGGAAAGGGATAGGGAAAGAGATAGAGAGCTTCAGAGAGAAAAAGAAGCTGGACAATATGAATTGTCTAAAGTAAAACTTAGAATAAAGGAAGAAAGGAGAGATAGTGATTCAGGTGGCTCCCTTGAGGAATTTGATTTAATTAAGAATCTTCAGTTAGTGCAGAGGAAAGATAGCTGTGAAGTTGAATTGGCCAAGAGATGCTTGGACTATAATGTTACAGAGTGTTTTGTCAGGTACAGCAATGAATGTGTATGCAAGCTTATCAGAAGGAGAGTCCGCAGATAACAAGATAATAAAAAAAGGCAATAT
This sequence comes from Cetorhinus maximus, assembly GCF_964194155.1. Classification (NCBI taxonomy): domain Eukaryota; kingdom Metazoa; phylum Chordata; class Chondrichthyes; order Lamniformes; family Cetorhinidae; genus Cetorhinus; species Cetorhinus maximus. The sequence goes on from NC_135883.1 coordinate 139,512,587, forward strand.
TAAATGCTTATGAGCTTGTCCCTGAAGCTTGTCAGTTGAAGTTTAGGACCTTAAGGAAGAGACGTCATCAGGCTTTTGTGGAGCTTGCAAGAGAAAAATAAATTGTTTGGGATCAATGGTTCAGGGCATTAAAATTAGACAAGACTTTTGAAAATGTAAGAGAGATTATGATTATATTGAGCATTCCAGTAAACATCAAGACATATTTAGATGAAAGACAAAGCAAGAAGATCAGGGAAGCTACTATTTTAGCTGATATGTATGATATTTCACTCAAACGGTAAAGTGTAGGAAAAGGGTCATATGGAAATCAGCAGGGAAATTGGAGATTTAGGAAACCTGGCGATGGTAAAAGTTTTAGTAATAAGGATCAAGCTGAAGGATGCCAGTCTATGAAAGATGGAAAGGTGGAAAGTAGAGTTGAAGGAAGGAAACTGATATGTTACCGTTGTAATAAGGCTGGGCACACGAGATCAAGTTGTTGGAGGTTAAATGGGAAACTGATTGCAGTGATTGGGGCTCAGAAAAGTTCTGGAAGTAAGAGTAATGTGGGCTCTGAGATCCAGGGGCCAAATAAACCAGTGGTCTGTAGACAGGGGGAGCAGGAAGAATCAGTGGTAGCTAGAGAAGTGGGAATGTTTTCACACCTTACACAAGGGAGCTCTGAAGCGCAGGTTACAGAGATGTTTAAATATTTTATATGCAAAGGGAAAATATATCCATGTGTACAGGGAAGAGCAGGAAAGGATGTCAAAATTTTAAGTGACATGGGGGGCTAGCCAGATGTTAATGTTATGGGACAGTGCCATCTGTTGTCCAGAAGGGTTATTGCAGGAGAGAGTAATAATTCGGGGAATCCATGGAAAAGTCAAACCTATTTTATTGTATAAGGTAAATTTAAAAAGTGATTTGAAAACAGGTGAGGTGATTGTTAGGGTATTAGAGAAATTGCCCATTGCAGGCGTTCAATTTATTCTAGGGACCTGGATCACAGATATTGACTATGCCAACTGTAGTAGAGCAGCCTGTTGAGACACAATCAACAGAGGTTTTACAGAAAGAGCATCCTGGATTATTTCCAGATTGTGTGATGACGAGGTCACAAACACACAAGTTTAGAAAGGAAGAGGAAGAATCTAAAAGACAGGGGAAGGATGTTGAAGCTCAGTTGGCGGGATCAATTTTTGAAAAGATTACTCAGGAGGAGAAGCTAGAGAGGATGAGGTTGAGGTGTTTAGTTCATGGAAGTTAGTGGAGTTACAGCAAGAGGATCCAGACTTGAAGCAGTTTTTACCAGACAGCTTATTCTGAAACAGAAGCAGAATACATTCAATAGTGTAATTACATTAAGAACAATGTGTCAATGAGGAAATAGAGACACCTCATGGTCTGGCAGATGAAAAGTGGGTGATAGTGCACCAAATAGTGAACCATCTGGGTACTGGAATGAAATATTGAGAGTGGCTCATGAAATTCCAATGGCTGGACATTTGGGAATAAGGAAAACTCAAGCTAAGATACAAAAACATTTATATTGGCCCGGACTACATAAAGATGTAATCAAATTATGTCAAACATATCACACATGTCAGGTGATAGGAAAACCTTTAAGGAAAATTACAGCAAAGGTGATTGTACAAGATATGGAATACCAAAAGAAATACAGTTGGATCAGTGTTCGAATTTCATGTCACAGCTGTTTAAAGAAGTAACGAACAGCTTAGGAATAAAGCAATTTATCTCATCAGCTTATTGCCCTGAATCACAAGGTGCCTTAGAAAGGTGGCGTCAAACTTTGAAGACTATGATCATATAGAGCATATAGTCAAGACTATCCACATGATTGGGATTGAGGGATTCCATTCTTGTTGTTTGTTATTAGGGGAGCCCTTAATGAGTCAACAAGGTTCAGATTCTTCCGAGTTAATTTATGGTCATGAAGTGAGGGGACATGCAGACTGATTCAGGAGAAATTAGTGAGTCAAAGTTCTGAAACGACTCTCCTGGATTATGTGATGAATTTCAGAGAGAGATTAAGTGTGGCATAAAAACAAAAAACTGCGGATGCTGGAAACTGACACTTCCCTTCCCTTCCTTGACCTCTCTGTCTCAATTTCTGGTGATAGACTGTCCACCAATATCCATTACAAGCCTACCGACTCCCACAGCTATCTTGGCTACAGCTCCTCACACCCCGCTTCCTGTAAGGACTCCATCCCATTCTCTCAGTTCCTTCGCCTCCGTCGCATCTGTTCTGATGATGCTACCTTCAAAAACAGTTCCTCTGACATGTCCTCCTTCTTCCTTAACCGAGGTTTTCCACCCACGGTCGTTGACAGGGCCCTCAACCGTGTCCGGCCCATCTCCCGCGCATCCGCCCTCATGCCTTCTCCTCCCTCCCAGAAACATGATAGGGTTCCCCTTGTCCTCACTTATCACCCCACCAGCCTCCGCATTCAAAGGATCATCCTCCGCCATTTCCGCCAACTCCAGCATGATGCCATCACCAAACACATCTTCCCTTCACCCCCCCTGGCGGCATTCCGTAGGGATCGTTCCCTCCGGGACACCCTGGTCCACTCCCCCATCACCCCCTACTCCTCAACCCCCACCTACGGCACCTCCCCATGCAAACGCAAAAGATGCAACACCTGCCCCTTCACTTCCTCTCTCCTCACCATCCAAGGGCCCAAACAATCCTTTCAAGTGAAGCAGCATTTCACTTGCATTTCCCCCAACTTAGTCTACTGCATTCATTGCTCCCAATGCGGTCTCCTCTACATTGGAGAGACCAAACGCAAATTGGGTGACCGCTTTGCAGAACACCTGCGGTCTGTCCGCAAGAAAGACCCAAACCTCCCTGTCGCTTGCCATTTTAACACTCCACCCTGCTCTCTTGCCCACATGTCTGTCCTTGGCTTGCTGCATTGTTCCAGTGAAGCCCAACGCAAACTGGAGGAACAGCACCTCATCTTCCGACTAGGCACTTTACAGCCATCTGGACTAAATATTGAATTCAACAACTTTAGATCTTGAACTCCCTCCTCCATCCCCACCCCCTTTCCGTTTCTTCCCCCTTCCTTTTGTTTTTTCCAATAATTTATATAGATTTTTCTTATCCCACCTATTTCCATTATTTTTAAATCTATACCTTTTATGCCCTGTTAGTCTTTCCACCCCACCCCCACTAGAACTGTACCTTGTGTGTCCTGCCATCCATTCTTAATTAGCACGTTCATTTAGATAATATCACCACCTTCAACACCTCTTTGTTCCTTTTGTCTGTGACATCTTCTGATTATCTGCTCCTATCACTGCTTGCTTGTCCCTACAACCACACCCCCCCCTTCTCTCACCCCCCCACCTTACACCAGCTTATATTTCACCCCTCTCTTAATATTACTCAGTTGTGTTGAAGGGTCATGAGGACTCGAAATGTCAACTTTTTTCTTCTCCGCCGATGCTGCCAGACCTGCTGAGTTTTTCCAGGTAATTCTGTTTTTGTTTTGGATTAAATAAGGCATGTGAGCTAGCTAGGAAACATTTAAAAATATTTATTGCTCATCCCTAGTTGCCTTTGAGAAAGTGGTGATGAGCTGCCTTCTTGAACCGCTACAGTCCATGTAGTGTAGGTACACCCACCATGCTGCTAGGAAGGGAGGTCCAGGATTTTGACCCAGCAACAGTGAAGGAACAGCGATATATTTCCAAGTCAGGATGGTGAGTGACTTTGAGGGGAACTTCCAGGTGGTGGTCTTGCCACCTATCTGCTGCCCTTGTCCTTCTAGATGGTAGTGGTCGTGGGTTTGGAAGGTGCTGTCTAAGGAGCCTTGGTGAATTCTTGCAGTGCATCTTGTAGATGGTACACACTTCTGCTAATGTGCATCGGTGGTGGAGGGAGTGAATGTTTGTGGATGTGATGCCAATCAAGTGGGCTGCTTTGCCCTGGATGGTGTCAAGCTTCTTGAGTGTTGTGGGAGCTGCACTCATCCAGGCAAGTGGAAGTATTCCATCACACTCCTGACTTGTGTCTTGTAGATGGTGGAGAGGCTTTGGGGAGTCAGGAGGTGAGTTACTCGCAGGATTCCTAGCCTCTGACCTGCTCATGTAGCCACAGTATTTATATGGCTAGTCCAGTTCAGTTTCTGGTTAATGGTAACCCCGAGGATGTTGAAAGTGGGGGATTCAGTGATGGCAATGCCATTGAATGTGAAGGGGCGATGGTTAGATTCCCTCTGTTGGAGATGGTCATTTCCAGGCACTTGTATGGCGTGAGTGTTACTTGCCACTTGTCCGCCCAAGCCTGGATATTGTCCAGGTCTTGTTGCATTTGGACATGGACTGCTTCAGTATTTGAGGAGCTGTGAATGGTGCTGAACATTGTGCAATCATCCATGAACATCCCCACTTCTGACCTTATGTAGGAAGGAAGGTCATTGATGAAGCAGGTGAAGATGGTTGGGCTGAGGACACTACCCTGAGGAACTCCTGTAGTGATATCCTGGAGCTGAGATGACTGAACTCCAACAACCACAACCATCTTCTTTTGTGCTAGGTATGACTCCAACCAATGGAGAGTTTTCTCCCTGATTCCATTGACTCCAGTTTTGCTAGGGCTCCTTAATGCCACACTCGGTCAAATACAGCCTTGATGTCAAGGACAATCACTCTCACCCCACCTCGGGAGCTCAGCTCTTTTGGCCATGTATGAACCAAGGCTGTAATGAGGTCAGGAGCTGAGTGGCCCTGGCTGAACCCAAATTGGGCGTCAGTGAGCAGGTTATTGCTAAGCAAGTGCCGCTTGATAGCACTATTGATGAAGCATCCCACTACTTTACTGATGATGGAAAGTAGACTGATGGGATGGTAATTGGCTGGGTTGAATTTGTCCTGCTTTTTGTGTACAGGTCATACCTGGGCAATTTTCCACATAGCCAGGTAGATACCAGTGTTGTAGCTGTACTGGAGCAGCTTGGCTAGGGATGTGGTAAATTCTGGAGCTCAAGTCTTCAGCACTATTGCTGGAATATTGTCAGGGCCCATAGCCTTTGCACTGAGCAATGCCTTCAGCTGTTTCTTGATATCACGTGGAGTGAATTGAATTGTCTGGAGATTGGCATCTGTGATGCTGGGGACCTCCAGAGGAGGCCAAATGGATCATCCACTTGACACTTCTGGCTGAAGACTGTAGCAATTGCTTCAGCCTTATCTTTTGCACTGATGTTCTGGGCTCCCCCATCATTGAGGATGGGAATATTTGTGGAACCTCCTCCTCCAGTGAGTTTTTTAATTGTCTACCACCATTCACAACTGGATGTGGCAGGACTGCAGAGCTTAGATCAGATCCATTGGTTGTGGGATCACTTATCTCTATCACTTGTTGCTTATGGTGTTTGGCATGCAAGTAGTCTTGTGTTGACACCTCGTTTTTAGATATGCCCAGTGCTGCTCATGGCATGCCCTCCTGCACTCTTCATTGAACCAGGGTTGATCCCCTGGCTTGATGGTAATGGTAGAGTGGGGGATATGCCAGGCCATAAGGTTACAGTTTGCATTCAAGTACAATTCTGCTGCTGCTGATGGCCCACAGTGCCTCATGGAAACCCAGTCTTGAGTTGCTAGATCTGTTTGCAATCTATCACATTTAGCAAGGTGGTAGTGCCACACAACTCAATGGAGGTTTTCCTCAATGTGAAGGTGGGACTTCGTCTCCACAATGACTGTGCGGTGGTCACTCCTACCAATACTGTCATGGACAGGTGCACCTGTGGCAGGCAGGTTGGTGAAGATGAGGTCAAGTAAGCTTTTCCCTCTTGTTGGTTCCCTCACCACCTGCCGCAGACCCAGTCTAGCCGCTATGTCCTTTAGGACTCAGCCAGCTCAGCCAGTAGTGGTGCTGCTGAGCAATTCCTGGGAAGGGGAGGTGATGGCATTGTGGTATTGTTGCTGGACTAGTTATCCAGAGACCCAGGGTAATGATCTGAGGACCAGGGTTTGAATCCCGCCACAGCAAATGGTGGAATTTGAATTCAATAAATAATCTTGAATTAAAATCCCGATGATGACCATGAAACCATTGTCAATTGTTGTAAAAATCCCATCTGGTTCACTAATGCCCTTTAGGGAAGGAAATCTGTTATCCTCACCTTGTCTGGCCTACATGCGGCTCCAGTTGATTCTTAAATGCCCTCTGAAATGGCCAAGCAAACCATTCAGTTGTAACCACTGAGGGTGACAAGGGTGCAGATTGTACTCTGGGTGGGGGACTTCAATGTCCATCATCAAGAGTGGCTCGGTAGCACCTCTGAGCTGGCTGAGTCCGAAATGACATAGCTGCTAGACTGCGGCATGTGGTGAGGGAACCAACAAGAGGGAAAAACATAGTTGACCTCATACTCACCAACCTGCCTGCTGCAGATGCATGTCCATGACAGTATCGGTAGGAGTGACCACAGCACAGACATTGTGGACAAAGTCCCGCCTTCACATTGAGGATACCCCTCATCATGTTGTGTGGCACTATCACTATGCTAAATGGGATAGATTTCGAACAGATCTAGCAAACTCAAGACTGGGCATCCATGAGGCACTGTGGGCCATTAGCAGCAGTAGAATTGTACTCGAATGCAATCTGTAACCTCATGGCCCGGCATAACCCCCCACTCTACCATTACCATCAAGCCAGTGGATCAACCCTGGTTCAATGAAGAGTGCAAGAGGGCATGCCAGGGGCAGCACCAGGCATACCTAAAAATGAGGTGTCAACCTGGTGAAGCTATAAAACAGGACTACTTGCGTGCCAAACAGCATAAGCAGCAAGTGATAGACAGAGCTAAGCGATTCCACAACCAACGGATCAGATCTAAGTTCTGCAATCCTGCCACATCCAGTTGTGAATGGTGGTGGACAATTAAACAGCTCATTGGAGGAGGAGGCTGCACGAATATCCCCATCCTCAATGATGGAGGAGCCCAGCACATCAGTGCAAAAGGTAAGGCTACAATCTTCAGCCAGAAGTGCCAAGTGGATGATCCAACTCGGCCTCCTCCAGAGGTCCCCAGCATCACAGATGCCAGTCTTCAGCCAATCCAATTCACTCCATGTGATATCACGAAACAGCTGAAGGCACTGGATACTGCAAAAGCTATGGGCCCTGACAGTATTCCGGCAATAGTACTGAAGGCTTGTGCTCCAGAACTTGCTGCACTCCTAGCCAAGCTGTTCCAGTACAGCTACAACACTGGCATCTACCTGGCAATGTGGAAAATTGCCCAGGTATGTCCTGTGCACAAAAAGCAGGACAAATCTAACCTGGCCAATTAGCGCCCCATCAGTCTACTCTCGATCAGCTGTAAAGTAATGGAAGGAGTCATCAATGATGCTATCAAACGGCACTTGCTTAGCAATATCCTGCTGACTGATGCCCAGTTTGGGTTCCACCAGGGTCACTCAACTTCTGACCTCATTACAGCCTTGGATCAAACATGGACAAGAGAGCTGAACTCCCGAGGTGAGGTGAGAGTGACTGCTGTTGAAATCAAGGCAGCATTTGACTGAGTGTGGCATCAAGGAGCCCTAACAAAACTGGAGTCAATGGGAATCAGGAGATTCCACTGTTTGGAGTCATACCTAGCACAAAGGAAGATGGTTGTGGTTGTTGGAGGTCAGTCATCTCAGCTCCAGGACATCACTGTAGGAGTTCCTAGGCCCAACCATCTTCAGTGGCTTCATCAATGACCTTGCTTCCATCATAAGATCAGAAGTGGGGATGTTCGCTGATGATTGCACAATGTTCAGCACCATTTGCAACTCCTCAGATACTGAAGCAGTCCATGTCCAAATGCAGCAAGACCTGAACAATAGCCAGGCTTGGGCTGACAAGTGGCAAGTAAAATTCACGCCACACAAGTGTCAGGCAATGACCATCTCCAACAAGAGAGAATCCAATCATCGGCCCTTGATGTTCAATGGCATTACCATCATTGAATCCCCCACTATCAGCATCCTCGGGGTTAACATTGACCAGAAACTGAACTGGACTAGCCATATACATACTGTGGCTACAAGAGCAGGTCAGAGGCTAGGAATTGTGTGACGAGTAACTCACCTCCTGACTCCTCAAAGCCTGTCCACCATCTTCAAGACACAAGTCTGGAATGTGATGGAATACTCTCCACTTGCCTGGATGAATGCAGCTCCTACAACACTGAAGTAGTGTCCAGGACAAAGCAGTCCACTTGATTGGCACCAGATCCACAAACATTCACTCTCTCCACCACCGATGCACAGTAGCAGCAGTGTGTATCATCTACAAGATGCACTGCAGGAATTCACCAAAGCTCTTTAGACAGCACCTTCCAAACCCATGACCACTACCATCTACAAGGACAAGGGCAGCAGATAAATAGGAACACCACCACCTGGAAGTTCCCCTGCAAGTCATTCACCATCCTGACTTGGAAATATATCACCGTTCCTTCACTGTCGCAAGTCAAAATCCTGGAACTCCCTTCCTAACAGCACTGTGGGTGCACCTACGCTACATGGACTGCAGCGGTTCAAGAAGGCAGCTCACCACCACCTTCTCAAGGCAACTAGGGATGGGCAATAAATAAGATCATAAGACCATATGACATAGGAGCAGAAATTAGGCCATTCGGCCTATCGAGTCTGCTCCGCCATTCAATCATGGCTGATAAGTTTCTCAACCCCGTTCTCCTGCCTTCTCCCCATAACCTTTGATCCCCTTACCAATCAAGAACCTATCTATCTCGGTCTTAAATACACTCAATGACCTGGCCTCCACAGCCTTCTGTGGCAATGAATTTCATAGATTCACCACTCTCTGGCTAAAGAAGTTTCTCCTCATCTCTGTTCTAAAAAGTCTTCCCTTTACTCTGAGGCTGTGCCCTCGGGTCCTAGTCTCTCCTACTAATGGAAACATCTTCCCCACGTCCACTCTATCCAGGCCTTTCAGTATTCTGTAAGTTTCAATCAGATCCCCCCTCATCCTTCTAAACTCCATCGAGTGTAGATCCAGAGTCCTCAAACGTTCCTCATATGTTAAGCCTTTCATTCCTGGGATCGTTCTCGTGAACCTCCTCTGGACCCTCTCCAGGGCCAGCACATCCTTCCTAAGATACGGGGCCCAAAATTGTTCACAATATTCTAAATGTGGTCTGACCAGAGCCTTATAAAGCCTCAGCAGCACATCCCTGCTTTTGTATTCTAGTCCTCTCGAAATAAATGCCAACATTGCATTTTCCTTCCTAACTACTGCGTCAACCTGTAAGTTAACCTTAAGAGAATCCTGGACTAGGACTCCCAAGTCCCTTTGCACTCCAGATTTCTGAATTCTCTCCCCATTTAGAAAATAGTCTATGCCTCTATTCTTCCTATCAAAGTGCATGACCTCACACTTCCCCACATTGTATTCCATCTGCCACTTCTTTGTCCATTCTCCTAACCTGTCCAAATCCTTCTGCAGCCTCCCCACCTCCTCAATACTACCTGTCCCTCCACCTATCTTTAATACTAGCCCAGCCAGAAAAAAAATGTCCCCCACCCAGAATACATTCTGCAACCTTGCCACCCTCAGTGCTTCCTCCAAGTAATGTTCAACATGGAGGAGCACTGATTCATCAGCTGAGGGAGGGCAGTGATCCCTTGCTAATGGGGACAGGCTATGTGGTTCAGCCATATGCCCCAAATCATTGTCCTTGTTGGATCTTTGCAGACATGCTGTTTCCATCCCAATGAACTGGAATGTGGAATGTACAGTGATGCAAATTGGGGTAGCCATCTTTAGCTGTGAACTCTAGTCACTTTTAGTCTCTACATTTCCAGCTGATGGATTAAAAATCATTATTTGGCATAAAATATGTTTTCATGATAAGGACTGTTCCTCATTCCGACAGTTGAAGTGATTTTGAGGACACATGATCCTCAAGATGCTGTGGGCCATTAAATCCTGGGCAACATGTTATTTTATGCCTTCCCTCTCCAACCCCATTCCCAAACAGTCAAACTCTCAGTCAGGGGTGTTTACAACACTGTGCCATGCCCAAACTGTTCTAACTGTATTCACCCCAGAAATTATGAGTGACTCATCCAGTGAAGTTGGATTTTTAAAATTATTACTGCCTGCCACATGTCCAGCATCAATCATGCCCTAGTAGGAAAATCTGGTTTTATAGCCCAGTTACTATTTGAACCCATCCTCCTCGAATTTCCAGTCAATAAATATTGATGTTGCGTGAAGATTCAGGATATGTACTGGTATTCGGACTATATTGTACCTTCTCACAGAATGCATCTTTTGTCACCTGGAGGGTAAGATTGCAGCAGCATTAGCAGTGACCTTTAAAACAAATTTATAATTGCAGCCTCTTCCATTAATCTTGAGCTACATAGATAGGTTGTGCAGTAGTGAGAATTAAGCACGTCCTTACAAATGAGCTCAAAGCAAGCTAAGTACAGATTCTGTCACTGACGTGATTAATCAACAATGTGGGAATGATTAAAGGTAAATGTCTTGATTAAAAGGAAGGGAGCTGAAGGAAATGAGATGAAAGAGTTAACCACAGGATTTGGACTGATTCTGTAAGAATAAGAGAGACACTTTGAAAGAATGGACAAGGGGAATCAATGACTCAAGAGAATGTCATTTTTAAATTTGAGCCAAAGTGGCCGTGAAGTCGGCCGCACGTTTGTGGAGCCCACCCAAAGCATTTTCGTATTCACGCATCAATCTAACAGGCAAACCATAGGGCACTTTGCTGCAGTTTTACAAAGCGAAAAGTCAACCAGAAGCTGGCTGGTCCATTGATGGAGTGGTGGGGTAGAGCCTATCATGTTTGGGAGAGCACAAGAACAGTTTCGGAATGACCAGCTGTAGCTTAGAAGGAGAAGTACTCCTATTCCTCTGGGTCCACCGTAGCTTTCCAATACTGCTTTTGGATCAGTATCCAAGGCTTCTTTACTCTTAGTTGGGCTGCTCGATGCCTAGTACAACTAAACCCAGTGTTCACAGTGCACACTGCACCAGTCTGTGAATGAAAATGACAATCGCGGCCAGACAACTGCCATAGGACCACAAATTACATATTTAAACAGCCTGTCAATGGTTTTAGGCAGTACTGGTGGGTGCTCTTTTAAAGGGCTGTCTGAAAATTAAATCAAGTGATCCTTGGGCTTCAAAGACACATCCTCTATTGGCTGCGTGTTTTCCAGATGAGAACCCAGCAAGTGGCTGTTGAAAATGTTAATGGTTCTTGATTACTGTTGGATGAACGTTTTTTTTTTACTGTATATGTGATTGATATGCAATAGCTGCATATAAAAATAATTACTTGACATTTTGGTTCACATTTTCTTGTACAAACTTAAGTGATTGCAAACTCAAGCTCTGGACCTCAGTAACTCGGGAGAAAAAGCTTAATTTGTGAATAAAAGACAAATGCAACGTAATAACGCAGGCTCTCAGTACTGAACAGCGACATAGCCTTTAGAATATGCTCACATATTCCATTTTCTTTGCAGTGTTTGCTAAGCGCTACACGTAGAGGTCTTCTGCTTCAGTAATAACAATTACACAGTTCAAAACAACCACTTACTTTATCACACCACCACATTCACAGCTTGAGCACAAAAGAACAGCATTGGATAGGAAAGTCATTTAACATGGTGGTTTTCGTCAGGTGCCAAAACTGTGTTGTAGATTTTAATTGGTGTGCAAAACCATTTAAAAATTGGGTTTCTAAAGAAATGTCCAGCTCTTGCTATGAGTACAGATTTGCCACCCTGTTAAACTGTTTAACTGTGTGAGCATCACGGTTTTCTTTTTCAGATGACAGTAAGTTCCCGTTTGATTTTGTTGTCATGTTCCTTTGTGCATGAAGGAGGTCAATATGCTGAGTGCTGATAATATGCTTTGGTTTTGTTTCCGACTCTGAATTACTGCTGGATTGTTATTTGAAAATACTGAAGTGCTGGGCCAAGGATTTATTCTTGAATACATTCAGTTGTGAGTTCTCTGCTCAATGGCGAAGTTTCTACTCAGTGAACAGTTGTTGCTCTCCCAGGTTTTGGCTGACTTTAAACAGAGTCCTGCTTTAGTTATGTGTGAGTCACTTGCAGCTGGAAGGAGCTTTTTGGCAACATCAGCACCCATGGAGTTCACAGCCTTGAACTTAGTATGTTTTTTGACATAATGGGCCAGGTCTTGCTGGAAAAGTAACGGTGTGTCAATGTCCACGTGCAAATGTGTAAGTCGCAGACAAAGAAAAATTAGGACAGGGGTGTGCCCACTCAGGGATGCACAAGATTAATTCACTGGTTATGAAGGTGAAATGGCGAGATATTAGAGTCATGAAGGTCTACAGCACAGAAAAAGGCCCTTCGGCCCATCGAGTCTGCACCGGTCAAACAAGTACCTAACTATTCTAATCACATTTTCCAGCATATCCAAATACTTCTTAAATGTTATGAGGGTTTCTGCCTCTACCACCCTTTCAGGCAGTGAGTTCCAGATTCCCACCACCCTCTAGGTGAAAGAATTCTTCCTCACATCCCCTCTAAACCTCCTTCCTCTTACCTTAAATCTATGCCCCCTGGTTATTGATCCCTCCACCAAGAGGAAAAGTTCCTTCCTGTCTACCTTATCTATGCCCCTCATAATTTTATACACCTCAATGACGTCCCCCCTCAATCTCCTCTGCTCCTGGGAAAATAACACCAGTCTATCCAACCTCTCCTCATAACTAAAATTATTGAATAGTTACTTTGCCTCAGTATTTACCAGGGAAACTAATAGGGTGGGCATGACATTAGAAAAAGAGGATGGGGGAGTATAATTGATAAACTAGTCAAACATAGAGAGGAACCCCTGGATTTCTTTTGCGCATATTAAACAAAATATGGGAATTGATAGCAGAAGCACTATTACATCAGATGGATACAGTCAAATACCAAAGCCTCCTTTGACAGCATCTTCCAAACCCATGACCACGATCATCTGGAAGGACAAAGGCAACAGATGCATGGGAACAGCACCACCTGGAAGTTCCCCTCCAAACCACTCACCATCCTGACTTGGAAGCATATCGCCATTCCTTCACTGTTGCTGGGTCAAAATCCTGGAACTCGCTTCCTAACAGCACTGTGGTGTACATACATCATCTGGACTGCAGTGGTTCAAGAAGGCAGCTCACCACTACCTTGTCAAGGGCAATTAGGGATGGGCAATAAATGCTGGCCTAGTCAGCGACACTCACATCCCGTAAATGAATTTAAAAAATATATCTGATCACAGTCTGTGTGGTGAACTGGTCACCAGGTCATGACCTCCTGGGCATCCATACCCAGGACACCATACAAGGACACCTGCAGCGAAATATGAAGATAGCAGTCATTGACACTGACAACAGAACCGTGACTTCTGGAGGCTATCCAGGTGCCCCTTCTTCTCAAGGAGTCAGGGAGGGGTCCTCAGGCACCCAAATGGAGGTGGAGCATCAGGTGGACACCCCAGGGCCATCCACCCAGGAATCTCCAAGGATGTCCATGCATTTCCAATCCCTTCTGCCTGTAACCCCATCGGCCACAGCTGCTCAGAGCAAGGAGGGTGCACCTGCCCCTGAGCAAGAGACCCAAAGCAGGCCGGGGTCCTCCAGGACTTGGACCTCCAGAGGACACCCACCAAAGTCATCACAGACAACAGAGTGTAGCAGTCAGCAGGCTGCCTCCATCTCTGCTGCAGATGTCAGGGATGGACATAGACGTAGCAGTAGAGTAAGGAAAATTAAGAACGATTCAATTAGCACTGGTGGCATAGGTGCACAATCATTGTATATAGTTTTTACACTTCCAAATATATGTTATCTTGCACTGTATGGAGGTCTCCTGGATTCATTCTTGCTGAGACTTGTTTTAATGGTTGCATGCACTCCACCCTTCATGGCAGCTGGGGGCGGTGGGGGGAACCAAGGGTGGGTCTTCCTCCCCCTAATACATGACTGTGCATGGAGACATCTCTGTTTGACAATGGTGATGACTGCCATGTGCGAGAGGCCTCCCAATCACACTATTCCATTTGCCTCCACTGTCTTCGAGACTCTATGGAGAGACCTTGTCACAATGGAATGACTAACCACATAAGCCCTTGTCAGGTAGGTCCAGTTGGGTAACAGAACGGCGTAAATTGCTGCTGGCATGGCAAAAGATTTGACAGGGCCACACAATTCTGGTCTGTTGAGGTTTTAATGAGATACATGCATGAGATACAAAATTAGATCCCACCTGCTTCAACCCACCATGAATATTGGGAGGCGAAGACCCCAACCTGATTTCCCAACGTTGGAAAATGGATTTTTTGCTTCCTGCCATATCTTCCGCCCCCTCCCTCCAATAATCCTGCTGATGGCGGGAGAGGATGATTCTGCCCTTTATCTCCCCATTATTTTTAAGAATCTCCAATGAGATCTCCTGTTTTTCCTGGCTTTCACTATGGTCTCAGATACCCCATTGCCCTCACTATGCAGTCGCGCACTTCGAGTAAGTAAGAGGAAATAATTTTCAAGCTGTTGGGGACAGAAAATCTTTAACTAATGGGGCGTGTCATGTGATGGCTTACTGCAGCAACATCCGGCCCGGTATGTTTCTAATTTTGGTTCAGTGTAGATTTAGCTCCTCTCGTGCCATGATGTCCTTTTGGTTAGGTTCTGTTAAAGTCAATCAACAGCATAGGAACATTACAAGTCAATGTTGCGTCAATGAAATGTGCCATCATTTCTCAGGATTAACAAAGTCTGCAACAAGAGAACAATCATTCAAGCAAATTTAACAAAATTAGATGACCCATATTCATGACTAGCATGTTTACAAACTATTGGATTTTATCAGGTAAGATTTAGGTTAAAAATAGACACAGTAGGCTGCACAATGCTAAAACAAGTAAGCAGGACTTAGATCATGTTCACACTTCACCTCAACTAACGAATAACAGGTGAATTATTTTCTAGATAGTATATGAGAAGTGATGTACATCCCAAAGAGGATCAAGGTAAAATGATCAGGCAAGCCACAAACAACTTAACATGCTGGATTCTGACTGCATTAGCACAATAATTGCTGATGCTGCCGCAGAGTGGTAGTTGGGTGTGGAAAGTGGTACTTCTCTGATTTTCCCACTGTACGTAGTAGTCAGAGGAAGATAGCTGGGATTTCTTACATTTGAGATATTCATTACTGAGGACCATGGTGATGTGAATGTTACTTGTTATGTGTTAACCTAAGCCTGGATTGTATCCTGGTCCTGTTGTAGGCTGGCACAGGCTGATTCATTGTTGGGAGAGTTGTGAACACATTCTGCTGAGGGCAGTCAAGAATCTGACAATTTGCAGTGAGGACAATTCCCTTTTCTTAAAGAAACCTGTTTGCCATACTGAACAAGGTGATAGCAAGGTGATGTGTCATGTTTTCCAGATCCAGAATGTCAGGCTCTTTGTGGCTTGCCTGATCACTTTCCTTTGATCCTCTTAGGGAATTATATAACCTGTCATGTCATGGCCAGAAAATAATTAACTTTGAGGGGGAACATAAACAGTGCCATGTGAATGCCTTCCTCCTTCATGTGCTGCTGTCAGATCTGCCTGAAAAGATGTGAAGGAGCAGAACAATATAGGGTGGAATTTAATGACCCCCCAGCGCTGAGTTGGGGGCAGGGGGCACTTAATCGTGCAGAAGGGTGTGAGGTGTGGAACCGGCCATCTTCTCGCCTCCAGCCGATTAAATCCAGGGTGGGAAGGCTCGAGAACGGTCTTCCTGCCTGGATGCAGATTGAGACCCTTAAGAGGACAATTAATATCCATCTAAGGGATTCATCACACCATACCAGCAGTGTGCGGCAGAGTCACCGTGAGAGGAACCCGAAAGGCGAAACTCTGTCAGGTTTTTTTGCAGGTTTTCAGGTCACATTCCTCATTCAAAGGCACTCAATACCTGATCAAGGTACCCAGCATCAGGAAACTGGGAGCCTGCTGAGAGCCACACTCCTGCCCTTTCTGCCAACCCCCCCTCCCATGACCCCCACCCCACTCTCACTCACCTTTGGCCTGGGGTCCCACGTCAATCCTTGGCCTCCGATGGTTCCATCACTGGCAGCTGCCACTGCTTCCAGTGGCACTGATAGGCAATGGAGAGATGGTGACCTTTAATTGGCTGGCAGCTCTCAGGGGGTGGGTAAGGCTGATGCCCCCTGGGTCCTTAATCCAGGGGAAGGCCTTACAGGCACTTAATTACCAGCAGGCCTTCGTCAATGAAGGAGATGAGGGGTTCCCGCCAGTTCTCCAGCCGATGGACAAGACCCCCATTGTGCCTGCAGTAGAGAGGCCATCCTCGCAAAGGAAGAAAAAATTCAATGTTCTGCCAAAATTTGTCAAAATAAATGAGTGCTTGATAATGTTCTGCAATAGAATGCCTTGCAGCTTGTAAGGCCCTTTTCCCAGCAGTCTCACTGACGTTCAAATTGACAATAACTGATGACATCATTTTGGTCCCAGGTGGCCAAAAATGTAACTTCTTTTTCCTTAAAGCTTTCCTTGGGAGCCAAAGGGATCAGAAGTGCTTAGGCGTCCTTGGGCTTCTCATACTGGCTTCCTATCATTACCAATCCCACCGCCACAATCTACCTTGCTGGGGACCATTCCCAAGGGTTCCTCTGCCTTCTGCCACAATCTCCTGACTCTCACTGGATGACTGTTAAGTGTACATTAATTGTGTTTAATTGTATGCAGGTGGTGGGCACTAGCTGGGGATTCACTTGTGCTTTTATAAATAGGAATAGACCACTGGGGTGGAGGGTGTTGTATGTAGCAGTTCCATATAACTGTAGGTTGCATTGGTTCATGGATTTTCAAGATGTCTGTGTTTTTTGTGGCCTTGTGGACCACATGTATATAAATTATGTTAGGTTACTGTGGGAGTGGGGTGCTTCATTGACCCTGAAAATCATAATTTTAATTTTTGCAAGTTCCCTTTGTTTGTGTTCTTGAGTTATGTTGCCCCTTTAAGTGGTTACCCACTTTTACTAGTTTATTTGACCTTTTGCTAATTTGTTAATTTGTTTGCACTCAAAAGAGAATATAATTAAGAACAGATCATTGGGGACCTGGGGTGGAGGGTATTGCACACACAAGTGCCATACAATTGTAGGATGTGTTGGTTCATGGACTCCCAGTTTGTTTTTTGTGGCCTTGCGGAGTCTGTGGACCATGCTTATGTAAGTTGTAGGCTGCACTCCCTTCTCAGTTATCAAAAAAATTTATTTCTTAATTTTTGGATGCATTTCAGCCCATGCTTCTAATCTTTGGGCACCTGGTGTGGAGGGCAAATGGGAGGGAGGAGGACCTACTTGGAAGCCTGCTTTTGGTCTGGGCAAATCGGCCATTAACAGGTCCAGGCAGTAGGTGTTTGAGGGGGTCGTCTGACCTGATTGTCTGCCCCTTTTCTGTGGCTGTTTGCAGCTGGCATCCATGTGGTGTCCACTGGCACACTGGAGGACTTCTGTGACCTGTGGGTACCACTGGGACTGGGGTGCATTATTGACCTGGAAACCCACATTTAATTTGATTTTTGTAAGTTTCCTTTAGCATTTTGTTCTTTAGTTACTGTGGCCCTTTAACGGGCAATCTGCTTTTTGACCTTTTGTTGATTTGTCCCCTTTTTTTGTTTATTGGCTACTTAAAAGACTGAATAGGAACTGACTGACATTGTGGTTGTTGGGTTTGGAAGTGCATGTTTGTTACGTGTAGCTGTAAATAAACAGAAAATTGTGTAAAGATAGGCTCCAGTTCTGTCATTCACTAACTAGCTTTCTGGAGTAGAGCAAGGTAGCAAAGAATGGTTGCCTAAGGATGAATGTTGGAAACAAAAAAAAATTTCAAACATTAAACTCTAATTCTAGTAGCCATTGTGGAAAACGTCAGAAAGCAATGTTGTACTCCAGAAAGCTAGTTGGTGAATTCTTTCATGAACCACCCATAGTAGGGCAGTTGTCAACTTGCAGATCAGTCAATCAGCCAAAATTTTATAAAGCTTTTCATCAATCAGAGATTCCTTTCACATAGTTCATTGCTCAAAAGAGGTTAAAATGCTGCATTCATGATCATTATGTTCATGTTTTCACATGTTTTTGAACTTGTTATTAGCAAATCCTTTTCCATGATCAGTCAGAAACTTAGCTGGTCCTCCAAGCCCAGCCCACTATCCATTTCCCTATGATTTTGTATTTACTAACCCTTTTGTCCTAACTAAATGTCATTGTGGAAAAATTAAATCTAGTGTGCCAAGTCTACAAAATAAAATGAAAATATTTCTGTCTTTGATCCATAACTTTGATTCTATGACATCTACCCCTTTAAAGTCATGTGCCAGTGGAAGTTTTACAATAGGGTGGGATGGTATCTTCCGATACTTTTTACAGATTTCTCACTTCCCAATAGTCTCTTCTATAGCCTTGTGTACTTTTCATCAAACACATCTCTATCTTTTAGCAGGGTTTTTAACCTTTTTAGAAGTAGAGTGAGAAAATTGCTTATGTAGCTTTAAGCCAATTTACTTTTTTTCTCTCTGATTCTTATCACCTGATGCCATTAATACTTGTCTCTATCTATTGGCAATCTCTCATGTCGAGGACGATTCTTTCCTGCAGATGGCTGGATGGAAGCAAGATGTCAGTGGAGACATCTGTTATCTGCCAGTTGGTGACAGATTGTTGGCTTGAGAAGCTACCCTATCTTTGTCTCTCTAACCGTTTTCTCTCTGTGGCTCCTCTTCATAATTGAAAGATCTTGACACCATTATTGATGATGAATTGTGCTAGGGCATCTGTTTCCCATGTGTTGATGTTAATAGAGCACACCTTCATGGAGATTTTGAGATTGTCCTTGCATTGTTTCCTTTGGCCCCCATGTGAACGGGCTCCCTGGCTTAAATCAGGGTAGAGCACCTGTTTGGGTAGTCTTGAGTCTAGCATCCTGGCAACGTGCCCCTTCTACCTCAGCTGATGTGAGATTACTCCATGTCTCCATGTCTTAGAAGACCCTCGTTTGCTCTTTTGTCCTCCCACTTGATTCACAAGATCCTTCTAAGACAGCATTGATAATGTTGTTCTAGAGCTTGATGTGGTGTTTATAAGTTGTCCAAGCTTTAGCACCATAGAGAAGCACAGGGAAAACCGCTGCCCAATAGACTGAGTTTAGTATCGGGTTTGATATCACACTTCTCAAAAATTTGAGTACATGATTTACCATTGGCTGAGCTAGCACATTGAATTCAGTGGTGTACCTCTTCGTCAGTGTCAGCTTTTTGGAATAGGTAGCTTCCAAGTTATGGGAAGTGAGAGCCTTTTTCCAATTCTTCACCATGAATCTTAACTGAAGGTGTTGGATTTGATACATTTTATGTCAGTTGGTAGAGGACTTTAGTCTTCCTGGTGTTCAGAGCAAGCCTCATGCCCTCGTAGAGTTTGATGAATATGTCAACTATCTGTTGTGGTTCTTCAGGGTGAGCACTAACTTGTGTAATATCAGCATACTGTAGCTCTATCACTCTGAGAAACATCAGGGTTTTGTTAAGGGGATGCAGTAATGTCCTGACTGAGTAAACTTCAGATCAACTGATTTTCTAAAAATAATTGTCTTATCATGCTTTATGTCAAGTTTCATTAGTGCCTTTTTCACAGAATGTTTACTACTGACCTGCATTGATATCTCAATAGAGACTGCATCAGTAATTATAAAATGGCAAACTCCAGCTATTTGACATGGAATTACAATGCTCTTAAGTGTTCTTAATGTGTTGTCATTAGCAAAACTAAAGCAAGTAGTACTTAACCTTGTGCCTTTCCTTACTACTCTGTGAATCAATGTAACATTTTAACTAACCTGTTCCACATACTGTCAAATTTCAGACACTATCTAGCACAGCAGAGTTCGAATAGTAATATGACTAACACATTCATCACAGAACTAAAACTCCTTATGACGAGTATCATCTGTTTAGATTCATCATTATCTTCATCCTTTTTTTCAAAATTCCTCTTGTCATGTGTCATTTCAAGGTGTCTGCCTCCCTGCCTTGGCTAGTTCATCACTTAATAATACTTTGAGTCACACCTGAAGTACCTTGAATTGTTCCACACCTGAATTGTTCCTTAGGGCATTCCTGGGATTTATTCATCTATTATAGCTGTTCCAATTATGTATTCTATGTAATAGCCAGATCTGCTAAAGGTGATTTTATCCTCATTCTGCCTATCTTTAACCCTTCCATTGTAGTGAAGCCTGAGTCCAGTCATTTCAAAATCTTGCAATCATTGAGTCCTCTATTCTTGGTGTCACCAAACTGAAGGAAATGTCTGTGTCCCCAGGAATTTTTTTCAAGGCAGCAGAAGTCTGATCAAACCAGATCTCCCTTTTGAGAACCAAACAATTGTTCAGTTGTCCATACAATACATCTGTCCGTAACCTGCCCATATCATATACCTTAGCACAATTCAGCCAGTACAGATCCAGATCTAAAAGATTGATTTTTGTTAAAGTCTATAATATATTCCTCCATGGAACGATCATGTCAAATCTACTACAGTCTGACCATGTCTCATAGGCATTTAGCATGTCATTGTTTTTGTAAATTTCATCCAAGAACTCTAATAGATTACTATCTATCTGATGGTCATCCAGCTCACAAAATAAGTTACTTCTGATTTTACTTCTGGTGTTAAGGGGATGCAGTAATGTCCTGACTGGGTAAACTTCAGATCAACTGATTTTCTAAAAATAATTGTCTTATCATGCTTTATGTCAAGTTTCATTAGTGCCTTTTTCACAGAATGTTTACTACTGACCTGCATTGATATCTCAATAGAGAAGCAACAATGCCAAGGTCATACCCTGTTTCCTCTTTGTTAGGTTCATAACCCATGCGCACATATCTATTTCATTCTTCTGTTGGTCATATTCAGACTCCAAGAACATCGGAGGGTAATGCCAAAGATGGGTGATCTGTTAAATGCCAACGAGGCATGGTCAGAATTTGATAGATTTCAGAAAATAATTGGTCATTACATGGAAGAATATATCATCTACTTGATCAGATTGCATAAAAGATTTAAGTTCAATTTGGGGATTCCCAGATCACTACTAATATTTAAGTCACTGGATGGTGCTAAGGTGTCTCACATGGACAGGCAACTGGTTCTAACTGGTGTTTTGTTCTTGAAGAGGGAGACTCTGTTGGATCAGGTGTTCTTTTGCCTTGGAAAAACTCCTGGGGAAACAGTAATGTCCTTCAGCCTTCATGGAACAAATGAGACATTCTGCTGAGATAGAAGATAGAAGACTCAATGATTACTAAATTTCGAAATAGTCCTGATGCATGTGTCAATACAATGGAAGGATTAAAGGCAGGCAGATTGAGGATGAAAGTACCTTTAGCAGATGTGGCTATTACAGCAGAAGACAAAGTTGGAATAACAAAAATGGGTGAATGAATCCCAGAAAGGCGCAAGGAACTCTTAAAAGGAGCTTCAGGAATAATTCAAATTATTATGTGAAAGGTTAAGAAGAGGGTTGAAGAGGAAAATAAGACTGGTGGAGAGAAAATGAGAATAGAATGGCTGTCAACATAAAATGGAGCCTAAAAATCTTCTACCAGCATGTAAATAGTACTCAGTTCTTGACCTCATTACAATTTTGGTTCAAACATGGATAAAAGAGCTGAACCACCGAGGTGAGGTGAGAGTGACTACCCTTGATATCTAGGCAGCATTTGGCAGAGTGTGGTATTAAGGAGCCCTAGCAAAACTAGGGTCAATGGGAATCGGGGGAAAACTCTCTGCTGGTTGGAGTCATACCTAACACAAAGGAAGATGGTTGTGGTTGTTGGAGGTCAGTCATCTCAGCTCCAGGACGACATTGAGGGAGTTCCTCAGAGTCATGTCCTTGGCTGAATCATCTTCAGCTGCTTCATCAGTGACCTTCCTTCCCTCATAAGGCCAGAAGTGGGGATGTTCGTTGATGATTGTACAATGTTTAGCACCATTCGTGACTCCTGATCGTGAATGTCCAACTGCAGCAAGACTTGAACAATATCCAGGATTGGTGATAAATCACATTCTTGCCACACAAGTGCCAAGCAATGACCATCTCCAACAAGAGAGAATATAACCATCGCTCCTTGACATTCAATGGTATTACCATTGCTGAATCCCACACCACCAACATCCTGAAGGTTATCATTAAGCAGAAACGGCACTGGACTACTCATATAAACACTGGCTACTGGTGCAGGTCAGAGGCTAGGTGAGTAATTCACCACCTAACTCCCCAAAGCCTGTCCACCACCTACAAGGCACAAGTCAGGAGTGTGATGGAATACTCCCCACTTGCCTGGATGAATGCAGCTCTAGCAACACTCAATAAGCTTGACAACATCCTGGACAAAGCAGCCCGCATGATTGGCACCCCATCTACAAACAATCATTCCCCCCCACTACTGATGCACAGTGGCAGCAGTGTGTACCATCTACAAGATGCACTTCTGGTACTCACCAAACCTTAGACAGCACCTTCCAAACCCATGACCTTTGTGGCTTTCTATTGGGGGATTCAAGATAAATACTACTTTAAATATGAACATCTTAAGCATCTCTAACATTATTTAAACTTGGATTCTCTATTAGAAACAAGATTTTACTTTCTTTTCCTTGAGCTATCAATGTTTTGATTGACTCACCATCAAATGTGAATTGCATGCTTTGTTCTCTAATAAACTCTTAAATAATTTAGAAAATGTATTGTCTAATATAGTCTTCTTTATCCGAACTTGAGAACCCATCTCCATACACTCTTCAGTGGAGAGGTACATTATTGAGGAGAGGTGCATGGACCCTTACAATATCCAAGGCTATCTGGAGGTCAGTAATATTCTCTAATGGTTCCTTTCTTTCAGGGAGATTTGGATCAGTTCTCCAGACCTATTTAAGTGTCTGGGAGGTCTGTCTTTCTCCACCTTAAGTGAGAGTGATCATCCAAAGAGTACACCTGATTTGGAATAGGGAGGGCTAGAAGGGGGAGGAAGCCAGGAGTGCACATTCAGCCTCCAGGGGAGCCACCTTTGGGAGTACAGGTGCAGGCACAAGGGGCACAGGGCCAAGAGGTAGTCCAAGGTGGAAGGGGCTGCAGAAGATGCCACTATCCTGCTGCCAGAGTATACAGGCGGCAAAGCAGTTACCTCAATTTGTCTGAGGTGCAGTGCCGAAGGAGGCTCTAACTGTCAAGGGAGACAGTCAACTATATCTGTCAAATGATTGGGCCTGAGATCCCCCCTAACTGTGTGGGCGGACACTCCATGCCAGTGGCTCTGAAGGTCACAGCTGCCCTTAACTTCTATGCCTCTGGCTCCTTCCAGGGCTCAGTGGGTGATCTTTGCAGTGTCTCCCAATCAGCTGTCCACACTTGTGTCAAGCAGGTCACAGACGCTCTGTTTAGGCGTGCATTGACCTTCATCCACTACCCTTGGGACCAGACAAGTCGCACAGCGAGCCAGAGGCTTCGCAGCCATTGCTGGCTTCCCCCGCGTCCAGGGTGCAATAGACTGTACACATGTGGCCATCAAGGTGCCAGCAGGTGAGCCCGGTACCTTCATCAATAGGAAGGGCTACCACTCCATGAACGTGCAGATAGGGTGCGATCACAGGATGCAGATTCTACAAGTCTGTGCAAGGTATTCAGGCAGCTCCCATGATGCCTACATCCTCAGACACTCCCAGGTGCCAGGTCTCTTCAGTTCTCCAGTCCCGCTTGATGGATGGCTGCTAGGTGACAAGGGCTATCCCCTCAGAAGGTGGCTCATAACGCCTCTCCGTCATCCAAGAACAGAAGCTGATCAGCGGTACAATAGGATCCACCCCTCCACAAGTACTGTGGTGGAGAGAGCCATCGGTCTTCTCAAGATGCGCGTCCAATGCCTGGACCGCTCAGGGGGCGCACTCCAGTACCCCCCAGATCGTGTCTCAGGGATAGTGGTTGCATGCTGCACTCTCCACAATCTTGTGCTGGAAACGGGGGTGCCCAGTGGACGATGAAGATGTAGACGCAGTGGCTGTGGCTGCACACGATGAGTCCAGCAATGAGTCTGTGGATGAACATGCACAGAGGAATGCTGAGGGGGTAGGTGCTGACCCGGGACTACACTAAGGAGTCAGGGACACCCAGGAGGCTTTAATCCAACAAACCTTCAGCTAGCTCCACACAAATAGATCAGCAGGACCAGCCTTGCCTGGTGCATCCATACTCGATACCTAAGTGCAAAATCTGCCAGGTCATCAGCAGGAACTAAGGGCCTTGTACATAAATTTGAATGTCCAAACAAACACTCATGACAGTTTTCTTAAACATACACGTGCAGAACGAACGAGCCACCCTCAGCCATGGTCACACATGTGAATTTTAATTTTCAAATCAGAAGTTCTCCCAATTGTTAAAGAACACTGTAAGCAAGCAAGAACAAATTCTAAGGATCTAATCTCAGGCAAACACAAAAGCACCAGTGAGAAACCCGTGGTGTACCTAATGTGCCTTATGTTTACGTTTCCGGGTGCTATATCTTGGTGCTGCCCCATTGCTGGGAGTGGCCTCTGAGCCAGCCTGCTGACTCTGCTGTCCTGTTGGCCTCGATGACCTTGGCGGTCGTCCTCTGGCCCATGGAGCCTGTGCTGGGCCCGCCTGGTAGGGAGCAGCCAGTTCCACAGCTGGCATCTCCCCAGTCATCGCAGCCTCACCGGATGATACGGTCACTGGCAGAGGGGCGGAGGAGCTGGTACCCTCATCCGGAGTGACCTTAGAGGAGCCCACAGAGACAACAGGCAGCTGCTGCTCCAACGTGAGGTCACTTTGGACCTCCCTGCTCACCTTGGATGGATGGGCAATGAGCTGGGAAGCTTGATGCCCACACCATTTACCACACTGGCAGTGAGCAGCTGAGCTTATTGCCGATGTGAGGGCTTGCTGGTCAGTGTGCATCCCCAGGAAGCCCTGACTGGTCTCCTGGAGGAGACTCCCCATGAGAGTCGCCATTCTCTCCATGGAGGATGCATGACACTCGGACATGTGGCTCATTGCTTCGGCGATCGTCCACGTAGACTCCTCCAACACAGACACCAAGCCAAACATAGCCTCATGTATCAAACCCAGATGCTCCTGCACACCCGGCCACATTTCCAGCACCTGCTGCCTCATGGACGACTCCAGAGGCACATCATCAGGCACTAACTGAGCATATGCCTGGTCCCCTGCAGTCCTCCGACTGCTGGCACCATTGGCACTTTCTGTCTCTGCCAGCTCCTCTAGCAAACGTGAAGTGCCCTCTCCACTGTTCCCCGGGACACTAGCCAAGATGCTAGTATCTGCGCTGGTGCTGGCCTTGCCAAAATGGTGTGATGCTGGTGAGACTTGAGGGCCCTCAGGTATGAGAAGGGGCATCTGCTGCTCCTCCTGCCGGCCGTGGTCTGATGATGCTGAAAGGAAGAACAAGGACATTGGATCAGTTAGCGTGCACACAGTGACAAACCTCATCCCTGTCCCCCTGGCTCATTATGCGTTCAACCTTCAGAACCAAATGAAGAACATTGGTGGGGTGGTAAATAGTGAGGAGGAAAGCCTTACATTACAGGAAGATATAGACGGGCTGGTCAGTTGGGCTGATGAATGCCAAATGGAATTTAATGTGGATAAGTGTGAGGTGATGCACTTGGGCAGGACAAACAAGGCACAGGAATACACGATGAATGATAGGACGATGGGAAGTAATGAGGATCAGAAGGACCTTGGTGTGCATGTCGACTGGTCCTTTAAGGTAACGGGACAGTACATAAGGTGTTTAAGAAGGCATATGGCATACTTGCCTTTATTAGCCGAGGCATAGAATATAGGAATAAAGAGGTAATGTTCAAACTGTAGAAAACGCTGCTTAAGCCACAGCTACAGTACTGCGTGCAGTTCCAAAATGCGCTTTGTGGGAGGGATGTGATTGCAGTGGAGAGAGTGCAGAGGACGTTTACCAGGATGTTGCCTGGCCTGGAGAGTTTCAGTTATGAGGAGAAATTGTATAGACTGGGGTTATTTCCCCTGGAGCAGAGGAGATTGAGGGGGGACATGATTGAGGTGTATAAATTTATGAGGGCAGATTAGATAGACAGGGGTTATTTTCCCTGGAGCAGAGGAGATTGAGGGGGGACATGATTGAGGTGTATAAACTTATGAGGGGCATAGATAGGGTCGACAGAAAGGAACTTTTCATCTTGGCGGAGGGATTAGTAACCAGGGGGCATAGATTTAAGGTAAGAGGCAGGAGGTTTACAGGGGATGTGATGAGTAATTTTTGCACACAGACGGTGATGGGAATCTGGAACTCACTGCCTGAAAGGGTGGTAGACGCAGAAACCCTCATAACATGTAATAAGTATTTGAATGTGCATTTGCGATGCCATGGCTATGGGCCTACTGCTGGAAAATGGGGTTAGAATACTTAGGTACATGTTTGACCCGTGCATCCTCGATGGGCCGAAGGGCCTTTTTCTGTGCTGCACACCTCTGACTCTATCACTCAGTGACTGAGAAATGTTGCAACAATAACACATTTTACAATAATCAGTGATATGGATTTTGGGAGCACATTGTGGATCTTACTGTTGGCCTCAAATACCTGGCCGTGCCTCCCCAGCCTCACCAACACCAATTATGGGTGCAAGCCGCCTCTCCAGCTCAAGGGCCTCCTGCTCATAGCGGCTTAAGATGAGGAGGTGAGCCTGGCCGTCTCCAGTTCTCACACACTCCGAGGCATTATGAGCATTCTTTTCCTGAGAAAGTGAGAACACCATTCATTACGGCAAATTGCACATGGACTCTGCACATGCACACCGTACCCCAACCACAGTGGGCCATATCAGGCCTCCAGTGCCTCCTCTCCCCACTGCTGCTGATCACTCACACAAAGGTAGTATGCCTGCTCCCAAGCCCCCCCAACGGCCCCTGGACATATGCTGCGTACGTCACTTTAGGAACCACACGCTCCCATAGCAAGGATGCACAACTACGTGCCACATAGAGGGCAGCAGATGGTTCTTTGCCACGACATCTTGAGGCTCCCCTTCTACCATCTCATCACCCTGGATAGGACATGTGCTGGAGTTCTGAATATGCGCCTAGTTGCATCTCCTGCAGGTTGCTCCCAGACTACTCATGTGCGACTAAAAGCAACACATGGTGCAGGAGAGAACCCATCTCCTCATGAACCACTGAGGCTGATCTAAGCATGGGCACTATCTGCTTGCCAACCCAGCGATGGAAAAGTGCCCCACATGATTCAATGCAGTCACGACAGTAAGACTTGGGCGGGGGGGGGGGGCGCCTCAAAGGCTAAGGCTACCTGCTGGTTTAAATGCCCAGTGCCAACATGGTACTCACCCTTCCAGAGCGCAACAAATCATTGAAGCGCTTACAGCACTGGATCCAGGTGAGCCGCACCACGTTGTGGGAGATCAGCACCTCCGCCATCTCCTCCCAGGCATGTTTGGTCATGTCGGGGGGGCCTCCTCCTCCTATCCTGGGGAACCAACACCTCCTGCCGTGTGTGACTGGTAAGGTTCTGTTTGAGGCTAATAACACAACATGGTGGCAGCAGTATGCATTTCAAGACCACATTGAACATTTGATGGCTGTTGTGATTCCAGCCTTTGTTAATACTGGACAAGTCAGACCCCAGAGTGAAACTGGCTTGTTAGATTCTTATTTTGTGTTTTTTTAGAAACTATGGAGGATAATTATTGAACAAATTGTTTACTGATGAACTTTCAATGTAAAGAATAAACATTGAATGAACAAGGAAGAAATGAACTATATTACACCAGACAAAAAGCTTGTAAAGATCTCAATACAAACACCAGAAAATGATTCAAACTTGCACCGTTCCTTTTATCCATTCAATACCCTTACAGACACAAAACCCCAGTGAAGATTTACCACTATCTTAACACCAAGGCTTCTTGCTTGGGCTGGCCCAGTTGCAAAAGGCTTCCTTCTGGCAGATTTCCTTGCATTCACTAGATGCTTTTTCCCCAGCTGGTATCTCTCCCTGAGACACCCACATTCACACCCTAAACTCACTATTACTTCAACTGCAGAGCAAACACATGAGTTCCCTAAACTCCTCCCCAGCAGCCTTGCAGTATTTCTTTTCAGAGAACTTAGAACTCCTGTCTTCACTCTCTGACATACACACGCTGAACTTCTTTTCTGTCTTTCCTTGTGTCTGTGTGTGTCACTGGACCCCTGTCGCTAGGCAACAGCACAGTTTTTTCTACTTTGTGCCTTTTTCCCAAAATCACGAAACTGCTAACCCCTTTGTAACCCATCTCTTCACTTCAAGGGTTCTAACACCTCATTAAAAATGCATGTATACAAACAAATCCAGAAAACCTGACCATTTTGCTTGGAGGCCCTCCAGACTTCCCGGCACCAAACACACAAAAAAATACCAAATGAAACTGAAACCACGTTCCACCTTTCTTAAAACACAAATATAAATATAAATTAAACTTAAAGTTATACATTGTTCCTAACACCCATAGGGAAAAAAATGAAAAGGCATCTTTAAGAGGCATTTTCATTTTTTTTATTACAACCTCCCCTTATCACTATCTCTATATTACTTATACATATCTTAGTCTAGCAGTAAGTTTATTTCCATCAAATATACAAGGACGTTTCCATAAAATCACTTTCTACACAAGTCCATTCTGATCACAACATCCCGGCTCCTACTTATTTGCTCTTGATAAAGCATCTGCAATGATATTGTTTCTTCCTACTACGTGAATGATTATCAAATCAGATAGTTGCAGCATTAGATTTCAACAAAATAGTCTCAGATGTTTGGTATGAAACTTTGCTAAAAGAATAGTGGATAATGGTCTGTACAAATAAGTCTGCAGAGTTGCTAGATATGTAGATTTCAAAATGTTGTAAAGCCGACACCAAAAATCTCTTTTCCCACAGTCAAGTATTTCTACTGGGAAGAATTTAACTTTTGAGAAAAGTAATTGACTGGCTGTTCCCCATTTCATCCTCTTGTAATAAAACTGCACCAACATCTATGTCTCTGGCGTCAACAGCCAATTTAAATGCCTTAACATAATTCAGTGTTGCTAAAACCAGTGTGGGAGTCAGTACAGCTTTCAGACTGTCAAAGGCACTTTGATACTCCTTTGTCCATTAAAATCTCTTGCCTTTATTTAACTAGCTTTTCAGGGGAGCCACTACGGTGCAAAAATTCAGAACGAACTTCTGATAGAATCCACTCGTGCCCATATACCGCAAAATCCCTCATTTTGTCTTTGGCACTGGAAAATCCAAGACAGCCCTTATCTTTGCTTCTCTGGGTGCTACGTGGCCTTGTCCTACAGTGTGGCCCAAATAAGTTGTTTTCACTTCGGAAAATTCACTTTTTGCCAAGTTTATGACCAAATTGGCTCTTTGTTTTGTAACCGATCAATCAATTTGTTCAAGTATTGTAAATGTTCCTCTCAGGTTTGGCTGAACACAACCAAATCATTAATATATACCACACAGTTGCATAATCCTTCTATGACCTTGTTGGTTAATCTTTGAAAAGTTGCTGGTGCATTCTTCGTTCCAAAAGGAATGACGTTACATTGATAAAGTCCATTCAGGATTACAAAAGCCCTTTTTGACCATATCGGCTAATGGAAATTGCCAATACCCCTTCAGAAAATCGATTTTTGTAACAAACATTTCCTGCCCACTCTTCTCAATACAGTCTTTTAATCATGGAATTGGATACGAATCCAGCTTTGTTACCTCATTAACTTTGCAATAATCTATGCATAATTGCTGTGGCCCATCCAGTTTCGATGCCTTTACAATAGGTGAGCTCCATCTACCGTGACTTGGTTCAATAATGTCATTTTCCATCATGAAGTTGATCTCTTCCCTCACTTGGGCTAACTTCACTGGATTGAGTCTGTAAAGGTGTTCCCTTTATGGGTGATGTATCCCAAACATTAACATCACGTATGGGCAATGACATTTTCCCTGGCTTATTCACATAAATCAATGCATGAGTTTGTAAAAGATGTCATAAGCCACCTTGACAGTTCTCCGGAAGATAGCTTAATATTACATCTAAATTTTTGAGCATCTCCATATTACCCAATCTGATTACTGGAGGGTCGACTTCAGAATTTTCAACTTCTGATTCACTCTCAGAATGTTCTGATATTTTTATTTCACTCCCTATATCTTTAACCACTGTAAATTCATTCCTATCCTGACCATCTTCCCAGTCATAATATTGCTCTAACATATTAATGCGATACATTCGCTGACTTTTCCTCCTGACTGGAGTATTCACTATGTAATTGACATCATTGAATTTCTTTTTGATTTGATAAGGTCCAGTGAACCTCGCTTTTAATGGTTCACCAGAGACAGGTAATAATACTAACATCTTGTCTCCAGCAACAACATTTTGAGCTTTGGAATTTTATCTGCTCTAGCTTTCATTGTTTGTTGAGTGATTTTCAAATGCATCTTTGGCCAACTCAAACGCTTTGCTTAATCTTTCCTGGAATCTTTTTATCATTCATTTATGGGATGTTGGCATCGCTGGCTAGGCCAGCATTTATTGCCCATCCTTAATTGCACTTGAGAAGGTGGTGGGGAGCTGCCTTCTTGAACCGCTGCAGTCCTTGTGGTGTAGGTACACCCAGAATTCAGTTAGGGAGGGAGTTCCAGGACTTTGACCCAGCGAAGTGAAGGAACAGTGAAATATACCTAGCTGGTAAAAGTAGGGGAAATCCCAAGATATTCTATAAGTATATCAATGGGAAGAGGATAACCAGGGAAAGAGTAGGGCCCATTAGGGACCAAGGGGGCAATCTATGGGTGGAGCCAGAGGATATTGGTAGAGTGTTGAACAAATACTCCACATCTGTCTTCACCCAAGAGAATGAGAATGAAGGTATGGAACTCAGGGAGAGAGACTGTGAGGTTCATGAGCAAATTGATATAGCGAGTGACAAGGTATTGGAGGTGTTAGCAGGCTTAAAAGTGGACAAATCTCCTGGTCCGAATGAATTGTGTCCCAGGCTGCTGAGGGAGGCAAGGGAGGAGATTGCAGGGGCTCTGACCCAAATTTTTAATTCCTCTCTGGCCATGGGGGAGGTGCTGGAGGACTGGAGGACAGCTAATGTGGTTCCGCTATTTAAGAAGGGTTGTAGAGATAAGCCAGGGAACTACAAGCCAGTGAGTGTCACAGCAGTGGTAGGGAAACTATTGGAGAAAATTCTGAAGGAGAGAATCTATCTCCACTTGGTGAGGCAATGTTTGATCAGGGATAGTCAGCATAGCTTTGTCAGAAGGAGGTCATGCCTAACAAATTTGATTGAATTTTTTGAGGAGATGACCAGGTGTATAGATGAGGGTAGTGTAGTTGATGTAGTTTATATGGATTTCAGCAAAGCCTTTGGCAAAGTCCCACATGGGAGACTTATAAAGAAGGCAAATGCATATGGGATACAGGGTAATTTGATAAGCTGGATTCAAAATTGGCTTAGTTGTAGGAGACAGAGGGTGATGACAGAGGCTGCTTTAGCGACTGGAAGCCAGTGTCCAGTGGCATACCATAGGGATCTGTGCTGGGTCCCCTATTATTCAACATTTATATAAACGACATAGATGACTATGTGGGGAGTAGGATTGGTAAGTTTGCATATGACACAAAGATTGGTTGGGTGGTTAACAGTGAGGTTGAGTGTCTTGGGCTACAGGAAGATATAGATGAGATGGTCAAATGGGCAGATAAGTGGCAGATGGAATTTAACCCTGAAAAGTGTGAGGTGATACACTTTGGAAGGAGTAATTTGACAAGGAAGTATTCAATGAATGGCATGACACTTGGAAGTTCTGAGGAATGAAGGGACCT
The DNA here is from genome assembly GCF_964194155.1 of Cetorhinus maximus. NCBI lineage: Eukaryota > Metazoa > Chordata > Chondrichthyes > Lamniformes > Cetorhinidae > Cetorhinus > Cetorhinus maximus. The sequence goes on from NC_135883.1 coordinate 139,544,648, forward strand.
TGGCGGGTGTGTCCATAGATCTCTGAAGGTGGAGGGGCATGTTAGTGGGGTGGTGAAAAGGGCATATTGGACACTTGCCTTTATCAATCGAGGCATAGATTACAAAAGTAGGGAGGTCATGTTGGAGTTGTATAGAACCTTAGTGAGGCCACAGCTGGAGTACTGTGTGCAGTTCTGGTCACCACATTATAGGAAGGATGTGATTGCACTGGAGGGGGCGCAGAGGAGATTCACCAGGATGTTGCCTGGGATGAAACATTTAAGTTATGAAGAGAGGTTGGATAGACTTTGGTTGTTTTCGTTGGAGCAGAGAAGATTGAGGGGCGACCTGATTGAGATGTACAAGATTATGAGGGGCATGGACAGGGTGGATAGGGAGCAGCTGTTTCCCTTAGTTGAAGGGTCAGTCACGAGGGGACACAAGTTCAAGGTGAGGGGCAGGAGGTTTAGGGGGATGTGAGGAAGAACCTTTTTGCCCAGAGGGTGGTGACGGTCTGGAATGCGCTGCCTGGGAGGGTGATGGAGGCGGGTTGCCTCACATCTTTTAAAAAGTACCTGGATGAGCACTTGGCACATCGTAACATTCAAGGCTATGGGCAAAGTGCTGGTGAATGGGATTAGGTAGGTAGGTGAGGTGTTTCTCACGTGTTGGTGCAGACTCGATGGGCCAAAGGGCCTCTTCTGCACTGTGTGATTCTGTGATCCTGTGATTTTCAATTCAGGATGGTGAGTGGTTTGGAGGGGAATGTCCAGGCGGTGGTGTTCCCATGTGTCTGTTGCCCTTGTCCTTCTAGATATTAGCGGTCGTGGGTTTGGAAGGTGCTGTCAAAGGAGCCTTGGTGAATTTCTGCCATGCATCTTGTAAATGGTACACACTGCTGCCACTGTTCATCAGTGGTGGAGGGAGTGAATGTTTGTGGAAGGGGTGCCAATCAAGTGTTCTGCTTTGTCCTGGATGGTGTCGAGCTTCTTGAGTTGGAGCTGCACTCATCCAGGCAAGCGGAGAGTATTCCGTCACACTCCTAACTTGTGCTTGTAGGTGGTCCACACTCTTTGGGGAGTCAGGATGTGAGGTACTCGCTGCAGGATCCCTAGCCTCTGATCTGTTCTTGTAGCCACAGTATTTATATGGCTAGTCCAGTTCAGTTTCTGGTCAATGGTAACCCCCAGGATGTTGTAAGTGGGGATTCAGTGATGGTAATACCTTTGAACATCAAAGGGTGATAATTAGATTCTCTCTTGTTGCGGATGGTCATTGCCTGGCACTTGTGTGGCGTGAATGTTACTTGCCACTTGTCAGCCCAAGCCTGGATGTTGTCCAGATCTTGCTGCATTTGGACATGGACTGCTTCAGTATCTGAAGAGTCGCAAATGGTGCTGAACATTGTGTAATCATCAGCGAACATCCCCACTTCTGACCTTATGATGGAAGGAAGACCATTGATGGAGCAGCTGAAGATGGTTGGGCCTAGGGTGAATAAGTCAAAAATGTAGTCTCTGAGCTTTGGTTTATAAATTTTTCTTTAATTAATTTAAGGGGTCCTCTCACCTCATGCCCATATATCCATTCAAAAGGACTGAATCCCATTGACTCATTCGGAGCATCCCTAATGGCAAACAATAAAAACAGACTTCCTTTTTCCCAGCCATTATGACATTCCTGACAATAGGTTTTAATCATGATCTTCAAAGTTTGATGCCATCTTTCTAATGCTCCTTGTGACTGCAGATGATAAGCTGAAGACTAAAATTGTTTTATTCCCTAACTAGTCATTATTTCTTTGAATATTTGTGACATAAAATTTGAGCCTTGATCTGATTGTATTTCTTTAGGTAATCCATATCTTGTCAAAATTTGAACTAACTTTTCCACTACCACTTTTGCTGTGATTTTCCCCAAAGGCACTGGCTCAGGAAACCTTGTAGAAACATCCTTAATTGTTAAAAAAAATACTGATTCCCACTTCTGGTTTTAGGTAGGGGTCCTACACAATCTATTAAGACCCTGCTAAACCCTTCAAACCTGGTATCGGAGTTAAGGGTGCAGGTTTAATTGATGATTGCAGTTTCTCCACTACCTGACATGTCTGGCAGAATTTAACCATGCCTATATGCAATCCTGGCCAATAAAACTGTGTCAATATTTAGCCTGCGTTTCCTAATCCCTAAGTGACCTGCCGTTGGGATTTCGTGCACCACTCGTAAATTTTTGTTACGATAATACTCAGATGGAACTACCACCTAATGAACTATTGCCCATTCCTCAACTGCTGGTATTTGAGGTGGCCTTCATTTCCTCATTTAACACTTTGTCTTCTAAATAATAACATGCAGGTATTTGTTCTGATTCAGTCTCTGAGTGGACTGTTCGACACTCTCAACTCAGGATCAGCCTGTTGCTTTTCTCCTAAAGAAGATGGACTGAACATGTCAGCCTCATTCTCTTTACCTTCCTCCTTTTTGCTTAAGTTTTTGTAAAAGTGTCAAATAACCACATTTCCAAGTCATCTTCCTTTTGTATATATTCTTCCTCTTCCTGTCTAATTTTATGAGCCTGAGATCTAGGGCAGAATTTTCCATGCCTGTTGGCGGTGAGCGTGTTTGGTGGTGTGAACGGGTAATATAGCAAGAAGGCCAAAAATCGGTTTCACAATGTCATGAAGCTAGTTTGCAATCATCCGCTCTGCCCATCAATGGTGTGCCGCGTTTCCCATTATCGTACATCGGGAACTTCATTGTAATACATCTGCATATCATTCTGGGCCCAGTTCGCTGGAACCATTCCCCATGCTGGATCATCCAATCATGCTGACATGTTTTACAAACTGTGCATAAACACCTGGCAAGCTGCATTTCGCTCGGGACTTCAAGGTTTGTTTGCCTACCTTGCTTCGGTCAGCACTTACAGTCATCAGCGCCAGGCTTCGCAGACAGCATCACAGCATTTTTAGGGGGGCTCACGGGCAGGTCTCTACCTACCGGACCAGCCATAAGGCGGCTTTTCAATGGTTGCAAGGCTAGGGCTTGCTTGGAAAAGAGGGATAAGTGGCCTCAGGTAAGGGAAGAGACTGCAGGGCGAGGGCTGTACTGGGGAAGGGTGTGTGTGGGGGCACAAGTTGATCTGTGCAAGTGGCCTCAAGATGGTGAGAGCTGAGGAGGCAGTCTCCAGAGGAGATGAGGCCAGATGGAGATGTGAGGGTTTGTGTGAGAGACTGAGTGGTGATGTTCCTTGAGCTGGCAGTGAGTAAAGTGCCAGCGAAAGTGTGATGGGCTCAACTGTGTGAGTTTAGAGTGATGAGATGGCTGCCTTACCCTGGCAGCATGGATGAGATCATTCAACCTCTTTCTGCATTGGATGGCCAACCTCTTCTGTGCAGTATTGGCACTGATCACCACTGCCACTGCCTCCCAAGCTGGAGAGGTGAGATTGCCGGAGCTCCTGCAGCCAGAGAGGGAGTACAAGACATCACGGCGGGCCTCCATGGCATCCAAAAGGCAATCCAGGGACCTGTCACTGAATCGTGGGGCTGCAGTCTTCATGCCTTTTATAGCCATGTCTTCTGTGCAGCAGTCCTGGGAGAAGCACTGAGAGGTATGTACGTGGCTGTACTTCAAATATGGCACCCAGCATGAGGAAGCGGTGAGGTGATAGCGTGGAGGGCTAATGAGAGCCTGCCCACTATCCAAACAATGTGTTTCCCAGGAATGCATAATTAATGAGGTGGGATTGGAACGATATGGCTTGAAAAGCTGTCATTGCGACCAGCGGGTAAAGCATTCTTTTTCCCACCTGCTACCAGTGTGGAAATCTGGGACGTTTCCACCCCTAGTCACGGCACAGTCATGACAAAACGCAGGATATTCCTCCTGTAGCTTATCATTTTCTTTCACTTCTACTTGTTGTACCAAAACCATCAGTGAGGCTAATATTTTTGAGTCAGCCAAGTCAATCCCCAAGACAAAATCAATTCCTGCTGTACAGATTTGATGCACTACTCCAACTACAACCTCTGCACTTGATAACTCACTCTTTAATCCAACTCTTTCTAATGGGACTGGTTTATAATCTCCGTGGATACCTCCAATTAATATTTTTTCCTTCATTGGCCCCTCTGGAAGACAAATTATATCATCAGCCAGCATCAGTGACTGACTTGCTCGGGCGTCTCTCAATATCTTTATTGGTTTGCCTCCTGGATTGGAAGAATAAGGGAATACCTCTCCTCTACAAACAAAATCTTTAAACCTTTCTGTCATTTGTTTTTCTATATTTACTTGGCTAACCTGAGGAATTGCCTCGACATCTTTGGTAGATTCTGAGCCTTCAGTGTGCACCTGCACTATGGCCACTGTTTTGTCACTTGTCTCCTTCCGCAAGTTATTTTTCCTAAAGGTTCTTTAGACATCCTTATTACTGCAATAGTCCTCCCAATTAATTTCCAGCAATTAGCTTTAGTATGTCCGGTTTTATTGCAATGGAAGCATACGGTTTTCTTTACATCACTTTTAGGTTCTATCCTATCTCCTTTACTATTTTGGGATCCTACTGTCTGTTCCCTTGAACTAGTACCTTTTCCATCTCCAGATTTTCTATTCCTCCAATTTCCCTGTTGATTCCCATATGGATCATTTCCCTACATGTAACTGTCTGTGTGAGATATCATCGGTGTCAGACAAAACTGCCGCTTCTCAGATCTTTGATACTTGACACTCATCTAAATAAAAATTAATGGTTACTGGAATGCTCTTTCAGGATTCTACCATAATCATAATTTCCCTCACGATCCCAAAAGTTATTTCCAATTTCAGTGATCAAAACCACTGAGCCTACAGCATTTATTTTTCCCTGGCAAATCCTACAAATGTCTGATTAGGTCTTTTCCTTATGGTCCTAAATTTTAATTGATAAGCTTCAGGGACAAGCACATAAGCATTGAGTATTGCCCTTTTAACTTCTTCATAGTCCGCAGATTGCTCTTCTGACAGGCTAGTGCACATATTCATAGCTGCAACTGACAGAACACTTTGTAACATTAAGGTCCAAGCATCTTTTGGCTACTTCAATTTCAGTTATCTTTTCAAATCAGGTGAAATAACTTTCAACTCCATTCTCTGTAAATTTAGGCACTTAATGAAGATTTTTAGTTAAATCACACTCCTCAGTAGAATCAGAACCATCCTCTGAACCACCATCACTCTTTGCTTCCTTGATTCTAAGCTTTTCTCCAGCCAGGTCATGCTGTCTGATTTCTTTCTCTCTTTGAAACACAAACTCAAGCTGTTGTATTCCCATTTCTTTTCCATTTTCCTCTTTTGCCAGCTCATGTTTTATCGTTTCCATTTCTTTTCAAGTTCAAGCTTCTGCTTTTTTCTATCTTTTTCTATCTCCATTTCTTTCATTCTTAATTGATTTTTAGCTAACTCTAGCTGTGAGACACCAATTTCAGGTTTCTCCTCTTTTAATTCTAAATGCTGGGTAATTACTTTAATCATATCATCCTTACGAGATCCTGCTTTTCTTTCTTCCTTCAATTTATCTGCTAACTCTCTTGGCATAGCCTTAGCAGATTATTTGAAATCTTTGACTATAACATTTTCCACTCCCAGAAAAGTCTTAGTAACAGTGAAAGCTACTTTTGAATACCAATCAGTACAATATACTTCACAGCAAATCTTGTTTTTTTTTATTCATTCACAGGATGTGGGCTTTGCTGGTTGGGCCAGCTTTATTGCCCATCCCTAATTGCCCTTGAGAAGGTGGTGGTGAGCTGCCTTCTTGAAACACTGCAGTCCATATGGTGTAGGTACACCAACAGAGCTTTTAGGGAAGGAATTCCAGGATTTTGACTCAGCAACAGTGAAAGAACGGCGATATAGTTCCAAGTCAGGATGGTGAGTGACTTGGAGGGGAACTTGCAGGTGGTGGTGTTCCCATCTATCTGCTGCCCTTGTCCTTCTAGGTGGTAGTGGTTGTGGGTTTGGAAGGTGCTGTCTAAGGAGCCCTGGTGAATTCCTGCAGTGCATCTTGTAGATGTGACACACTGCTGCTAATGTGTGTCGGTGGTGGAGGGAGTGAATGTTTGTGGATGTGGTGCCAATCAAGCAGGCTGCTTTGTCCTGGGTTATATCAAGCTTCTTGAGTGTTGTGAGAGCTGCACTCATCCAGTCAAGTGGAGAGTGTTCCTGACTTGTGCCTTGTAGATGGTGGACAGGCTCTGGGGAGTCAGGAGGTGAATTACTCGTTGCACGATTCGTAGCCTCTGACCTGCTCTTGTATCCAGTGTATTTATATGGCTAGTCCAGCTCAGTTTCTGGTCAATGGTAACCCCCAGGATGTTGATAGTGGGGGATTCAGTGATGATAATGCCAATTGAACATCAAGGGGCAATGGTTAGATTCTCTCTTGTTGGAGATGGTCATTGCCTGACACTTGTGTGGCGCGAATGTTACTTGCCACTTGTCAGCCCAAGCCTGGATATTGTCCAGGTCTTCTGCATTTGGACATGGACTGCTTCAGTACCTGAGGAGTTGCAAATGGTGCTGAGCATTGTGTAATCATCAGCGAACACCCCCACTTCTGACTTTATGTAGGAAGGAAGGTCATTGATGAAGCAGCTGAAGATGGCTGGGGCGAGGACACTACCCTGAGGAACTCCTGCAGTGAATTCCTGGAGCTGAGATAACTGACTTCCAACAACCATTTGGATTCGAGATGACTAAATCGAGCACTAAGAGATGTCCTCAAAAAATTACTACCTTGGAGGAGCTCAACCCAAGATTTGTTGGAGCAAAATTCTTTTCTAAATTAGATAGGAACATAGGAGCAGGAGTAGACCAATCGGCCCCTCGGGCCTGCTCCACCATTCAGCTAGATCATGGCTGATCTTCTAACTCAATGCCATTTTCCCACACTATCCCCATATTTCTCTATCTTCAATAACTAGAAATTCATCCATCTTTGCCTTGAGCATGCTCAATGACCCAGCCTGCACAGCCCTCTAGGGTAGAGAATTCTGAAGATTCACCGCATTCTCAGTGAAGAAATTCCTCCTTATCTCAGCCCTAAATAGCCTACCCTTTATTCTGAAACTGAGCCCTCCGGTTCTAGACCCCCCAGCTAGGGAAACATCTTTCTTATATCTTCCCTGTCGAGCCCTGTTGGAATTTTTTATGTCTCAATGAGGTCACTTCTCATTCTTCTAATCTCTAGAGAATACAGGTCCAGTCTCCTCAATTTCTCCTCATAGGAGAATCCTGCCATCCCAGGAACCGGTCTAGCAAATGATGCAAAATATGGTTATTAATCCGTGCATTTACCAGAAGGCTCATAGGAATTTGGAACACCATTTGGGAGGTATTATCTTCAGAGGTTACCACTTGGTCAGTTTGTAAGTCAAGATCTATTCCAGAAACATATGGACAGTGTGAAGAGCCCGTTTTTGAAAAGTGGAAGGATGTTGAATTTTGGACATTTTTCTTCATGAGTTAATTTTTAAAATTTGCAATATTAATTCGAGGCTGTGCATATACCATTCTTCAAAAAAACCACAGGTCAAGATAGATATCCAGCGGGGTACGCCTCGTGAGGGAAGAGCTACTTTGTATATCTAAGTTAACAAAGGACAGCTGTTGCCGGACAAAAGACTCTTGCTGATTGGTTAAAAACACCCGGGGCAGAATTTTCCACTCAGCATGTGGGCGCGGGCCCGACACACTTGAGCATGAAATAGAGGGCGCCCCTAAGTCATTGCGCAGTTGCGCGATATTTTGGTTAACGGGCGCACATGAGAGTTGGCAGCGCGCCCACTGGCAATTGAGAGGTCTATTGAGGCCATTAATCAATTAATTAAGCTGTATTTTTCACTGCCCGATTAACGTTACGGTTGGCGGGCGGGCGAATCGGCCAAGCAGCCTTTGGATTTTTGAGGAAACCTCATCCACGGGTGGGATGAGGTTTCTGTAATTAAATTTTAAAAATAAAAATGTTTCGGCAGAATTTTTCAAATCTACATGTTAAGGTGAGTGATCCGCTGTGTGGACATTTTTACTGGAATTTTTAAAGCTTTATTCATTGGTTTAAAATTCTTCAGCTTCCTGAGGCAGCTTTCTGCCTTCAGGAAGCTTTCATTGCACGCCTCCCCACACTTGCGCTGACTTCAGCGCTTGCCCTCACCCCACCCCGGCAACGCTGAGCCCTACAGTGCACCTTTCACACTGGCTGGCTGTTAATTGGCCAACCAGTGTGAAAGCGTGGTCGAGAGCCACTGGCGGGTGGTGGGCCATTTCCTGGCCACTCCCAGGCTTACCCGGGCCCACCCAACAACCTGAAAACCCCTTTGGCCCCTGGCCAAAGAGAAGTATTCTTTGAACATCTTAGTCTTCCAAACCCTCAAGAGGGTGCGTGGGTGTGCCTTACAGGCAGGCTGCAAGGAAAAGATTCCCTCTCTCTGCCCCACCTTTGTGTTAAACTTCACTCAGAAACATCTCCTCAGAATAACTCATCTTTTTTTTTAAGTCTGCAAAGTTGTGATAAGAAAGAGTCACCAAGTACAGTTTCACCAACAAATCCATCTGAAAGAATTCCCAGACCTATTGTGACCAGAATTCTGTCTGATCAACAGCTTCAAGATCTCTTCGAATTTTATTTTTTTAAAAGGAATGTTCCCATAAAGCAGCCTCTGCAGGGGACTGTGTTTTGTCCTGTCTTGCATTTGTGTGAGAGTATATGGGGGGTTCAAATATCTTTTTTTTAAAAAAGGGGGAAATCATTACACTTCTAAACTACAACTTGTATGTTAACCAGCTTATTAGCTTGTCTTTAAAAAGTCGTTTGTTTTATAATAAATCAAATCATTTTTGTGTATACTGTGTTATGACCGATGCAGTTGGTAAAGTGGTTATTTAAAAATTCCAGACGGAAACTTTAATCAACGGTCATAACCTATAATTTTAAGTGTTATGTTTAAAATGTGACTCTAAATTCAGGAATCAGACAACCAATTCTCAAGGTTTTACATTAAACTAATTGAAATATTTTATTAATTTACATAGATTAAAAATATATATATGCATGGCTACAAATTACAACTATCATAACTTTTAACAAACTCCCACACTAATCTCCATTAAGGCAACAGCAGTCCATGAACTTAACCAAACACCAGGCAAAGCATTTTCACCTTATGAACTCAGAATGAAGTTCTTTTCACTGTGGAGCCAGTTGTAGGCTTGCAGCTGCTTTTTGATCTTACAATACCTCTGCCTTGCACACCTGAAAACGACTGAAGTTATACCTATCACCACTAATTGAATTCAAATTCTCATTGTCTCACCAGTCTCTTTGAACTTTACTTTTTAACAATGAAACACCATTCGTTGTACCAAATTTTATTAGTAATATAAACATATGGCTTGGTAGCTGCTAGAAAGGCGACAAGTTTTCACCCCACTTCTTGAATGCTCTATTCAAAAAATGCAAATGCATGCTATCTCTCTTACATATCAAAACTAGTACATATCAAAGCACCCAGAGCAGCTGGCTTTTAATCCAATTAAGACACACCCGCAGACTAAACCACTATTTTAAAAGAAAAATATTTTCCAAAATATTATTTACATTAAAAGCTTCATGATAACTGAAAGAAGCCTGGTTAGATTTTTCTTATGCTGGAAATAACAGTGTTAAAGGTAAACAATTGGCTGTTTTTTGTGGGTGAATTGAACATTCAAACTATTGTTGTGACCTGTGGAGAAGTAGGGCTAGAATTAACTGTGCACTCCTCCCATCTCAGTCCATAACGATAGGATTAACAAAAATGTTCCAGGCTGTGTATGTATAATGATGACATTGCAGTCATGGGTACCAGTAAGGAAGAGCATGATCAAAATCTTCATGTGCTAATGGAAACAGCTAGAAGAGAAGATCTTGTTTTTAATAGCAAAAAGCATGAAATAAATATAAGCCACATCAACTTCTTTGGTTCAATCTATTCTAACACTGGGATACGACCAGACCTAAACAGATTGAGGATTTGAAGTCAATGCCTACACTTCAAGACTGAGAAGATTTGCAACAATGTCTAGGTCTGTTTAATTTTTTAGCACACTATGGGCAGAATTTTGCCCTCGATGGGCGGGAGGGCCCCACTGGCTCGGCGGCAGGTGGGCAGCCGATTGCCGCCGCCGAAGCGGGCCCGCCGCCATTCTAAGTGGGCGGGCCAATTAAGGCCCACCCAGCGGGCTGCCCGACAGGAAGCGCTATGCGCTTCCTGTGCGGGTGGAGGGGGATTCCCCAACTGTCAGAGTGCGCTTTTTAGTGCTGCCTCAGGGAGATCGCTGACAGTGTTTGAAACTTTCAAAATAGAAAAATTAAAAAATTATTAACATGTCCCCCTCATGTGACAATGTCACACGAGATGGGACATGTTAATAAATATCACAAAATTTTATTAAACTTTTTTAAAACAGACATGAAACCTCATCCCGCCGGTGGATGAGGTTTCATGTTTTTTGAGAAACCCGCCGGGGCTCCTGGCCTGCCGCCAGCCTTATGGTTGGACGGGCAGGGCCTTTAATTGGTTTAACTACCCTGTCAATGGTCTCAATTGGCCATTGACAATTCAGCGGGCGGACAGCTGATCGCGCTGTCCGCCCACCTTCCTGAATATTTAAATGGGGCGGGATGGTGTCGGGGGCTCCCCCCGTAATCATCCCGCATCAGCGAGCGGGCCCCGCCCCCCCAGCTCGCCAGCGGAAAAATTCTGCCCATTGTCCAACTTTACCGAGAAATCATCATCATTATGAGAGCTGTTAAGAAAAGGTGTTCCATTTGTGTGGCAAGAAGACCACCAAAATGTATTCGAGTTGCTGAAACAATTGTTATCTTAGAAGACTTGCCTTCTTCACTACTATGGCCCAGGACAGGAAATAGTTTTACAAGTAGATGCTTTGCCAAAAGGGCTAGGAGCATGTTTAATGTAAGAAGAAAAACCAATAACGCTTAGTTTGAAAATTCTTTCACCAACGCAAGCTAACTACTCCAAAATAGAACGCAAAACACTTGCTCTGCTGTTTGGAACGATGAAATTTCGCACCAACCTTTTTGGGAAATGCTTTATTGTTGAAATAGATCATAGGCCATTAGAAATCATATGGAAGAACACCTCTTAACAGCACACTGCTTAGACTACAATGGTTACTGATTAAAATCCAAGGGTATAACTGTGAGGTTTGATATAAGCCTAGAATCGGTTGGTTGCATTGAGCACACATTTTAGCAGATTATCTAACCCAAAGAAGACAGAACACATTTTATTGGATCTGCAAGTAGATGATATGGATGCAAAGGTTGAAGACAGATGTAATATTGACTGGATGAGTTTTGGGCTATATAAATGTGAACAACTCAAATAAGAAACATCCAAGGATCCCCTCCTAAATGTGTTGTGGCATGTTATTATCAACAGATGGCCTGACACAATACAGGAAATTCAAAACAATCTCAAATCATTTTGGCCATATCGAATCGAGCTTGGAATCTCAAGCAGAGTAGAGTCATCTTTAAAGGAAGACAAGTGTTGGTTCCAGAAACGCTTCGTCTAGACTTGCTATCACAATTACATCAGGGCAAATGGGTTCTGAGTGGACAAGGTGCCTGGCGAGGGAGACAGTACATTGGCCTGGAATAAATAGTGACATAGAGAAAAGCTGTGATGTTGTGCGAGGCATTCGAAGAGCACCAACCAAGCCAGCACAAAGAACCATTCCATCCTCACGAGGTTCCATCACACCTATGGTCAAGGATTGCAACTGATTTATTCACCATCTGAGGTGACAATTTTCTCTTGATCATTGAACAATTGAAAATTTTGGAAAGTAGTCAACTAACTTGGTTGAGCTTTTCGATGAAGTAACAGAGAGGGCTGATGAGGGTAATGATGTGGTGCACATGGGCTTCCAAAGGACAATTGATAATGTGATAAATTGATAAACAGGCCTGTCAGCAAAGTGGAATCCATTGAATAAAAGGGACAGTGGAAACATGGATACAAAGCTGGCTGAGAGACAGGAAACGGAGGGTAATGGTGAATGGTTCTTTTTCAGTCTGGAGGAAGGTATATAGTGAATGTCCCCAGGGATCAGTATTAGGACCACTGCTTTTCTTGGTCATATTAATGACCTAGACTTGAGCGTGCGGGGCACAGTTTTGAGGTTTACAGATGACACAAACTTGATAGTATTGTGAACTGTGAAGAGGATAGTGATAAACTTCAAGATGATAGAGACAGAATGGTGGAATGGGGGAAAAAGTGGCAGATGAAATTTAGTGCGAAGAAGTGTGAAATGATACATCTTGGTAGGAAGAAAGAGCAAAGGCAATATAAAATAAAGGATATAGCTCGGAAAGGGGCACAGGAACAGAGGGACCTGGGAGTTGCAAGAGCTGGGAGCCTGTTAGATGGGCTAGGTGGGGTGCTGACTTCTGGTCTGGCATCCCTATGCCAATCAGAGGTCCCCCCACTCAAGGGCATGAATTTTTCCAGCATCGGGTGGGCTCGGCGGGAGCGGGCAGGTGTGGTCGTAGAGCCAACCGGCGCACCCGATCAGCTCCGCACTGCCATTTTACGCAGCGGGCCAATTAAGGCCCACCCAGTGTAATACGTCGAGAGGTAGCGCTCAGCGCTACCTGTGCGGGTGGGGGGAGGAGGGAGAATCGGGGCCAGTGTTCTTTCACGCATGCGTGTGAAAGAGTGCTTCAATCTTCCTGAGGCACACAGCTGCATCAGGGAGATTGAAGCGCTTTCGAAATAAATAAATGGAATAAAAATTTAATGAAACATGTCCCATCATGTGACTGTGTCACATGAGATGGGACGTGTTTTTATATTTCAGAAAAAAGTTTTATTTAATTTGTTAAAGCTTTGGGAAACCTCATCCCGCTCATGGATGAGGTTTCCTAAAAAATGTGAAAGCCGCTTGGCCTTTTCGCCTGCCCACCAACCATTAGGTTGGAGGGGCAGCGTAAATTTGAATTAATTAGTTCCTTAATGGCCTTAATAGGCCTTTTAATTATCGGCGGGCGTGCAGCTGACTCCGGCGCACGCCCACCGAACGAAACACCGCAAGACAGTGCGATGACGTCGGGACACATGCCCGACATTATCGCGTGTCATTTTACACACCAGCATGTTGGGCCCACCCCCTGCATGCCAACTGAAAAATCCTGGCCAAGGTGTGCACTCCTCCCCCACCGCCCCCCTTGTTTCCCCTCCTTTGCCTTGTCACCCACTGCCCGTCACCACCCTTGCTCCCAGCCCACCTTACCAGGCCCCAGCAAGACCCCAGCCTCTAAACACAGTCTGGGCTCCATTTCTGTACGCTTTCTTCAGGAACTGTTACAGCCCCAGCAACACTTCTGCCGACATTGCTGGAACAAAAGAGCTGCTGATCATTTGAATGGCCCCCAGCTCTTTGAGGTGGGACTTCCTCTTGGAAAGGGGTGAAAGTCCCACCTCAAGCCAATTAAAGGCCAGACAGACCCCACCCCCAACATAAAATTCAGCCTACAACTTTCAACACAAAGAAGTTATGATGAACCTGTATGAAGCATCGACTTGGCCTCAACTGGAGTATTGTGTCCAAATCTGGGGACCATTGCATGGAGAGTATCGGAGATTACATTGGAGAGTATGCAGAAAAGATTGTTTTATTCTTTCAAGAGGATTGGGCATCACTGGCCAGGCTAGCCTTTGTTGCCTATCCCAAATTGCCCTTGAACTGAATGGCTTGTTAGGCCATTTTTGAGGCTAGTTAAGAGTCAACCACATTTCTGTGGATCTAGAGTCACATGTAGGCCAGACCAGGTATCCTCAATAGTGAACCAGCTGTCTGCAGTCTCCTCTACTGAAAGTTAGCAGCCTTCCACCAGCCATGCTGCAACCACTGGGGTAGCATTGTGTAGCAGCACTTGGACAAGCAAAGCAACATGGAAGACAGGCACTAAGGAAATGCACAAGGGTGACTTTTGTATGTAATATGGGACGATTCCAGTTATAAATTTGGTTTGGAATGTTTATATTGTGATGGTTTCATTTTTGCATCATGGCCAAGCAGACATTGTAGTGAGAGAGGGAGCGGCAAGATGTGCAAGTGTCCGTGAATTGGAAATTGGGGTTACGGTTACTGGTATCACACCTGGATGAATTTTTCATGGATAATTCAGGCAGAGGGGCCTCACTAGGTTACATCCTCCCTTCCTCTTCCTCCTCTTCCTCTTCTGCCTCCTCCTCCTCCCCATACTTCTCAGCTGCTCGTCTTATAGCTGGTGACATAGGCTGCCCACTCATGCTGGCGAGGTTGTGCAGCACGCAGCAGACCACCATGACACTTGGTACCCCCTCTACCAAGTCCTGCACAGCTTCTGCAGAGTGGTCTATGTGTTTGAAGCATTGTTTAAGCATGCCAAAGGCCTGCTCTATCATATTTCGCAGCATGGCTTTCATTATTTGCATTCTTCACACGTGTGCACAGGTTGCTAATGGAGTCATTATCCATATGTGGGCAGCCGATAGTCCTTATCACCCAGAAACCGCACTTTCATTTGGCATGGTGACTCAAATGCAGCTGGCACCGTAGACTGCCACAGAATGAAGCCAGGATATCAGGCATTGACCTGCACAATTTACTCCCCACAGTCACACACTAGCTGGAGGGAGTGGAGTGCCTTTTAGTTCCACTGAAGGAGATCTGTGGTGCCTGCAAAGCGAGATGTGTGCAGTATCCTATGCCATGGGGAAGTCTGTAACCCCAGCAAAGCTGTGTTCCCACTTCACATGCTTGTATCCGGGAAGAAAGAACAAAATCTAGTTAGTTCTCAACAAATACAGAGCATCAGTGACATTCCTCATGTAACAGTGGACAGCAAGGATGTTGTAAATATCTCCACCTCCAGCCTGGAGGAAGCCTGATGCATAAAAGTTCATCACCGTGGTCACCTTTACAGGCAATACCGTGTGCTCTTTGTCCTGATCTAAGGTTGCAGTTGTGGCTACAGCAGGTGGCTTATTAAAGATATCCTTACTGAAACGCAGACATCTCACACCATGCACAGAGTGCAGCTGATAAACTGAGTGAAGGCTTGGAGTTTGGTGAGAGGGGAGCTTTAAGTGTTAATTTTGTGCTTAATATCTAATCTAGTCTGTAATTAGCAGTAACTGGAAAGTACTGTGTATGCAAATTGAGTTCTTTCTTTCTTGCAGTTTAGACAATATAAACTCACTCTCAGCTGTAGGAGCTGAGTAGTTAAATAGCTAACTGGTTGAATCTGGTTACTGTAGCCCCAGTTCAGGGATCTTTAGTGCAGCCTTGGCTAATGGAGTGTAGTCGAGCTAACTGAGTGAAGATTTGGGGCAGAAGTTCCTGCCTGTAGGGCAGGCGGAGGGGAACAGGCGCGGATGGCGATCAGGTCCGTGCCGCCATTTTACACAGGCGGGCCAATTAAGGCCTGTCCAGCGTGAATTGCAGCTCCCGAGGACGGCGGGAGTGGGGGGGCGGCAGTGGGACTGCAATGACCCGGTGGCCTGTTTTATAAAGTTGCTGCAGCCTTTCAAAGGCTGCGAATCACGGCCAGTGGAAGGGCTCCCCAGAGCGCTGCTGCTGAGCAGGCCAGGCAGGAGGGTAGTGCAGGAGGGGCCACTGTGCCCCTCGTTTTTCTGACAATTGCCTTGCTGCCCTCCTCGAGGAGATGGCAGCACACAGGAGGTCCCAGTACCCCAGGACGGGAGGAGGAGGCCCCCCCACATGACCAAACGTGCCTGGGAGGAGGTGGCGGAGGTGGTGAGCTCCCACGACGTGGTGCGACGCACCTGGATCCAGTGTCGCAAGCGCTTCAACAACCTGTGGCACTCAGGAAGGGTGAGTACCATGTTGGCATTGGTCACTTAACCCAACAGGTAGACTTTCCACCCTGGCTCCCTCCCCGGTATCCCCGCAAGTCTGAGAGTAGTGACTGCATTGAATCATTGACGGCGTGTGTCTTTTGCTGGGTGGGCCAGCAGATATTGCCCATGCTGAGGTCACCCTGAGAGGGTGGTGAAGAGATGGGTTCTGCCCCCACAGCATGTGGTACACTGAGGCCCACATTACTGCTTTGGGGGCAACCTGGAGGAGCTGCACCTAGGCTCAGTGCTGGAACTCCAGGACATGTCAAAGTCAGGGTGATGACATGCTGGGAGGGGAGCTTCAAGATGGTGTGGCACTGATTGATCTGCTGTCCTCTGCGCTCCATGTGCTTGCGCCCTCCTTGCTATGGAAGGTTACACCGTGTGGTGCCTAATGTTATGTAGGCAGTATTTGGCCAAGGGGGTGGGGGGTGGGGAACAGGCCTAGCATCTTTGTGTGAGTGTTCGGTAGCGGTGGGGTGAGGAGGCACTGGAGCCCTGATATGTCCCACTCTGGTTGGGGTGGGCCGTGTGTGAAGAGAGTCCATGTACAATTTGCACCAATCAATGCTCTTCTCTCCTTTTCAGGAGAAGAATGTACATAATGCTACCGAGCGGGTGAGGACTGGCAGCGGGCTGACACAATTAGCGATTCTCAGCCGCTTCGAGCAGGAGGCCCTGGATTTGGAGAGGTGCCATGCGCCCAGGTCCACCGGTGTCGGTGAGGCTGGGGTGCCACAGGCAGGTATGTTTGCCCAGCGATGAGGTCACCATTGTTCTCCCAAAAGCCATGGCAGTGCTGAATGTTCAGTGATTGAAGTTTGCAACATGGCTTGACCATTGCTTATGGAAGGATGAGCGCATAATGATCCGGGGGACAGGGATGCACATTGTCATTGTCTCCACATTAACTGACCCAATGTCCTTGTTCTTCCTTTCAGCATCAGTGGAGCAGGGCCGGGGGGAGGGGCCCCCTTTCACACCTGAGGGCCCTGAAGTCTCACCAGCGTCACACCATCTCTGCCAGGCAGGCACCAGCACAGACACTAGCACCTTGGTGGGAATTAGAGCATCGGCTAGTGTTCCGGGGCACAGTGGTGAGGGCACTTCACAGTTGCTGGAGGAGCTGGCAGAGACAGAGAGTGTCCATGGCGCCAGCAGTCGGAGGACTGCAGAGGACCAGTCACATGCTCAGTCGGTGCCTGATGATGTGCCTCTGGAGTCGTCCGCGACGCAGTAAGCGCAGGAAATGCGGTCGGGTGTGCGGGAGCATCTGGTGGTGTGGCACCAATCGATCTGCTGTCCTCTGCTCTCCATGTGCTTACGACTCCTTGCTATGGAAGGTTAGACTGTGTGGTGCCTAATGTGATGTAGGCAGCATTTGGCCATGGGGGTGGTGGGGGACAGGCCTGGCATCTTTGTGTGAGTGTTCTCCTCCATGGAGAAAGTGGCGACTCTCATGGAGAGGCTCCTCCAGCAGACCCATCAGGGCTTCCTGGGGATGCGCTCTGACCAGCAAGCCCTCACATCGACATTGACCTCAGCTGGTCAGTGCCAGTGTGGGAGATGGTGTGGGCACCAAGTTTCCCAGCTCGGTGCCAATCCATCCACGGTAAACAGGGAGGTCCAAAGCGACCTCACGTTGGCGCAGCAGCTGCCTATCATCTCTGCGGGCACCTCTCAGGGCGCTCCGGATGAGGGCGGCAGCTCCTCCTCCGCCCCTCTGCCAGTAACCATTGCAACCGAGGCTATGACGACTGGGGAGATGCCAGCTGTGGAACTGGCAGCTCCCTCCCAGGCGGGGCCAGCACAGGCTCCATGGGCCAGAGGACGACCGCCAAGGTCATCAAGGCCAACAAGACAGCAGAGTCTGCAGGCAGTCTCAGATGCCGCTCCCAGCAAGGGGGCAGCACCAAGATGCAGCACCTGGAAACGTAAACATAAAGCACCTTAGGCACACCACGGGTTTCTCACTGGTGCTTTTGTGTTGACCCGCAATGAGGTCTTTGAGTTGGTGTGATTTTTAACACCTTTGTAATTTTGTTTCATTAAGTTTCTTTGGTTGTAATATTAAATTCAGACATGTCACTAAGGCTGAGGGTGCCACTTTTCTTCTGCAGGTGGATGGTTTCCAAAAATGTTATGAGTGATTTGTGGGAAATTCAACTTTATTAACAAGGACCTTAGTTAATGTTCCTAACCTGGCAGATTTTGCACTTCGGTATCGAGTATGGAGCCTGCAGCCCAGGCTTGTCCTGGAGTTCCATATGTGATGTACTAGCTGAAAGTTCATTGGATTAAAGCCTCCTGGGTGTCCCTGCCTCCCTGGAGTATGCCCGGGTCAGCATTTCCCTGTGTATGCTCATCCTCGGACTCACTGCTGGACTCATCGTGTGCAGCCATAGCCACTGTGCCGACGTCTTCATCGTCCACAGTGTCCCCGCTTTCCAGCTCAAGATTGTGGAGAGCGCAGCATGCAACCACTATCACCGACACAGGATTTGGGGGTACTGGAGTGCGCCCCCCTGAGCGGCCCAGGCATCGGAAGTGCATCTTGAGAAGACCGATGGATCTCTCCACCACAGCCCTTGTGGAGCCGTGGCTCCTATTGTACCGCTGATCAGCTTCTGTTCTTGGATGGGGGAGAGGCATCATGAGCCACTTTCTGAGGGGATAGCCCTTGTCACCCAGCAGCCATCCATCCAGCCGGATTGGAGCACTGAAGAGCCCCGGAACCT
This sequence comes from Cetorhinus maximus, assembly GCF_964194155.1. NCBI lineage: Eukaryota > Metazoa > Chordata > Chondrichthyes > Lamniformes > Cetorhinidae > Cetorhinus > Cetorhinus maximus. Next base: position 139,563,324 of record NC_135883.1, read on the forward strand.
GGGAGTGTCTGAGGATGTAGGTGTCGTGGGAGCTGCCTGGGTACCTTGCACAGACTTGTAGAATCAGCATCCTGTGATCACACACTATCTGCACATTCATGGAGTGGAAGCCCTTCCTGTTGATGAAGGCACCAGGCTCACCTGCTGGTGCCTTGATGGCCACATGTGTACAGTCTATTGCACCCTGGACACAGGGGAAGCCAGCAATGGCCACGAAACCTCTGGCTCACTGCTGTGCCTGACTTGCCTGGTCCCAGTGGTAGTGAATGAAGATCAATGTACTCCTGAACAGAGTGTCTGTAACCTGCACACAAGTGTGGACAGATGATTGGGAGACACCACAAAGATTACCCACCAACCCCTGGAAGGAGCCACAGGCATAGAAGTTGAGGGCAGCTGTGACCTTTAAAGCCACTGGCATGGGGTATCCATCCACACAGTTCACAGAGATCTCAGGCCCGATCATCTGACAGATATAGTTGACTGTCTCGCTTGAGAGATGGAGCCTCCTTCGGCACTGCACGTCAGACATATTGAGGTAGCTGCTTCGCTGCCTGAATACCCTGGCAGCAAGATAGTGGTGTCTTCCATGGCCCCTTCTGCCTTGGACTTCATGTTGGCCCTGCACCCCTTGTGCCTGTGCCACGTACTCCTAAAGGTGGCTCCCCTGGAGGCTGAATGTGCACTCCTGTCCTCCTCCCCCTTCGAGCCCTCCCTTCCTCCTCAGAGGAGATGCCTCCAGTGGACAGTTCAGCTCCCATTCCCAGGCTAAGGGAAGGCTTCCTGAAACCTGCAGGCCCAAAAAAGATTCCTCACTGCAGAGTGCTGACCTGAAGGTTGTGAGTCCAGTCCAAGCAGCTGGTATGCGTTTTGAAGTATTAAAGATCAGACAGACAAGTATCAGTAACTTTGAAAAGTCAATATTTGACAGAGCACACTCGCAACCCCAGTGGGCCCTCTTATCCCGCCTGTGGATGAGGTTTATACAAATGTGTCCTACCTGCCTGCCCGTTGCGCCCGTGCGCCGACCCGAAGATCGCACGGGCGCCGAAAAATCGCCGTCGATTGGTGCCTCAAGGGCCTTAAGTGGCCGATTAATTAATGGCAGGCGCGCATCCGAGATCAACGCTCGCCCGACATCACCGCGCCTCATTTTACGCATGGGCGTCCAGGGCCCACCCCCGCACACCAATGGGAAAGTTCTGCCCTTGGTGTTTGGTGAGAGGGGAGTTGGGGAAGAAGTTGTTTGTTTCCTCTTTCTATCTTTCTCACCCTTTAGAAATTGGTTCTTGCTCTCAGTCATTGAGCTGGAGGCCGAGCTGCAGACTCTGCGACACATCAGGGAGAGGGAAAGTTATCTGGATGCTTTATACAAGGAGGCAGTCGCACCACTTAGGATAGGGTCTTCTGGTTTGGTCAGTGACCAGGGATAGGAGGGTGTGACTGCGAGTGAGGCAGGTAAGGGGACCCAGAGGGCAGGGATGTGAGCTCTGCAATTGTCCAACAGGCTTGAGGTTCTCTCAGCTTGTCAGGATGAGAGGGAGGGCTGCAGGATGGATGAGCAAACTGACCATGACATCGTGGTACAGGAAGCTATTCAAATGGGGGGAGCAAAAAGGAATGAAGTGGTAGTAGGGACAGTATAGTGAGAGGGATTGACACTATTCTCTGCAGCAAAGAGCGTCCAGGTGGCTTTGTTGCTTGCCCGGTGCCAGGATTCAGGACACCTGCTCAGGGCTGGAGAGGAACTTGCAGTGGGATGAGGAGGATCCAGTGGTTGTGGTCCATGTAGGTACCAACAACATAGGCAAGATGAGGAAGAAGGCACTGCGTAGTCAGTATGAGGAGCTAGGAACCAAATTAGGAAGCAGAACCTCAAAAGTAATGATTCTGGGATTATTACCTGAGCCATGTGCAAATTGGCATAGGACAAATAAGATTAGAGAAACGAATGCTAAGATTAGAGAAATGAATGCGTGGCTCAAAGACTGGTGTGAGAGAAGTGGGCTCCAGTTTGTGGGGCACTGGCACCGCTATTGGGGAAAGTAAAATCTGTGCCATCGGGATGGTCAACACCTGAACTGTACTGGGGCTGGTTTCCTCGCAAGCCTCTTAAGTAGGGAACAACAGAGGGTTTTAAACTGAAAATGGGGGCAAGGGATCAAATTTGGGAAGACGTGGTAAACCAAAGAATATAGACAAGGCAAGAGAAACCAGGTATTAATAGGGGAAATGATAAACAGACTGTGACAGGAAGGGACAGAGAGTACAACTCTAAGAGTAAATCAGCAGATAAGGCTAGGCATTACATAAATAACAAAAGGGCAAAACTAAAGGCTCTGTATTTAAATGCACGTAGCATTCAAAACAAAACAGATGAACTGATAACGCAAATAGAAATAAATAAATGTGATCTGATAGTCATTACAGAGACATGGCTACACGATGACATAAATTGGACCTGAATATTGAAGGGTACGTGGCATTTAGGTAGGACAAGACGTTAGAGAAAGGTGCAGGGGTGGCTCTATTAATTAATGATGGTATTAGCACATTGGAGAGTGATGACCTAAGTTCAGGAAACCAGGATGTAGAAGCGGTTTTGGCTGAGATGGGGAATGATAAAAGCCAGAAGCCACTTGTGGGAGTGATGTACAGGCCTCCTAATTGTAACTACCCAGTAGGACACAGCATAAAAGAAGAGATAATGGGAGCTTGCCAGAAAAGAACAGCAATAAACATTGGAGATTTTAATCTACATATAGGCTGAAAAAATCAGATGGGCAAAGGTAGTGTAGATAAGGAGTTCATAGAATGTTTTTGGGATAGTTTCTTAGAACAGCACATTCTGGAGCCAACTAGAGAGAAAGCTATACTAGACCTGGTATCAAACAATGAGATAGGATTAAGTAATAATCTCCTGGGTAGCTGCAATCATAATATGATTGAATTTTACATTCATTTTGAGGGAGCAATGAGTGCATCCAAGACTGATATTTAAAACTTAAATAAGGACAATTATGAGGCCATGAAAGCATAGAGTGAACTGGCAAGTGAGATTAAGGGATAAATGAATAGAAGTTCAGTGGCAGACATTTAAAGGGATTTTTCAGAATACACAGAATAGATACATTCCAATGAGAAAGAAAATTTCCAAGGCGAGGGCCCACAATCCATGGTTAACTAAAAATATTAAAGACAGTATCAGACTTAAAGAAAAAGCATATAATTATGCAAAGATGCGTGGCAGGTCAGAAGGTTGGAAAGAATATAAAGAACAGCAAAGAATGCCAAAAAAATTAATAAGGAGGGAAGAATTAGAGTATGAGAGAAAGCTAGCTGGTAAGAGTTTCTATAGATATTTAAATAGGAAAAGAGTTATCAAAGTGAGCTTTGGTCCTATAGGGAGTGCTTCTGGGGAATTGATAATGGAAAGTAAGGAGATCGTGGACAAATTAAACAGGTATTTTGCTTTGGTCTTCACTATAGAGGACACAAGTAATATACCAGAAATAGCTGTAAGTCAGGAAATGGAAGGGAGGGAGGAACTTGGGAAAATTACAATCACCAGCGAAGTGGTATTGAGCAAATTGTTGGGCTGCCGGATGACAATTCCCCAGATCCAGATGGACTTCACCCTAAGGTCTTGAAAGAGGTGGCTAGTGAGATAGTTGATACACTGGTTTTAATTTTTCAAAATTCTCTAGATTCGGGGAATGTTCCTTTAGATCAGAAAATTGTAAATATAACTCATTTATTCAAAAAGGGAGGGAGACAGAAAGCTGGAAACCATAGGCCAGTTAGCCTAACATCTGTCAATGGGAAAATGTTAGAAGTTATTGTTAAAGATGTTAAGCAGGGCACTTGGAAAAATTCAAGGCAATCAGGCAGAGTCAACATGGTTTTGTAAAAGGGAAATCATGTTCAACCAGCTTATTGGAGTTCTCTGAAGGAGTCACATGTGCTATGGATAAAGGGGAACTGGTGGATGTACTGTACTTCGATTTCCAAAAGACATTTGGTAGAGTGCCACATTGAAGGTTATTGCGGAAAATAAAGGCTCATGGTATAGGGGGTAACATATTGGCATGGGTAGAAGATTGGCTTAACAGGAAGCAGAGAGTTGGCATAAATGGGTCTTTCTCTGGTTGACAAGATATGACAAGTGGTGTACCACAGGAATCAATGCGGGGGCCTCAACGTTTTACAATTTATATAAATGACTTGGATGATGGGACCAAAGGAATGGTGGCTAAATTTACTGACAACACGAACATAGGTAGGAAAGTAAATTGTGAAGAGGACATAAGGAGGCTGCAAAGTGACATAGATTGGTTAAGTGAGTGGGCAACTGGTTTGTGCAGAAGCTTTGACATCAGTGAAAAGTCCTTCAGCATCTGCCACACCAGCCCGTGTAAACTTTGGCAACTTGAAACAACTATAGGAAACACAAACCACAAAGCATGTAATCAAATGCCAGAAGAAATCAACCAGCAATGTACCTGTAAGTAGTTGATGATCTCCTTGAATAGCCCTGAGGGTTGTGGCGGGGCCGAGGGTGAATGGGGTGGGGGGGTTGGCGCGGTGGGGGGTGGGGGTGGTGGTGGTGGCGGTGGGATTGGGGGGTGCAGGAGGCGGTGGGGGGGTCCTTCCTGCTACTGAATGTGTGTTCAGCTGTACAAAGTTAAGAGAGCACAAAAACTGCACCACTGGCAACAAATCCACTTGCTGACAACATGATCTGCCTGCTTTGCATTCCTCACTGTCGCTGGCACCTTCACCAATAAAGCATCCTCTACAATTCGCCCCACAAGTGCACATGCCACAGACACCATTCGGAGTGCTAAGGGTACGACTGGCACGCAGAAAGCCAATGCTGATGAGCCCAACTTCTCCTGCATAATCTTAAAATTAGAACTAGGCCATTTTGAGTGACATCGGGAAACACTTTCATACAAGAGGTAGTAGAAATCTGGATTTCACTAGCCCAAAAGCTGTGGATACTAGCTCAATTGGATCTTTCAGAAGTGGAAACTGATATATCATTATTAGAAAGGGTATAAAGGGATATCTATAGCATGACAGACAAATTTTTAAGGTGTTACCATTTATTGCCCATGATCATTTATATTTGTATGTGAGTGTGTGTAAATTCTTATCCTTTATCAGTTATAAGTAATCCAACAGCAAGCCTCTTGTATTTAACAAGGAAAAAGATGAATTTATTTTTTCACATCCTTGCCCTGGAGGTTATCAAAGAAACTATGTCTTACTCACTCTCTCTCACACACACACAAAACTAGGCACGGTTGAAGATGAAACCAATATTTATAAAATGGAACGGATCTCAGTCTCTGTTTTGATGCCGGCCTGTTATTTCATAGTCATGTTGTTACGTTACTTGAAGTGAAGGTTTTCAAATTGCAGCGATGTCTCAACAGTTGCGATAGGTCCCATAGTTGATCTTCAGGAGTTTGGCTTTCTCGTTAAAGCTTGAAGGTGGAACCAGGTAGAGGGAGAGAAAAAGTTCTTTATTTTCCTTTCATGGAACTGCAGTGTGACCCTTTTTTGGTCTGGCTGATTACACCAGTTCGATTACTTGTTGGTCCTTCTCTTTCTATGTGAGGAAGTTCTGTCATAGAGTTCTGTCTGCTTGTAACAGTTTGCTATATTTTAACAGGGATTAAAGATGGCCACTGTATCATGTGACCCTGCAACAGATTTACTGGCATTGGAGGCAGTCCAGAGAAGGTTCACTAGGTTGATCCCGGGTATGGAGGGATTTTCTTATGAAGAGAGGTTGAGTAGGTTGGGCCTGGACTCATTGGAATTTAGAAGAATGAGAGGCAACCTTATTGAAACATATAAGATTCTTAGGGGGCTTGACTGGGTAGATACCCTTGTGGGAGAGTCTAGGACCAGAGGGCATAATCTCAGAGTAAGGGGGAACCCAGTTAAAACAGAGATGAGGAGGAATTTCTTCTCTGAGGATAGTCAATCTGTGAAATTCTTTACCACAGAGGGCTGTAGAGGCTGGGTCATTAAGTATATTCAAGGCTGAGATAGACAGAATTTTAATCAGTAAGGGAATCAAGGGTTATGGGGAAAAGGCAGGAAAGTGGAGTTGAGGATTATCATATCAGCCATGATCTCATTGAATGGTGGAGCAGACTCAATGGGCCAAAAAGGACCAAAATGGCCCTACTTCTGCTCTTAAGTCTTATGGTTTTATGGTAACAAATACCAAGTCACCTTCCAAATAAGGCATTGTGATTTTAATGAGTCTGAATTTTCCTCCCACCTGCTGTGCTGGCTTTTCACACCTTAAAGTTTCTTACCAGGGAATGTCTTTTGTGCTTGGAGGAATATCTTCAAAGTCAATGGCTTCTGTTTACACTTGTGAAGCATCCATTAAATTCCGAGGTGTCCTTCATGTCTGGAAATGTCCTCTTGTTGCCCTGTGAGACAAGAAAGCATGGTTGAAATCCACAAGAGAGGTCACATGCCCTCAGAGTCCATTTTGAATCAATCCATTTTTTAAAATAAAAAGTAACCTTTGAAAATACAGTTTTCATGATTTTTAATACTGTCACAACACTGGAGAAAAGACAAGTAATGGAGTTGAGGTATGCATCAGCTATGATTTAGTTGAATGGCAGACAGATTTGCAGGGCTGAATGGTCATCTTCCTATGTTCTTACTTTGCACAGTGTGTTTCTGAATACCTGACAAAACTCTTTTGTCACTGAATTGTGAATGTATAGTTTTGGACAGTGCTATCATCTTGGTAGAGACCATTAACATGTTTCTTTATTTTTTTTAGAAACTGTAAACCCAGGTATTTACTAAAAGAATGAAGTCACAGGTTTCACAGTTCAAATCAAAGGAATTTTACCTCAAAAAATCAAAAAACACGACTACGAATAACTACACTCAGTCACAAAAACAGAAAATGCTGGAAAAACTCAGCAGGTCTAACGGCATCTATGGAGAGAAATACAGAATTAATAGCACCTGTGGAGACAGAAATAGAGTTAACGTTTTGAGTCCATATTACTCTTTTTCATAGCTAAAGAGAAATAGAGATGTGAATAAATATATACTGTTTAAGGGGGTGGAGCAGGTGAAGCTGGATAGAAGGCCAGTGATAGGTGGGGGCCAAGGAGAGATTGACAAAGACGTCATGAACAAGAGGACAAAAGGAGTGTTAATGGTAGTGGTAAGGGCTAGAAAAGATGCTGATGGTGGCATAAAGATAAGAAAGCAGAATGTGATAGTAGCAGAACAGGGATGCACTCTGAAAAGGACAACATGGACAAGTAACAGATGGCCCTGGTGGGGGTGAGGTGGGGGGAGGAGCGGTGGTGGGGGAAAAATGGATTGAAAATGGAATAAAAAGCAGGATAAAAAGGGGGTAAAACAACGAATGAATAAAAATGAAAATAAATAAAAATAATAATAAGGGGATTAAAAAATAGAAATTAATTTGAAAAGAGGGATAAAAAAGGGATGAAGATGGAGTAGAGGGTTCATGGTCTGAAGTTGTTGAACTCGATGTTAAGTCCGGAAGGCTGTAAAGTGCCTAATTGGAAGATGAGGTGCTGTTCTTCCAGTTTGCATTGGGCTTCACTGGAACAGTATAAATTTCTTCACATTACTTCTCTTTAGTTCTGAAGAAGAGTCATACTGACTCAAAACGTTAACCCTGTTTCTCTCTCCACAGATGCTGTTAGACCTGCTGAGATTTTCCAGCATTTTCTGTTTTTGTTTCAGATTTCCAGCATTCGTATTTTGCTTTTATCTTAAATGGTCAGTTATGTTAAAGACATTAAAAATACAATGAACACAGATGCTTTATACTTTAAACCAAATTATCCACTCAACTTTCCTTCTGTGCCGATTTGGCTTACAGACCTGATAACTCAAATCAGATACTTAAGCAGAAATTGGAAAATTAACCACCTAGTCTGAGTACTGTTTTAAAGATTCGTATATGGGTTGAGATTTCTTGGGCCTTCCATTTACTTCCAGCAAGATTATCCTTTCAAACCTCTTCCAACCATCCCATGATTGTAGATTCCCAGTTCAACACAAGCATTGCTAGTGTCTTAAAAATAGCCACCTCAGGTTAGAACTCTCCTAGTTCTAATAAACTTTAACTTAAAACATAGAAACATAAAAAATAGAAGCAGGAGAAGGCCATTCAGCACTTCGAGCCTGCTCCATCATTCAATATGATCATGACTGATCCTCTATCTCAACACCATACTTCCACTCTCTCCCCATACCCCTTGACACATTTAGAGTCCAGAAATCTATCTATTCCCTTCTTAAATATATTCAGCGACTTGGCCTACAGAGCCTTCTGTGGTAGAGAATTCCGCAGGTTCACCACCCTGAGTGAAAAAGTTTCTCTTCATCTCAGTCCTAAACTAGCCCATATCTTGAAACTGTGACCCCTTGTTCTAGACCCGCTAGTCAGAGGAAACTCATCCCTGCATCCAGTCTGTCCATCCCTGTCAGAATTTTATATGTTACAATGAGATCCCCTCTTTCTTCTAAACTCCAGTGAATACAGGCCTAGTCAGCCCAATCTCTCTTCATATGACAAACCTGCCATCCCAGGAATCTTTTTGTTTTTATCCCAGGAATCAGTCTGGTGAATCTTCGCTGCACCTCCTCTATGGCATGTGTATCCTTTCTTAGGTAAGGAGACCAAAACTGCACACAATACTCCAGGTGTGGTCTCACCAAGGCCCCGTACAGCTGCAGTAAGACATCCTTGCCCCTGTACTCAAAGTCATCTTGCAATGAAGGCCAACGTACCATTTGCCTTCTTAACTGCTCGCTGAACCTGCAAGCTTGCTTTCAGTGATTGGTGTACAAGGACACCCAGGTCCCTTTGTACATCAACATTTCCCAATCTATCACCATTTAAATAATGTCACTGGATTGGTATTCCAGAGACCCAGCATAATGCTCTGGGGACCTGGGTTCAAATCCCACCACATCAGATGGTGGAATTTGAATTCAATAAATAAATTCTGGAATTAAAAGTCTAATGATGACCATGAAACCATTGCCAATTACCATAAAAACCCATTTGGTTCACTAATGCCCTTTAGGGAAGGTTATCTGCCGTCCTTACCTGGTCTGGCCTACATGTGACTCCAGACCCACAGCAATGTGGTTGACTCTTAAATGCCCTCTGAACAAGGGCAGTTATGGATGGGCAATAAATGCAGCGACACCCACATCCCAAGAATGGATATTTTTAAAAATTCATTGTTTAGAAAAATACTGAGTCAGAACAGTTATTGTAAATTGATGTTTGTGTTCCTACAGCTAGGTCTAATTAAAATCTGATGAGTGCTAGATCTGCGGTTAAGCCGAAATGACCCCTCAGCACAATGTCTTGTGTAAACCATCAAACCCTCAAACAAATTTTGTCAGCTGACATCGAACCACCACCAGGTGGCCACAAAGATCAGTCCATTTTTCCACTGCTAAATGATGCGTATACTGACCTCAGGCAGGAGAGCTTTCTGTCCAGTAGAAAATAGGGTTGTCAGAAAACGCAATGTCAGATTACAACAATAACAAAGCTCCTCTTCAACTGGTTTAAAAACAAAATATTCTCCCCAAGTAAACTAACATCATTAGCACCCAGAATATGTTTCTTTAAAGAAAAACAAAGTGCTTTCTTCTTCAACCTCGCCATGCCATATTGGACATGAATAAAATAAATTGTTGTTATGATCCTCTTAGGGACCGTTAACATTTAAGAATCTGAACACATAGCAATTAGCTGACAGAACTACTCCACAAGATTTCACATTTTCAAAAAAAATAAACTTTATTGTATGTAAGAATTAAACAAAACAAGCACTATTAACACAATAGTTTATAGTTACTTATGCTATGAACTCAGTTCTACTTTTTAATCCCCTCCCAAGAATTCCATTGTAAATTACAAGAATCTTGATGGTTCGTTCACTTCTTTAGGGACCAACACAAATGTATGCCACAGCCCTCTTCAGTGTTCCAGCTATTCTCCAAGGTATTATTTTATGGGGATCCTTCCATTAGTTTTGTTAGCTAAGCAAACCTCCAACTTTCATTTAATACCTCATGACTGTGGATGTTTCAGCTCCTTGTTCTCTTTAATGGCAGAAACCCAACTGCCTTCTCACAGCTTCCAAGCTAACCCTGCTGACTGTTTTCTGCACAAGCCTCTGAGAGGACCACTTTGGATTTCTTCCACCAGCTGCAAACTAGGCAAATCTGCCAGATGTGTTTTCCCTCATAAAATCCAAACTGAGCTTAAGCCCCACCCACATTCTACACAGTGTACCATTAAGTTAGCATTTTCTCTGCTTAAAGTGCAGGTCTAACTAACAATCAATTCCTGTCGGTGCTCTCTATCCAGTGAGATGCAGCCTACACCAAAACAAAACTGCGACTGCCTGCTTTCTGAGTGAACACCCAGATAACTTAAACAAGAACATTCTATGTCCATAGCCCACCCCTATAACAATGTGACGTGCTTTGCGATGGTCTCAAACAGAAGTATAAACTAATTATTTTACCTTCAACACAACTCTTTGGGCAGAAATTGTCACTCGGCGGGCGCGCACCCGACCAGTTCGAGCGTGAAATGATGCACGTTGATGTCGGCCGAAATGTGCCGACATCAACATGCAGTTGTGCGATAGTTCGGTTGGCAGGTGCCAACAGTGCGCCTGTCGACAATTAAAAGACCTGTTAAGGCCATTGAGTAATCAATCAACTTAAATTTTTCACTGCCCGTCCGACCTCATGTTTGGCGGGCAGGTGAAAAGGCCAAGCAGCCTTTGCATTTTTTTGGAAACATGGGCGGGATGAGGTTTCCGAAAGCAAATAAAAATAAAATAAAAACTTTAATTTTTCATTAATAACATGTCCCTGCACATGCGACAGAGTCACATGAGGGGACATGTTTCATGACATTTTTATTTTTTTAATTTTTTTTTTCATATCCTCTCATCTCCCTGAGACGGCTCTGTGCCTCAGGGAGATTACGAAGCGCTCACTCCCGCGCATGCGTGAAGTTCGCACTTGGCCAGCTCGCCCTCCTCACCACCCCCCCCCACCCCACCCCTGCACAGGCAGTGCTCAGCACTGCCGCTCGCATTTCACACTGGATGGGCCTTAACTGGCCTACCAGCGTGAAATTGCGGGGCGGTGTCAATCGCAGGCAGCGGTCAGCTTCCCAACCCGCCCCCACCGAGCATGCCCAACAAGGGCAAAATTCTGCCCTTTGATTCTCTACCCATATGAACAATTTATATTCCTAATGGATGTAGTTGCCCTCTCTCAAAACTCCCTGGTTCCACTAAGAGCTCCAGAGACGGATCACCCATTGTTTAAGTTCTTTTTTCCACTATCAATTCTGATCTTGTAAGATAAACACATGTTAATTAAACACAGGTTTGTTTCATTTGCCTCTACATCAGAGTTGTGTTTATCCGTTTCTCAACCAGATGCCCTCATTTATCTATCATTAAAACTTTAATTCCTAAAAATACAAGCTATATTCTAAAACATATCAATTATAAACTAGAGATTTGCAACATAGTCAAATTTAAAAGATTGTGCTCTCATTTATGATATCTTTTATAAAGTTCTCTAACTGTGTCCTTACAATGCCACATCTCTGCAGGAGTTCCTCAGGCTAGCATCTTGGCCTATCTTCAGCAGCTTCATCAATGGCCTTCCTTCTATCATAAGGTCAGAGGTGTGGGGATGTTCACTGATGATGGTATAGTGTTCAGTTTCATTTGCAACTTCTCAGATAATTAAACAGTCCATGTCCATGTGAAGTGAGATGTCAGGCTTGGGCTTAACAGTGGCAAGTAGCATTTGCGCCACATAAGTGTCAGTTAATGACCATCTCCAACAAGAGAGAATCTAACCATCTTCGCTTGATATTCAACAGCATTACCATTGCTGAATCCCCCACCATCAAAATCCTGGAATTCCTATTGACCAGCCTTATAAATGCTACAGCTGCAAGAGCAGGTCAGAGATTGGGAGTTCTGTGGAAAGTGGAAAGTAACTCACCTCCAAAACCTGTCCACCACCAAAAAGGCACAAGCCAGGAGTATGACATAATGCTCTCCATTTGCTTGGATGAATGCAATCCCAGCAACACACAAGAAGCTTGACACCATCCAGGGTAAAACAATCCATTTTATTGGCACCCGATCCCCAACCAGAAGAAAGAGTCTTTCCCTATTCGGTCAATCAAATCTTTCATAATCTGAAAAATCTCCATTAAATCTCCCCCTAGCCTTCTCCGTTTCAATGGAGTCCCATTTGCTCCACACAACTACATTTTACTATTCCTGGCTTCATCATGATGAATCTACACTTTAAGCTTGCAATGGCTTTATTGTCCTTTCCAGAATGGGCCATCAAAAAGTTCTCTTAGTACTCTAGCTGGGTCCTAATCACTGCTTTGTAGACATTTACCATTACCTCTGCTGCTACTTGGTTTATGCTCCCAACCAAAGTAATATAACGTTTAAGGTATTTATTCCTAGTGCAATGTAATTTTGAACCCAATACAATATTAGCCCGGAAGTTATTGTAATTATTGTAATTGCTTTTAAGTTATCAAGTAATGTGCATCACCACAAAAACAGAAAACACTGGAATCACTCAGCTGGGTCAGGCAGTATTTGTGGAGAGAGGAACTGAGTTAATATTTCAGATTGATGACCTACCATATAGATATGCAATCCCTCGCTATCATAACTGTTAAATCAGCCTTATTGAGCTTATTAATGTCAACATGGTTGATCTCTAAATTCAACTTGTGCCATTTTGCAGTATTTTCATTTCATACCTCTGCTGTGTTCCCAAATATCATTTAAAACAATAGGTCAAGCAATAGCTGCCGATATCTTTACCGCTAGGTGATCAGTTGCACAATCGAGCTCTTACTTGGAGTTTTTAGAATACATAGGGATTGAGTCTACTGTCCCAGGTGCAGCTACCTGTGATTGAGGAGCAGAGCCTTAGGAGGCTGAAACTGTGACAGAGCTGTCATAAATGTGCAACTTGTACATGATCACAGCACAGAATAGGTGAATCTCCTGATTCCTGACAATTCCTGTCAGGCCTCCATTTTAGGGGAAGAAAGAATGGAAGGACGGCTCCTGCAAGACAAAGAGGATCTTCTGCGATTCATGGTTCATGACAACCTTGTAATAACTTCAGACAAGATTTCCTCAGAACTGCTCTCTCTTTGGCGTTGTAAGATCAACTGGATTTCTGCTGCTCTTCTGTTAAAGTTGCAATAACAGACCAGAAGCAGCTTAGGCCATTGAAGCCATCTTTGATGTTCCTTTTCTACAAGTTTCTACAGCAGCAGTTTGGGGATTGATGAAAGTTTTTCTCACTGTCTATAGCCTGCACCACTGAAGACTCCACTATAGGTACCAATGAGGCTGCCACACCTTAAATGTAGACTCCAGTGGAGACAACTGTTGATTCATTATATCACAGAACCTGATTGCAGACTGTTCTACACTGCTTACAGGCCCCTGGGGTTGGTGTTGATAGAAACAACTAACACTTTCTAGATGATTGTGCTCAGGCAGCTATTAGTTATTGTGGGATCTGAAGTATGGTCTAAAACTCACTGGATCTCTAGCCAATAGGTAATTGGCATTATGGTAGCTAACACCACTTGTTCCTCCCTATCTGCGCATTACAACTTTCCCAATGCTTCTTTCCCAACCTTAATATCATGTGAACATATGACAATGGCAGGCAGGAAAAAAACACCCCCTGGTCTATACAATCTGTCCCATACAATTGTAATGCCTTGTGCATCACAATATATACTTCACCAAAACAACACCCTACCCTGGTTCTCCACCTGGAAACCATGTAATCTCCTGGGACAGGTGAAATACTGATAAAACCCAAGACCAATTAAGGGAAGAAAGTCTGGAAAATTTAGACAGTCAAATCTAGTCCAGGTGACTATTCTGGCCCCTATTAATGTTATAATCGCATACATTTTGTACAAGAAGTAAACAGATGTCCTGCTGGCCCGAATACTACAGTGAGCCATACTGCTGTGAGTCAGACATCTCCCAGCCAGCACTTGATGCTCTCTTGCAACTTCTTGTCATGGATGAGTTAGATGGAGAACGCTCATCACCTGAGCTTGAGAAGACCATAGACCTCCTAGCGAATAGAAAGGGTCCCAGCCGAACTGCTCAAGCACAGGAAGTCCCATCTATTGCCACACCTTTATGACCTTCTCCTTCTCTGCTGGATGATAGGCTGCATAGGAGATGTGTGCAATCAACACAGAGCAGGATGCTACAAGTTTTTGGGAAAAATTAGCTGTCCACCTAAGCTTCCCAGTCTCATCCTCTCCTTCCATGACAACATGCACTGCACTGTACAGTTTATAGGTTCCACATTCAACAGTTTTGGAGTGAAGAATGGAGTGAAACAGGACTGTATCCTAGCCCGCACACTGTTTGATATTTTCTTCTCCATTCTCCTGACCTTTAGCTTCCCTGCAAGTATGGAAGGAGTTTATTTGCACACTGGCAGACAGCAAGCTCTTCAATCTATCAAGACTAAAGGCAAAGACAAAAACAAATTGTGTTCCTGATCAGAGAACTCCTCTACACTGACAATGCTGTGTTAGTCACCCATACAAAACCACAGTAACAAAGACTCATAGGCTGTCCCTCCCATACTGTACCTTGTTTTCTCTGATTATGGGCATCAAGAAAAGGGTGGTCATGAGACAAGGTGTTGCATCTCTGCCCCTGACCATACTAAATAACAACTAACTGGAAGTGGCTATCAAATTCTGCTACCTTAGCTGCACAGTGACAGACATTCTGTCCCTTGATGCAGAGCTCGAGATGCGGATAGGGAAAGTAGAGCTCGAGACGTGGATAGGGAAAGTAGAGCTCAATACGCAGATAGGGAAAGTAGAGCTCGAGACGTGGATAGGGAAAGTAGAACTCGATATGGGGATACGGAAAGTAGAGCTCGATATGGGGATAGGGAAAGTAGAGCTCGAGATGCGGATAGGGAAAGTAGAATTCAATACGGGGATAGGGGAAGTAGAGCTCGATACAGGGATAAGGAAAGTAGAGCTCGATACGGGGATAGGGAAAGTAGAGCTTGATACGGGGATAGGGAAAGTAGAGCTCGATAGAGGGATAGGGAAAGTAGAGCTCGAGACGCGGATAGGGAAAGTAGAGCTCGAGACGCGGATAGGGAAAGTAGAGCTCAATACGCGGATAGGGAAAGTAGAGCTCAATACGCAGATAGGGAAAATAGAGCTCGATACGTGGATAGGGAAAGTAGAGCTCGATACGGGGATAGGGAAAGTAGAGCTCAATACGCAGATGGGGAAAATAGAGCTCGATACGTGGATAGGGAAAGTAGAGCTCGATACGGGGATAGGGAAAGTAGAGCTCAATACGCAGATAGGGAAAGTAGAGCTCGAGACGGGGATAGGGAAAGTAGAGCTCGATACGGGGATAGGGAAAGTAGAGCTCGATACGCGGATAGGGAAAGTAGAGCTCGAGATGGGGATAGGGAAAATAGAGCTCGATACGCGGATAGGGAAAGTAGAGCACAATACGTGGATAGGGAAAGTAGAGCTCGATATGCGGATAGGGAAAGTAGAGCTCAATACGCGGATAGGGAAAGTAGAGCTCGAGGTGTGGATAGGGAAAGTAGAGCTCGAAACGCAGATAGGGAAAGTAGAGCTCGATACGCGGATAGGGAAAGTAGAGCTCGATACGCGGATAGGGAAAGTAGAGCTCGAGATGGGGATAGGGAAAATAGAGCTCGATACGCGGATAGGGAAAGTAGAGCACAATACGTGGATAGGGAAAGTAGAGCTCGTTACGCAGATAGGGAAAGTAGAGCTCAATACGCGGATAGGGAAAGTAGAGCTCAATACGCGGATAGGGAAAGTAGAGCTCGAGGTGTGGATAGGGAAAGTAGAGCTCGAAACGCGGATAGGGAAAGTAGAGCTCGATACGGGGATAGGGAAAGTAGAGCTCGATACGGGGAAGGGAAAGTAGAGCTCGAGACGGGGATAGGGAAAATAGAGCTCGATACGTGGATAGGGAAAGTAGAGCTTGATATGGGGATAGGGAAAGTAGAGCTCGAGATGGGGATAGGGAAAGTAGAGCTCAATATGCGGATAGGGAAAGTAGAGCTCAATACGGGGATAGGGAAAGTAGAGCTCGATACGGGGATAGGGAAAGTAGAGCTCGATACGTGGATAGGGAAAGTAGAGCTCGATATGGGGATAGGGAAAGTAGAGCTCGAGATGGGGATAGGGAAAGTAGAGCTCAATACGCGGATAGGGAAAGTAGAGCTCAATACGGGGATAGGGAAAGTAGAGCTCGACATGGGGATAGGGAAAATAGAGCGCGATACGTGGATAGGGAAAGTAGAGCTCGATACGCGGATAGGGAAAGTAGAGCTCGATACGGGGATAGGGAATGTAGAGCTCTATACGGGGATAGGGAAATTAGAGCTCGAGGTGTGGATAGGGAAAATAGAGCTCGATACGTGGATAGGGAAAGTAGAGCTCGATATGGGGATAGGGGAAGTAGAGCTCGATATGGGGATAGGGAAAGTAGAGCTCAATACGCGGATAGGGAAATTAGAGCTCGATACAGGGATAAGGAAAGTAGAGCTCGATACGGGGATAGGGGAAGTAGAGCTCGACATGGGGATAGGGAAAGTAGAGCTCGATACGTGGATAGGGAAAGTAGAGCTCGATATGGGGATAGGGAATGTAGAGCTCAATACGGGGATAGGGAAAGTTGAGCTCAAGATGCGGATAGGGAAAGTAGAGCTCGAGATGGGGATAGGGAAAGTAGAGCTTGAGATGGGGATAGGGAAAGTAGAGCTCGAGATGGGGATAGGGAAAGTAGAGCTCGAGATGGGGATAGGGAAAGTAGAGCTCGAGATGGGGATAGGGAAAGTAGAGCTTGATACGGGGATAGGGAAAGTAGAGCTCAATACGGGGATGGGGAAAGTAGAGCTCGATATGTACATAGGAAAAGTAGAGCTCAAGGTGTGGATAGGGAAAGTAGAGCTCGATACGTGGATAGGGAAAGTAGAGCTCGATACGTGGATAGGGAAAGTAGAGCTCGATACGGGGATAGGGAAAGCAGAGCTCAATACGTGGATAGGGAAAGTAGAGCTCGAGACGCGGATAGGAAAAGTAGAGTTCAATACACAGATAGGGAAAGTAGAGCTCGATACGCGGATAGGGAAAGTAGAGCTCGAAACGCGAATAGGAAAAGCAGCCACCACCTTTTCCTGACTCGTGAAACTTGCATGTGATACGACCAAGCTGACCCTTAGGACCAAGCTGGTGGTTTATGTGGCCTGTGTTCTCAGCACCTTGTTACATGTCTGTGAAACATAGGCAACTTACAGCTACAAGGAAAAGATCAAGAAATTTCCATCCACTGTCTGAGGTGCATTGTGGATACAAAATCATGAAGGCAAGGAGTCCTTTCAAATGCAAAGTTCCCAATTGTGCTGGCACTGTGGCTCGGCACATCTGCAGGGTGGAAGACGGTCGCAAACCCAAGGATCTTCTGTACGGTGAGGTTGCTAGAGTCAAATAATGAGTGGGGTGCCCAAGGCTCCTCTTCATGGATGTTTGCTAGTGTGACACGAAGGCCCTAAGCGTCGACTATCACACCTGGGAGTCACTAGCTGGTAAAAGAGAGAAATGGCGACACCTCCTGGCTGGCATGCACTATCACAATGGCCAGTTGCTACAGCAGCTAAGCAACAGGCACCAACATCGAAAACCACAACCTGAAACATCACTTGGCAGCTTCACCTGGGACACTGGTGGCAGAACCGATCCCTCGAGGATCGGCCTCCACAGCCTTCAGCAAAGGTGCACCAAATGAAGACACCCCACCTAAGTGAAGAGGAGTCATACGGACTATAAGGTTAACTCTGTTTCTCCCTCCACAGATGCTGCCAGGCCTGCTGAGTTTTTCCAGCATTTTCTGTTTTCATTCCATCCAAGTGGATTGCTTGCTGCGTGTCGACCATTCCTTGGAGATGGAAGGATACCAATGCCCTCATCAAAACTCCTCATGGCTTTGAACACCTTGATTTAACCTTGGCTCCTCTCAAGGGAACAGCCCAGCTTCTCTAGTTATTATTCGTTATTTTTTAAACAGAGGTGTGCATCACTTCTGCTGCAATTAACTGCACAGGGCCGAAGCAAGGGTGTATTTCAAGGTGATTTACTACATTGTAAACAAATTTTAAAAAATGTTTGCCAAAAACATATTCACGAAAGTGATGCACCTTTAATTGGGGATCAGAAAAGTATTAGTGAGCCTCATTGTTCCGACTCCACATGCATTCTGATATTAATGGCATCGATTCTACAACATCGGTACAGCAAGCACATACCTGGCATGTGGATCATTTAACTGCCCTGTAATAAGAGGGTATGTTTAGGCTTTAAACAGCCGCAGCAGATTTTACCAATGAATATGGCGCTTTGTTTCAGTGCAATATGCTTTGGATTATTCAGACGCAAAGCTCCTGTGGCTTTACAGCATGTGCAATCGAATAAATGAACTTTCGCTCGTTATATTTGCACAGGTCAAGTTGTATGGGGCTGTAGCTTATGGTATTAAGGACTGATTTAAAATTTCCTCTCTTGTGCTAAGCTTTCTACTTCCAAAAGCGGCGGCGGGGGTGTAGTGGAGGCTGGGAAATTTTAAATACTCCGGCCCTCAGGCTAAGATCCCATGACAGCCTCAGCTGCTGCTGACACTGCAGCTGTTAGATCATATGTCAAAACCTGCAGCGCCTGACTTTTATCTGTGTCACGGCACAAACTCTTCACTGACAATCCGTCCAGCCCTCCCGGGGCGAGGGGCTCACTTTACTGAACTGGCACACACACACACACACGGTTGCAGCTCCCGGGATGAGGGGTCCGAGCCTGCTGGCAGTAAGGTAGCGGCACTCAATGCACCATCTGACCCCTCTTCACGTACTCAAGACTCCGCGAGGGAGGGAGGTTGAGGCGAGAAGCAGCCAAAACAGCAACAGGAGCTGATCTGAAGAGGCCATTAATTGGCGCAGCGCCGCGCCAAACCCCCACTAACAAGCACCAAACAATTGTAAAGAGGGTATAACTGTATGTGACACCACTTCTCCTCTTCCTTCTCTTGATTTTTAGTTCGTAAAGTGTATTTTTTCTTTTCTTTTTCAGATTCAAACTGCTTTTAAAACAACAGTTTTAAACATCAGTTTGATGATGATCTCAGGCGTATTACAAAGGACGCAGAATATTCAAAGCAATCCACTGGCTATCTCACAATTTAAAAAGAATCATTGGCAGCCCAAGATTAGCCCAGTCCTGCCAAGGCAAAACTGAACTTTTCTTCCTTTGTAAAAACTGCCTCGTCCTCTTTCCATCTTTCTCTGGCCTCAGGCCCTTGGTTTCAGCAGCAGACCCAATGCTTGTAGCAGACTTGTTAGGAGGGGCAACCCAGGGGCCATCAGTCATCACCAAGAAATCAGATGCAGAATTCAGAGGAAGCTTCTTTTCCCAGTAAATGGTGGGATTGTGGAATTCGCTACCATAGGGAGTGAGTGAGGTTTAAGCAGCATGAGAGAGAGAGAAGGGAAAAGAGGGTTTTCCTAGCTCAGGAAGGATTTGTTGAGCAGAGGCACTGACACAGACTGGTTGGGCTAAATGGCCAGTTCATGTGCAGTACATGCTATGTAATTCTGAATAATATAGAATCATAGAGACCAGGCCATTCAGTCCATCGTGCCTGAGCTGGCTCTTTATAAGAGCTATCCAATTGGTTCCTCTCCCCGGCTCTTTCCCTGTAGCCATGTCATTTTTTTCTTCATGTTTTTATGGGATTTGGGCCTCGCTGGCAAGGCCAGCTTTTGTTGCCCATCCCTACTCACCCTTGAACTGAATGACTTGTTAGGCCATGTGGGTCTGGAGTCACATGTAGGCCAGACCAGGTAAGGAAGGTAGATTTCCTTCCCTAAAGGGCATTAAGTGAACCAGATGGGTTTTTAACAACAATCAATGATCGTTGCTATGATTACATTTACTGAGAGTAGCTTTCAATTCCAGATTTATTAATTGACTTCAAATTCCACCAGCTGCCATGGTGGCCTTAGCCTGGACCTCTGGATTACTGGTCCAGTGACGTTACCGCTACGTCACCATCTTCCCATTTTGTTTCCCTTTTGAACTACTATCCAATTCACTTTTGCGAGTTACTATTGAATCTGCTTCCACCATCATTTCTGGTAGTGAATTCAGACAATCATTTGCATTAAAAAAAATTCTCACAACCTCTTTGGTTCTTTCGTTATCGTATATCCTCTGGTTACATGTCCTCCTGCCAGTGGAAATGGTTTCTTCTTATTTACTCTCTCAAAACTCCTCATAATTTTGAACACATCCATTAAATCTTCCCTTATCCTTCATCGTTCTAAGGTGAAGATCCTAGCTTCTCTAATCTCTTCACACAACCAAAGTCCCTCTTCCCTGTTATCAGTCTGGCTAATCTCTGCTAACTCTCCGTGGCTTTGCCATCTCCCTGAATTGGGCACAATATTCCAGTTGAACCCATACCAATGATTTTTAAAAGTTGAGCATGACTTCCTTGCTTTGTATTCTATTGGTGGGGGAGGGGGGTGGTGGGGAGGAAATTTTAACATGAGTGAGTGTGTGGGTTTGCTTACAGATGAGGAATGGGGGGGTTAAGTCCTGGAAAAATGTGAGTGTGAAAGGATACCAGCTACAACCTGCCAACTTTTTTTAATATTCATTCATGCTCAGAAACCTGCAGCTCCACAGGGGAGAGGGGGTCACAGAGAGGTGTAGCTTGCAGGAGGCCATAAGAAATATAGTGTCCACATGCAGATGGTAAGTTTCCTAGACATGTCAAAAATCAGAGTCTCAGGAGGCTCAAGGTGCTAAGTCAGGTAATGGCAGACATTTGCAGCCTGGAACAAGACAGGCTCCCAAGTGGATCTGGTGACCTCACTTTACCAACATCTGTCAAAATTACCCTTTCCCTCTGGATCCTTCCAAGGCTCTAGCAGAGACATTTGCAGCATCTCACAGTTGGTGGCCTACAAATGCATAACAGATGATGATGACATGTTTGTGGGCAATCATATCACTCAGGTACTCAGGTTTGAGACTCTGGCTGGGTTTCCACAGGCGTAGGGCATCATTGAGGTCGTCCCCCCAGATCAACCACAAGAGCTTCCACATGTGAAGCTGGTGTACAACCACAAAAAAATGTTTGCTGGTGTGTGCAAGATTCCTGGGAAGTTGCCATGATGCTTTCATCCTGCGGCAGTCCATCCTTCCTGATCTCTTCGCATTTGAAAGCAGAGTTACCAGCTGGCTGTTGGGGACAAGAGATACCAATTTAAAATGTGGCTGACAACACCCATGCAGCACATAACCAATGAAGTGCAGGAACAATATAATGAAAGCCATATAACAACCAGATGTGTCATTTATCATGCCATCAACATGCTTAAAATGCACTTCAGGTGCTGGACAGATCTGGAGGCATCCTTCACACACACCAGCCAGGGTCTCCAGATTGGTTGTTGTGTGCTGAGCTCTACACAACATTGCACAGCATTGAGGTTTGGACCCGCAGGACAATCAAGATGCAGAGCATGGAGCCTCTTTGGACAACTCCAAGGAGAAGGAGGAGGTGGAACGTAAATGGCCAATTCACCAGCAGGCAGTACACCGGCAAAGCAGAAGACCTGGGATGACCTCATCATTACGAGGCTCAATTATGCTCCAGCCATCTGACAACTATTTACAAAAGCCACTTTGCTCTCTCAGGGAATCAAGGGATATGGGAAGTAGGTGGGAAAGTGGAGTTGAAGCCCAAGATGAACCATGATTCTGTTGAATGATGGAGCCGGCTAGAAGGACCATATGGTCTACTCCTGCTCCTATCTTTTGTGTACTTGTTTTCCCCCTTCCAGCCACCACTAACCCCCACCCTCCCACCAGGACCCAAATGAAAAGTATTCCAACAACCAATCATCCCTTTAACAGCCTCCCATTGCTCAAAGCAATTCATGTCTAACCCTTCATCACAAGTGAAAAAGCCACTTGCCAGGCAATAATCAAAAATGGGCAAGACATAAGAGTGACGGAAAGAAATAATATTTAGGTGACTCAAAAATAAAGCAAAAACTTAACCAGCTAACATTGTGTAACATACCCATGTGCACACGTTGTACAACCACAAATCCTTATTCATCTTCTTCCTAATACTTTGAGATGGTGAAATTCCTGTGGCTTTAGTGGAGGTACAGTCTTACGCATTTGTAGGCCACCAACTGTGAGATACTGCAAATGTCTCTGCTAGAGCCCTGGAAGGACCCAGAGGCAAAGAAATTGAGAGTGTGGTAATTGGCAAAGTGTGATCCACATGGGAGCCAGTCTTGTTCCAGCCGGCTGCAAATGTCTGCCACTAACTGCTCAGGTCCTTACTCTGACTGCTCTTGGCTCAGGGTTTTGGAGCCAGTGAGGGCCATGCCAAAGGCTGCTCCACCTAAATCTGTGCAGGGACAGACTTGGGCAGTGATACAGGAAGTGGCATGTGTGCTACTGATGGAGGTTGGGGGAAATGGGTGAGAAGTGGATCTGCTCTGAGCTGAGTCCCCACTTTGATGTCCCCTTTCACCATCATCTCTCTCATGGCTCACATATACTTTCCTGCTGGCAATGAGCTGGAGAACACTTTGCTGCAGATCAGCAGGGCCATGAATGACCAAGGCTGGTGTATCATGCATCCTATTTAAGTTAGTATTCACCAAATGAAAACCCAACTATCTGTCCTATTGGTCCCACCAATGTGTAAGTATCTGATCTGAGAATCATGCATTGTCTGCATGACTGTGCACCTTCAGATAGCATGACCTCCTCTGAGGAGTCATTCTCATTCTCCTGGACCACCTCCTGCAGGATACTCAAAGATCCAAAGAAATTACAGACATGAATTAGAACTGTCAAGGTAAGAATGTTTTAAGCGAACATAATACAGATGATCATATTTCACATACTGCTGACATCAAGTCAACATGAGTGAAAGCCATACTCCATGTGGCTGTTTGATCTTTCATTTTGTCATCAGGTAGCTGGGAGGTCCTCATCTCCCCATCTGCGGTGGTCCAACATTGTGAGGCTGCATTGATGGCCAACAGCTCCCCATCTGCGGTGATCCGACATGGTGAGACTGCACTGATGGCCAACAGCTCCCTATCTGCGGTGGTCCGACATGGTGAGACTGCACTGATGGCCAACAGCTCCTCCTCTGTCAGTTGAGAGGAGGCTGGAGGGCCACTTCCAGTTCTCTGCCTCTGCCTTTTGTTCTGTGCTCTCTTCTCCTACAAGGAGAAGAAGAGCCCTATGGGTGAGAATGATGGCATGTGTTAAATAGATGAATAGAGAGCATTTGTTGAGGATCTCTATGAGGGAGCACTACCACATTGCATAAGATGGTGAGTGTTAGTAGTGGATTGAAGATGGAGGTATGAGGAAGTGCATAGACAGAGGGTGGGTGTACCTGCAAGGTAAGTTGGTGTGACAAGTAATGTGCTGGAGCAGGCTTGAGAACACAGAGTAAGGGGTTTGGGGTGATACACATGGTTGGATGGAAGTGAATGTGCCATGGTATTCATCTTCCCTACCTTGCTTGGTTCATGAAACCACTTTTGACATTAATTCCATGAACATGACATATGCGAATCTGAGAGCATCATGGTTAGCACGTTTAGAGAGGTGGTCACACCGCAGCTGAAAGGACCTGAGGAAGGAAGGGAATGGTTGACCACCAGGCAGTCCAAGAGAAACAGGCAGGTAGTTCAGGAGTCCCCTGGGGTCCCACTCGCAAATCGGTATTCCATTTTGGAGGCTGATGAGGGTGTTGGTTCCTCCAGGGAGTGCAGACAGAGCCAAACTTCTGGCATCACAAGCAGCCGGTCTGTACAGGAGGGGAGGAAGAGAGGAAGAGCAATAGTAATAGGGGATTCTATAGTCAGGGGAACAGATAGGCGCTACTGTGGCCGTCAACGTGACTCCAGGATGGTATGTTGCCTCCCTGGTGCCAGGGTCCGGGATGCCACTGAACAGCTGCAGGGCATCCTGAAGGGAGAGGGTGATAAGGCAGAGGTCACGTTACATGTTGATACCAATGACATAGGTAGAAAGAGGGATGAGGTCTTGCATCAAGAATTCAGGGAGTTAGGCAGTAGACTAAAAAGCAAGACCTCTCGGGTTGTAATCTCTGGATTACTCCCAGTGCCACATGCTAGCGAGCACAGAAATAGAAGAATAGCACAGATGAATACGTGGCTTAAGAGTTGGTGCAGGAGGGAGGGTTTTAGATTCCTGGATCACTGGGACTGTTTCTGGTGAAGGTGGGACCTGTACAAGCAGGACAGTCTACATCTGAACCAGAGCGGAACTTTCATCCTAGCGGGCGGGTTTGCTAGTGCTGTTGGGAGGAATTTAAACTAATTTGGCAGGGGAGGGGACACAGAATGTTAGCAGAATAGGGACACATCATAATACAGTAAAACAATCAAGTCAGAGGGAGTACAGCTGCATTAAGTTTCAAGGGAGTAAGGCAAGGCTGGATGGCCTTTACTTTAATGCCAGGTATAACAGGTATATACAGATAAAACGGATGAGTTAAGGGTGAGGATTGACACGTGGAATTGTGATATAGTAGCCATCACAGAGACATGGTTGAGAGAGGGGCAGGATTGGCAGCTCAACATTCCAGGATACAGAATCTTCAGGCGAGACAGGGGAGGTGGTAAAAGAGGAGGAGGCATTGCATTATTAGTTAAGGAGTCAGTTACTGCAGTAAGGAGAGATGATATCTTGGAGGGGGCATCGAATGAAGCTGTGTGGGTAGAGCTTAGGAATAAAAAAGGGGCAGCCACATTGTTAGGTGTTTATTATAAACCCCCAGATAGTCAGCAGGAAATTGAGGAGCAAATATGTGCACAATTCGCGGAGGTGTGTAAAAACAATAACAATAGGGTAATTATATTAGGTGATTTCAACTTTCCCAACATTAATTGGGATAGGCATAGTGTTAAGGGCTTGGATGGAGTGGATTTCTTGAAATGTTTACTGGAGAACTTTTTAGGTCAATATGTAGCGGGTCCAACATGGGACGGCGCAGTTCTGGACCTAATTCAGGGGAATGAAGCCAGACAGGTGGCTGAGGTGGTGGTGGGGGAGCATTTTAGTGATAGCGCCCACAACGTGGTACAATTTAAGCTTGTTATGGACAAAGAAATAGACAAGTTGCAAAAAAATGTTTTGGATTGGGGGAGAGCAGATTTTAGTAAAGTAAGGCAGGATCTGGCCAAGGTAGATTGGGAACAGTTACTTGTCGGGAAATCTACAGAAGAGCAGTGGGGGGCGTTCAAAAAGGAAATGGGGAGGGTACAGGCTCAACATGTTCCCTCTAGGCTGATAGGAAGGAATAACAAGCCCAGAGAACCATGGATGACCAGAGATATTTAGGATATGATGAGAAGGAAAAGAGAGGCTTTTAGCTGGTACAAGGGGAGCAAATCAACAGAGGCATTAGTGGAGTACAGAAAGTGAAGGGTGGAGCTTAAGAAAGCAATCAGGAGAGCAAAGAGGAGATATGAGAAAGCTCTGGCTGGTAAAAGTAGGGAAAATCCTAAGATATTCTATAAGTATATCAATGGGAAGAGGATAACCAGGAAAAGCGTAGGGCCCATTAGGGACCAAGGGGGCAATCTATAGGTGGAGCCAGAGGACATCAGTAGAATGTTGAACCGAATACTTCACATCCGTCTTCACCCAAGAGAATGAGGATGAAGGTATGGAACTCTGGGAGAGAGACTGTGAGGTTCTTGAGCAAATTGATATAGGGATTGACAAGGTATTGGAGGTATTAGCAGGCTTAAAAGTGGACAAATCTCCAGGCCTGGATGGTTTGTGTCCCAGACTGCTGAAGGAGGCAAGGGAGGAGATCGCAGAGGCTCTGACCCAAATTTTTAATTCCTCTCTGGCCACGGGGGAGGTGCCAGAGGACTGGAGAACAGCTAATCTGGTTCCGCAATTTAAGAAGGATTGTAGAGATAAGCCAGGGAACTACAGGCCAGTGAGTCTCACGTCAGTGGTAAGGAAACTATTGGAGAAAATTCTGAAGGAGAGAATCTATCTCCACTTGGAGAGGCAAGGTTTGATCAGGAATAGTCAGCATGACTTTGTTAGAGGGAGGTCATGCCTAACAAATTTGATTGAATTTTTTGACGAGGTGACCAGGTGTGTAGATGAGGGTAGTGCAGTTAATGTAGTTTATACGGATTTCAGCAAAGGCTTTGACAAGATCCCACATGGGAGACTTATAAAGAAGGCAAATGCACATGGGATACAGTTAATTTGATAAGGTGGATTCAAAAATGGCTTAATTGTAGGAGACAGAGGATGATGACAGAAGGATGCTTTAGTGACTGGAAGCCAGTGTCCAGTGGCGTACCACAGGGATCTGTGCTGGATCCCCTATTATTCGTCGTTTATATAAATGACATAGATGACTATGTGGGGGGTAGGGTTAGTAAGTTTGCGGATGACACAAAGATTGGACGGGTGGTTAACAGTGAGGTTGAGTGTCTTGGGCAACAGGAAGATATAGATGAGATGGTCAGAAGGGCAGATAAGTGGCAGATGGAATTTAATCCTGAAAAGTGTGAGGTGATACACTTTGGAAGGAGTAATTTGACAAGGAAGTATTCAATGAACGGCATGACACTAGGAAGTTCTGAGGAACAAAGGGAACTTGGCGTGTGTGTCCATAGATCTCTGAAGGCGGAGGGGGATGTTAGTGGGGTGGTGAAAAAGGCAAATGGGACACTTGCCTTTATCAATCGAGGCATAGATTACAAAAGTAGGGAGGTCATGTTGGAGTTGTATAGAACCTTGGTGAGGCCACAGCTGGACTCTGTGTGCAGTTCTGGTCACCACATTATAGGAAGGATGTGATTGCACTTGAGGGGGTGCAGAGGAGATTCACCAGGATGTTGCCTGGGATGAAACATTTAAGTTATGAGGAGGGGTTGGATAGACTTGGGTTGTTTTCGTTGGAGCAGAGAAGATGAGGGGCGACCTGATCGAGGTGTACAAGATTATGAGGGGCATGGAGAGGGTGGATAGGGAGCAGTTGTTCCCCTTAGTTAAAGAGTCAGTCATGAGGGGACAAAAGTTCAAGGTGAGGGGCAGGAGGTTCAGGGGGGATGCGAGGAAAAACTTTTTTACTCAGAGGGTGCTGACGGTCTGGAATGCGCTGCCTGGGAGCGTGGTGGAGGCGGGTTGCCTCACATCCTTTAAAGAGTACCTGGATGAGCACTTGGCACGTCATAACATTCAAGGCTATGAGCCAAATGCTGGTAAATAAGATTCAGTAGGTAAGTCAGGTGTTTCTCATGTGTCGGTGCAGACCCGGTGGGCCTCTTCTGCACTGTGTTATTGTGATATGCTGCTGACATTCTGGACAACTTCTAGCTATGCCTTCTTTGTTTCACCTGTAGGTTTTCTCCTCCTGTCAGGTCGGGAAGTGTAACTCCCTGCAACCCCAACAGTATACTTGGGGAAGTGTCACTAAACCAAGGCCCAGCATTTGAATGTCTGGACTCCATTTGCCAATTCTTTCTGTTGTATTTCCAGCTCCAAACACCATCAAATTGCGTGTTTGGAGTGCCCCTTTAAATACTAAAGTTGAAATTGCCTTATGCAATCCACATGACATCTGATCGCACTAATTGGTTGGGAGAAAGAAAAGTCTTGCATTTATATAGGGTAGTCATTGATATAACATAGGAAACAGCAGCCAATTTGCACACAGACTACACTCCACAAACAGCAATGTGATAATGACAAGATAATCTGTTTTTGGGATGTTGTTTGAGGGATAAATATTGGCCAGGACACTGAGGATAACTCTCCAGCTCTTCTTTGAAATAGTGCCATGGGATCTTTTACATCCAACTGAGAGGGCATACAGGACCTTGGTTTAATATCTCATCCAAAAGATGGCATCTCTGACAGTGTGGCACTCCCCTACTACTGCGTTGAAGTGTCAGCCTTGATCTTTGTGCTCAAATTGTGGAGTGGGACTTGAATCCAGAACCTTGTGAATCAAAGGCAAGATTGCTACCAACTGATCCACAGCTGACACAGTGGCTGGGTTAAAAAAAATCCTTCTTGGCATGCTGCACTTACCTCTGGTTTTCCTGCAAACCACATCCCATTCCCAACACATTCACAAAGTTAAACACCAACACTATGCTTCTATTTACAAAGCTAAGGATCCCATTTGCTTTTATTTTTAAGCAGCCTTGCTATCATAGCACTGAGTGGAGGTAGAACCTGTGATATTCCTGGTCTGTATACTTTATTTACTCACTAAAGATGGTCACTGTTATTCCTAGAAACTCAACTGGTCAACTAATATTCTTACCTGGCCTGGGATATTTTATGACTACAGTCCCATCCTGATATGGTTGAACCTTAACTGTCCTATGAAGTGCTCTAGCTACATGGACCAGTCTGCTTCTGCTTTGGTTGTGTCAGCATCACAGACTAACATCTGTTTTCCAACAGCTAAACCAGACATGACCTGCTGACATGGTCATCATGATGATGAAAATCTTATAAATGGAAATGGGTCTTGAAGATTTCAAGCGATGGGGCTGAGAGTATTTTCTTTGGCAATCTGTTCCACTGTGGGATCACCCTTAGGAAGAAAGATTGTTAATACGCTGTCTTGGAAACAATGGCATTTGTAGTTTGTGTGGATGACTGCACAACATCGACTTAAAAAGCCAGAAACCTGGTGTTGCATGGAGCAAGCCACTGAGCGTTCAGCACCAGAAACCTTCAATCTCCATTGCCTTCAGTGAACCAAGCCAGGGAGTTCAGGCCTGCAACATTTCTAATTACCATCTCAAGAACTAATAGTAAGATAGATTTCAGAAAGAGTCCAAAAAGTCAAAGTGCAAGCTAATTCTTTTGTAATAATGTGTGTGTCTTATGGGAATGGGTGCTGTTGCGTTTACAATTCAGGTGTTGAGAAAATAAAGGTTTATGCTTTCTTTTAATTTAAACCTACAAGTAGTCTTGTGGCTACTCTTAAAAGGCACAGTGCTCAAGAGGTTAAAACACTTCTTTAAAACACATCTTGTTGCAGTTAGTTGAGAGGTGGGAAAAGGGGGAGCCATCCTACTATCTCTCCCCTTTCCATAACACAACTAATTAAAAAATACTTAATGTGTTAATCTGAAATGTCTCTATACTTATTTAAAATGAATAAATTACCACCTTCAATAAATAAATTAACACTTGCACTATAATTGCAGAAAAAGGAACATCAAGCAAATATGGGAAGAATCTGTATCTGTCACACAGCAAAATATCTATAAAGCCAATCAAATAATGTGGTCTCAAATTCAATTCCCAGTATGTATTGAGTTAACTGATTGCTATTGGGCTACTTGCATGGGAAAATTGAGCCCCGGTAGTTTACAGCTAATCCTAACATTTAAGAATCAGTTGTTAATCTTGCTTCCTTTTAATAATACAGCCAAGCTCCTGGCACGGTTAATATTAATAAGTTAATTATGCTACATGAGGCTGTCACATTAAATCAGTTTATAGTGTCACATTAATTTTTTTTAAGTTATTTCTCATTTAGGAAAGAGGTACCCAATATTGTCAAAGCTCTTTCATGGAAATTTAAAAAGATTAGACAGGTGGGAACATTGCCCAAGAAGCACATTAGGAATGATTCCTCCTGATAATTGCCTTATTCTTATACTAATTGTTCTGGCACTACTGTGGAGCAAGAACCATTTATGTTACTGGCCAGAGGTCAGAATGAAGGAAACAATTTCAATTTTATTTTGAAATCAATTTACAGGTAATTTGTTGTAATTTAGACCTTTAAAATGACAGCTGTGGTTTAGGGATTGTGCATTCAATAGAACTGTAAGAACAGGACTTCTTCAAGGTTTCCTTCAGGTTCTGCTGAAGGGTCATGAGGACTCGAAACGTCAACTCTTTTCTTCTCTGCCGATGCTGCCAGACCTGCTGAGTTTTTCAAGGTAATTCTGTTTTTGTTTTGTGTAAGAACAGGAGTTGGAAATTCAGCCCACTTGAGCCTGCTCCACCATTCAATTAGATCTGTACCACAACTCCATTTATCCGCCTTATTACCATATTCCTGGTTACCCTTCCTGAATTGTGGAAATGATTGGAGCAGGCCTCTCTGAACTCATATTCAGCTAATGTAAAAAAAAAACTTCCAAGAATGAGATGAATGGATTTGGAATAAATGACTCCTGCTTCTAGCTGTGCACAACACCAAAAGAAATATTTAAATAGTTAAGTACTGGAATTGTTCTGCAGATCCTTGTGCTGTTACCAGCTAAACTCCCAGTTGAAATCAACTAGGTTGATAAGTGTGAAGTTATCCACTTCAGCAGAAAAAACAGAATGGCAGAGTATCATCTAAATGGTGAGAGATTTGGAAGTGTTGATGTACAAAAGCACCTGGGTGTCCTTGTACACCAGTCACTGAAAGCAAGCAAGGAGTTAGGAAGCCAAATGGTATGTTGGCCTTCATTGCAAGAGGATTTGAGTACAGGAGTAAGGAAGTCTTACTGTAGCTGTACAGGGCCTTGGTGAGACCACACCTGGAGTATTGTGTGCAGTTTAGGTCTCCTTACCTAAGGAAGGATATACTTGCCATAGAGGGAGTGCAGCGAAGGTTCACCAGGCTGATTCCTGGGATGCAGGGTCATTGTTACGAGGAGAGACTGGATCGACTAGGCCTATATTCAATGGAGCTTAGAAGAATGAGAGGGAATCTTAATGTATAAAATTCTGACAGGGCTGCACAGGCTGGACACGGATGATGTTTGCTCTGGCTCAGGAGTCTAGAACAAGGGGTCTCAGTCTCTGGATACAGTATGGGTCATTTAGGACTGAGATGAGGAGAAATTTCTTCACTCAGAGGGTGGTGAACCTGTAGAATTCTCTACCACAAAAGGCTGTGGAGGCCAAGTCACTGAATATATATAAGGAAATAGATTTCCAGACTCTAAAGGCGTAAAGGGGTATGGGAAGAGAGCAGGAGTATGGCGTTGAGATAGAGAATCAGCCACGAACATACTGAATGGTGGAGCAGGCCCAAAGGGCCGAATGACCTACTCCTATTTTCTACATTTCTATGATCTTAAGCAATGGTTATACAACATTCAACACACTGGATGCAGATTGAATAGTTAAGTATTTACAAATACACAATAAAGCATAACCTGATATTATTTACTGTGTCTTAACCAGCACCTCCCACCCCCAACAAAAATATGAACTTAAAACAATATTTCATTGCAAAATTACCAGGATCTATTATCAATTTTCCTTTGGAGTTGCTTTGTTGCTTGATCTTTTCTTTCAAGTCACATGAATATGTTCTTCAGGCTTAGCAGCTACTAAGGCAAGGAAAGCTGCTTTCTTCACTACTTACAGATGTAATGTAATGACTTTCAGACCTACTTAACATGAACGTGTTCAAAAAGCAACTGCTTACAGTATCAAAGCTCTTATTCTTAAACCCACCACGTTAACTGGCTTTAGCAGAAGGAATGAATGATGGCTTTCAGGGGCCCGCAATCATATGATGCAGGATATATTCATAATGCTATTATACATGGTATGATGGGTAGCAATTGTAATCCATAAAGTAATAACCACCAAAAAATTCAAAATGGCAGGTCATTCTTTTTTTTAAAGCAATAATCTATGATTTTACCCTCACTTGCCCACTTATAAATTAATCATTTAGTTCAACTGGAGAGACTGCCCAGTTATTGCAAACAAAAAAATAGTAAAAGTCCAAGAGGAAAAGGCATCCAGCCTATATCATTCAGAGTCCATTTATCATTATTCTAGCATGGACTTCATCACTTCTGCAAATTGATTCGCTACATCAAGGAACATCAAGCAGAATTTTCCTCAACATTAGTGGGAAATGTGTCAGGATGCTGGCCCTATGGCTCCAAACTTTTCAACTGGAAAACCTGAATTTGCATGCCATTGATACCATCTCCCTTGATTCCACCACTGCCACTTTATCAGACTGTTTGTTCAACAACCAATCCTGGATGAGCCTTAATTTCCTCCAGTTAAACATGAAGACTGAAGTCATCTTTATTTCCAACACTAATTCCATCCACCTCTCCAGCTAGTCTCAGATTTAAACAAACAGTCTGTTCATAACCTTGGTGTCCTATTTGCCCCTGAGCTGAGCTTCCAGCCCCATATCCTACATCTTAAAGATTACCTACCTCCACTTGGATAGCATTGCCTATCTCTCCCCTCTGCTGGCAAAACTTTGCGCCATACATTGCCACCTCCAGACTATTGTAATTTTCTCCTGACCAGCCTCCCATTCTCCACCCTTGATAAACTTTGGCTCACCCAAAATTCTGCTGCCTGTATCCCATCTTGCACCTAAATCCTGGTCACCCATCACCCCCATGCTTGCTGACCTATATTGACTCAGTTCTCCAGTACCTCAAAGTTAATTTAATCATCTTGTATTTAAATCCCTTCATGGGTTCTCGTAAACCCCTTTTGAGAACTCTGCATTCCTCCAACACTGACCTCTTAGACATCCCCAGTCCCTTCACCCGCCACTGGCAGCCTTACCCTCAGCTCTGGAATTATCTCCCCAAGTCTTTCCACATCACTTTCCTCCTCATGATTTAACCTACATTCACTGTGGTTTTTCAGTTGACAGCTTTTGACATGGTTGGTCAGCTTTTACTAGTTTAGCATGTTTGAATCTCAATTCCCTGTGCCTACTCATGTTTTTTTTCAAATACTTAAATCAATTTTGGTTTAAAGATGGTTTAGTCTGTGACCTAATGCCTACGTGTAGCTATGTTGTCATAACTCTCCAGTTGAAACAGCTCTTCAAACTTTGCTCTTCCAGTTGTAATCCAGAGTCTGTGTCCCTAGTACCTCATTCACCAACCAGTAGAAATAAGTTTTCACTATTTATCCTTGGAAAACCTTTCAACATCTGGAAATCCTGTTTTTTAAACTCCCTAATTTTCCCCAAGTCCAGCAGGGAAAGCTTCAAAATCTGTCACTATAAAATCTCATTCCGGCTTATTTTCTTTGTTCTTAGGGTGTGAGCAAGGTCATGTTCATTGCCCATCCCCAGTTACATTGGGAAGGTGGGGATGGCATCTTCTCAAATGTGAGGTTTTAATGATGCTCCTCCAATTGTTTTGGCTAGGGAATTTCAGGATTCTGACCCAGCGGTAATGAAGGGCACTATATAGGGGAACATTTTCCCTCCATTGGGAGAGGAAGTGAGGGAGCGGGCACCGGTGGTCAGCCTTCCAATCGGCACCCCCAGTCCATTTTACATGGGTGGGCCAATTAAGGCCTGCCCAGCGTGACGTCCGCCAGGAAGTGCTATGCGCTCCCTGTGGAGTGGGGGGGAGATTCCCTCAGCCGGGAGTGCGCTCTTTCGCACATATGCGTGAAAGAGCGCACAGATCTCCGAGGCAAAGTGCTGCCTCAGGGAGATCGGCTCCGAATAAAATGTTGACAGAAAGGTAATGAAAAATTTCCTTGACATGTCCCATGTGACACTGTCACATGAGTTGGGACATGTCCTTAACTTTTATTTAAACATTTGATAAACATTTAAAAGCCCTCATGAAACATCATCCCGCCTGTGGATGAGGTTTCATGCTTTCTCCGAGGCCCGTCAGGGCTCCCTGCCTGTCCACCAACCCTAAGGCTGGACGGGCAGGTCCATCAATCAAGTTAATTAGTTTTTTTAATGGTCTTATTAGGCCGTTGACAGTTCGGCCCCGACCCCACTCGCCGACAGGAAAAATCTGCCCATAGTCATCAGGATAGCCTGTGGCTTAGAAGTTTATGTGAGATCACAAGAAATAGGAGCAGGAATAGCCCATTTGGCCCCTCGAGCCTGCTCCACCATTCAATAAGATTATGGCTCATCTGATTGTCGCCTTAACTCCACTTTTCTGTCTGCCCCCACCACCCACCCCAACCCTCAACTTCTTTGTTGATCAAAAATCTGTCTGACTCAGCCTTGGATACATTCAATGACCCGCACTACACTGCTCTCTGCGGAAGAGAATTCCAAAGTCTAACTACTCTCTGAGAAAAGAAAATACTTATCTCCATCTTAATTGGGAGACAAATTATTTAAACTGTGCCCCCTTGCTCTAGGCTACCCCACAACGGAAACATCTTCCCAGCATCCATCCTGTCAAGTCCTCTCAAAATCTTGTTTCAATAAGATCCCCTTCTCATTCTTCTAAGCTCCAGTGAGTACAGGCCTAACCTGCTCATCCTTTCCTCATAAGAAACCCCTTCATTCCAGGAATCAGCCTAGTGAACTTTCTCTGAATGCAATTCTAATGCAATTATATCCTTTCTTTAAGTAAGGCGTACCACTGTAGCATCACTTTTCTACTTTTATCCTCCATTTCCTTTGCAATAAAGGCCAACATTCCATTTACTTTCTGTAATGCCCAGTAAAGGCATGTCCTAACCTGCAATTAATGTGGAATCTTCTAAAACTGACTTTTCTTTGACAAATGGACCTTAAATGCTGCAAAAGATGGCTGCAGAGAGTCACCTGACTTGGTCTATGGATTCAAACTGCCACAATGCCTCGAAAGGACAAAAGGACACATTCCAGACTAGGAAGTATCCCTACCGATCTCCTGAAACCATCCAAGTGGTGTTTCCTGACTTGAATGGATCATTATGAAACTAAGACAGTGATTGCCTCAAACCGCCAGGGTGAGTGCCTGCAAACAATAACCCAGGTTCTGGCTAATCCACTGAAGCACAACACTATATTTGAAATAGGAGACTGAGAGAAACCATATGGTGATGCCACCATGTTGGTCTCCCTTTTAATCTTGAAGTTCCATCTGCACAACAACTGCATTAACAGCAGCAGCAGAAAGGAGAACAACACCTTTGCCTTAAGAGCTGGAGACTGACATCACGCTGTCTCCAAGTCTATTCCTTTTCAAGTCCATCAACACAGAAAACTGACCTCCAGACAGAGACTACAAGTAACTAACTTCATGACCTGTAGAAGAATACCTCTTCAAGAGGATCCTGCAATGACTCTGATATAGGGCTTTGACTATTGAATTCACCTAACTACACTTCAGGAGTGAAAAACCTATTTTTCACCAGGCCTGCACCATGTGTTTTCCAAGCCAAGCATGTGATTTACAAAGAATTTTTTGTTTATAACTTGTGAAAGTGCACTATTCTCTTTAACTGTATTTTCTGAGAGACAGAGTGTGTGGCACATGGGTGAGAAAGTGCGTGCGTGTGGGTGAGAAAGTGAGAGTGCGAAAGTGTGAATAAGGGGAGGGAGGCGGTGGCGTAGTGGTAGTGTCACTAGACTAGTAATCCAGAAGTCCAGGCTAATAGTCTATGGACACAGGTTCAAATCCCACCAGGGCAGCTGGTGGAATTTACATTCAATTAGCTAGTTTAATGGTGACCACAATATGATTGTCATAAAAACCCCCATCTGGTTCAGTAATGCCCCTTAAGGGAAGTCTGCCATCCTTACCCAGGCTGGTGAGGTGATTCCAGATCCACAGCAATGTGGTTGACTCTTAACTGTCTGAAATGGCCACTCAGCTGAATCGAATCAAACCGCAACAGAGTCTAAAAAGGAAACCGGACAGACCTCCCAGGGGCTTCTGCCAAAATTGGGAGAGCTATCCCATCATACTCATGGAATCATACCTCACAGAATGTCCCAAACATCACCATCCCTGGGTATGTCCTGTCCCACCGACAAGACAGGCCCATCAGAGATGGCAGCACAGATACAGTTGGGAGGGAGTTTCCCTGGGAGTCCTCAACATCAACTCTGGACCATGGGATCATGAAAGGAAACTTTCTGCTGGTTACCACCTACAGTCACCCCTTAACTGAAGAATCAGTACTCTATGTTGAGCACCACTTGGAGGAAGCACTAAGCTGGCAAGGGCACAGAATATACTGAGTGGGGGACTTCAATGTCCATCACTGAGAGAGGCTCGGTAGCACCACTAGTGACTGAGCAGGCCAAGTCCTAAAGGACATATGCCCAGTCCAGCAGGTGGTGAAGGAACCAAGAGGGAAAAAAAACAATTTGATCTCATCCTCAACAATCTACCTGTTGCAGAAGCATCTGTCCATGACAGTATTGGTAGGAGTGACCAACACACAGTCCTCATGAAGACAAAGTCCCGTCTTCACATTGAGGATGCCTTCCATCAGGTTGTGTAGCACTACCACTGTGCTGAATGGGAGATTTCGAACAGATCTAGCAACTCAAAACTGGGCATCCATGGAGGCACTATGTGCCATTAGCAGCAGCAGCATACCCCCCACTCTACCATTACCATCAAGCCAGAGGATCAACCCTGCTTCAATGAAGAGTGCAGGAGGGCATGCAAGGAGCAGCACCAGGCATACTTAAAAATGAAGCATCAACCTGGTGAAGCTATAACACAGGACTACTTGCATGGCAAACAACGAAACAGCATGCGAAAGACTGAGCTAAGCGATCCCACAACCAGTGGGTCAGATCTAAGCTCTGCAGACCTGCCACATCCAGTCAGGAATGGTAGTGGACAATTAAACAACTCACTGGAGAAGGAGGCTCCACAAATATCCCCATCCTCAATGATGGGGGAACCCTGCACATTAGTGCAAAAGATAAGGCTGAAGCATTTGCAGCCATCTTCAGCCAGAAGTGCCGAGTGGATGATCCATCTCGGCCTCCTCCCAAGGTTCCCAGCATCACAGATGTCAGTCTTCAGCCAATTTGATTCACTCCACAAAATATCAAGGGTTGAAGGCACTGGATAGTGCAAAGGTTATGGGCCCTGACAATATTCCAGCACTAGTACTGAAGACCTGTGCTCAAGAACAAGCCATGCCCCTGGCCAAGCTGTTCCAGTACAGCTATAATATTGGCATCTACCTGGCTAATAGAATATTGCCCATGTCCTGTCCACAAAATACAGGACAAATCCAACTTTGATCAAAGTGATGGAAAGTGCCGTCGACAGTGCTATCAAATGGCATTTACTCACCAATAACCCACTCACTGATGCTCAGTTTGGGTTCCGCCAGGGCCACTCAGCTCCTGACCTCAGTACAGCCTTGGTTCAAACATGGACAAAAGGACTGAATTCCAGAGGCGAGGCGAGACTACCCTTGACACCAAGGCAGCATTTGACCGAGTGTGGCATCAAGGAGCCCCAGCAAAACTGGAGTCAATGGGAATCAGGGGGAAAACTCTCCACTGGTTGGAATCATATCTAGCACAAAGGAAGATGGTTGTTGAAGGTCAATCATCGCTGCAGAAGTTCCTCAGGGTAGTATCTGGGGCCCAACTATCTTCAGCTGTTTCAATGGCCTTCCTTCCATCATAAGGTCAGAAGTGGGGATGCTCGCAGATGACCGCACAATGTTCAACGTCATTAGCGACTCCCCAGATACTGAAGCAGTCCATGTCCATATGCAGCAAGACCTGGACAATATCCAGGCTTGGGCTGATGTGGCAAGTAACATTTGCAGCACACAAGTGCCAGGCAATGACCATCTCATAACAATGGCATTACCATCACTGAATCCACCACTAACAACATCCTGGGGGTTACCAATGAGCAGATGGCAGCAGTTGAAGATGGCTCACCACCACCTTCTCAAGGGCAATAAGGGATGGACAATAAATGTTGGACTTGACAATGACACACACATCCCATGAAAGAATAAATTTAAAAATAGCTACTACATTCAAAGCAACAATATCATAAGGAACAGTTCCTATATTTGTAACCAAATGCATTGAAAGTGAAGAAAAATGTTTTAAATTTGATTTCAAGATAGAAAATGTAAATGAACAGTTTGAAAATGTCATACTTTGCAGAAATATGTGCCCTTACATCTTGGCCTCCCTTCCCAGTTTTGAAATGACTGCAACACAGGCATCTACCCGGCAATGTGGAAAATTTCCCAGGTATGTCCTGTATACAAAAAGCAGGGTAAATCCAGCCCAGCCAATTACCACCCCATTAGTCTACTCTCCATCATCAGTAAAGAGATGGAAGGGGTCAATAGTGCTATCAAGCTGCAACCCATGAAGTCTCATGGCATCAGGTTAAACATGGGCAAGGAAACCTCCTGATTACCACGTACTGCCCTCCCTCAGCTGATGAATCAGTGCTCCTCCATGTTAAACACCACTTGGAGGAAGCACTGAGGGTGACAAGGGCACAGAATGTGCTCTCGGTGGGGACTTCAAAGTCTATCACCAAGGATGGCTCGGTAGCACCACTACTGACCGAGCTGGCCTAGTCCTAAATGACATAGCCGTTAGACTGGGTCTGCAGCATGTGGTGAGGGAACCAGTAAGAGGGAAAAACATACTTATCTTCACCAACCTGCCTACCGCAGATGCACCTGTCCATGACAGTATTGGTAAGAGTGTCCACCGCACAGTTGTTGTGGAGATGAAGTCCCACCTTCACATTGAGGATACCCTCCATTCTGTTGTGTGGCATTATCATGGAAATGGGAGATTTCGAACAAATCTAGCAATTCAAGATTGGGCATTCACGAGACGCTGTAGGCAATCAGCAGCAGAATTGTACTTGAAAAAAATCTGTAACCTCATGGCCCAGCATATCCCCCACTCTACCATTACCATCAAGCCAGGGGATCAACTCTAGTTCAATGAAGAGTGCAGGAGGGCATTCCAGGAGCAGCACCAGGAATACCTAAAAATGTGGTGTCAACCTGATGAAGCTAAAACACAGGACTACTTGCGTGCCAAACAGCATAAGCAGGAAGTGATAGACAGAGGTAAGCGATCCCCCAACCAACTGATCAGATCTAAGCTCTGCAGTCCTGCCACATCTAGTCATGAATGGTGGAGGACAATTAAACAACTCACTGGAGGAGGCGGCTCCACAAATATCCCCATCCTCAATGATGGGGAGTCCAGCACATCAGTGCAAAATATGAGGCTGAAGTATTTGCTACAATCTTCAGCCAGAAGTGCCGAGTAGATGATCCATCTCGGCCTCCTCCGGAGGTCCCCAGCATCACAGATGTCAGTCTTCAACCAATTTGATTCACTCCATGTGATAAAGAAAAGGCTGAAGGCAATGGATACTGCAAAGGCTATGGGCCCTGACAATATTCCGGC
This sequence comes from Cetorhinus maximus, assembly GCF_964194155.1. Classification (NCBI taxonomy): domain Eukaryota; kingdom Metazoa; phylum Chordata; class Chondrichthyes; order Lamniformes; family Cetorhinidae; genus Cetorhinus; species Cetorhinus maximus. The sequence goes on from NC_135883.1 coordinate 139,602,779, forward strand.
AATAGTACAGAAGACTTATGCTCCAGAACTTGCCACGCCCCTAGCCAAGCTGTTCCAGTACAGCTACAACACTGGCACCTACCCGGCTATGTGTAAAATTGCCCAAGTATATCCTGTACACAAAAAGGAGGACAAATCCAACCCAGCCAATTACAGCCCCATCAGTCTACTCTCGATCATCAGTAATGAAGAAGTCATCAAGAGTGCTATCAAGCGGCACTTGCTTAGCAATAGCCTGCTCACTGACGCGCAGTTTGGGTTCTGCCAGAGCCACTCTGCTCGTGACCTCATTACAGCCTTGGTTTAAACATGGACAAAAGAGCTGAACTCCCGATGTGAGGTGAGGCCGCATTTGACCGAGTGTGGCATCAAGGAGCCCTAACAAAACTGGAGTCAATAGGAATCAGGGAGAAAACTCTCCACTGGTTGGAGTCATACCTTACACAATGGAAGATGGTTGTGGCTGTTGGAGGTCAATCATCTCAGTTCCAGGACATCACTGCAGGAGTTACTCAGGGTAATGTCCTAGGCCCAACTATCTTCAGCTACTTCATCAATGACCTTCCTTCCATCATAAGGTCGGAAGTGGGGATGTTTGCTGATGATTGCACAAAGTTCAGCATCATTCGTGACTCATCAGATTCTGAAGAAATTCATGTCCAAATACAGCAAGGCCTGGACAATATCCAGGTTTGGGCTGACAAGTGGCAAGTAACACTCACGCCACCTAAGTGCCAGGCAATTACCATCTCCAACAAGAGAAAACCTAACCATCGCCCCTTGACATTCAATGGCATTACCATTGCCAAATCTCTCACTATCATCCTGAGGGTTACCATTGACCAAAAACTGAACTGGACTAGCCATAAAAATACTGTGGCTACAAGGGCAGGTCAGAGGCTAGGAATCCTTCAGTGAGTAACTCATCTGACTCCCCAAAGCCTGTCCACCATCTTTAAGACACAAGTCAGGAGTGTGGTGGAATACTCTCCGCTTGCTTGGATGAGTGCAGCTCCAACAACACTCAAAAAGCTTGACACCATCCAGGACAAAGAAGCCTGCTTGGTTGGCACCACATCCACAAACATTCCCTCACTCCACCACTAACTAACAATGGCAGCAGTGTGTACCATCTACAAGATGCACGGCAGAAACTCACCAAGGCTCCTTAGGCAGCATTTTCCAAACCCACAACCACTACCATCTGGAAGGACAAGGGCAGCAGATACATGGGAACACCATCACCTGGAAGTTCCCCTCCAAGCCCCACACTACCCTGGCATGGAAATATATCGCCGTTCCTTCACTGTCGCTGGGTCAAGATCCTAGAACCCCCTCCCTAACAGCACTGTTGATGTACCTACACCACATGTACTGCAGCAGTTCAAGAAAGCAGCTCACCACCACCTTCTCAAGGGCAACGAGGGATGGGCAATAAATGCTGGCCTAGCCAGCGATGCTCACATCCCGCAAATGAACTTAAAAACTCAGCAATGGGAATGGTAGATTACAAATCCAGCAGATTGGTATCTTTACTAACCTTGAAGGTCAATAGGTAAATCAGTTGATTTTGGAAAATAGTACGGGCCAAGTATGTGCGACCACTCAGCTAGTACTAAATTTAATAATGCAAATGTCTCCAAATTATATAGAACGGAGGTAGATCGGTAACTTTTTCCCTGCTAATATGTTGGTGAATTCTTGCTCTGATAAAGAGGACGATCTTAACTCAATAGCTGCACAAACGAAATGTAGCTTTGTTAACTGCTAACACTTTCTTGGGGTACGAAGAAGACTGTATTTCATTGAGCAATTTGACACAGCAGGGAGGGAACTTTCCATTTTTAAAATAATTGAATACCAGTACTAAATTGTATTAGAACACAGCAGCAGTAATAGGCCATTTGGCTCTCATATCACTATGACATTTCTATCCTTAATTCCCTTTTAACTATATTTTCTAAGTATCAATCTCCCTAGTAAACATTTTACATTCTCATAACTCCACATGTGGAGGAATTTCAGTTGAAATTCCAAGATTATGCCCACTTCATTTCCATTCTCTTCTAGTGGAAGAGTTGTTTCCTATTTACCTTGCCAAATCTATTATTTGTTTTATACATCTCAATCAAATCATCCATTATTCACTAGGAAATGTAACAAGTTTAGTGTCTCATTATGGAGAAGTCTATTCATCCTGATAAACCATTGCTGGACTTTCTCCAAGCCTATGAGGCTACAATCCCAACAAAGGATTGAATAACAATTCATGCGTAACGCTGTTTCTATTAAATAAGAGGTTGTTCTCATAATCCACGAAGAGTGCTTTCCCAATTTTGTACAACTTGGACCATATATTGCAGCATTAGGCACAGAAGATTGCATGTCTGTTATGCAATCTGCTCGACTTGTCAGATTGATCGTTAGCACAACTAGAAGATTGTGACTCTGGGAGTTCTGACAGTCATCATCCAAAACTAAATGCAGAAGTGACCAGCATTTGATGAACCAAGGTGATGCAAAAATTGGATTAGGCAAGAGAAAAGCACTGCAGGACCTTTAAAGGAAATTAGCAACCAGCTGGGTCAATGTCCTGACCTCATGGTGTGCATCTAGCTGCCCTTAGAATATAAAATAAATTCATCAAATCATCTAATGATATTGCAACAGATTAACCTGTGCGAACATATTGCAAAGCCATTAATGCTTATTTTGGTTCTTTCAAGATCTTAATATATGAAGAAATCCTATAGAAAACCCTGTTTACTCAAGTGTTAAAAGTATTCCATAAACAATATATCTGCATGTTTAGTTTATAAAGCAAGGATATACATTTAAACATCTGCTAATATCTTCAAATATGAATTACATAATTATCCAGTTCAGACCTTCACTAATGGGATATGTGGATTCACACACAAAAATGGATACTTAAACTGAGCGACGTTGTATATTGGGATTGAACCCTTCGCTGAAGAGCTGACATCACCTGCACAAGCTGGTGGGCTGAACAGTCTCTTTTTGTGCTGCAATTTCTGAAATAAGTTTAAGAATGTTAGAAATGAACACAACGGCAGATGAGAATCTGACAGGAAATACCAATTTCACCAGCATTCCCTGCACTTGTTTTTTCATTTAAACACCATGGTTGGTTTTGTGAACATAACCCTATTTGAAACATCAGACACACTTCTGTGCATTTAGCAATCACAGAAAAATGAAAGATTCAGAATAAAAAAAACAAACTTAGATGACATTACCCAAATGCTTTAATCGAAAGTGTAACATATTTTGGTTGCTTCAATCCATAAGCTTTAACCAAAAGAACAAAAAGTTACATGATGAGGGTTACTTAAATATCAGGGAAGAAAATGACACACCAACTAGTCATTAGGTGAACATAAGTAAATGGAATGCTTCATTTTCGCCAAAAAAAGTGATCCAAAAACCACAAATATAGTAAACAAACAAAAACTTAATGGGTCCTCAATGTAAGCTCACAATAGATCTATTTTACAACTTTAATTTTCAGACAAGCACTTATTGCAAGAACACAAAGTAAATAGATGAGGCAAACCGTTTGAAAGATCTACACTATGTCTTCCATAGAAATCCTCCAACCTCCACAATCACAGCATTCAACTGTTTCTTGAAATATCTCAGGGACTTTCTTTTACGAGATCACTACCTGGATATCCATGGCATAGATTTATCAGTGCGTGTGAAAGATATCTTGTTGCAAATGCGAAATGTGCTCTTAACCTGTATGAATTTCCATTGAAAGAAATTTTCTGAATCTACCTTTACCACGTTATTTACATCCTTAAATGCCAAATTGCTGTATACTGTCAAATTACAATGTGTAAATAAAAAAAATCAGCAAACTAGTTGCTGAATTAGAAAAAGGTGTCTTACAGGCAACTACAGTACTACCACATTTTGATAAATTAGTGCATCATTTAAAATCAGCAGGGTTAAAATATAAAGGCAGCATCAAACCAGGGAAAGAGGCATCTTTCCTGGGAAAACATCCAGTATGCTTTAATTCAGCTGTGACTCAGAAAGCTCCATTCTAAGTTACCAATTGGTCAACAGAAAAAATCCAAATAGTTTACAGTTTCAAAAGCAATGCAATCACTTTTTGTCTTAACATGTAAACCTTAGAGCTGAATATTAAATCTGAAGAAGTTGGGATCTACCCAAACTTGGGGCAGTTCAACAAAACCAGGTTCAAGCGTGATTTTTTTTCCTTAATAGCAGAATTAAATCTCTGGCAGAGACAAAAAACAAAAATTGCCAATAATGAGCTAGAAAAGTGAATAGTTTCAGCAGTCTTGATCTGGCTTGAATTCAATCTGAAGCTGCTCACTTGCATAAATACTATCTTGTATAGACAAGATCCAAGTACAAACATAAAAAATGATCTGAACATATTTCCAATGTGCAAATTTTCAGTAGACAATTTCTTTAACACTGGTAGGTGTTTAAATTACAAGGTGTAAAGATGCATTGTGCAAAAATCACATTCTTAATGCTAGATCATTTCCTCATCTTTTTATCTCTGCACCACATGATGATCCTGGTCAATTTTTTAAAAATATATTGGCAGAAGTTCAGGAAGATCTGTCTTCAACGAGTGCTGCACTGCTGCAAGACTTCAAGCGTTTAGCTACAAATGAATATAAAAAGAAAAATTAGTGTAGCATTCAGGCTACGTGGCCCCTTCAGCCTGTTCTGTCATCAATAAGATCATAGCTGATCATTTACCTCAACTCCACTTTCCCATCTGATTCTTTTACTGCCCAAAAATCAATCTCAGCTTTGAATATACTCAACTACCGAGTATCCACAGTGCTCTGGGGTAGAGAATTCCAAACGTTCACTGCTCTTTGAGTGAAGAAATTCCCTTTCATCTCACTCCTAAATGGCCAACTTCCCATCCTGACGCTAGGATCCCAGCTCTAGATTTTCTAACCAGGGAAAGCAGCATCTCACTGCCTGCTTAATCAAGTCTCCTCAGGATTTTATATGCTGACAACAGCACAACTAACAAAAAGGTCTGGCCTTATCCGGGTGACTTTGTGCTCTGTTAGAGATAGTGGTAGTGGAGAACTGGACACTTCTCATTTTTGGTACTCTGTCTCATCAAAGGCTAAATCAACATGCAGGTCAAACGCTGGGATATTGTTGTTGTGCAATCTGCTATTTATACTAGAGTAGATTTCGTGTTATTGGCAGCAACATCTGGCTGCCTGAGTTTCCCAGCTGAGGAAGGTCTGCCAGCAATGTGCCTGCAGCACCAACGAAGGGTGCCATCTGATGGTGGCCGCCATTTACATTTATCATTGTAATAGAAACAGAAAATGCTGGAAATATAGCAAGCCAGGCAGCATTCGTGGAGAGAGATAAAAGCCAAATACTGCAGATGCTGGAAATCTGAAATAAAAACAGAAAACGCTGGAAAAACTCAGGTCTGGTAGAGAGACAGAGTTAGCTCTTCAGAGCTAAAAAGGGCCACATGGACTCGAAACATGGAGGTGCAGGGCCAAAGGGAGTGATAATGAGACAATTAAAGAAACAAAAAAAATGTCTAAAGGAGCTGTGAATGACAGAATGACGAACACCTGCCACAATTACATTTATCACTAACTGTGTTGTTGCCTCAAAAGGGGGCTCCCTGCTCCACAGGAGCAACAGCACCCCCTCATTCACATTATAATTTTGCCAAAGTCAGTCACTGAGGTTTTTAACCTCAGCCTTAGGAATGATATAACTGACGGCACCTTTCTGATAACACATTGAGAATTTGGAAAGGAGCTTCCTCAACTCATGCTATGGGTGGGCTGAACAGGGGCAGAGTGGGACTTCCGCCCCTCAGGAAGCCCCGACATCAGGAGCTGCTGGCCAATCTGATTGGCCATCAGTCCCAGCAGCGCCAAGGCCATGTTAGTGGGCACAGCCGGGACTGCAGGAGGAGGAAGGAAGGTGGCCCATGCATCCCCAGAAACAGGTTAATTCAGGGTCTTGGGCAGCGAGGGTTTGGGATTAAGGCTGTGGGCTGGTAGGAAGAAAGGGAGGGGTTCTATCTTAGGAGCCCACCCCCCCGATTGGCAAAGACAGCCCCTGAAGATAGAATACCAATGCCCACCCCTATTCCTTCCTGCCCCTTGAAGAGACCATTTTTTAAAAATCGGGCTGCCCATGCCAAACATTTTATGGAATGGGCAAAGTATTATCAGGGTGAATTGACTTGATAACAAGTCTAATTGACCCTTGATTACCTATTTAAATATGGTGGACAGGCTGCCGATTTCAGCACCCCACCAAATTTTACGTTGCCCCCCAACCCAACCCAAAAACACGCCCTGCAGGAGCATGCAAAATGCAGCCCAATGTTTCTGTGAATTCAACTGAGTCAAATATTCTAGTTAAAGGAAACATTTGGTAGCATTTAGCATCTGCTGTTAACTATCAAAGTGTCTCATTTATTGATCTAATGGTACTCACGCTCTATAAGCTTCCATTTCTTCTGCTCAGAGTGAAGAAAGCTGCTGAGGTAGAAGATGACAGGTAGGAAAAGAAGAAATGTTGACACTGCAATGACTGGAACAGTGTCACTGCAGCGCATAGTGCAGTTATAGGTTTTGCTCCACAGCTGCCGCGTCAAGTTCATCTGAAAGCATCAAATACAAAAGAACATATATGAGGTAAAACTATTGTGCCTAAAAAATTTTGTAAATAATGAAATGGGTAATGATGATGAGTAGTTTTTCAAGTTATTAATAATTAAATATATAAAATGTCTCATTATTGAGTCAAAATGACTCAAAAGATTCCACAGATACAAATAATCATTTTTGAAGTACAATGATTTCTAATGTAAATAAATGTGACACAGGTTAGAAGATAGTAACGCAATCCCCATGCACCACCACCCCCATGTATCCGCACAAATAGCAATGAGAAACCTTACTAGCTAGTCTGGCTTTTTTGGCAACTATTGAGGAGGAATGTTGTTCTAAACACTAGGGTGAACTCTCAACTCTTCATTGCACAATGTGATGAGTTTTTAATGCTCATCTGAATCTCCAGAATAGGCAGACAGGATCTTGGTTTAAAGTCTTATCCAAAGGACTGCAACATCTAACAATATAGATTAGCAGATACAGAATATAAAAAGCTGCCTGGTTGTCATGGAAACCTATCATCTTCTACCTCAGCAGCTTCCTTCACCCTGAGCAGAAGAAATGGAAGCTTATAGAGCATGAGTATCTGGTTAATGTCCTTTGAAGGGAAATTGCAACTCTTATCCAGTCCAATTCACAGGACTAGTCTTGCACTATTTTGTTGACTCTTAAATGCCCACTGAACTGGCCTAGTAAGTCACATAATAATTAAAGTAACTAGGGGCAAGCAATAAATGCACTATTGCCAATATGCCAAGAACACCCCAAGAACAAATTTAATAGCATGTAACACTCCTTTAGAACTGTTCTAGGTATAAAACCTTTAACCCACAGGTCTGAATGCCTCAATTAACTGAGACCTTTAGAGAGTATGATACATGTTCCTTTTAGAAGGTTCTTAGAACTTTCTAAAGCTGATACAAAGTAAACTTCTTGTGAGAGCTGGACTTTAAAGCAGAACAGATAGGATGGTGCATTCAAGCTGGCAAACAAACATTTTGACCAAAGGATGCTGGAACTAAAGGACCACACTCGATATGGGCAACAGCACATTAGGAAGACAAATAGTATGTTGACCTTTATTGTAAGGGGGTTGGGGCACAAGAATATAGAAGCTGAGCTGCAACTGTACTGAGCTGTGATAAGACCACACTTGGAATATAGTGTACAATTTAGTGTCTCTAACTAAGGTAGGATAGACTTGCCTTAGAGAGGATGCAACGAAGGTTCACTGGATTGAATACTGAAATCAGAGGGCTGTCCTGAGGAAAGATTGCGTAGAATGGGACTATACTCTCAAGTTTAGAAGAATGAGTGATAATCTCATTGAAACACATAAAATTCTGAGGGAGTTTGAAAGGGTAGATGGAGAGAGACTCTTTCCTCTAGTTGGAGAGCCTAGAACTAAGGGGAATAATTTCAAGATAAGACATCAGCCATTTTGCACTGAGATGAGGAGCTGTTTCTTCACTCAGGGGGTTGTGGATGATCAGTTGCTGAGTATACTGAAGAGAGTCCAAATATCTGTCAGCTAAGGGAATCAAGGGATATGGGGATAAGGAAAGTGGAGTTGATGTCGAAGATCTGCCATGATCTCATTTAATGGCAGAACAAGCTTGAGACCCCTGTGTAGTTTACTCTAGCTTTAAGAAACTGCCTTGAGTGCTTGACATGAACTTGTTCTCCAAACTACTTTGGCCAATTTGATTTGACAAGTCTATATGAAGATTAATGTCCTTCCATTTATTACTAGCGTCTCTTGTTTCTTGATTAAAATTCTGTCCAACAGTATAGTTACTATTAGGAAGCCTATGAGCTACTCCCATCAGTGTTTTCTAATTTTTATTTCTCATCTCCACCCTTACTGATTCTACTTCCTGCTCTTTGAACCAAGATTCTTCTTCACTGCTGACCTTATATCATCCTTGTTTACCAGGGCCATCCCACCTATTTTCTATCTTGTCTATATTTTCAAAAGATCAAGTACTCTGGAAAATTTAGTTCCCAACCTTGTTTGCCATGAAACTATGATCTAATAGCAACTACAGAAGCAAATATATTTATCTCTATTTATGCTATCTTGGTATGAATGCATTGCGCCTTCAGGTAAGTGCTTTAATTTTAACTTACCATTTTTTTCCTGATTTGGCCTTATTCATTGGTAGTTAAACTTGGTGTCACACTCTGCTCATCTTTACTCAATCGCGACATTGATCTGCAGCCTTGACCTTTCTCTTTAGATATATAAATTTCCCCTCACTTGAACCTTCCCTCTGCCTTTTTAATTTCAAGCTCTATATACAGCCCTGGTTATGTGTTTGTTTTAACAATTTAGCACATGTTGACATCTGTTCAGCTAGTTCTAACTTGCTGAAAAACAGCTCTAGACCAAGAACCAAACATACTTAATGGCCCTGGCATCAAAACAGGTTTAGAATTAGATTACTACTGAGTTTTGACAGCACTGCTGAGGGGATGGGTATTGCATGGTTTTCAATGTACTTACTGCATCAACGATGTCTATACACAGGTTCTGCTTATCTGCCATTTTGTTGTACCAGTCAGTTAAATTATTGTAAGAAGCTTTACATTTATTGCAAAGATCAGAACGGTTGCCATGATCAGGGCGGTTCTACAAAACAAAAACGAAAGTCACGCTTTGTAGCACAACAGGTTAGCCCACCAAGTTATCACACATATACACTCAAGAAAACAGGATTGCACGAGACAGATCACAGGGGTAAAAGGTAGTAAAGCAATGAAGTATGGGTTCACATGAACATTAGATAAAGAATATGAAGACTTTGGGAAAAGTGAGAGGGAACAAATAAACTGTTATATTAGAAGTATGCTACTGACCACTTGATTGGAATAAGGTGGATGACAATTAGTTCTATGAAAAGGGTAAGGAAGAACAGAAAAGTTATTTTAGTAGGATATTTCACTCAACTTAAACTGTGAAAACTCAAATAAATGCAAAAGAATGCTGGAAATGCTTAGGTCAGACAGGGTTTGTGGAGAGAAACAGCGTTCATGTTTCAGGTCAAGATGACCTTTCATCAGAACTGAAGAAATATAGAATTGTAAGGTGCATTACATTTATCTCTATCTTCCTTCAGTTCTGATAAAAGTTATCTTGATCCAAAATGTTAATGCTGTTTCTCTCCAGATACTCCCTGGCTTAATCATTTCCAGCATCTGCATTATTTTACTTTTGTATTACTGCGAAAACACAAATGCTTTGGAGGTTAGTAGATATAATACACAGGTGCTTCTTGACCCAATGTGCCTGGAGTACTGAGTGTAGTTTTGGCCTCATTATTTCATTACTTCATTTCATAATCAGTTACTAGGGGAACAACAGAATTCCAAGATCCCAGAATGACATAAGCAAAGATTGACTACCATGGATTTTTTTCTCTCTTGTAAAGAGAAGACTGAGGGGAGATATGTTAAAAGTGTTTACAATTTGCACAAATTAGGTCCAGGTAAGCTTTTCTGCTGTTTACAGAATTTAAGCACAAGGGGCCACATTAACAGATTAAGAATAGGAAATAGAAAATGTAAGAAGAACTTGCTAACTAAAAAGCTATTAAGTATGTGGGACAGATTTCTAACACGGGTGGTGGAAGCAGAAACCTTAAGTTGCAAAGACCAGGCAGGTTCTCATCAACAAATGGAATTCAGCTTTATTCGAAATGCACCAGGGAATATGGTAAACTGATGACATATATGGAAAAAGTTTTCTCCTGCCTGAAACAGTACTAAGTCCTCCCTAAATAAAAGATATTCCAGACATTATCGATTACTTCACTACAAATAACTTATAGAAATCCTAGACAAGTTAACCAGCCTCTCAAAATGACCATGGCTAACTAAAGAAATTTAGGATAGTATTAGACCAAAGAGGAGTCATATAAAGTTGCTATAAAAAGTAGCAAGCCTAAGGGTTGGGAGCAGTTTAGAATTCAGCAAAAGGAGGACCAAGAGATTGATTAAGAGGGGATAAATAGAGTATGAGAATAAACTTGCAAGGAACATAAAAGCAGACTGTGAAAGCTTCTAGAAGTGTGGGGAGACAGTGGCATAGTGACTAGTATTCCAGAGACCCAGGGTAATGTTCTGTGTGGCAGGGTTCGAATTCCACCATGGCAGATTGTGACATTCGAATTCAATAAAAATCTGGAATTAAAATCATTGCTGATTGTCGTAAAAACCTGCCATCCTTACCTGACTCCAGTTGTGAGTGATTCAACCATAGCACTGGTTGATTTTTAAATGCCCTCTGAAGGGCAATTAGGAATAGTGATGCCAAAAAAAGTGAAGACAAATGTAAGTCCCTTACAGTCTGAAACAGGAGAATTTATAATAGATATAATAGTTCTGTCACAACAAAAAACTTCCAAGGGTCTAGTGAGAAGGAAGATTGAAGGAAATTAGTATTACTAAAACCACCTGTGCTGGAGAATTAATGGAACTGAAAGCTGATAAATCCCTAGGGCCTGATAATCTCTATCCCAGGGTACTAAAGGAGGTGGAAATAGTGGTTGTCATCTTCGAAAATTATGTAACAGTCCCGGCAGATTGGAGGGTGGCGAATGTAACCCCACTATTTAAAAAAGGAGGGAGAAAATAGCAAATTACAGGGAAAATGCTAACAGAGCACTTAGAAAATATCAACAGGATTAGACAAAGTCAGCATGGATTTATGAAAGGGAAATGTAACTAGCAGAATAGATGAGGGAGAACCAGTGGATGTGATGTATTTGGATTTTGATAAAATCCCACATAAGAGGTTATTGTGTAAAATTAAAGTACATGGGATTGGGGGTAATATATTGGCACGGATTGAGAATTGGTTAACAGGCAGGAAACAGAGTAGGAATAAATGGGTCTTTTTTGGAGTGGCAGGCAGTGACTTGTGGGGTTACCACAGGGATCAGTGCTTGGGTCCCAGCTATTCACTATATATATATATATATATATTTCAATGATTTGCATGAGGGAACCAAATGTAATATTTCAAAGTTTGCTGACGACATGAAATTTGGTGGGAATGTGAGCAATGAGGAGGGTGTTAAGAGGCTTCTCAGTGATTTAGGCAGGTTGAGTGAGTGGGAAAATGCATGGCAGGTGCAGTATAACAAGGATAAGTGTGAAGTTATCCATTTTGGTAGAAAATACAGAATGGCAGAGTATTATTTAAATGGTGATAGATTGGGAAATGTTGATATACATGTGGGTGTCCTTGTACACCAATCACTGAAAGCAAGTATGCAGGTGCAGCGAGCAGTTAAGGTGGCAAATGGTACGTTGGCCTTCATTGCGAAAGGGCTCGAGTACAGGAGCAAGGATGTCTTAATGCAGCTGTACAGGGCTTTGGTGAGACCACACCTAGAGTAGTGTGCGGAGTTCTGGTCTCCTTACCTAAAAAAGGATATATTTGCCATAGAGGGAGTGCAGCAAACGCTCATCAGGCTGATTCCTGGGATGGCAGGATTGTCATATGAGAGATTGGACTGACTAGGCCTGCATTCAGTGGAGTTTAGAAGAACGAGGGGAGATCTCATTGAAACAAAATTCTGATGGGGATGGACAGACTGGATGTAGGGATGATATTTCCTCTGGCTGGGGGTCTAGAACAAGCAGTCAGTCAGTCTCAGGATACAGGGTAGACCATTTAGGACTGAGATGAGGAGAAACTACTTCACTCAGAGGGTGGTGAGCCTATGGAATTCCCTATCACAGAAGGTTGTGGAGGCCAAGTCATTGAATATATTTAAGGGGGAAATAGATTTCTGGACTCTAAAGATGTCAAGGGGTATGGGGAGAGCACAGGAGTACAGCGTTGAGATAGAGGATCAACCATGATCATATTTAATGGTGGAGCAGGCTCGAAGGGCCAAATGACCTACTCCTGTTCCTATTTTATATGCTTCTATATCTTCAGACTACACCACCACCTTTTAATTGTACTTAGCCCAGAGTGATGAAACTAGGGAGGACAAAGACAATTAAGAGTGAGAAAATAGATATTGCATATATTGAAGAATGGTGAAAACAAATATGGGAGAGCTACAGACCCATTAATCTTAGTCCATTCTACGTAAAACAATAGAAGTAATTATCAAGATGGAACCTGAAGATAATCTGTATATCAGTAACCTCATCAATAGAAATAGGCATGGATTCCAAAGGGGACGGTCCTGCTGATTAATCTCTTTGGCTCTTTTAAATAGTGACAACCCAAATGGACTGTGGTAATCCCCATGACCCTGTTGTTGTTCTAGTATTTTCATGCTCTTCCATTGCATAATAGCTTGAAGCAATGGAAGAATTTGTAGGCTGCTTAATAGTTCAACAATCCATGACAGCCCACATCTTCCACAGTCATTACTATCTTTACAGCTGCCAATAGGGTGGCTAGTCACATACATCTGGAGGGTTTTATGAGCTCCCACAACCAATTTGGTGATGAGACAGCCATCCTCACCCACCAAATGCAAGTATCCCAGTAGATGTCAATCCAGAATTCAGAGCCAGAGCCATCTGGAGCAGGGTTTGAACCTTGTACTTTGATACCAGAGGTGGTAATGCTACCATGAAGCCAAAGGATCTCCCCTCATGACTTGATGAACCTGAACATCCAAAAGTCTGACAAATTTCCACATGAAAGGCCATTAATTAAACCTAGCTGTGGGAACTCAGGGAAAACATTAAATAAATCAATGGATTGAAGGGCAGAAAACTGAGTATTTGTTAGGGGAATATCAGAAAGGAGTAGCGGGAGAGCAGGAATACTGAGTGAGATGCCACAGCTCTTGGTCCAGGGACCGCTACTGTTCCTAATTTACATAAAATGACCTGGATTCAAAAACTCAAGGCAAAACAGTTAAATTTAGAAATATCAGACAAGGAGGGTAGTGGGATTAGAAGACATGGTCTAGAAATTAGAGGGCTGCACAAAATATGTAAGTGAGTCAAACAATGACATGAACTTTAATGCAACATTAAAGTGCTGAAAAGACGAAGAAAAACTTAAACGTGCAAAGGCAAAGAATGGAAAAGACTGAACAAGCTTTCAGCAGGTCTAAATGATTAAAGTCATTTCAGACTGATAAAAAGAAATTTCTTACACAGTGATCTGTGTTCAAAATACATGGGGCGACAGGTGAAATTTCCCTCGAAACCCCAAAATGCCCTGAAAATTCAATCCCGGGGCAGCCAAGAAGAAGAAAGTTGCCTCCACACACAAAAGTGACAGACTTCGTGAGGAGCTGCTCTTCCAATGTAAAGCTGTTTCTCTCCTGTGTTTCTAGCTGTAACAAAGGAGAGGCTGAGGGGTGAGTGGTGCTGTTGGGAACAGAGGCTGCGAAGGGGACAGTCTGCCCAACTTACTCCTTTGTTCTAGGCTGACTGGGCAGATGGTACAACTACTGCCTGTTCATCTGGTTATGCAAGTGCACAGAGAGAGTGCACTAGGCGCTGGATGCAGATAACCAAGGCTCAGGGGCCGACCACCCCGTGAGTATTCCTGCAGGCACCCACACCTCAATGTGGGGGAAAGAGCTGTGATTTGGGGCCCAGGGCTGGGGAAGAGGCCAAGAGGCCATGATGGGGAGTGGCGAGGGGTATGGGATGTGGTGGCTGCAATTGTGAGGAGAATCTGCGGAGGAGAGAGAACAGTTTTATATCCATCAACAAAAGAATACTCAGCCAACTGGGAGCCAGAAAAACTTGAAGTTACTGAGCTAATGAATTCCTTGCAAATGAATGTGGAATCTCTAGCTTAAGGCTGCATAAGTTCAGGTGCTATTGTATGGGGAAAACTGTAGTGGATGCTATTGATATGAACATTGTTTATTAGATAATTTAATACTGATGTATTATTTCATGAGGAAGACTTGCATTTAACTTATGCATTTATGTGTCTCACGTTTGGTGAATTACTTTCGGTGTAGTGACTGTGTTGGAGACAAACATGCAGCCATTTTGCATTTTCTAATATCCCAACTAATGAGAATAAAAAAGGAACCCCAAAAAATCTCAAGATCCCTCAAAAAGATATATATATTGACCCCTTGTGTAGAATAAACAACCAGATAAAATAGTAGAGACAAAAACCTTAAGGATCATCAAGAAAACAACTGGATGCTACAACTGGGGGGGATGGGATGTCAGGTTCTCTCTCTGTGGCCGAATTAAGTTGCCTACCTCACCCATAATTATCTTGGGTAATGCTACTATTTCTAACAGTCCTTGGGTTGCATTTTTTCTACAATTTAAGTGACCCATTTCTTTCAGGCGTCACACTAAAGATATTTGTGTTATTCAACAAGCCAATTAAATCAATGGCTTCCAATTGCATTGGTGCCCATTTTGGGTCATTTTGTTTCCTTTATTTCTGTAAGTAATAAGAAATCCTATTCTGAATGTTTTTCCCAAAGAAGATCACCCTCACCTGCACGCTGGGAGATATATTACAATTAACGCCTTGAATACTTTAGTGCCAACCTCCGCTTCATTCTACTGCATAAAATGGACTTTTAATGACATGGGTTGCTTTTGGCATCGATACAAACAGCACAAGTATTTTCTAAAAGCTGTTCTATTAAAATGTACATAATCTCACAAATTTAAATACCAAATATAAAAAAAAAGAACATCCTTAGCTGTCTAATTTTATTTTCTGGAATAGGAAAATAGATATTGTTGCTTTATTGCAAATTTAGAAATATTTTTCTTTCGACAACTTCACTGGATGCTGTACTTTCACTTTTCCTTACTTTCACAGGCATTACCACCATTTCTTCTTACACCTCAGTTTGCCACAAACTTGTGATCTATGGTCCAATCTTGGCAGTAGAAAAACAGAACTCTTAACAAGCAGCTAACGTTCTACAGTGACACACAATGTCTCTAATAAATGCATATACATCACAGTGGGGGTGCGGAAGAATAGGTTTGGAAATGCAATGGAAGAGCAGGCTGCTGAAGAAAAAAACGCAGATCTATGGCTGTTGAAATGTCTACATACTAAATGCAAAATCTTGGCCTAAGAATGTGAGTAGTTAAGCTGATTGTTATTATGAGGTGAGTTAGTGACACAGGGCCCCCAAAATCTTTTATTGATTTTTGTTTAGAAAGCTTGTGGATTTATTGCAAAACAGGATTGCTGATCCATTCTTTTCATTTGCAAGCTCTATTGACACAAGCAAAGTGTGATTGATATGCAAGTTACCGAAGAGTAATGGTCAAAACAATTCAGGGAATCATTCAGCATCTTCATAAAGTTTACAGTGTCCATTGATGGTTCTGTTTTATTACCATTTAAACAGGCTGTTGAAGGGAAAGAGAGACATCAGGTTAGTATATAAAGGTACAACTGAGCACTGCTGTACCTAGATTAGAATTGCAGAAAATATTTCAAACATTCAATATTTACAGCACATTCAAAAAACACGAGAAAAAGTTAAATGATAAAGCAATGCCCAGGCTGTAAAATATTCCCAAATCAAAGCTTTCTTCAACTTTAGGAACAATTTGACCACCCTCCAATATGAAAGTTAAACTAAAGTAATTAGCGTATGCAACCAGATTTTTTTTCCCATTATTCATTCACTGGATGTGAGCTTCACTAACGCCACCTGCATTTATTGCCCTCAAGGTGGTGATGGGTAAGCTGCAGTCCATTTGATGAGGGTAAACCGACAGTGCTTTAGGGAGGGCATTCCAGGATTTTGACCCAGCGGTGAAAATGGAGCAATATAAATTACACTCCCGACTTGTACCATGTAAGTGGGGTTAATCAGGTAAATCACCTGCCACAAAAAACCCAGACTCTGACCTGTTCTTGTAGCCATGGTATTTATGAGATTGACCAGTAATTTCATTGGTCCAATGGTGACAACCAAAGATGTTGATGGGGGTTTTGACAATGGTAATGTCATTGATGGTCAAGGAAGACACTCTTGTTGGAGATGGCGATTATCTGGCACTTGTGTGGCATGAATGTTCCTTGCCACTTATCAGTTCAAGCCCTGAACATCGCCCAAGTCTTGATGCATGTTATTATCCAAGGCTTAAACAGTACAATCAAGAATTCCCACTTCTAACCTTATGATGAAGAGAAAGTCATTGAAGCAGCAGCTGAAGATGGTTGGACCTAGGACACTACCCTGAGGAACTCCTGCAGCGATGTCCAGGGGCTGAGATGATTGACCTCCAGCAACAACCACCATCTTCCTTTGACTGCTGGTATGATTTCAGTCACTGGAGAGTTTTGCCCCAATTCCTATTGATTTTGGTTTTACCAAGGCCCCTTGATGGTATACCTGGTCAAATGTTGCCCTGATGTCAAGGGTAGTCACTCTCCCCTCACATCTGGAATTCAGCTCTGTTACATTTTTGAACCAAGGCTTTAATGAGATCTGGAGCCATGCGGTCTTGGCAGTACACAAACTGAGCATTGGTGAGGTTATTGCTGTGTAAGTGCACTTTGATAGCACAGTCAACAACCCCCTTCATCACTTTGCTGATGACTGACATTAGACAGATGGGGCACGTTAATTGGTCGGGTTGAAATTGTCCTGTTTTTCCGGACAGGACATACCTAGGCAATTTTCCATTTGTCAGGCAGATTCCAGTGCTGCGGCTGTATTGGATCAACTTGGCTAGGGATGCAGCTAGTTCTGGAGCACAAGTGTTCAGTACTACAGCCAGGACACTGTTTACGAGCAGGTCTTTATTTTATCCAGTGCCTTTAGTTGTTTCTTGATATCATGTGGAGTGAATCAAATTGACTGGCATCTATGCTGGCGAGGGCCTCAGAAGGGGGACAAGATGGACCATCCACTCGGTACTTCTGGCTGAAGATGACAGGAAATGCTTTAGTCTCATCTTTTGCACTGATGTGCTGAGCTCTGCCATTCTGAAGATGGGGATATCCATGGAACCTCCTCCTCTCTGGTTGTTTAATTGTCCACCACCATTTACAACTGGATAAGGCAGAGCTGCATCACTCCATTCTGATCCATTGGTTTGCTCCATCTATAGCATGCTGCTTCTATTGTTTAGTGTGCAGGTGTTGTTGCTTCACCAGATTGGCACCTCATTTTTAGGTACACCTAGTGCTGCTCCTAACATGCTTTTCTATACTCATTATTGAACCAGATTAGCCTTTGGCTTCGTGGTAATGGTAAACTGAGGGATATGCTAAGCATGAGGTTATAGATTGTGGTGGAATACAATTCTGCTGTTGCTGATGGTCCACAGTGCCTCACGGATGCCCAGTTTGCACTGTTAGATCTATTCTGATCTACCCTACTTAGCAGAGTGGTAGTGCCACACAACACGATGGAAAGTTCAGTGTGAAGATAGGATTTTGTTTCCACTGGAACTGTGCAGCGGACACTGATACCAATACAGTCATAGCAGATATACCTATGACAGGTAGCTGGGTGAGAATGAGGAAGAGTAGGTTTTTTCCCGATGATTCTCTTACCCACCTGTTGCAGATCCAGTCTAACAGATAAATCAGCCCAGGCTCAAGCAATTTGGTCAGTAGCATTGCTTGCAAGTCATTCTTGGTGAAGTTCCCCAGAGTACATTCTGTGCACTTGCTACCCACCCTCTGTGCTTCTTAAAGTAGTGTTCAACTTGGGGAAGTTTAATGCATCATGTAAGGGAGGGTGGTAGGTGGTAATCAGCAGATTTCCTTTCCCCATTTGACCTGATGCCTGATGCCTTTGACTTCAGATCTTGTGATGTCTAATAATAAGTACTCCTTACTGTCTGCCATCACCTTTGGCTGTTGTGTCTTGACAGTCAGACAGGACATGCTTGGGGATGTTGATGGAAGGAGGCTGTGATGTTGGATGAAAGGTATGATTCTGTGAGAATGACTACATCAGGCTGTTGCTCCACGAATGTTGTGAGACAGCTCTCCCAATTTTAGCACTAAGTTCCCAGATGTTAGTGAGGTGGTCTTTGCTGGGTCCAATGAGCTGGGTGTGCATTTGCCATGTCTGTTGCCTAAGTCAATGTTGGGTGGTTCATCTGGTGTTATTAATATAGTTATATCAATCTGCTACACAAGACTGGAGTTATATCACAGTTGTGTCATGTTCATCTCAGAGGGCAGTCAACCACATTGTTCCAAGTCTGGAGTCACATGTAGGGCAACTACAGATCTCCGTCCCTAAAGTGAACCAGATGGAATTTTACGACAATCCAGTAATTTACCATTAAAGACACCAGCTTTATATTCCAGATTTATTTAATTAACTGAATTTAAATTCCCAGGCTGCGGTGGCAGGATTTCAATTCAACTTTCATAAAGAGAGAACACATGTTGAAACACATGAAAATTTAAAAATACAGGATAAGGGTTCTTGGTTACAAACTCCGAGTCACAATTATCTTTAACTGGATATCAGCTACCAAGATCCCAGAATCTTAGATTATGCAAAGATTGCTGTGGATGTAATAAGCCCACGAGGCTATCCAGCCACAATCTAAAAACTGTTTCATTTATTGGAATGACCAAGGGTAACTTGTAAGACCACACTGGCCTCCCTGACATTTTGCCTTCAGCCAACACCAAGGAAGACCTGGCTATTCGGCCTATGGCTAATAGTGGGACATTCCTCTTCAGAATTGCTGTGGTACTTATTTGAACAAAAGAAAACACTGTGCCCTGAAAGCACTGCACTAACAACTTTGTTTGCAAAGTTCCTTTAAGAAACCTCAGCTTAAAGGCAGACAAAATGATTGGCTTTCATGTGCTGGTAAAAAAAAGTTGTGAAAAAGATTTATAATATATATCAACCTTAATGCCATCAGTACATTGGCTGTTGGAATATAAATGTAAAAATACTCAAACTTTGCATGTGCCACAGAAGTAATTCTCATCCACTTGTAAAGTTACATACTATACAACAACAAGCCAGCCAGAGAAACCTTTCCAATTATGTGCATAAAATCAATCCCAATCACTTAGAGCAGTACAGTCTCCAGGGGAATTAACAGGACAATTTCCCAATCATCTCTATTCTGGCCAGGACATAAGTATCACTATATGCAGCTAAACGTTTTCTACAATTAACCAGGAAGACAACTGTAGGACCATACCCTATACTACAACTAGAGGACCTGATGTTTGTGAAGATTAGTCCTTTAAATCTTAAGTGAGGCAGTACATTTTGGTAGGAAGAATAGGTTGGGGACAGGGGTTGGGGTCGCTTATTACTTGGAAGGTGCAAGTCTAGGTGGGCTTGTGGAACAAAGGCATCTCTGAGTGCACTTACACCAATCACAAAGGTTAACAGGCCCATTAAAAAGCAAACTAAGCACTAGGTTTTATTTCTAGAGATATAGAATTGAAAAGTAAAGAAGCTATGCTAAATCAGCACTGAACCTTGGTTAGACCTCATTTAAGAGGTCTGCATGCAGTTCTGGTTGCCATATTATAAAAATGATATACAGGCACTGGAGAGGGTACGAAGAAGATTTACAACTAGAAATGTGTGGGTTTACATATCAGGAAAGAATTAACAGGTTGGATCAATTTTTTCTTGAAAAGGGAAGACTGATGGGTGAACTAACTGAGGTCTTTAAAATTATGAAAAGTTTTGTTAGAATGGATACAAAAAGAATGTTTCCTCTTGGAGAAGTGCATAGCTAGAGGCCATCAATATAAGAATCACCAAGAAATCCAATAGGGAATTCAGATGATACTTCCTTATGCAAAAAGTGTCGAGAATGTGGAACTCGCTACACGGACTGGGTGAAGTGAATAGCATAGATGCATTTAATTGGAAACGGAACATGCATTTGAGGAAAAATGAAATAGAGGGTTGTAATAATAGATTTAGATGAGGAAAGACGGGAGGAGGCTCAAGAGGAGCATAAACACTGGTATACACTGGTTGAACCAAATGGCCCTAAGTAATCTGATGTACATATAAGGGAGATGGTGGCATAGTGGTAATGTTGCTGGACTAGTAATCCAGAGACCCAGGCTGTTGACCTGGGAACATGAATTCAAATTCTACCATGGTGTCAGCTGGTAGAATTTGAATTCAGTTAATAAATCTGGAATATAAAGCTAGTCTCAGTAATGGTGACCACGAAACTATCAATTGTTGTAAAGACCCACCTGGTTCACAAATGTACAAATGCCCTTTAGGAAGGAAATCTGCCACAGCAATGCGGTTGACTCTTAACTGCCTTTTGAAATGACCTAGCAAGCAATTAAGGATGGGCAGCAAATGCTTAGAAAATCAAAAGGCAAATACAGTCCAGGGCATCAATTAGTGAGTCAAAACCTCATTGTTTCTGAACCAGCTCCAGAACTTGAAAACTTACAAATTCTACCTCCCAAAACTAACTGTTTCTCACTGGATTATTATATAATTGTCACTTCCTTAAAACACACGAAAGAACTTCTGCCAGGTAGCGAGGTTTGGTAAAGTGAACTGTATGTGTGGCTCTGCTTAGTGATGCCCAAAAAGACTGCACCATCTTCAACTGCAGCTCTCCAAAACAAAATGTGATGTTATACACCAACGTGATATCAAGGATTCATAAATTACACCATTAAAAAGTTTGAAGCAAACATGACTGATCTTTGCTGGATGGACCATCCAAAATAAGGTCAGTGAAAGACTATTGCCCCTTCTTACAAAAAAGTAAACCAACTCAACTCAAGCATGCTGGAAAAACACCAAAACAAAACAGACAGAAATGGCTGCCCAAATCTCACAAAAAAACAGAATTACCTGGAAAAACTCAGCAGGTCTGGCAGCATCGGTGGAGAAGAAATCAGTTGACGTTTCGAGTCCTCACGACCCTTCGGCAGAGGGTCGTGAGGACTCGAAACGTCAACTGATTTCTTCTCCACCGATGCTGCCAGACCTGCTGAGTTTTTCCAGGTAATTCTGTTTTTGTTTTGGATTTCCAGCATCCGCAGTAGCTTTTAGCTTTTTGTTTTTATGCCCAAATCTCACCCCTACCATCCAAGCAAAGATGTTCAAATGTGACAGAGGTTCAGAAGGTTGACACCTCGCCAATTCAAGGAGCATACCAAATCAGCAAACTCCATCATTCACCAGCATATCCGGGTCTTACAGATATTGTTATTAGCATGTAAAATTAGTCCATCTTCCAGGACAAGAGATGACTGTGCAAACAGCAAATAATTAGTAAGGTTGGAATCATAGATGAGTATAAGCCAAAATAGTTTAGCCAAGTTTAACATTAAAGGGAGCAATAGAAAAGCATTTAAATGTGAAAAATCAAAAAGGTCAGCTTGTTTTTTTATGTAATTATTTATATAACTATAATTTGTCTGGTTCAAGTGCAATGGGTTATATTGGGGCTTGAAAGCAAGATTCACTGTTAATAAACAAACAACATTTGTGACTGGCACTTCTGGCTCCCATTTAAACCCTACCCTGACCTGCTCCCAATCTTTTGAGGCGAGAGTGTTATCACATTTTGGAAATGTAGCAAATACATGGGTAGATAGCCCAGTCAAAAAAAAATTGGAAACAAGCATCTCAATCCACATCCTTCAAATAACATAAAGAAGCACAAATAGTGATAAATTAAAATTTTGAATAGGTTATCAATTCAAATAATTTCAAAACAAACCAACAATCTTGTATGGCTTAATACAAAGTGAGCAAACATACCATCACACATGGAGTCAGTCCAAATTGTTTGCAGGTAGTTATACATGTTCAGGACTATTTGCAAACGGTCTGATCTCAAAAGTTGCTTTGAACAACTGACGTTCCCTGAACTTTCCTGTAAAGGGCAAGACAAAAATATTAACAAAAAGGTTCAGCAGCAACAGAATAGATAGCAAGTCATGCACATAATGAGATAAATACAAGGCAAAGCTTATTTAGGTATCGTAACACAAGTATTAAAACCGTACTGTAGGCAGACAGGAATTCTTCACTTAACGTGCAGCAGGACATAGTAACATTAAAAGCAGTCTAGAATGAGTCTGTATTTGTTTGTGAAAATACAAAAAATTCCAAAACCACCAGCAGACAATAGATGACTTGTCCACAATGCAGAAAGTGCAAATGTGCTTACTGTTATTATTGCAATACATGTAATCCTGAAGTGGCTTCCTAAGCAGCTTCCTGACTGAAACTGCATACTTCCTGACTAAAACTGCATACTTCCACTGGTCATGCAGTTTACGGTTGTTGCTAAATGTATATCACGTGGAGATATATTACCCAATTCAGAGTGCTCTGCAAAACCTCAAGCTTGACTTCCTGTCCTTGTGAAATGGGACAGTTACATTATTTATAGTGAAGAACTGCCCATATTGTCTGAGCAAAAGCAAACTCCTGCAGATGCTAGAAATCCAAAAAAAAATTATGGAAATACTCAGGTCCGGCAGCATCTGTGGAGAGAAAGTTAATGTCAATGACCTTACATCAGAACTGCCCATATTGTCGGTGCATCCTGGCGCTTTACAATTCACACTGCTTATAACTACAAGCAGTTCGACAATTGTACCATTGCTAAACGAGTGAACCCACCGCCATAAAAAGATAATAAAAGGGGTATCAAGGCCCCTCTTTAGGTGACTTTTTGAATCTCAGCAGTGCCATCTAGTTGACTTTACAACAACTTGCATTTACATAGCACCTTTAACACTGTCTTAAGTGTCTTAAGCACTGCCAAAGTCAGGACTGTTGTTGGTAGCAACTTCATAAAGAAATTGGAGTTATATAAAATCCACGTGCTTTCAGCAATCATTTTCAAAGTGACAAAGAATCTATAGCCTGCAATAAAAACAGAAAATGCTGCAAAAACTCAGCAGGTCTGACAGCATATGTGGAGAGAAACACAACAGAGCTCTGCAGAAGGGTCATACAGACACTCAGACTCAGACATTTACAGCACAGGAGGCGGCCATTCGGCCCATCATGTCTGCAGTGGTCAACAAAGATCCGACTACCCATTCCCATTTTCCAGCACTTGGCTCATAGCCCTGGAGGCTATGGCAACGCAAGTAAATACCTAGTTCTTAAATGTTACGAGAGTTCTGACTCAACCACCCTTTCAGGCAGAGTGTTCCAGGCTCCCACCACCCTCTGAAAAAATTTCTCTTCAATTCCCCTCTTATCCTTCTACCTCTTATCTTAAATCTATGCTTCCTGGTTATTGACCCCCCCACCCCACTAATGGAAAAAGTGCCTTTCTATCCACCCTATGCCCCTCAATCTTATATACCTCTAATCAGGTCCCCTCTCAACCTTTGATGCTCCAAGGAAAACAACCCCAGCCTATCCAATCTTTCCTCATAGCTCAGACCCTCCAGCCCATGCAGCATCCTGGTAAATCTCCTCTGCACCCTCTCCAGTGCAATACGTGGTGACCAGAACTGCACACAGTACTCCAGTTGTGGCCTAACCAGCATTGAACTTGAAACATGAACTTGTTTCTCTCTCCACAGATGGTGTCAGACCTGAGTTTTTCCAGAATTTTATTTCGGATTTCCAGCATCCGCAGTATTTTGCTTTAATCTATAGCCTGCCCTTGACAGTAAGGCTGTACTCACCGAATACAGCACCAAAAAATCTCAAACAAAATTGTGAATGGGATTGGGGCAGGGAAATCAGTAGCTGGAGTCATCTTGACATAGGAAGGTGTTTGGATTGGTCAGAGGCCAGTATTTAACGCTCCACATCAGTGAAGGAGCTCCTCAGGAGAGCTCTCAGTCCAAGCATCTTCACTGCTTCATCAATGACCATCCTTTCATCATAAAGTTCAGGAATGAGACTGACAATTCCTATGTCTGGCTCCATTCATAATTCCTC
The DNA here is from genome assembly GCF_964194155.1 of Cetorhinus maximus. Lineage (NCBI taxonomy): Eukaryota > Metazoa > Chordata > Chondrichthyes > Lamniformes > Cetorhinidae > Cetorhinus > Cetorhinus maximus. The sequence goes on from NC_135883.1 coordinate 139,627,314, forward strand.
TGATAATGAAGCCACTTTGCAACAAAGCCTGGATAACATCCAGACATGGGTTCAGAAGTGAAAAGTAACAATTGTACCACATAAGTACCAGGTTATTGCCATCTCCAACAAGAAAATGCCCAGATTTTCTCTCTCAGATCTCATCAACAATACAAAAGACTGTAGGGCCTTTAACATAGAAAATGCTCCAAGGAACTTCAAAGATGTGTAACCAAGACAAAAAAAAAATCGACTGTCAAAAAAAAGATATGAGGAGGTCCAACCAAAAGCTTTGTTAAAGAGGTGGATTTTAAGGAGGGTACTAAAGAAGTTGAAGATATTGGAAAGGTTTAGGGTGGAATTCCTGGGCAGTGGAGGTATAGCAATCAATGTTGGGACAAAGGATGGGGAGTTTTACAAGAGGCCAGGATTGGAGGAATGCAGAGTCCTTGTTCTTGGGGAAGGGGTGGTGGAAGTGTGAAGGGCAGGAGGTTACAGAGATGTAGAGGGGCAAGGTAAGGAAGGGATAAGCATTTTAAATTAGAACCAACATAGGTCAGAGAGGATGCGGACAATAGCTCAGTGGGACTGGTGCAGAGTTGAATACAGGCAGCAGCTTTGGGATGAGCTGATGTTTATAGAGGATGGATTCCTGGGGGCTAGACAGGAGAACATTGGAATAGTCTCGTCTGAAAGTGAAAAAGGCATGGATAAGGGTTTCAGCAGTAGCTTGGCCGAGGTGGGTGATGGAGGTGGAAATAGACGGTCTTTGTGACAGGGATGATATAGAGTCAAAAGCTTAGTTCAGGGTTGAATTGGGCACCAATCTGATTCACCCTGAGAGAAGGATGGAAATAAAAGGAAAGGCGGCTGCCAGAGATGATGGTTTCGGTCACTCCAATATTTAATTAGAGCAAATTGAAACTCATTTAAAGTTAGATGTCAATCAAGCTGTTTGACAATGCAGAAGTAGAGAAGGGACTGAGATGGCTTGTAGACAGATAGAGTTTGGTGTTGTCAGCAAGTGTGTGAAAACAGGCCCCATATATTTGGACGACGCACCAAGGGGCTGCTTGTAAACAGAGACCATTAAGAACTTTGGTGATAATGGCGCAGAAAAAGAATCGTCCACTGGAGATGCTCTGGCTACAAGTGAACCAACTGAGGCCATTTCACTGAACAGGAAAATGGAGGAGTGGCAGTGGAAGAGGAGAATGACACCACATCAACAGCTTTAGGTGATCAGCACTGATTAGAAGCTTAGCTGGGCCAGCTATGTCAACATTGTGGTTACAAGAGCAGGGCAGAGGCTGAATACTCTGCATCAAGTGGCTCACCTCCTGACCTAACAAATCCTCTCCACCATCTACAAATCTCAAAGTCAGAAGTGTGGTGAAAAGCTCACTACTCTTCTGTATGGGTGAAGTTGCAACATTGAAGAAGCTCCGCACCAGCCAAGATAGAGCAGTTTGCTTGATCAGTATTCCTGCCTCTGAACTCAGTATCTACACCCCAGGGGTTGCAGTTCCGAAAGAGAGCCATATTGGGCTCAAAACGTTAACTCTGTTTTCTCTCCACAAATGCTGCCAGACCTGCCAAGTTTTTCCAGCACTTTTTGTTATTTTACTTCAACAGTTCACTTTGTGGGGAGACCTAGATTCATATGCACCCCTAAAGGTGTTGTCAGTTTTAGAGGAATAAGGACAGCAAACACTGACAATTTCACTGTCACGACTACTGCAAAATATGGGTCATTATGTCATGCATATTCAAAACTGTCAATTTAGATAGCATTAGTAGTTCGTGAAGTGACTGTTCACATCCTTTTGAACAGCCTTTACTTACTGTCTACAGGAAGCATTTTGGCAATTCATCAAGATTATTTCAATAAACTATAACTCAACAAGTAATCCTAACAAGTCTATAATTAAACTAGGTAAACATCTGAAAAGAATGTGCAAAAATGGTGACTTTCTTTAACTCAAATCCACTCGCTATAGCAAAGCAAAGCTGCTTGAGGAGTAGAAATGTTTAGGGATGGACTTTATACAAAACAGAGAGGAAATATGAAAAAGGAAAACAAAGGTTTTGCATTTTTCACCACCACCGGGGATGTGTCAAATTGTTTTACAGCCTAAAAAGTACTTTGAATTGCAGTCGCTATTGTAATGTTGAAAACGCAAGTGCCAATATAAGCGAGCTCCCACAAATAATGAGATAATGGCAAAATAATCTCTTTTTTGTAATGCTGATTGACCAATAAATATTGGCCAAGACACCAGGAAAACTCCCCAGCTCTTCTTTGAAATAGGTTCATGGGTTCTTTTATATCCACCGAACAGGCAGGTGATACCTCTGGTTTAACGTTTCAACCAAAAGACGGCATCTCCAGCACTCCCTCAGTACTGCACTAAAGTGTCAGCGCTGATTGTTTCACTCAAAGCCCTGGAGTGGTACTGGAACCAGGAACCTTGGGACTCAGAGGCAAGCACGCCACCAAGTGCAGCAGATATTCCATCAATTCTCAGCATGCCCACTTCTGAAATGGATTCTGGCTCACTAAACTAATTCAAGGAGTAATTGACAGCAATTAAACTAGGGATTTATTAACAGCAAATGTTGATTTTTAAAGATAAAAGCAAAATACTGCGGATGCTGGAAATCTGAAACAAAAACAGAAAATGCTGGAAAAACTCAGATCTGAGAGCATCTGGAGAGAGAAAAACAAAGTTAATGTTTCGAGTCTGTATAACCCTTCTTCGGAACTCTGAAGAAGTGTCATACGGACTAAATGTTAACTCTGGAGAGAGAAACAGAGTTAACATTTAGTCCGTATGACTCTTCTTCAGAGTTCTGAAGAAGGGTTATACAGACTCAAAACATTAACTTTGTTTTTCTCTCTCCAGATGCTCTCAGACCTGCTAGTTTTTCCACCATTTTTTGATTTTTAAAGATCAATTTTACATACTATAAGCAAAAAGTGATGCAAAAATTAATAATGGAGACTGATTTAGCAGCTGATAAATAATTCCCACAAGGCCCACAAGTATTCCGAAGATCAGACTCTCCTTAACATATAGATAATTGCCCGAGTGTAAATCACTGGAGTTTATTGAAATGTTAATGAATATGTTACTTAGCTTTGTAGCCTTACAAAACTGTAGCACATTTTGAAGAGGTTTGGATGACAAAAGCCACAAGATTTCATAACAATACATGCTGCTGACAGGCCCCATTAACCTACTCTTCCCTTGCCTCTATTTAGCAGGGCCATAACAAGGCAGAAAATATTGAAATTGTGATGTGTGTGGAGAAATAGAGCCTACTTCAGACCCCCTTGCAATACAGAACTTCAGTGCATCAATATGCCCTGAACATAACAGCAATAATTATGAAAGTCCCTTACTAGGATAATAGCCAGCTTTTACTGAAAAGGCACAGCATAGAGAAATATGTACATAAATTCTCAGTCCTGCAAACACCAGTTATAAAATTACTCAATATTCAAGTAGTGTGGTCAATCACAATAAACAATATCAGCAACTATGCTCTATATTGGCATCCACTGTAAGCAGAAAAATTGGCAGATATATAACTATCTAAAACCAAAATGCATCCTAGATTGTGATTCATCAATACAGTGTCAGATCGAGTCATACGGACTCGAAACATTAACTCTCTCTCCACAGATGCTGTCAGGCCTGCTGAGTTTTTCCAGCATTTTCTGTTTGTGACACAGATCTCATTTGTTAATTACTGCAATGCAAGATTTCTTAAGCATTCATTTTTCTCCTTTAAATTTCTTTTCAAAGGGGTTAACACAGAGGAAAACAGAAAACAAAATCTAAGGAGAGAGAGAGAAAGCCATCACACTCTCTCCTGGTCACACCTACATTCAGGAAACACTATTTTCTATTCTTTCTGCACCTGAAATGGAACATGAATTCACTATGTGAGATTCTGTAATTCCAAAATAAAACAAAACATAAGTTTAAGTTACTGTGTAACATGAAATCTTGCATTAAGTTAGGCGATTTAACTTTCAACATTTTAATCCACCAATTTAAAGCAGTACTCCAGGTTAATTTATTTCATAGTACTTTATTTACCTCTAAAATCCTTTCCAGCCTGAAACACTCAGGTCTCTATACTTTCACCATTACTTGTGGGACATTTTGTGCAGACTGGCTGTCACATTTACCTACACTGATTACACACTATTGACTATAAAAACTCTTTACGATTGGGTTTCTATTCTTCTGTATGTGGCCTGTTATTTCTTTCCTTCAAGCAGTACTTTCCCTCTCTAATTCCCTCTTCTCCTTTGAGATGTTCCTTAAAACCTACCTCTGACCAAGCTTTTGATCATCCACTGTATCTTAATATTTCACGTGACTCGGCGTCAAATTTTGTTTGATGGAGCTCCTGTGAAGTGTCTTTGGACACTTTACAATGCTGAAGACACTATTATATAATGCAAGTTGTTGCTTACACTAGCCTGCAATAAATTTCACCTAACATTCACCTCCAGATTTGGGCTACCTGCTTTGATCCCTCCTAATTTTCTATCAAGTGCAAATACAAATGATTCACATCAAATTTGATCTAAGCCACTGATATAAATTAAAAACACCAGCGACCCAAAATGAGCTCTGGAGTACCTGACTCAGTACTTCCCCCAGCACCACAATACCCCTCTGATTAGTACCTATTTTTTCTACCCTTCAGCTAAATTCTTACCAGTACCCAGATATGGTCCTGAATCACTACAGTTGCAAATTTAATTAGATTTTTTATGTCAAACTTTATCAAATATCTTATGGAAGTCTGAGTACTCAACATCAACAGATTTTTAATCAGTTGACATGCCGTGCTACTTCAACAGCACCATGCATTTAGATAGCACCTTTAATTGAATAAAACATTCCAAGATCCTTCACAGCTGCATTACCAAACAAAATATGGCAGTCAACCATGTAAGGAGAAATTAGCACAAGTGACCAAAAGATTGGTCAAAGAGGTGGGTTTTAAATAGCATCTTAAAGGAGAGGCAGTCAGGTTTAAGAAGGGAATTCCAAAGGGAGGGAGGCAGTTGAAGACAAGGTCACCAAAGGTGGAGCGATTAAAATCAACAATGCACAAGGCACCAGCATTGGAAAAGCAGAGATCTCTCAGATGGTGGTAGGGCTGGAAAAGTTAGAGAAAGGGTAGGGCAAGGCCATGGAGGGCTTTGAAAACAAGGGTGAGAATTTAAAAAACAAGGCAGTGTCAGACTGAGTCATCGTATGTCACGAGCACAGGGGTGATGGGTGAACAGGACTTAAGTGACAGGATACACAGGCAGTAGAGTTTTGGGTCAGTTCAACTTTATGGGCGGGGGGAGGAGAATGAAAAGCTGACTAGGAGAGCATTGGAATAGTCGAGTTTAGAGGAAACAAAGGCATGGATGAAAATTACAGCAGCCAATCCTTCCTCAATATGACCAAGATGCAGGTTCAGTCATAACTGTTTCCCTCTTAAAGCCAATGCAAACACTGTTTACTGGGTTGTTGCTGTGCATACAGGCCTCAAACTTAATCTTTGTGAATCATGTCATCAACGTACTGATTACCATGTTTACCACCTCGTGCTTATCTTCAGTGGCAAAGAATATCTGCATCTTGAGTGAAAAGGTTCCACATCAGGACTGGGGTTGGGGTAGGTGGGAGCTGAAGTGCAGCCAAGCTGGGCTAACACAGTCCAGTCCACTTTAAGCATTGTGAACAAGACAGCACAAACTAACATACAACAGTGAATGTGGTTCAACACATGCAACTGGGAGGAAAGAACAGGAACTGAGAGAGACTCGGTATAACTTTGAGACGATGAAACACTTGCTCCCAAGGCACGTACTGAGATGTTAGCGAACGCCTCCCACAAATTACGAAACTGGAAGGTGCATTCCTCACAGATGCGCACCGGCCGCGCGTTCCTCGCCACGCAGCAGATGAGAGCCGAGCCGCTCCGGGCGAACCCCAGCAGCAGCTGCCGGCAGTTATCGTTCAATTCCAGCCGCACGGGGCCCGAGGTCATCCACCAGTCGGCGGCGGCGGCGCAGTCCCAGTCAGGCGGGCCACCAGCTCCCCGCACCCTGCGGGGCAGAGGCCCATATTCCCGGTACTCGTCCCACCCGGCCAACGGTGGGCCCGGGCTATACGGCGAGAGGTCGTCGCTCCTGCGGAAAGCCGCACCTCCCAGCAGGCCGTCCCCAGCGGAGGAGATACCGAGAGCTGCCCCGCTGATCAAACCCAGTAAAATGCCGCCCACGAAGCCGGCGCCGATCATCTCCAGCGGGTGATGGGCGAATACGCGACCTGCGCCTGCGCATTTGCTGCAGCTGCCGCCGCCGCCGGTTGTTTGCGCCGGAGCGAGGGTGGAGCACGTGAGCGTGACGTCAGGGCAGGAAGGGCCTGGTCTGTCACGTGGGTTGGTTGCACTGACCCCTTCTGGTTCAGAAGCTGCGCACTCTGCAAGCCGGTGGCTCAGGCAGCTGCTTGACTGCGATCCGCGGAATGCACTTTGGCTGAGAGGGCGGGTAGAAGCAGATTCAATAGCAACTTTGGAAAGGTATGCTCGAGAAGGAAAAATTTGCAGGGATGTAGGGAAAAAGCAGGAGAGTGGAACTAAAGATAGATTAAATTATAATGTCGCAATTGTACAGTATACTGTAATGTGCTGCGCTGTAGCAATCTATCTTAAACAAGATAGATTGGTGCAGCGCGGGAGGCCATTTGGGCTATACATATATTTGGTCAAGTGTGGTCAACCATGTCAGAGGTTGGAGACTGGTCATGATGCATAATCTCTCAAATCAAAAAGAGGTATCTGCAAAACTTCAGCTTTTTAAGACAACATTAGTGTTTTTACTCATGTGCCAGCTTCAACATAACAAAACCAGTCAGATTAGATAGGAACATTGGCGTAATCCTGTTCCTAAATCCTTTCAGCCCTTTGAGCCTGCTCTGCCATTTGATAGGATCATGGGTGATCTGGTTGGGGTTTTCACTTTCCTGTTTCCCCATACTGCTTGACTCCCTTGTCTATTAAAAATCTATTTAACTCAGTCTTGAATAAATTCAATGACCCAGCCTCCACTGCTTTCTGGGAAGGAGAATTCTACATACTAACGAGCCTCTGAGAGAAAAAAAATTCTCCTCATCTCTGTATTAAAAGGAAGACCTCTTAACCTTAAACTGCGTGTCCTAGTTCTATTCACCCCCACAAGTGGAAACATCCTCCCAGTATCTACCCTATCAAGTTACCTCAGGATCCTGTATGTTTCAATAAGATCATCTCTCAATCTTCTAAACTCCAATGTGTACAGGCCCAGCCTGCACAACCTTTCTTCATGAGATATCCCCCTTATCCCTATCACCCTTGAGCTCACGGGCCTACACTGGCTCCCGGTCAAGCAATGTCTTGAATTTAAAATAATCACCCTTGTTTTCCAATCTCCGTGGCCTCACTCATCCCAATCTTGTAACCTCCTCCAGCCCACAATCCTTGGAGATACCTGTGCTCATCTAATTCTGTCCTCTTGAATTTAGTTGCTCTTAGCTGCCTTGGCCCCAAGTTCTGGAATCACCTCCCTACACCTCTACATCACTCTACCTCACTTTCCTCCTTTAAGAATCTCCTACATCTTTGACCAAGCTTTTGGCTATCGGACCTAATATTTTCCTATGTGGCTCAGTGTCATTCTTTGTTCTATTATGCATCTGTGAGATGTCTTTGTGCGTTTTGTTACATTAAAGATGCTATATAAATACAAGTTATTGAATCCGTTGCCTCTCCTCATTTCATATCATCTGCAAATTAGGCCACTTTGCACTGTTTCTGAATTCAAACTATTTATGTAAACTAGAACCATTAGTGACCCCAGCGCTGAGCCTTGGATACACCCCACTCAGTATGTTCCTCCTGTCCTGATATTACTTCTGTAATACACACTTGGGGCAGAATTTTTCACTGAGCGGACGGTACGTGCCTGACCCGCTTGAGCGTAAAATAGCGTGTGATGACGTCAGGTGAGCGACCCAGTGTCAGCGCGCACTCACGTGATATTTTGGTTGGCAGGCACGATTGGGATTCGGAGCAACGCCCACCATTAAAGAAACCAGTTAAGGCCATTAAAAAGTCAATTGACACTGATTTTACATTGCCCGTACGATTTTGCACTTGTCGCACGGGCAAAATGGGCAGGCAACCTGCCGACAATTTGCAAAACCTCATCCACAGGTAGAATAAAAGGGGTGAGCAGCATTGCCAGTGTGAGTAGTGAGAAGTTTGATAGATAGTTTGCTGCTGGTGACTTATTGGTACTTGGCAGCTTCATCTCTGTTCGGGGCTTCATTCTTAGCATTTCCAGGCTTCATTTCAGGTCTCCTTGGTGTCTCCAAGGACCCTGGAGGATTCAGACTGTGTGGACCTTTCCAGGTATCAGCCAGCCTTCTGTAACCCTGGTAATGAGGATTGTGATCTCTGCTGGAGGCACCTCCTTTGAGGAGGAAGAGAGGGACAGAAGGAAGAGGAGGCCAGGTGTTCCAATGCAGCTTGCAGGGGAGCGACTTGTGGGAGGAGAGGCACAGGCACAAGGGGCACAGGGCAAGCAGGTAGTCCAAGGCGTTAGTGGCCGCAGGAGACGCCACTATCCTGCTGCCAGGGTTTACAGGCAACGATGCAGCTACCTCAATATGTCAGACGTGCAATGCCGAAGGAGGATCTGCCTCTCAAGGGACACCGCAACCTCTATTTGTCAGATGATAGGGCCTGAGACCACCTCCAGTTTTGTGGTTGGACATCCCATGCCAGTGGCTCTGAAGGTCAAAGTGGCCCTCAACATCTATGCCTCCGGCTCTTTCCAGGGGTCAGTGGGGGAATCTGTGTGGAGCCTCCCAATCAGCTGTCCACAGTTGCATCAAGCTGGTGACAGAAGCACTGTTCAGGCGGGTATTGACTTTCATTCATTCCTGTACGGACAAGGCTAGCCAGGCTGAGTGAGCCAGAGGGTTTGCAGCGATTGCTGGATCCCCCTGCATTCAGGGTGCAATCGACTGCACACATGTGACCATCAAGGCATCAGCGGGTCAACCGGGTGCCAACATCAACAGGAAGGGCTTCCACTCCATGAACATCCAGATAGTGTGTGACCATAGGATGCATATTCTGTAAGTCTGTGCAAAGTACCCAGGAAGCTTCCATGACGCCTACATCCTGAGACACTCCTAGGTGCTCGGGCTCTTCAGTTCCGACTGGACGGATGGCTGCTGGGTGAAAAGGGCTTCCCCTTGAAAAGGTGGCTTATGACGCCTCTCTGCGCCCAAGAACAGAGGCAGAGCAGTGGTATAACAGGATCCATGCCTCCACTAGGGCGGTGATAGAACCATATACCTTCTGAAGATTCGCTTCCAATGCCTGGACTGTTAAGGGGGGGGCGCTACAATACCCCCCCCCCAGAGCGGGTGTCACTGATAGTGGTTGCATGCTGCTGCGCTCTCCACAATCTGACACTAGCAAGGGGAGACCCACTGGAGCAAGAGGATCTTGACACAGCTCCACAGGCCAAAGAGGGTGAATCCAGTAGTGAATCAGAAGAGGAGCCTCGGTCCCGGATGTCTGAAATGACCCTTTCCTTTGACCCCAAAGTCCACTCAGTGCCTGAGCAATAAGGTTTAGAACCACCCACATCCAGCGTTACATACCTGCACCACATTAAATAAAAAAGATGAAGCATACTCAGTCAATTATGACAAAAGAAAATTTATCTCATTTTAATAGTACAAATAAATTAATAGAGCTTTCCCTGGTCTTCAACCACAGACCAGTACATATACACAAAAAGATTGCACAACAGAGGATCACCCGTGACCAGTCCCTCCTGTGCTTATGGTGCGTTAAACATACGTTTGCAAGTGCTACGTCTAGGTGCCCCCCCCGCCCTCGCTGGCACCGGCATTGGAGACAGCCTGCAGACTCTGCTGTCTTGTTACCTTTGATGACCTTTGCAGTTGTCCTCTGGCCAGTGGAGCCTCTGCTGGCCCCACCTGGGAGGGAGTGGCTCTGCCATGGTTGGCATCACCCCAGTCGCCGCAGCCTCCTCAGAGCCACGGTCACTGGCAGAGGGCAGAGGAGCTGCTGCCTTCATCCAGAGTTCCCTGAGAGGATCCTGCAGAGACAACAGGCAGCTCGTGCGCCATTGTGAAGTTGCTCTGGACCTCCTTGCTCGCCATTGATGGATGGGCACCTAGCTGGGATACTGGGTGCCTCATCCATCTCCCGCACTGATGCTGACCACCTAAAGTCAGTGCCTGTGTGAGGGCTTGCAGGTCCGAACACAACCCCAGGAACCCCTGATTCTGTTCCTGGAGCTGCCTCTCTGTGAGTGTCGCCACTCAGTGGAGGAGGCAGTGTGCTCAGCCATGAGGATCATGCTCCAATGGACTCCTCCATAACAGAGACCATGGCTCTCCGCCAGATCCACTGACACATCTCGCTGGACATCCAGCATCAGATGCCTAATGGACGACTCCAGAGGTTCTTCATCAGCCTTCGACTGAGCATCATCCTGGTCTCCAGCAGTCCTCCGACTGCCGGCAGCGTGGGCACTTTCTGTCTCTGCCTGCACCTCAAATAAGTGTGAAGTGCCCTCACCACTGTGCATCGAGATACTAGCTGCTGATCTAACTCCCACCAAGATGCTGATATCTGCGCTGGTGCCTGGTTCAGAGAGCGGGTGTGACGCGGGTGTATCTGGAGCCTGGCGGGCCTCTGGCATCAGGGGTGGCTCTTCGGGGTCCTGCGATTGGGAGCGTGATGGCAAATCTAGGGGAGAACAATGACATGTCATTAGTTTAAGTTATCACACTGTCACTGTGCATGCCGGGCACCCAGGTGAGACAATTGAGATCTGCATCATGGCGCCATCATCTTTCAATGATCAATGGGGAATCCAGTTTTAAGACTCCCATCAATGATGAGACTACACAAGAATATTTGCACCATCCGAAACTCTCAGCTCTGTGCACTGCTCTCTTACCTTCATCTAACACGCCAGCCTCTCCACAGCCAGTTGACCGAGGTACATGCCGGCTCTCCATCTCCAAGGCATCCTGTTCATATCTCATGAGGATTAGGAAGTTTTGGGGGCCTCCGCCGGTCGATGACCTTTCAATGTTGTTATGGGCTGTTTTCTCCTGAAAGGACAGAGGAGCATTGATTAGTCCTCAATACCTGCAGTGCCATTGCAGCCTGGCGAACCTCGCCTGAGAAGCACCTTGCAGGGCACATCACAACCCAAGCAGCCAGGGCTCACCCCCTTGGCCATCTCCGGCATCATTTGACGGTTGGCACTCAGACTCTAACACCCGTGAGCTCCACAGTGGGGACAGCCAGACCTTAACCTTTCAACACACTGATCCATGCCGACATGGTAACTCACCCCTCCTGAGGGCAGCAGGTCATTAAACCTCTTGCGGCGCTGGACCCAGGTGCAACGCACAACATCATGGCTGCTGACCAGCGCTGCCACCTCCTCCCAAGCTCTTTTTGTTAGGTGCAGTGGCCTCCTCCTTCCATCCCTGAGGACCAGGGTCTCCCTCCTGGTAGCCACCTCCTCCGGGTGGAAGGCAAGTTACTCATCAGAAAACTGGGTGGGGGGGGGGTCAAGTGCCCACCCGACCTGCCCTCCTGCCTGGCATCTGCAGCCACACCAGAAGGTATAACTTCCTGTTGACAACGCCAAAGATGTCTTCTTCGCCGGCAAGCCTTCCAGGGGCTGGCTGGGCCGTTTTGAATCTGGCCGCCGGGTCGTTGACAGGCCCCCGCCCGCGCTCAGCCCTCCCCGACCAGTGAGGAGCCATGCTTCATTCTGGGTGGGCCTTAATTGGGCCGCCAGCGTGAAATTGCGGTCAGGGGCCAATCGCGGTCAGTGGCCTGTTTCCCGGCTGCTCCCGAGACCACCGACCATGCCCACTGGCCGAACTCAAAATTCTGCCCTTGATGTTTTCTACCATTCAGTTCCCTACCCTATTCTCAGGGCTTATTAATAGCCTTTCATATGGAGCTTTGACTAATTCCTTTTGGAAGTTGATGTACACCATGTCGCAGGGCTGAACCACAATCCATTCAGATTGTCATTTCCTCAAAAAAGCCAAGGAGATTGATCAAGCAGAATCTTCACCGCTGGATCCATATTTCCTGCAGTTCACTTGATTATTATTGTATGGATAATCACATTCTCCCTTATAAATTCCATTATGTTACATGTATTGGAAGTCAGATTTATGAGTCCGTGTCCATTGGCATCATATTATCCTGTTTCCAGTCTAGCATATCTCTTTATGAATCCCTCATAGTGTTTGTTAGCCAATGTACCATCATCAGTTTTAAATTCACATTACTGGACTAGCAACCCAGAGGCTAGCACTGTTAAGTTGCCTTACAGATTGGTAGCTATATTTGGACTAGAACAAGAACAAATTTTATTTTCCTTATTCTCGGGGAAGTTCCTATTACTTACAAGTGACACATTTAAACAATTCCTTATATCTGACCTGAATTCTGAAATTTCTTCAGATCTAGCAATGCTTTTCTGAACTTTAACTTCTCTTTCCCTGAAACTTTCTGTTAATCTAAAAGTATCTGAATCAGTCTCTTTAGACTTCCTATTTTTGGATATTGCAAATACCATGGGGTGATTTTTAATGTGCTTGTTGTACCTGTGTGCTAACTTTTTGTGCTCCTTGTACGAGTACATCCAAGTCTCTCTGAACATCAACATTTAAAAGTTTCACACCTTTTAAAAATATTCTGCTTTTCTATTCCCATGACCAAAGTGAATAACCTCACACTTCCCCGCATTATACTCCACCTTGTGGAGCACTCACTTAATCTGTCTAATATCTCTTTCCAGCCTTTGTATTCTCCTCACAGTAAGCATTCCCGCCTACCTTTGTATCATCGGCAAACTTATCTTCATCTAAGTCATTAATATAGATTGTTAATAGCTGAGGTCCCAGCACTGAGACTTGTGGCATGCCACTTGTCACAGCCTACCAACTTGAAAATGCCCCAATTATCCCTAATCTCTGCTTCCTGTCTGCTGACCAAACCTCTATCCATGCAAATATGTCATCCCCAACTCCATGAGCCCTTATCTTGTGTGTTAACCTTTGTGTGGCACCTTATCAAATGACTTTTGGAAATCCAGGCATACTACATCTACTGGTTCCCCTTTATCCAACCTACTAGTTACATCCTCAAAAAACTCTAATAAATTTGTCAAATAGAATTTCCCTTTTGTAAGCATATGAGGATATTTTTAGTTGAGGAAGGAATCCTAGTCAGGAATACCTTCTCTTTTTCAAGTAATGCCACTGGATCTTGAATATTTACACTTGATATAACATTTCATCTAAGAGACAACACCCCTAGTGATATCATGCTCCATCAATGGAGTGTCAGTCTAGATTATGTGTTCAAACTCTGGAGTGAGGCTTCACCCATAATATATATGGCACAGAGTTGAGAGTGCTTCAGCTAAGCCAAGCTGGCAGTATATGGCCAGGTTTACTGTCACTGAGATAAAAGCAAAATACTACAGATGCTGGAGATCTGAAACAAAAACAGAAAATGCAGTATAAATTTCAGTAAATTGCAGTATAAATTTCATCGCATTTTTACTTCTCTTTAGCCCTGAAGAAGAGTCATACGGACTCGAAAAGTTAACTCTTTTTCTCTCCATAGATGCTGTTAGACATGCTGAGTTTTTCCAGTATTTCCTGTTTTAGCTGTCACTGAGTTGTGCCACATGGTGTGAGATGACCTGTAGCTGAGGTGGACAAGAACAACATTGTTCTGAAACTCCATGCCACATCATCTTCTGACAGTCACCCAAAATTTAACTGGAATCAATTTCCATGTAGTCAATAGCCTCATTTTTAATTTAAAAACTTGCATTTCTATAGTGCCTTTCACAACCTCAGGGCATGCACAAGCGCTTCACAGCCAATTATGTACTTTTGAATTGTAGTCAGTGTATTGTAGAAAATGTGACATGACAATAGGAATTTAGTGGAAAACACACTGACTTATATAGTTCACCAAAGGCCAAACACCAGTAGCAGCAACTGCAGTTTGGCCTTTCCCAAAGTGTAAGGCATTATGGACTGCATGTATAATACCATGCACCTACTCGTAAATCAGGACCAGGAATTAACAGGAAGGCTACTACTCCTTCAAATTATAGCACCATGTCTGCTGACAATAGGCCTTGTGTCCAGGAACTTGAATATAGACTTCTTATAGGAGAAGGAAAGTATAGATTAGTACTTTTATTGCAAGGTACATTTTATTCATTCATTCAGGGGATGTGGGCTTTGCTGACTAGGCCAGCATTTATTGCCCTTCCCATGTATAGTGTATATATAACTTTTAAAAATGAAGAATGCTTATTCTGCCTTATGGCAGATAATTGTAGCCTAGTAAGTTATTTTCCCTTTATGCAGCCCACCCTATTTCAGTCTTAATTCACATTGGAATACTATGATGATACAGATAGCCACTGTCCACTTGTTGTTTCAGAACATGGTGGAGCTTGAGTCATAATCTGGAGCAGCTGGATACTGCTGAATACTCAGCCAGCACTAATATTTCCTTACTTGAGTAACTCTTGATTGGCATCCACGTTAGTCTCAAATGACAACTTCTGCATAAGTGAGTTGAGCCCTGCTTATGGCATTAACATGAGCCTAGGTGCATGTGGATGTGAAATAAGGCACTCTCCATGGGAGGGGGAAATAACTCACTAAATTCAAGTAGGAGTTTACAGTTTTACTGAAAAATATATCAGTAGACTGCCTCAGGACAAAGCAATAATGCAGAGGGGGTCTCAAACAGGCATTATTATGGCAGGGTCAGACTTCCAGATTGTAATGAGCATGTGTTTCCTGTCTGTCATATTGAAGGCTTATGCCCAAGAATCAGTATATGGTGCCATCAAATTTATATAGCAAATTCTCCATCCCTCCCATGTACCATCCCAGCTAAACCAACCAACTGTCCTGTGGGAAATATGTAGTTATTATCTTTAAAAGTTTCTTAAATGCAATGATACAGTTTGAATGAGACATTTTGTTCATACATATTGAATGGCAGGATAGCAGGATTATCTAGTTTTACCTTGCTCTGTACATGTGAGCCAAAAATAAGAGAGACTGAATGGTTACAGCCACTTAGTTCCACAGCGCTTGATCAGAATACCAATAAGTCCACTGAGCACTATTCATTTCTAAAGCACGATGCATCATGAAAAAAATTGTTAATAATTAACAGCCTATCTATTAAATTGCTTAAATTGAAGCAAATGTACAATAAAACGAAACATCCAGCTGGCAACTGTTATGGGTCAGACGAGTCTTATGTACAGTAAATGGGCTTGTTTTGTAATAGTGCTTTTGTTCCCAATGATAATTGAGTTATTATAGAATGAACAACTGAAACTAAACCACAGACGGTGTAAGGCCGACAGTTGCATTTTTTTTCTGAACTTGCATTTGGATTAGATTTTGATTGAAGCCTGTTTCATTACACTACAAGGAGTCGCATCCAGAAAAGAATACATAATTCAATAGGAATTCAAAAAAGAACTCCCACAGCCATTATAACCAACATACTGACAAAACCAAATGTTAAAGGAACAATATTGAGTTCATTGATGACGTGCTGTGTTTTAACAAGAACTTATTTTTGTACCAGCTGAGAGACTGATGATCTAAGTAGCATTCTCTGCTGCTGGGTGGTATGGAATACAATCAACAGTCAGTAACAATGCTGCATTATATAAAAATGGCATTAAAAAAAAGACCGCGATATAAATAGCTAAAGAAAATGACAATGGTCGGTCTCTGCAACCCCACTACCACTCTGCAAGTTGAGTTTGTTAGGGGTGGCCCAGTATATTAGGGTCTTCAAAGCACTGCACAGTTACTGGTATCAGCTGTGGTATTGTGGTGAGATCTTGAGCAGAGACTGGAGACTTCTCACCTGACCTACACCTTCCTGGGAATCAGATTCCATGGAGTGCTCTTAAAGTTGTGAGAGCAGTCTCCACTCTTTCCTTCTCAGTGAGGCAATGGTGTGTGGTGTAGGGAGGTTAAAGGGGAGAAAGTAACTTCAAACAGGCATATTGCACCCTTGACTAAAAGAAAATTAAGAGAGTTTTCACCATTGGATTACAACACACAGAAAGAATAAAACAGGTGGACAGGTCACCACCACCTTCTCAAGGGAAATTAGGGATTTTGAAGGGATACAATGGAATACTGGGCCCATAGAAAAGACACAAAGGACATTTGTAGTGAGGCCCATTGCTAAACTAATAATGTCATTATTCATGTTTGCTAAATAATGTTGGCACAGAAATTTCCTTTTTGAACCAACTTGGCTGTTACAAGAATTGTGATGCTGGAAACCCAGCCCATACATCATCAGTTATAAAATATTTAAAGCTGTAATTTGATTGGTTAGGGTCATACTGCATTTTTTTATTGCAGCAATGGAGCAGTAACAATTTCCTAACTTTAATTCATTTTGTGGCCTAGTATTGACTATTATTAGACTCAATGACAGGCGTAACAGAAAGGCAGCATTTAATGCAATAAAACAACTCCTCCCTGTGTAGAACACGCACCAAATGACTCAGCAAACAAGCACAGGGCCACTCCATATCTCGCCTGCAATTACTTGGGCTAAACCTAAGCAAACTGCAGGATAGGGGGGATATCAGATCTTTTCAGCCAGTGAAGTGAAATAAGAGAGACTGAGACTGAGAGAAACACAGAGAAACAGACAAAAAATGACAAAACAAAAATCTAAAATGGGGACAGAAAGGTCCAGACAGAGTATGAGTGAGAGACAGGCAGCCAAAAGAAAGAACAGAAGAATTAGAACTGAGTAAAGACCTTCATTCAGTAACACAAAACTTTCTTCCAGGCCTAACTGACTGATTTATCACCTCCTGCAAATATTACTTTGCTCCTTATGACTCTGAAACTGCTCCTGTTGAGATCAGTATTCCCTGTGCGAACTGGAAGTTTAGCATCGAGTGAAATAAGGGTGAAGTTATTTCCCTAAGTATAGTTTCTCTGAGTGACTTGCTGGTAAACACGTCAACCGACCTGCCAGGAGGGTGCGCCAGATAGCTGTTGAAGCTTACAACAGTGGACTCAATCCATTTTGAAGGTGGAACCTCATTAGCATTTTGCATTGTGTAAACGGGAAAGGAACTCCCGGGGACAGCCCACCAGCTCCAGGCCAATGTAACATCAGGCAGTCCTGTTGGCCTTGAGCCACAAGAAAATAATTCAATAGTAGGGGAACTAGGTTTGATCTCTGGTTTGGGGGCTGGATCTGCGGACTCAGAGAAGTCTCGCTGCTCCTCCTAACACTACAAAACTAAAGATAGGCTTCTCTGTCAACATTTCCACAGCCAAAGACCAGATATTGGTGTTCTCAGAGCATGCTCTACTCAGCTTAAAAACAATAGGAACAGGATAAGGCCATTCAGCCCCTTGAACATTTTCCACCATTCAGTTAGATCATAGCTTATCTTTACTTCCATCCATCTGCCTTAGTTCTGTAACCCTTAATATCCTTAACAAAAATCATCAGTCTCAGTTTTAAAGGGAATAACAATTTGTACTGCATGAAAAGAGCCCCAATGACTGGCGGATTGTATCAAACAGCATGTCCCTTTGACTGTTTGCAACAGGCAAAGTACTGACTGTACCCAACCAGTCTGTGCTTGCAAAACTCAAAACATAGTGTCCAACATTAGATGTGATTCTGCGATTGGACAGCACTTACTAAACAATCCTGATTCTGCTAAGAATTACACTGACAACCAATTTACGATTATCAGTCAGGATCACAGTATGGCTCACTTACGCATACTAGAAGCTACATATATTCACACACAGGGCCCTCTTTTGCAAACAGAAGGAGCATGTCCATGCATTGTGCCTTTTTCAACTAAACAAAAGCTTGGGAGTCGGCCATTCACTGGTTCATTCCCTATGGCAATGCCTTAACCAATCAGAGTCGACCTGCCTGGTTTGAATTTAAACAAAACCTTGTCCTGGTGCATTCTCCATGACACCGCCTCTATGGATCAAAGTAAACTTGCCAACCAATCAGCACTATCTTCTCATGCAGCATAAATTGTAGCTCCCTTTACAGTTGGTACTCTTGTGAATCTGTCCTGATGCGCACAAGATGAAAACTTTTGACAGCATGCCTCTTCTTTCAGCAATACTCAAATTCAGTCTCAGTTTTGCAATTTGCAATTGCCTGAACCACAACAACTTCTCGGTGGAGAGAGTTCTGGATTCCCACTATCCTTTGTGTGAAGAAGTGCTTCCCGACAACACCACTGAACAGCCTAGCTCTCATTTTAAGGTTATGTTCCCATGTTCTGGACTCACCCTCCAAAGGAAATTCATTTTCTCTATTTACCTTATCAATTCCTTTAATCATCTGAAACACTCTGATTATGCCTTAGCCTCTATACTCAAGGGAATGCAAACCTATGGTGAGATTTTCTGGACCGCCTGCCGCCAGGATTGTCCAGTCCCACCAAAAGTCAATGGACTTTTTGGCTGGGCTGCCAATCTCCTGCCACAGCACAGCTGGAAAATCCCAGCCCTAGTTTGTGCAACCTGTCCTCAGAATTTAACCCTTTTAGCCTTGGCATCATTCAACATCACCCTAAAATGGCAAACGGGGAGCTGTGTATGTCACACAACCCCAATTTTCATGTTAGAAGGACCCACTGACTCAGGGGGTGCTACCCAGTGAAAGGACCAGGCAACATTTGTAGCAACTACAGTGCCAGCTGGAAAGGGGCAGTAAATAAACTATTTCTCCAATTCAGCCAGGTGGGGAATCTCAGAATCTACCTCGAATTGTGAAACAGTTATTCCTAAATGCCTGAAGCTTTTCGTTCCCTTTGATCCATTTTGAGGATCAGAGAGGTAATATCCAGAATTCCTTTTGTCACTGAATTTGCATAGGATTTTTTTGATAATCAGTTTTTTTGCCCCTCCCAGAACAATACATGACTGTTGGTGGACGGGGAGCATTGAAGGTCATAATGCTAATTCGCAGAATAGCTAAATGGAGCAGCTGAGTTTTCTTTGACCCTTTTTCATGTTCATTTATCAATTTAATGAGGAGAGTTGTAATGGCTAACATTGTTTATTAACACATAGGCCAGAATTTTACCTTCGGCATGCGGGTGCATGCTCGACACACCCAAACGTAATATCACGCGCAATGACATCGGGTGTGCATCCCGACGTCATCGTGCTGTCTCAATATTTCATTCGGCAAGCGTGGGCCAGAGTTGGCTGCACACCCGCCGATAATTGAAAGGCTTATTAAGGCCATTAATGAACTAATTAGCTTCAAATTTACAGTGCCCGTCCAACCTAACGGTTGGTAGGCAGGCGAGAAGGCCAAGCGGCCTTTACATTTTTTAGGAAACCTCATCCACGAGCGAGATGAGGTTTCCTAAAGCTAATACAAATTAAATAAAAACTTTACTTTGAAAATAAAAAGTAGTCACATGAGAGGACATGTTTCATTAAATTTTTTATGTAATTACTTATTTTTTTAAAAAGCGCTTCAATCTCCCTGAGGCAGCTCAGGGAGATTGAAGCGCTCTTTCGCACACATGCACGAACTGCGTGCTAGGCCCAGCTCTCCCTCCTCCCCCCGCCCGCACAGGTAGCGCTCAACACTACCGCTCGCGATCCACGCAGGGCGGCCCTTAATTGGCACACCCACGTGAAATCACAGGGCGGAGCCAATTGTGGGTGGCGGTCGGGTCCCTGCCCGCTCCCGCCTAGCCCACCCGATGAGGGAAAAATTTTGGCCATAATTAGTATGGAAGAATAAAATGATTGATTTGTGAAATGTAAAGTTTACTTTATTCTTGTCATTTCATCATTACAAACTGACCTGCTAGACAATTATGACATGGAGATAAATAACATGACAAAAGGGAGAATATTTTCTCAGATTTTAATTAAAATATATATGTCACATGTAAAAAATCAGATATTTAAAATTAAAAGTTAATGAAATTATGATCAGGAATTACTCTCGTAGGGATGAGAGCATCAAGATGTACAATCCCTAACTCTCTAGCATCTTTCATTTTTTCTGAAACATTTGCCTCTGCACAATGAAAGACTATGTTCCACACCCTTTTACTTTGGAGGGATAGTGACTTTTTAAAAATATTATTTTATAGCAGAAGATTTGTAGAGTATATGAAACAAGCAATTGTGTTTTATTTCAAGCATTGCTTAATCTTCAGATGCCGGGCTTCGGAGCAATATGTGAAGACCTATAACTTCAGTGTTAACTAATTTTCACTGCTATTTACAGTGTGAGGATTCACTGAGCATTGCTAATAGTTTACTAAAGTTACAGGAACACATATTACAACACCCATTACAGGACTGATTTGTAGTTCTTTCTGTCATTCACATATTCATTCATACATGCACACATACACATTCAGAAATAAACAGACTTGGCACAATATTGAAAAATGTAACTGCCTCACTTAAATTTAACATCATCAGGAAAAAATGAAGAGGGAGGTTATGAAAAGTTTTCTAATGCAGTGAATTTTGGAGTATGAAATGACAAGCAGAAACAATGGTGAAAGAAAGATCCATAATAACTTTTAAAAAGAAAATGGATGAATATTGAAAAAAAAAGATTTAAATGGTTATAGGGAAAGTACACTGCATTGGATCTAAGAGGATAACTCTTTCAGAGAGCCAGCAAAAGTGCAATGGATCAAATAGTCTCCCTCTGTGCTGTAAAATTCCGTGGGTTGAATTTTCAGGGGTCTTGCCCTGTGGAAATGGAATGACAATGCCCTGAAAATCTGAGGAAAGGCTTTGTACATATTCCCGCTGTGGCTATGGAAATCATCCCCCTGGTTTACCATTGGATGATGTACATAGGACCCCAGTTGCTATTTTAGGAGAGTACTGGGTGGAGCACTCCTGGTACTTTGTCCAGTATTAGCTGGCAGTCCAGCCAGAGGATTCCACAGCTGTGTTAATTTTTGTGGGGCCAGGCAGAGCAGGAGTCTTTCTCCAGGTGTCATGAGGATCTGGTAGGTCATTGATGGTTCGTCTTGGCTTCACCTTACTCCCCGCGATAATGCACCTAAAGCTACTGAATAGATAAAGTACCACTAAATAGCAATTCAATTTCAGCAGGAAACTTTGTTTCACAAACTCCTGTTACAACATTCAGATCAGCATAGCCCGCCCTCCTTGTAAAGAATAACTGATTTGGAGACCCCACAAATTGTTAATAGTAGTGTTTGATGATGGATATTGATACCTGTTTGTCTTGATATATAGTGACTTCTACTTCAGATGTACATGCAGATTATTATAATTGACTCAGTGTAAAATATTCCAGCACAACCAAGTGTTATGTTATTTAAGTGCCACTGTCATTCCTGATGCTCAAAGTGCTTTAAACCACTTACATCACAAGAAATATTTGTCATATTCAAAATGACAACCTGATGCTCTTTAGGTCCAAATAAGATTAGGAACTGCTGGAACCAAGAGGAGGTATTAGCTTTCTGTGACCAGCAGGAGTCGCCTTTGTTTTATACATAAGGGTCAGAGACATGGCCAGAGAGACATAATTAGCTGCATACATACTGGTATACATATAGAAGGCACACAACAACACACATAACTATACGTGCACACTTATATATGCATATATATGTACACACATAAAACAGAGTGCCACATCATACAGACATGTGCATAATATAGACATTATCGACACACAAATAACTATGCATGCATGTCAGACACATGTAAAAACACACACAGATCATTAACTTAAGTTCAACATATAGATGGAGAACACTTTGCCAAGTAGGAATAATACTGTAGCAACCAACAATATCTAAAAAATATAGATCAAAGGAAGACATAGGTAAAGTACAAGCAATTATAGAGGACATAAGTGACTGCTTCTTAAATCAACATTTAAGCAAAGTGCTGGAATGGATGCTAAAGGTTTATAATTGAGCAGTCTACCAGAGTAAATCTGTATTCTGGACCAAGGCTCTAGTGAACATTTAATAATTTAATTTTATTTAAAAAAATTACAATACATATAAAACAGTATAGAAGAGAAAACTTTGGAGTTATGAGAAGAGGATTAAGTGGAATGTTACATTAGAGAAATAGGAACATAGAAAGTAGTGTGTGTCAAAGAAAGGCAGGCAAAACAAAAAGTATAGAACCAGGAAAATTAAAACAAAGTCCAATAAGTTAGTTACAGAACACACTAAATAATTTCTAATTTAAGCCAGCCAGAGGAGTTGTGGGATCAGGCAAGTCTAACCCCATTGGGATGCATTAAAATCTCGCCCTTTAAAGAGGTGACACCACCAAATTTCCAGGCAGAATTTGACTCACCCAAACTGATTTCTTAAACAAAACTAATATGGACAAAATTAAATCAATTCATTAAAATCAGGGGCAGGTGAGGTTAAAAAAAACCCACAAGGTGCCTATTTGTTCCAAAAAAACAATAAATGAGTCTTACTTTGTGCTAGGTCTGTTTAAATGCAGGGCCAGGCGAGCCTAGCTCCACAGGGACAAAGCTAACTGCTTCCTCTTGAAGGATGTGCACCACTAAAGTTTGTGGGCCACCTGAACTGATTTTTAAACCAAAGCAAATTGAAATAACAAACTGTATCACCATATTAGGACTGGGGAATCTATGAAGTGCCTGGTAAACATTGAATATGATCAGTTGTTTCTATCGTGAAATAGGCAAGTGGAGCTGTGGGATTGGGCACTGTGCAATGATGTGGGGGATCTATCCAGTGTCTTACCTTAAAGGAGGAGCACCACTGGAATTTCAGAGAAGGTTGAGTCACCCACACTGATTTTGAACTTATCAAACCAAACCAGCAAACACATTTAAAATAATCATATTAACTTACAATGGTAAGATCGGGAAACAAACATAAAGACACCAAACAGTGCCCACTGCTCTTATAAATGGTAAATGGGTGTCTATTAGAAATGATGAATAAAGAAAATAAGGGGAAAGTGGTTGTTAGACTGAGAGGGTTCAGTCTGAAGGTATTGTTAATGAATCCAATCACATACTGGGTTGCATGTCAAAGAGACTTGACTGTGTCAAAGCGAATCATTCTAATCTTGGTGAGACCACATGGAATATTGAACACAATTTCTGGTAGCTGATTTTCAAAAGAGGCATTTATGTAGGGGAGGATTCAGAAAAGAACAAAAATGGTAATCTGGAATTTATTCATAGGTTATGATAAGGATTCAGAGAAGAGGAATTTGAGGGAGAAGGTGATTCAGGTTTCCAAAGTACTCAAAAAAAGGAAAAAGAAAGACTTACATTACTTTTCACAACCACAGGATATTTCAAAGTGCTTTTTGGCCAGCGAATCACTTTTGAAGTGTGGTTGCTGTTGTAGCAGCCAATATGTGCACAGCAAACTCTCTCACACACACAAGGTGATAACGACCAATAATCTGTTTTGAAAGGAATGGATTGTATGGATGCAAACTTAGCTTGGGCTATTGGACTATGAACTCCGGACAAATATGCATGAATAGCAAATGAACAAACCTCAAGCAAAAGTTGAGTTTGGATTATTTTTGTCCGCAGTGGGTGTGTAGAATTAACTCCCAGTAAGAATGGCGAGTGTTGTACAGATTAAGATCTTTTTCAAGTATCATTATAAATACAGATAACAGTGCTAAAATTCTTTGTGTATACAGAAAGAAAATAACTTGCATTTATATAGCACCTTTCACATTCCCAGGCCATCCCAAAAGCTTCACAGCCAATGAAATACTTGTGAGCTGCAATCACAGTCAATATGGGAAAAGTGGTAGCCAATTTTTGCACATCAAAGTTCCATCAAGACGAATGAGATAATAAGACTATAAGACATAGGAGCAAAAATTAGGCCATTCGGCCCATCGAGTCTGCTCCGCCGTTCAATCATGGCTGATAAGTTTCTCAACCCCATTCTCCCGCCTTCTCCCCATAACCTTTGATCCCCTTACCAATCAAGAACCTATCTATCTCGGTCTTAAATACACTCAATGACCTGGCCTCCACAGCCTTCTGTGGCAATGAATTCCATAGATTCACCACTCTCTGGCTAAAGAAGTTTCTCCTCATCTCTGTTCTAAAAGGTCTTCCCTTTACTCTGAGGCTGTGCCCTCGGGTCCTAGTCTCTCCTACTAATGGAAACATCTTCCCCACGTCCACTCTATCCAGGCATTTCAGTATTCTGTAAGTTTCAATCAGATCCCCCCTCATCCTTCTAAACTCCATCGAGTATAGACCCAGAGTCCTCAAATGTTCCTCATATGTTAAGCCTTTCATTCCTGGGATCGTTCTCATGAACCTCCTCTGGACCCTCTCCAGGGCCAGCACATCCTTCCTGAGATACCGGGCCCAAAATTGCTCACAATATTCTAAATGTGGTCTGACCAGAGCCTTATAAAGCCTCAGCAGCACCAGGTTTTTTTTCAGGATTTCGATTGAGGGATAAATGTTGATCAGGATGTTGGTGAGAACTCTTCTGCTCTTCATCAAAATAGCACCATGGAATATTTTACATTCACCTGAGAGGTTAGGTAGCACTTCAGCATAATAACACGTTCAAAAGTCACCACCTCCAGCAGTGCAGCACTCACTCAAATATTGCACTGGAGTGTCAGTCTAGATTTTGACCTCTAGATTGGGTTTGAATCTACAACTTTCTGACTCATAAACCTACTACTGACGCAAGGCCCGCCCTCCGGTATTATTATGCTAAGGAAAACAGCCAGTGTATGCAAGATGTAAGATTAGATAGACCATCTGGTATTTTTTTTAACATTTGATGATAAGGTTTAACTTTTAAAAGACTTTCCTCTGGATATTAAATACTTTGGGTGTCTTTAACACAGGGGTTTGGGGCAAGTATGAATTTATAGATAGTGACACTTTATTATTAACAGTCTATACTTATAATTAATAAAGCAATGGACAAACAAAATAAGTACCCGGATTAGGAAAGAGACATTTAAAAAAAAAACAGTGGGCGAACAAGGGGAACTTGTGTTCGGAGTTTTTTTTTGCTGTTGTTGCTAACATACCTTGAAAACATTTGATGGAAATACGCGAGCTAGGTGCTAGGATAAAACATAATTATTGCAACCTGCTTATTAGTTCAGGTGATATTCTCAGACCTATCTTAATCTGTTAATAACGCAGAATTGTGAAAACGACTTGAATTTTGCGTTAATGTACAGGTAATGTATAGTGAATGCAGTAACTTAGATTATTTTTTAGGGCGGCGTTTTTTTAACCTTGTTCGGGGTCAAAGCAACGCAACTCTTGCATTTCACGCCGCGAAGCAGCGTTACTGGTCAAGCTTGAAAGAAACTACAGACTAAGTACAAAGTTAAAACGAAAACCAGGAGCTCTGTAAATCTGAAACGAGGTGCGTTCAAGTATCAGTAAAAGACGGTTTGAGGCGAGCCCAGATGTTCTAGAGTTTCTTGTTTGGGGTCATGCCGAGGTCGTGCAAGGTGCGGTAGAAATGCAAGTTCATGCCTTTTGTTTTCTTATTTCCTGTTCCTTTTTCGCTTTCGGGGCGAGCACAATGCAGTGGAAACATCTCGTCGGGAGATTACATGGCTTGTTTGAGTGTCCTGATGAAGTGGTCGCACCCTATATATCACTGTAATACTATATCTTATAATCGTTTTAACAACGGCTTTAGGAGATGCTCGTGGCGCCCACTCCCTGCCGATGTGTCCCAGTGCTGATGAAAAGCCATTGGCCTAAAACGTTGCCTCGGCTTCTCTTTCCACAGACGCTGCCCGACCTGCTGAGTTTTGTTCCGGCGTTTTCTGTTTAGATTTCAGCATCCCAGCATCCACGATATTTTGCCTTTGCGTTAGTATTTAATTCGCTGTCGTTTCTTTTGCAGGAGTGCCCACCTTGAAGAAACCCTGGCCTTCCCTTTGACAGTCTCTTTTAGCTTGTTAAATCTTGGTAACATCAGCAACATCTTCCAATTCTGATGAAAAGTCATCGATCCGAGAGGTTAATTCTGTTTTTTTCTACCTCCACTGATGCTGCCAGACCTGCTGAGTATTTCCGTCAATGTCTGAACCTACATACGTGGCCTGCAAGGGGCAATGACACTCGCCAAGTGAAGTTACTGGGTGAGCCGAGCCCAGCTCCTCTGTTACTCAGTTATAAGTCACTGCCCCTTTCGCCGCACTAAAGCCAATTATTAAAACACCGACTGATTCTCTTTCAACCTCTAACCATCTCGTATGTATTTCTGAAGATAAAATAATCTCGTTTTATTTTTAAAAAAAACTTGATTTCATAAACACTTATCCAAGAAGCTAAAGATGGACAATTTAAATAGACAACCTCCAATCTGATGGATACACAAAGGCAACAAGGCTTGAATTTTCCCCCTAACTATTCTGCAAGTTTTCGGCCCGTCATTAGTCCATCCTGATCTGTTATATGAAATTACAGGAGGACTGATACGCCATAATTTGTCTGCAGTGATCAACCTTTTCCTAAGAGACTGGAGAATACACTAACTTCCAGCAATTTTTTTTAAAGGACAGGCATCTCCAACAACTGCAATGAGTTTTCTCAATAGTTCATAACGCTGAAAGGGGGGGGGGAGTTGGAAGTCGTGTTTCAATACATAACCGAATTCGGGGGATGTGCCAACTCGTGTCTCCGGGCAATCAGGTGCAAAGTACAAACACCACAGGTAGCTGTAAATACCTCTACACTGGGCGATGACAGGTTTTCACTAATGGACACTGGCAAACCATATATGGGGTGTACCTGAGGAGAGGTGTCGGAGGAAACTGATGAAATTAAGATCGAGATGAGCACACCTCCATCGAGCGCACACTCTAGATTTAAAGCTTCACTTTTCTTGCAACTCGGCTACGCAAATGAAAGCGCTTCTTTACAATTGATCGTGCATTAATATTACAATAAGATTCTGCTCCAACAGAGAAATGACCCGCTTGTGCCAACACACCTGGAAATATTTTTATTTCTAACCTTGCTGTTTTTTTTCTCTCTCAGTGTGCATTTTAACGTTGCGACAACCGCCGACAAAGAAGGATGTCGCCTGTTCGGTTACTCTTGACTATCGAGCCACAGCACCGTTTCTCTGCCTGGGATTTGCTTTTTGCTTCGTGTTTGATAGTAACACCGAGAGAGCGGATCATTGGATACCCAGTCTGAAACGCACCGTTAAAAAAATAGGCATCACCAGGAAGGAGAAATGCAACGGGACGTTTAATTTCTTCAAAATTAAAATAAAAAGCAGAGTGCAATATTGATTTTAGAAAACGCATTTGAATTTACAGCTCTTTAACTTTTTTTTTTAAGGTGCAGCAGGAGTTAGTAAATGAGAATTGCAAAATGAAATAAAGGACGTTAGGTTCCCTGTAAGATCTTTCTAAAAGCCAATATTCATTTTTTTGTGTATTGGTTAAAGTAATCAGGATTTTTTATATATAAAAAGGGAAACCGAGATAACAGGATTTCAGCATATCATTAAGGATAACATGCAGTTAATTTTGCATGAATGTAATCGTGCCTGCAATGAAGTGTTAATTTTCATGAGATACCGAGCCCAGTATAAGAGGACAAAAATCACTAATTAGGATTGCAGAGTGTCTTGTGAGCTTCAAGCACCATTTCAAGTGCTTGGGTGATGCAGAAATGCTTTTATGCAAATCTATGGCAGGACATTACAATTTGAATTTTTATAAAAATAAATGATAAATATATATATAGAAAAATAATCATTCAGATGTTAGTGGGACTTAATTAAAATAGGGTGCACAGCAAATTCAAATCGATCTCTAGTTTAAATTCAAATGTGAAAAAGGGAAATATAAAGGTGAAGAGCGATTGGGATGAAAGGGTCTTTCAATTATGAGGCTAAATGCTCAGCTAAATTCGCTCTCTTTTATTAAGATGAGCCCCGGGATGGAGGTGCATATTAACGTATAATGTGACAGAGTCCAAATGGGTTTTAGTTACTTATGTGCACTTGAATATGCCTTTCTGAAGCCAAGCCTGCCAAAAGAGACTTCTGACGTGTAAAATATGGATTAATGCACCGTAAACATGGTGGGGGAGGGAGGGGACCCAAAAGAAACTTAGTGATAGTTGCAGAATTTTAACAAAAAGTCTTGCATTTATTCGAGGTCGATAAAACCACTCGACTGCCCCAAATGCTGATGTATCCAACTAATTTTAACATCAGTTGTAACAACCGGAGAGGTTACACGGCAGAGGTGCGCTAGGGCCAGGCGCACCGGGATGCGGAAGAGATGATCTCTTCTAACATTCCTGCTGGCACAAGTAGGGATCAAAAATCATCGATCGTGTAAGGCCTCGAAGTTTATTTTTAAACGAGACAAGTATCTAACTGCAGTGACTCATACGGCCGGTGTGTGTACTGCCAGCTGGGCATAATTTTGAATTGCAAGTTGTCCGGTGTACTTAAAATGACATGGTGGAATGCTGTGTGACTATTTCTAATCCTCCAGACTTAGCTCTCTTTATTATGTAGAAAGGCGCCATACCCCATGTTAATATAAAATAAAAGCACTCTATATGTAATGGCAATAGTGGATGGGAGATGGGGGGGTGGGGGGGTGGTTGTGCCAAATGTGAGATCTTTTAGGCTAAAATATTACTCTATACGTCGTGTGAGTCTCCCAACCCACCACGACCTCATATTCTTCTCTAGGTGTCTGACTCGAATGACAAAATAGCTTATTTTTCACTACATAGCTGGGAAATGTAGTGACTGATAATAGAGATTTCTCTTTCATTTTTTACGCTTGACTTAGTTATTGTTGCTTTTCTTTTCCCGTGATTCCTTCAGAGGATTAGCTCTGACTTCACCACTATTCGCGGTCAAAGTGCCCCAACTCTATATGACAATTGACGTGGATCAAGGGATTGCTAAGAACTGATTTGTGCCAGCCAACTCATCAAGGAGGTTGTTTGAGGCGCATAATAAAGGCGTTTTTGCTGAAACGTATTCAGTGAAAAAAAAAGGATCCGCGCAAATTGCCTCTAACGTTTTAAAAAGTAACGCTCAGTTATCAATAGCTTTTTTGACGGATTACAATTCTGGGAGTTGGGAACTGGAGCAAAAGTAGCCGTGATTTCACAACACGGAGACTACAGTCATATGTTTAATCTGCTTGGAATTTTAGGTAGATAATTGATACGTGATATATGATATTTAGTGATGGAAACCCGCCACAGATGTGGATATTGCTAAACAAAGTGAAAGGGATAAGTAGGTAATGGGGTATAACGGAAATCGACAATGGTGTGGTGACTGTCACAGTTTGAAGAGCTTTAATTGCATTAAATATAATGAGAGCATCTTTTTTTAAAAAAAAAGAAACGAAAAATCGCCTATCACTTTTATTGCCAGCCTGTTTGTGGACAGGCGTAGGGTCCTCGAGTGAAAAGTTGTTGAGGGATGAAGTTCTTTTTTTATTACCTAATCAAAGTTAATCTTCCCTAAGTGCGTGCTGTCTGCCTGCTCAGTAAACTGGGTGATTCTCCGGGGCTTCAGACAGGGCGATAATTAACAAACACGCAGCCGAGGGAAGCGCACAAAGGCGGCTTTGACTTCCTCGCTGCTGGTCGCCTCAAAGATGGTAGCACATCTACTGCTCGCCCAGCTTTGTCCCGGCCTAACCCCACCCCCCTTCAAAAAAGACACACAGGAGTGAGTGGGAGACGTCTTGTTTCATAACAAGACACGAAGCTAACTTATTTCAACTCTGCTAAACTAAGAACCATGCTAAACCTTGCTGACAAACTCTGTTAGTGGATGACGTGACGTGGTGAGGTATGGGAGGGGTGGGGGGGTGGGGGGGAGGTTGGTGGGGGGAGACCCCTGGAAAAGTGTAGCACGCCACACTCTGGCCCGCAGCAACACCGGCTTTAGCAGTTGCGGATCAAACTAATCAAACTTGTCAGCAGAGCGCTGAACGTTATTACTGTGGTTCAACCCCCACTCTCTAACCACCCCTCACACACACACACACACATAGACAAGTCATTCGTGGTTCATTCTGCAGACTCCCGGAGGTAGCCCTTTCCAATTAGTACTTGCCGAAGCAGCTAGCCCGGCTTGCGAGAGAGCACCTCCGGGGTGGCGCTTTGGTTTGCACTTTCGTGAAATTGCTCTTTAAATAACTGTTTACCCCCTTGTTCGTAGCCAAGTCTCAACCTTTGAAGAACAACGAGCTCGCATTTTTTTGCGTCAGGGCTCATTCACTAGGGTTCTTTGGTAGGACTTTCTTCTTTTCAATTCTCAGTGTGTTACACCAATTAAAGGACGACGTGCTGTAAATGTAATGGGCTGAGGGGTGATTGTTTTTGACAAGCAACAAAACACATAGATCCACCCATCAGATTAGGCGATTCAAGGGAGGTTCATGCTGGTCAATTGCTTGAATGGTTCATGAACTGTAATTCTGGGACTCGTGTGAAAAGGTCTCTTTGAAAAGGGAACGCGCAGCATCTGCAGGGAATGAGTCTAGCAATGGTCCTGGTTTGTCATTAGGAAAATAGATACCATCCACCTCATTTCATGATACTAAACACACAACTGCTAGAGATGACTTTCTGAAAAAAAAAGTACCTGGAGTTTAGTCTTTGCACAGTAATCGTTGATGTTTAATCTTCGAATAACTATTGTCGAGTCAAATTTGAACAGTTTGTCTCGTTCTCAAAAGTCTATACAAGTGTCTTTTAAATGTCTTAAGGCTGCAGTAATATGACTTTTCCTGAAAACCCACGGCCGAGGTCTGAGACCTTCAACAAAAGATTGGTCTTTAAATACCCGCTTAGCATTTATTAACTTCCTTACCAATTGTCTCTTCCCAATTGTTTTGAATCATTTGTATGCGTTATTTGAGCGTATTTTGTTTTTGGGGGAGTTATCACTGAAATGTAAGATGTATGAGACTGAAGTTTCAAAGTGGGTTCAATACCCTCATGTCCCTCATAGTTTTAATCACATTACAGCATAATGGAATTTAACAAATAATATATCTCATAGTATGCTATATTATTCCATTATATATTATTCCAAAACATATCTATGAGTCACATAGACCCCAAATCACGATAACCTTATTTCCTTTGCTTTATTGTAATTATTCCAGCATGCTAGAAACATAGTCAAACATTGAAAACAATGAATACATTGAGACAGGTTACTAGCAAGCCAAACAGGTAGGCAGTCAGTCATTTGTCAACAATTGGGGTGTCCTTTTAAACTGTGTGTAGTGTGATCATATTTGTAATATGACCATGTTTTTCATATCTTTTTAAAAGCAATTACCAGCAACACACCATGATTTAGGATTTATGAAAGAATTGAAAGCCAAAGTAACTTAGTATGTGTTTCTATGTGCTTCAGTTGGTGGATGTATATAACTCTACACACACACACACACACACACACACACACAAAGGTATGAGTAACGTGTATTTCATTTTAAATGCAATTAATGCCAATGAAGCTGATCCATTTTGATGCACAGTGACAGAATTCATACCTGTATACCATAAACTTATAGTTGTGATGTTTATCATTTTATTTATACTTAGCTTTGTCAGCAGGCTACCCCTTTAGGAACATAGGAAGTAGGAGGAGGAGTAGGCCATGCACTGTTCACTGATGATTGCATAACATTCAGCACCATTTGCGACTTCTCAGAAACTGAAGCAGTCTGTCTCCATATTCAGCAAGGCATGAACAATATCCAGCCTTGGGCTGAAATGGCAAGTAACATTCATGCCACACAAGTGTCAGGCAATGACTATCTCCAACAAGAGAGAATCTAACCATCATTCATGCTGTTCACTGGCATTACCATCACTGAATCCCCCACTATCAACATCCTGGGGGTTATCATAGACCATAAACTGAAATGAACTAGCCATATAAATACTGTGGCTACAAGAGCAAGTCAGAGGCTAGGAATGGTGCCCAAACGAGTTACCCACCTCCTGACTACCCAAAGCCTGTCCGCCATCTATAAGGCACAAGTCAGGAGTGTAATGGAATACTTTCCACTTGCCTGATTGAGTGCAGCTCCAACAACACTCAAGAAGCTGGTTGCCAACCAGGACAAAGCAGCACGCTTGATTGACACCCCATCCACCACCTTGAATATCCACTCCCTCCACCACCAAAGTGACAGCAGTGTGTACCATCTACAAGTTGCAGCAACTCACCACAGCTCCTTTGACAGCACTTTCCAAACCAGCGACCTCTACAACCTGGAAGGACAAGGGGAGCAGATACATGGGAAGACCACCACCTGCAAGTTCCTCTCCTAGCCACACACCATCCAGACTTGGAACTATATCACCCTTCCTTTACTCCCTCCCTAACAGCACTGTGGGTGTACCTACACCACAGGGACTGCAGCGGTTCAAGCAAGCAGCTCACCACCACCTTCTCAAGGGCAACTAGGGATGGGTATTAAATGCTTGCCTATACAGTGATGCCCACATTCCATGAAAGAATATATATATAGATTGCCCCTCCAGTCTGCTCCACCATTCAACTAGATCATGGCTGATCTTCTATCTCAAGGCCATTTTCCCGCACTATCCCCATATTCCTTGATATCTTTAATATCCAGAAATCTATTGATCTCTGCCTTGAATATGATTGAGCCTCCACAGCCTTATGGGATAGAGAATTCCAAAGACTCACCACCCTTTCCGTGAAGGGATGTCTTTCTATGCAACTTGAATACTGTCTGTTCCTAAATGTGTCAACAGGTAACATTCATTCTCTCCCAGCATCCCAGAACCGCTCGTCGCCTTGGATCTTTCCCTCTGACACATCAAACCTATACTCGGCATCGCTTTCCCTACCCTTGTCATCATAGGTTGCACCGTGAGCCATGCCCTTTCATTTCTGATTCGCAGTTTAAAAACCTGAATATAGATTAATCTAAAGTGCAGTTAACCGAATCTTGTCGCCGGCCTGTGTGACATAAATGGCCTTTAGATTGCATGTCATGTTTAAGATTACAGGATATTTATTCACGAAGGCTAAAAATGAGTGCTTATGACGTCTGGTATACCAGGCACACTGCTAACACTGATGCACAATGCCTAGTGTTTACTAATCCATGTCTATTGTTGCATTTGGAGGTACTTTCGATGCAATAATAACTCTTTCAAATGTTTTAATTGAGTGTAGGCAGAGACTAATGAGAATTCAACAGACGCAGCATAGGTTTGGTGCGATTGCTGAATGTGTCCTATCAAGGGAAGGGGGAGGGGAAATGGACAGAAGACAGTTCACAATGTGCAGAGCATTGCCTCAAAATAAATAAATAGCTAAGAGTACGCGCGTGTCAACAATGCGCGGAGGGAGGCAGCCTTCCACTTGGAGCAATTAAAAATCAGTCCTTACAACTTCCAATCTGAACCAAGCCTCTGAGAAATGATTCATGCTCTGTTTCTATGATTCTATAGTTGCCACAAGTGTACAAGCTGAAACCGCAGAAGCAGAGGCGCTGGTCATCTACAGGGTGCGAAACCTGGGCGCTACAATATTGATTAACACTTCACTTTGTCAAGTTAATATGTGGAGTAAATGGAATATGCAGATATGTATCAGACGAATGTATATTCATTTTTTGTAATATGTATTACACCAATCTATGGGCTGTTGCCCACGGTTGTTCCTGTAGTTATTCCTGTTACAATGCCAGATGCAATGGCCATAACATAATTGCTAGTATTTGTCATATAGGCGTGGGAATTCTTTTATGAACTGACCGAGTGATATAAGACGATGAGTTGATATAAATATAAAACGTAGCACCCCAGTCAGTCGATTACGCCACAGCATAAAAGAATCGGTGAGTTAATTAAACACAGACAATTACACTGTATCAAGTCTCTTTGGTTTTCAGTTCTGGAAGAATGTTTTCATGTTTTTTAGCTTGACAAACAGCCGAGATCTGATGAGAAGGAAAGAGTCAAGCAAGGCTGTGCCTGAGAACCGAAATGTGAACTTTCAATGGTCTGCCAATTTACCGGGTTACGTCTCTCCCCACAGATTCAGTCGATTACATCATGGCCAAAGTATGTTTAGATGCCCTGAGAGTCAAAGCCGTGACAATTGTTGGCTATTTAATTCGACTGTATTCCTTGAAACTCATACTCACCGATTTTGAACAGGGGGGAGCTCTCTCCTCCTCGGTTTAACTGAACGACATTGTTATTGAGGCGGCCTGATCAAACCGTTGACCGCCAACCACAGGTTTTATACCCTACAATAAAGCCACCTTAACGATTTTCCTAATTAATAGATAACATCTCCCACTAGATGAGAGCTGATGTATTCTGCTCCAGCTTATTCTTTGTTAACCTCCTAATTAACTTTCGTAGGTCACTCAGGTCTCCCCAACCTAAAAGTGAAGGGAGGCTTTGTGCTACGAGTTGTAAACTTACTTTTTTGGCCCGAACGAGAGATTAGGCACAAAAAGACTCAACTTAGGGCTGATTGTGGCTGCACACAGCATATACATTTCTGCCAGGATCATAAACCCATTTTGTGTTCACTATTCTCCGTGAGTAATTGCGGTTTTAAAGAGGAGTGATCTGCCTTGCTGCTCTGCATTTTGAAATGGCCACAAACATGTATACCATGCCTTATTTTAATTGTTAGAAGTTAAGTAATAGCTTGGCTAAATCAACTGGATGAGCAATGTTACAAATTGTCACATTTATTTGACGGAGATTCCTGAAATTGTTCTGCGCATTAATCTAACATTGTACAAGTAGCCGCACGATTGAAGGTTTCCAAATATAATTGTAGAAATGTATCAGGTCCAGGTTTTAACTGAAATACAGTCAGTGAAATATAAACTGCTGCTTAGGAATGTTCCCCCTCCAGTGATGAATGAAATCTAGTATTTGGCTGTACAGTACACGGCTTTTTCATGTGATTCTCTGTATTGAGGCAAATCAGCATTTGCAGCAAATCCTTTGCACTTTCCGTGTGCCAGTACATTCCTGCACTTGTGTCTGTAAGAAAATGCAATTTTCTCACACTCATTAGAGACGTACCTAGACGCAAGGGAGAGTCAAGCTCCTAGTCTGTCCGCCATTCCGACAAGTCACCTCATAGAGCAAAAACACGGGGATGATTTTGAAAAGAAATTGACTTTTGTTTCGAGTTTGTGAAAACTCGGAATCAGGCCGGGCACAATGGGACTCCCCGTGGTGCTGAATGACTGGAGCCATCTCGAATCAGTCAGCCAAGGCACCAATTAATCCGCTCTTTGTGAGCTCCGAGCCAGCTCGGCCACAGCCACCACACTGCATTCGGCCATTGTTCAGACCTTCATGTGGCGGGATTTATCCATTTCAACAGGAAAGTTTTGTCTAAAATAGTTCGAGCGGAAGTTTCTCACTGACAATTTGCCCCAAATAGATAGATTTGCCGTGGCCCGACCTGAAGCAGGTTCGGCAACAGTGTTGTGCAACATTACAGAAGTAAACCTGAGTCTTGTTTTTATTTTTGAATTTACTCTAACCGGTACCTTTAAGGTGTTGGTGATGGGGAAATATGTGATCAAAGGGGAGCGGCCCTTGGAGTTGGGTTTATCAAACTGAACGGCCCCCTCGGACTATCACCTGGAACATTTGGTTACTCTTCGGTACCGTCTGCATTTAGTTTTAACATTAAAACCTGTCGTAAAGCCAATTGAGGATGCAGACGTTTCATTTCATTGCTATCGTTTATTATAATATTTATTATTGGCGCCGTTCATTGCAGGACACAAACTACAAACACTCCTCCTAGCTGGGATGTGATATTGTATTTTTTCGGGGTCAAGTTGGTTCCAAGATATAACAATGGGAGAATTTTTCCTCGCAGACTCGAAAATCTAATGTTTGAGCGAAGCGAATCCACCCCACTCCAGGGCTCCCTGGATTATCGATCAGCTGGGCTGAGTGACTGAGGGGACCTGCCGGTTGTGGCTGGGATTCTTCGCTCTTTGTGCCTTGTATAACCCTCAAATCAACGCTCTAACGCGTCGGGTGATCCTGGCGGGAAACATTGCCCTGTGTCCCTTAACTACTTGC
Organism: Cetorhinus maximus; assembly: GCF_964194155.1. Lineage (NCBI taxonomy): Eukaryota > Metazoa > Chordata > Chondrichthyes > Lamniformes > Cetorhinidae > Cetorhinus > Cetorhinus maximus. The sequence continues at coordinate 139,663,659 of NC_135883.1, forward strand.
TGGTAGCTTGTTCAACTCCTAGGCTTGGGGTCCCAAAGGCTTTCTTGTGACCAGTTTGTTCTTACATTCTTCAGCTTTAAGTGTTACATGGGGAAAATGCCTCATACTGGGCAAACAGAGACTAACCTTGTGGATTCCCCAGTATTTCAGTTTGGAGATCCTGCTGCATGCTTACATCGAATCAGAGAATGGGCCATCGTGTCCGTGCCGGCTTTCTGCATGGAGCACCTCACCTTGTCTCACTCCCCTGCCCTTTCCCCCTAGCCCTGCATCTTTCTTTTATCTTCAGACAATGATCCAATTCCCTTTTGAAAGCCACGATTGAACCTGCCTCCACTACACGGTCAGGCAGTGCATTCCCGGTCGGGCTGCACAAGAACATTTTTCTTCCTGTCTCCGTTGCATCTTTTGCCAATCACCTTAAATCTGTGGTTTCTGGCTCCTCAGCCTTTTGCCTGTGGGAGCAGTTTCTCCCTAACGACTTTGTCCAGACTCTTCATGATATTGAATACCTCCACCAAACCTCCTTTCCATCTTCTCTCCTCCAAGGGGAACAGCCCCAGCTTCTCCAATCTATCCACATTACTGAAGTTTCTCATCCCTGGAACTATTCCCATGAATCTTTTCTGCACCCTGTCTAATGCCTTCACCTCCTTCCTAAAGCCTGGTGCCCGGAACTGGGCACAATACACCAGTTGAGGCTGATCCAGTGGTTTATAGAGGTTTATCATAACTTCCTTGTTTTTGTACTCTGTGCCCTGATTTATAAAGCTTAAGATTTGGTGTGCTTTATTAACCGCACTCTCAAACTGCCCTGCCACCTTCAATGATTTGTGCACATACACCCCTGGGTCCCTCTGCCTTTGCATCCCCTTTAGAATTGCACCCTTTACTTTATATTTCCTCACCTCGTTTTTCTTGCCATAATAGTTTCTGAGGTTATCAGATAATCTCTACCAGTTTGTAGCACTCTTGCCTCTTGAGTCAAAAAGTTCTAGGTTCAAGTCCCACTCCAGGGCAAGGGCAGAAAGATCAAGGCTGACCCTCCAGTGTAGTACTGAAGAAGTGCTGCCCTGTTAGAGGCCCTGTCTTTTTGGATGTGATGTTAGACCAGGTTCCATCTGCCTGCTCGGGTGGATGTAAAGGATCTCGTGGCTCTGTTTCTAAGAGCGGAGGTGGGTGGGGGTGTTATCGTTTGGTCAATATTTATCCCTGGATCCACATCACACACAAACAAACAGATTATCTGGTCATTATCACATTATTGTTTGTGGAAGCTTACTGCGTGCAAATTGGCTGCCGCCTTTCCTACATTTCACCAGTGACTGCACTCCAAAGCGCTTCGTTGGCTGTAAAGCGCTTTGAGACGTCAGGTGGTCGTGAAAAATACGATATAAATGCAAGTTTTTCTTTTCTTTTGCTTTACACATTTGGCTAAACGACCCGGTCGTGTTATCTGACTTTTACATGGAAAGCAAAGAAGCCCCTCATTAAGCGTAACCAAAAAAACATGGCATTTGTATCCTTACACTGAGTTTCATTTGGTTGTTTGCAGTTAAATAAATCAGCCACTTAGCACAACCCGGAGCAAAAGTCCCGAGTTGAATTTAACTGGCCGACATTACAAAAGACTACAGGAGAAGGGAATATTTGTTTAATATCGTGCAAGTCACACTTTAGAACGTCCCAAAGCGATTTACTGGATGTACCTTTTAACGTGTAGTCACTGTTGCAATGTGAGAAAGGCGGCAAAGGTCCCACAGCAAGGTCTCACAATAAAGCCATGTGACAATGGTCAGGTCGCCTCTTAGTGATGTTTGTTGAGGGACAAATACTGGCCAGGACATTGGGGAGAGCTCCCTTACTCTTCTTCCAAATAGTGTTATGGGATCTTTTACACCCACCTGCGAGGGCAGATGGGTCCTCTTCCAATGTCTCACGATAGCACCTCAGACAGTGTAGCTGTCTCAGTAACTGCGCCGAAGTGTTAGCCTAGATTTTTGTGCTCAATATCGGAAAGGCGCTGCCAGGGTATTGAGAAGGAAGGTGTGTGTGCATGCTGCAACAATCGAAAGTAAGTAAATTGATTACAACGTAAAAGTGGAGTTTTCTTCCAGAGACACGAAGTTGAAATAACATTTGCAAATTAAACTGAAATTCCAGTTCAAGCGCCCTGGATCGAGGTTTGAAATAGGATAGAAATTTGTCACCTGGACAGTACATTTCAGATATGTGGTATTTTTATGGTTCAATATATTTTCATTTGCAATAATAAAACCAGAATTTCTTGCTCGATTCTTTTTCCAAGACAAGCCTTGGATTCGTCCAATTTATTGATGTAGGTTATATTGTGCTTTCGACGCTTTTTACCTGGAAGGGGAGAATGTAGGGTCCGGTGTGAGTGGGCACTAGCCTCTGCAGATTGCGGTATCTTGATGTCCATGTCGAGGTGCTAGGGGGTATCACTGGAAATGCAATAGCTGGAAATGAGACAATGGATACACTGGCGCAAAGCATACTTCACACCAAATTCTTATAATTGGCATTACATGTAGGTCTGTATATATATTTTGATCAATGAAAGACAATTAAATCTCTTAGGTTTGGTCAAGATAGATGGACAGACGCCCAGTTGAATATATACCGATTTTCTGGATAACTTTTAAAATAGGTTATAGTGCAACACTCAAACTTTTTTCTGACGATCTAAATTGGCATTCTACTTTATCAATGAAATCAGCCCGATAGTTGTTTATATTTTCTTCCTGAAGTTTGATTTACACTTATTGATTTTACAGTCGATTTTATTGGAGGTGCTATGCTTAACCCTAGATTCAATGAAGTATGGCGCTGTAAGACTTTCAGTTCCTGTTGTAGATTTGTTCCAAGAAGTTCCAAACATTCGATAGATTTCGCCCCAAAATAAGCTTGTATTTGTTTATCAGGAGTTGGAGCCACCATTTTAATTTTTCAATTACATATACCAATTGCACTCACTTTTAATGTTTTTGTCGCCCAAGGAAAATTACTTTCAAATTCCTTCAGCCAATTAGGTCAATAGTTTGAGTTGGAAAGTTATTTTTTTTTTTCCTGCACTGTTAGAGTTTGTGAACAAACGCGCGTTAGCCTGGTGAAGACTCCCATTCCCCAACACTTGTGCGGACACCAAACAGTTTTGACGTTACTAAGTGGTCATACAACGCTGCATATTCTGAACACCGGTGGAAATTTGAAGAAAGCTCGGAATAGATTATGTAGCGACAGTGAAAAATCCCAAAATTATTTCAGGAATGTCGCTTTAAAAAGGTTTCGGGTTTCGCAAGAGGTACTTGGCAAAATTGAACAAAACACTGCATTTGTCGCATTGTATATGTATATATAGTTTTCACATGTGTTCTGCTTAATCCAGTCCAATTTGTTGCTACTTTAAAGCACAATGAACGATTGGAGTGATAGCATCATTGGATGCCCTGGATTACAGATGAAAGTAATGATACCTTAACCTCACTGATCTGCACTCAAGTTTCCAAAATGGCATTAAACTATCTTTATAACGTGGGATTTTCGCGGGTCATGTGACTGGTGATGGCCGATGGAGGCGGGTGGGTGGAACTGGCTGCCACTGCATTACCCAAGGAGATTTATGCTAGTCACAGAACAAGATAGATAACCGAGCTCACCTTAGAGGGGCTCACAGTCAAACTCGGCGATAGGTTCGGACAAGAGGATTTGCAGCAAAGCCAGGCCCATCAGTCCACCGTGACCGATGTTACAACGCAATCCACTTCACCAAAGCCGCGGATCCCCGCTCGTTATGTCGTTAGTAACTGTAGCAGATTAAAAGTGCTGACACTTTAGTAAGATTTGCGGCGCCCGGGGCTAAAACATTCCCGAGAGCGAACAAGAACAATGCGCTGAGCCTTTAATCACAAGCAGCCTCGATCGAGTGATAGCTCAGGAGGAAAGTATCGAACCTCACAACTCCATCAGGGAGGTTAGCCACCTCTTGCTTCACGGGTTATCACCACTTTCTTCCGACTTCACTTTCAACATGAAGAGCTAAGGAAACTCTAGCAGGGGGTCTTGCCCCACAGCAGTTTCTGTATCATTTGAAGTCGGTAGTAGATAATTTAGAGAGATTGACCGACCTTTTCATGCGGCATTGAATCAATGAACAGTTTACAATAACGGTATATTGTATGTTCATTATTGCCATACTGTAAAAAAAAAGGGATGTTTTCAATATTAGTAACGCGTCACATAGTCATTACATTGGCTGCGACCTTCCAAGATTGGACTTGCCGCCCTTTAACAGCGCCTGGCAAAACATTCAGAAGTTTTTGCTCTTGTTTCCTTACTGAGGTTGTGAACCTTTGGTGATAACAGCCTCTGGCTGGGGACGCTCAACCACAAACCTTAAATCATGGGGGAGGAATGTTACATTTAACCATGATACTCATTTCTACTCAGGTTATCCATAACTAACAGGTACAGAGAAGTTTTACACATTAATATACATTTCTACTCACCGGGTTGTGGTCTATAGCCAAAAACTGGAGCCTTAAACTACACTTTATTGAAATGAAATAATGCTGTCAGGTTTATTGCCGAGGACGGTGTGTAGGGAGCAGTACGTGTGCCTGCTCCTGTTCTCCCTCCAGTTTAACAACATGGTCAGAGTGCCTGATTCAAAAGTGAAACATTTTACTGCGGAGATTTCTCTCTCTCTCTCTCTCTCTCTCTCTATTTGGATCAAATGACAAAGTAACAGCTCCCTCCTCCCACTCCCTTCTCCCACCCCCTCCACCTTTTCGCGAGAGAGAAAAAAAAATCTCATTGTAACTTTAAAACCCGGGGAAAGCTCAGAAATGCAATTGGCATCTTAAAAGCAGAAGGGTACTGACGTAATCGTGTAATGGGGGGGTGAAAGAAAAAGCAGGGAGAGAGAGAGATGCACCGTGGAGGCTGGGGAAGGAAGTTTTTACCCGCGCTGATTCCTCAAACCTGCTGTTTGTGTGAAAAGCGCTGGTGCCCTCCGCCAGGTCCAAGAGGACACAGTCACTAGCCAGTCCCCGACTGCTTAAAACAAATCATAATCATTTGTTTCACGTTTACCGGAAGCTGCTTCTTCTCCTCTGTCCGGTCAAATTGAAAGTCAGGACTCTTTTTTTTTAAACCGCTGACAGCTCCGAGGGTCGGAACTTCCAAAAGGCTTTGATGCATGACGGATGGACCCGGTGAATTCGCCGACCAAGCCCTTGCCCGCTTCACACAGGAGAGACAGCGAGAGCCGGCCGCTGATGGAGGTCACCGGCTGAAGGCTGACGGGTGGGGAAGCGGCTGATATTATTCGAAGTTACCGTTCGGGCTTGCGGTGAGCAGGAGAGCCCCGGCGGGGTGATCGGCGAAAAGGAGAGTTACCGGATTCACTTGTGTGCCACACTGTGTTGGACCCGCCTCATGATACAGCCCTGCTGGCGGAATAGACGACATCCCAGCCAAGTCTCAGCTCAAGGACCGCAAGAATGAGCAAGCCCGCCGGATCAACAAGTGGGTGATGTGTATTAAAATATGAATTTGTTTGGCGATTTCAACCTCGGGCGGGAGAAACATCTCAACGATGTGTGTTAAAATTGCTGCCGGGTTGGGGAAAGGGGTGTGTACAAGATTTAATTATGATACTTTCAGCTCAGACTCTCCATTACTTAAGAAGCAAATCTCGCCGTGCTGATTGTTTGTCGGATTTTGCGATCGAAATTCAGATTGAGAATGTTGTTTTCGCTGAACCTCGGGCTCCAATAATTGACTTCTCGACACTTGTAAACACTTGCGACCGACAGCGCAGGGCTTAGTGAGTTGAAATATTGGTCCGCTAAACACCTAAGGCTTTATCTGGTGGGCTGTGGGGAGAGGGGGATTTGTTCCAAGTTTACGGATCCCAGCTTTTGGTCGCTAACATTAAATAGCTTTTTTTAAAAAAAATCTATTCTCATCTCATCCCTTGCCACGAACCGATCGGATCTGTGCACGGGTACCAGACCAATAGATAGAACTTCTGATTCTAGTTAGCGAGGCCCAGGATCCGGGGAGTGGTGCAGAATAGTTTGGTTTATCTTTTAACTCTTGTAGCACTTTTTAAAAAGAGAGCGAATGCTTCTATGTCCTGGTGGATTTCTCCCTGCCCTACAGAAATAAAACAGTTAAACTGGGAGACTCCTGCTCTGAAACAAAAGCGAACCTTCTAGGTTATTGTCTTTCTGTTACATGTCAAGCACATGGGATCGATGTTTACCTTTCCAGACTTACCTAGCGCGTTTTCACCAATTCAAACAATTCAACAGCCTCACAGTTTAATGTCCAGCTATAATTGCAGATTTCCCAAATCCAGAATTACCCAAACAGAGAGTCCATGATTTAATTTTAAAGGTATAGGTTATATCGAGGATTATTATTGGTACCACACATATTTTATTTAGGATAATGCATACACGCTGCTTCTCACGGTACTGAAGCATTATTTAGTGGTAACTCATTTCTTAAACTAGAAAGCAGTAACTTGATTAGGAGATTCTACCATTGTACAACATTGATTACATTTACTTAACGCGTTTTTTCCCTCTAAACCCAGGCTTTGCAGGCCAGAGCTGCGTATTGAAGGGGTTGAACAGCAATTTCATATTTTCCTTAACCCCGGCTATGCTGTTAGTACTGAAGGACTTGAAGAGGGGTAATGTGTAGTCCTAAAATCGGCGGCCGCAAACAAATCGTAGGCCTCTATAAGGAAATCTTCATAAAGCTCAACTCCATTTGGGGTGAGAACAATTAAAAAGCCACATAAAATCATTCCAGGCGTTACTCCTGATTTTATAACGAAGCTCGCCGAGTATCCCATCGCATGAAGTATTTTATCCTCTATAAGACCTGCACACAAACTCAAAAAAGTCAAAGCTTCAGAGAGCTGAGCGGTTGCTAATAATGAAAATTGCGCCATTTGCAACCAGGTTATAAAAGGCACAATTCATAAATCAGCCTCAGCCTGGAGGCTGAGACGGAAAGGAAGGCAATGTGTGTTTGCCCGTCTACCGTGTAGATCTAGTTACAACGGTTTTGAAAACAGAGTTAGTGTTCAGTTCAGCATCACAAATAAAACTTAGAGATTAAATACGGGAGTGTAACTAAAGAAAAAAAATACAGATATTCGTGATTAGAAGCGAGGCAGACTTAGATTACAAAGCCTTGTATTCGAAACAAATGGAAAACCACCAGCTAACAAAACTACCTTACGGTCTCCAATTCCCCAAATTTTGTATATAATCTCACTGTTGGAGCTGTTCTATCCTTCAAACACAGCGACTGATCTCTACCAAGAGAACCAAACGCTCAATTAAAAAGGCGAAGTCTAATTGGTTTCATTTCAACAAACGTAGGTTCGTCTAAAGAGGTGACTATTTTGAAATGTTAACTTTAGAACTTTATCCAGAGATCCCACTCCTGCCAGACCAGGGTACATTGGGGGAAAGTCATTTCTCCAGTAGATTCCAATATTGTCTCGCGTAATGTCATTTATATCTTTTTTTGATGTGCGAAAATTTTCACTTCTCACTTTCTACGTATAAATATAAATATTTCCAGTGGTTTTTATTCCTGAGGCTATGATTTGCTAAGTGCTCTTAACCAGAATCGCTGAGTTTGTTTTTTTTCTTCTTCTTGATGGGCTGTGGCGACACTGGGAGTTTTATTCTCTAACTCTGCCTGTTAGTTTATGTGGAGCACAAACAAGGGCGCTGTATGGGTGGCAATAGAAACCGACTCGTCCCCCCCAACAATCACTTTCCTCGAATCAAAGATAACTTCTTTCAACGGCTTATAACGTTGAGGGTAATTACAGTAATAGAATATGCCATATACTTTTAAGTAATAATTACACACAATAAGTGTCAAATGGCCCCCTACTGACAGAAGTTAAAGGCATGTTTCCTAGTGAATAAAATCGTGTTTCTTTTTTATATTTTACACATGTCAAGACTAAAGCAGTCGATCGCCTGATAAGACAGTTTGCTTTGTTAATCATGGTACTCGGTGGAAATTTCTCTTCACTTCCAAAGTCACTCTATTTGCCTGAAATTGATTTGTTATATTCCCAACGCGTGCACATGTGACATTATAACGGAGAAGTCCAGAAACAATAAGGTTATACCTCTGTTGTACAGGAAATCGTGCGTTATAGGTTGAAATGAAACTGAAAACCGCCAGACGCAGTTACATTGTATTAAACAGCACTAAAAGGAGGATATTAGTACATATTTTCCACTGCTCGAAGTTATATTTCAAGCTTTTCTGTAGTGAGAATTCTTAAAATGTTTTTAATAGTTTAGCTTTAGCACAGATAGACGGTTTCCTAAATCTATTTTCCTTCACAAAAGAGACATGAAACATTGAGTAGTAACTTGAAATCTTTGGAATTGTTTCATTTTTTTTTGAACAAAAAGCTATATAGAATTACTGCCTGATCTTCATAACATTGTTGGCAAGAATTCGCAGGATTGCACCCAGTTTTGATCATTAAATACGCAAGACTTTTGCAGATCAAAGTTACCTCCTCCCCTCCCAGAATCTATATACATATATCTAAAGATGAGTCAACATGTTTAGCTTGGTGAAGTTGCGAACAGATAACGTCAATAAATGAATGTGTCTAGTCTCAATTTATTTTATTTGCAACATTGAGAAGTTAATGTGTGGGCTGGGCTTTCCAATGCGAAATGAAACTGACGCCACACGATTGGACCTTCTCCCTATATATCGATTGATTTTCCCTGGATGCATTCTGGCGTTTCCGAATTCCCATGCTACCGTTTTTGACGGGTCACTGGTAAATCAATGGGCAGCTGGGAACATGTTCACATAATTACACATTTACCAAATTATTTCATTTCCACTGGACACTGACGTGTATCCAGAGATCCGACAGAATAACTGTTTAAGTAAGATTTGATGCTCTGTACCTTTCCTGTCCTGGCTCATTGTGCTACTTTTGAATTCCCATCTTTGGAAAAGGTTTTAATCCCCCCCCCCACTATAGTCCTGTTTTTCTTCAGCTCTTGTATGAAGCAGCTGTCGGGGCTCATTTAAAAAAAGTCATGACAGCTTGTCCTCATTGGGAGCAGTCAACGAGTTCAATGGGAAATCATTAACTCAACACGTTCTCTTCCCAATGTCCCGTCTCTCGGAGTTTGGCCATCCCCAGACATTGTTGTAGCTCCCGCTGTCTGTACAGATCCAGTCTCCCAAAGTCCCCGCCTTTACATTCCCATGGTCTGCGAACGCAACCTTGCGACAGAAAAGCTCACACAGTCGCACCGTGCTGAGCAGCCAACCCTAAAGGTGCGATAAGGACCCTAGACAATGAGGCACATTACAATGCTGTAGGCATCCCGACTAATGAGGCCTTTCCAGCGTCATGGAGGATGGGGTTCGCAATAGTTTTTAATATCAACTGACTGCTCCGATCAAGGGCCGAATTGTTACTAACTTTTCAGTGTAAAATTTAACTTACAGCCGCAATTTTCCAGCCCCAAGAAATAAATATTACACCCATGGCTTTTCCCTCGTCTGTTATGTCAATTCTTCCCCTGACACTTAAAAGTTTGTTCTCGGGAAGTGGCAAAGTCAGATTTATTGCCCATCCCTATTTTTTCCCGACAAGCTACTGGCAAGCCTTCTCCTCGAAATTCCCCTGTCCTTGTGGCAATGGTGCACCCAGCCATGTTGTTAGGCTCGTAAATTCCCCTCACCTTTCCCTTCACGTTTTTGGCTGCATTTCCCAATCAATAAACGATTCCCCCGAAGAAACATGTTGGTACATTGAAGTGACATGATTGGCGAATTATATACAGTGGTTCAAATGAAGGGACGCATGCAAGAGTGTTAATTTTTCCCAACCCAACGACCATTCAAAACGTGCTTGTCATTGTTTTAAATATATATTTTCATGCTTTCTTTCAAGAGCCAGAACGGAGAGTCGTTTCTGGCCGTTTAAATGTGACATAGCAGAATAACTTCTCAGCACTCGGAGCAAACTTCTTCTCAGCTTGTATTTAAAGATCACAAGTTGATTGGATGAACACAAGCAACTGCTGTCAAACTCAATAGGGATGTGCAGTCACAGAATGGTGGTTGTTTTTTTTTGGTGAGAAAGTAGGTCGATTCCATGAAAACCATTTCATTTTTCTGGAAGATCTCGGTCCCCTTCAGATGTTGACATTTACACTCGTGGCTGCAAACTGCATCTAGTTAATGCTGGTATAAGCCTCTTGCAACCATGTTTATACAATCACTTCCTAGTACAATGAAGGAGTCTCATTGCCGCAAATCTCCCGGTTTGATACTAATTAGTCCTGATTGATTACTAATGTTACATGCAATGTGGCTGAAAGTACCTCTTTGTTGGCATAGGTCTGGGTCTATCACGTATAAAATGATTTCAATGGGTTTTAAATGATAAGATGTCAGAAACCAGTGTTTTAGCATCTGGTGTAATTTATTTCGTCTAAGTCTGGGAGGCTTACTTGAATTTAATTTCTTATGAAAAGACAAGCTTGTGGCTAAAGGAATTCGAACATTATACCGCTATCTTATTACCAGACATCGCGAAAGGCTTCAATATTTCACTGAGACGGTGATCGCCCTCATCATTTGTAAAACTTTATAATCAAGGTTGGGGCGAGAGTTGATTATTTGTTTCTAGTGAGACCCTAAGCGCCCTGTTTAAGCTGTGTTGCTGATTGTGATTTTGCTTTGAGTTAACCCGCGAGGCCGATCGGCGCTCACGTTACATTAAAACTTAAACCGACCAATTTGGCTTTTAAAGGTCGCATTTTGGATATTCCGTGCAAGGTGTGCGGGGACCGCAGCTCTGGTAAACATTATGGAGTTTACGCGTGTGACGGCTGCTCGGGGTTCTTCAAGCGCAGCATTCGCCGGAACAGAACCTACGTCTGCAAATCAGGCAACCAGGTACAAACCAAAACCGAGAGCTCAGCTTCCACAGGATTGCTTCGCACACCCCGTGCCTGGGATGCACTAAAGCACTGGAAATAACCGGGATTCTTTTCTTTTTTAAAAAAAAACAAAAGAAATTTGTTTCTTTTTTAAAACACACGCGATGTTCCAGAGAGACGCTTTCCAAAGGGGATGATTTAACGTCACTTCAAAAAATAAAGGGTCATACTTGTTAGGTTTTCTATATGTTCATCAAACAGCTTGTAGAAAGCGTGTCTGTGCCCAGTTGTGCACCTCGCTCAGGTATTATTGAGGTATCCATAAACTCGGATTTGTAGTGATAACGGCTCTGGGTTCTGGCAGCGAACAAACTGCTCTAGATCATTTAAATTTATTTCTTCCCGAAAAAAAAAATTGTTGGGTTAATCTTCCTTTAAAAGAAGGCAGGGCGGCGGCTCTACTTCTTATTGGTTACTAAGTGGGATAGTAGCCGCAAAATATGCCTTGCTCTCTTGCCCAGCCTTTATGTAAATCGTTTCTAAACGGAATGGGGAATGGGGAGGGGGATCAATCCTCCCCTCCCCTGAATAGGAGCAGCGCTACCAGGATCTCAAAAGTTTCAACAAGTTTGTTAGGACTCGTTCACCTTTGACTAGTGCAGCACTTGACTGTGGCCAGTCCTTAAACCGCGTTCATAACGTGTATCTATAAATAAGTGTCTTGCATATGTGATTGTTAACGTTTCAAGGGAATTACAGGCGGTTTGCTTCTGGATAATTTGATAGTCGTAATTATAACATCCACACGTTCATCTGCCTTGAAGCATCTGTAATTGTAAACCACGTTTGTAACTAGCCGAGTACTTCCATCTAAATAATGAATATAGGCATGTGATTTAAAATGAAGTACATTTGATCTGTGTGAGGTATTTTGTGTATCTTTATTTGGCTGTTGTTACTGTCTTTTAAAGGGGGGCTGTCCCGTAGACAAGACTCACAGGAATCAGTGCAGAGCCTGCAGGCTGAAAAAGTGTCTTGAAGTTAACATGAATAAAGACGGTAAGATTTTTGATGTCAAATTTCAGTCCCCGCCACTCTCCCCACCTGCCTGCCTGTGTTTGAAGTTTTCTTTAGTGTGAAGTGAAACAGCGATTAATAGACAGTCTTCCTGTTAAAGTACTGTGCTCCTCGCCAGACATATCTCACATCCAGAAAGTGCATTGTTTTTATCTTGTCCCAGGTCGAAAATACACCTTTCAGAAATTGATTTTTGTTTTGTTCTTAATAAATTTCTCATCAGAGAGAGCATCAGAGGCACAGCAATGTAATAAAACATGTTAGAAAACACTGTCAGGGCATTGAATTAACTCGATCCCTTACCAAACCTGCCGTCACTGGCTTGTTCTTCGTTTTCTTCCTGGGAGCCCCGCTTTGCACAATAAGGGGAATCCTATCGTTGTTCGATCTCTTTCTCTTAATAACTGCAGTTTCCAACTTTTAGCTGAAAACAACTACCTCGTGAAAAGTATACAAGGAAAATCCCTCTCAAAGCACCTCAACTACTGAAAAAAAAAATTATCTGGTCATTTGCTTCATTGCCATTTGTGGGTTTTTGTTTTGGGCAAATTAGCTGCCCGGTGCCCTAGGTTACAATATGATCATACTTCATAAGTGTTGTGCTTTGGGATATCCTGAAAGGGGCTATAGAAATGTAAGTCATTTCTGTCATACACGCAGACAGACATACTAGCAATGCAGTGTGTGCTTTCTGTTACCGTCCCCGTAGCATCCAGTTATTGTGAATTTGAAATTACGACACGACACATCAAAGCACAAAACTAAATCTCCTTGTGCTGAATTGTAAGTTGATGTTGATGGATTTCTTTCACCAGGATGTAACCTTGTTGCGCTTCAGGTTGGAGTGAGTTTCAATCCGTTCGTCCAGCTTTATTTCTGCGCACACTCCAGATGTCTTTTAAAGACGGGGAATAGTGAATGTATTCTTTCTGCTGAAACAGTTTTACCGTGGACAACCGGATGTACTATATTTTGTACTTTTTTTTTAAAAAACATTGTTTTGGAATAGATTGCCAATATATAAGAAGCTATAACATTTCTGTCCAAGTATTCTCCCCACCACCAGGCCTCTCCCGAAAATGTTCAAGTTAGGCGGGAGAAGATGCACGGGTTGTGCGCTAACATTAAAACAATGGAAAGTAAGTGTGAAGAATTGAAACTTGGTTTGGGGCCAGCCTGGAGTTATACTACATCCCTTGCAAAGCCCTGGCATTTTCTACTGTCTTCATCTGTCTTCCTTTCCGTGTGTGTGTGTCTCTCTCTCTCTCCCGGAGTCCCTCCCTCTCACATGCACGTGTTCAAAATACCCTCACTTCTTTTGGTTCTGGTGCCCGGTGTCAGACCTAGTTCCTGAATAGTCCAGTTCTGTGGGCGCTGTTTGTCTGAAACCGCTTCTCAAGGGCATCAAGTCTGCACCCAGGAAGTGTATGATACATGAATATGAATATATTTAAGCCTCTGTCCCATCCATCACTTATCCCTTTTGCCACAAACATTTCAGACGAAACCAAAGATCAGTCTCACCCCGACTCGTGTTTATTGCTTGGACATTGCACGTTCAGCTGGCGTGTCCACCTCCGATCTACATGGATTGAGATTGTTGACTGTATATTTCTATTTTATTCATTAACATCGAATAAGCCGTTTGACACGTTTTAATTGGAAAAGCACACCTCAAGTTAAAATACGGATGGGTGTCTTTCAACTACTCCTTTATTTTTATGAATAAGACATTTAGGTATCACGTTTTGTATATGCCAATAACATTTACTGCACAACTGTGTGGGAGACTCGGCTATTTCCGCACTGCAGATGTTCAGAAATGTTTCATCTGCTTCTTGTATCGACGGATACACGTTAGAAATAATCTGAGCTTTCATTATACTTGATTTAAAACTTAAACCTGACTGTTATCACACCAGGATTTCATGATTACTCCTTGAATGTTTTGTTGGACGGTAATTATTAGAGTTTGTCACTGTAGTTTGCTTTCTTAATGCCTTCTGCACGGCAGAAGAGAACCGAGATACCGTGATAACGGCCGCAACTATTAGGCCTAAATCTAAACTGAGCGATAGATCCGAACTCCGCAATGAACAGCCGAATGTTTAATCAGACGCTAGGAAGTTCCTTTATCTATAAATCGCAAACATTGATTGGATTTCACGTTCCATTTTAAACGTGCGTCTGGCTTTAATGCCGCAATAATTATATTCCTGATTCTAGTATGATTTATTTTTGCTACCTGGTTCTGCTTGCTCACAACGGTGGCGTGATTCCTTACTTGGCTGCATAGAATAGGAAGCCAGCATAAACCTGACGGCCCGAACGGTCTCCTCGGTACTGCAAAATCTATACTTCTATGGCGAATTAACATTGTGTTTCTGTCGTCGCAACATCCCCTTATACTATCACCCAATTAATTACTAGGCACGAACAGGTAGCAAAGGTTACGTTAAAGAGGGAAAATCACCTTGCATCAATATTCTCTTAAAAAGAAATTTGTACAAAATGTGTTAGAAGCGTGTCAGGCGTTGTGGTACCGCTTTACACTCATTAACCATGAATACCTCTTTGTCCCTGGTACAATCCGAAAAGCTAAGAAATTTGTCCCGATGATAAGGGGATCTCTTTATTAACTCTCAACCATTTTCAAATTTTGGTTTGTTCCAATTTAGTTTTGCTTAGAACCACCAGAATCAGAGTTAGACTAAAGAACTTTAGCTTCACTAGGCTTTCCTCACAGCTCATTCCTTTTACAGTTGGGATCAACCTTACAGGTGGTCTTTGTATCCTTTCCAAAGCATGTATGTTCATTTTAAAGTGTGCTGAACAAAACTGTACACATAACTCCAAAGGTGGTGCCATCAGTGCATTATAACCATTGTATCCACGTAATTCCACTCTTCTGGCTATGAATGTTAACATTCTACATGATTAACGACATTGGTTCATTATTGAAAGTGGTCACTTTATTGTTACTCCCAGGCTCGTTTAAAGTCTCACTGTAATAATTTTACTTTTATGCATACTTATGTTCCTCACTTTTCATCCAATTGGTATAGTTTACCACTCTCCATTTTGGCTCTCAAATTAGCAATTGGTTTAAGTTTTTCTGTAAATCACTAACTAGATCCTACGTTGCTACAGCCTTTACTATTTCACTGTAGCTTGCTAATTTATTGAATTCACAATTAGTTTCTGCACCTAGAGTATTAATGAAGAATCAGCAAGGGCCAAAGAACTGACCCAATTGACACTTCAACCAGCACCAGTACAGTCTGAAACAACAGTCACACTTAATATCCAATATTTCACCTCATGCCTTTTTCTACCTTAGAATCCTTCTGTTTGGTTTTAATACAAGTTTTTGAGCTGGACCTGGTCAAAGGTCTTCTGGAAATCCAAGTGAGCATAAGAACAAAAACAGGGGCAGGAGTAGGCTTCTAGGGTCCCTCAAGGTTGTTCCATATTCAATAAGATCATGGCTGAATTTCTGCATCAACTCCACTTTCCCTCCTTACTCCCATGATCCTTGATTCCCTTAGTGCCAAAAACCTATCCAACTCTGTCTTAAATAAATGATTGACTAAGCAACAACAGCCATCTGAGGAAGAGAATTATGAAGATTTACAATTGAGTGAACAATTCCTTATCTCAGTCCTAAATGGCTGGCTCATTTATCCTGATTCTATCCCCTAATTCTAGATTCTCTATCCATGGGAAGCAGCCCTTCAGCATTACCTTCTCAAGCTCTCTAAGAATTTTATGTTTAGTTCAGATCGCCTCTTATTCTTCTAAACACCAGGGACAAAAAGGGCATCCTACTCAATCTCTTAATCACGTGGTATTACAGAACTTGAGTATTGCTGAAAAAAGAGACATGCTGTCGAAGCTTCTTGCCTTGCACTCACCAGGACAGATGCAGGGATGCCAAATTTCAAGCAAACAGTAACTTAAACTGTATGACAAAAGGGATGCTGATTGGTTGACAAGTCAGCTTTGATTGGTTGAGACATTTCCATGGCGAATGCACCAGGGAGCTATTGTCAAGTGTGCTAAGAATTGCACTACAACCAACTTAAGTTTATCATTTGAACTCACAATGTCCTTAATTATCCTTGATAGAAGCTACATATATTCATATGCAGGGTCGTGTCCTTTGCAGGCAAAATGGAACATGTCCAGACATCGCACCTTTTTGAATAAACAAAAGCATGGGGGACAACAGTTCTCTGGTGCATTCGCCATGGCAATATCTCAAGCAACCAGAGCCAATGCTATTGAATCAGTACCCCCTTTCTCATGCAGTATAAATTGTTGTTCCCTTTGAAATGTGGCATTCTTGTTTCTGTCCTGATGAGTGCAAGATGAAAATCTTCAACAGCATGTCTCTATTTTTAGCAATGCTCCACCTCTCCTCAGAAGAAGGCAAATGGTATTTTAAACTTCAGTGCAAGGAGGGATTGCAATTTACTTTAAAGAAAGAACTTTCATTTATCTAGCGACCTTCAAAGCCTCAGTCTCCTAAAAGTGTTTTAAAGCCAATTGAATACTTTTGCAATGTGGTGATTGTTATAGTTTAGGAAAAACAGCAACCCATCTGTTCAGAGCAAGATTCTGCAAACAGCAATGTGGTTATCAGATAATCTGTTTTAGGTTTTGTTAATGGGGTGGTATGTATTGGGCAGAACACATTGCTATATGTGAAAGTTCACTGTGGGCATATTGGCTGACTGGTTTCATGCATTACAACAGGGATTACTCTTCAAAAAGATAATTCGTTGGCTGTGAAGCATTTTCAGATGGCCTGAAGTTGCTAACTGCAAGTTCTTTCTAGAACTCCAATGCTCTTCTTCAAATAGTGCCATGGGTTCTTTTGTATCTAATTGGGAGAGCAGACTGGAGGCAAGGCTTCAGTTTAATATTCTATTTCAAAAACAGCTCCTTAGATTGTGCAGCACACCCTCAGTATTGCATCAACCATGGCGTGGGACTTGGACTCACAATGTTCTAACTTAGAGGCAAGAGTGCTACCACTGAACCAAGACTGACAGCTATTTGTAATACTCTCAACACAATGGAAAAGAGTTGACTTACAGCTTGTTAAACTTTATGAATAGATGGTGACTTATTTTTCTAATTTGCCATTCTGGCACAGGTAAGATATGCTTGTCATTCTATAATTAGCTACGCTTCTGGACTAATCCTTTGAAGGATTGCTATTATTCCATCCTTTACTGATCTTAGGCTAACAGAGCTGTGATTGCCTAGGTTACATGTGTCCTGATTTTAAGTGTAAGTACTACAGAATTTCCTCCAGTCCTGTAGAAATTCTCCTGTTCTTAATGATTCATTCATGAAGGTAGTGAGTGCCCCATACATTTCTCCAATTTCTCTTCTTCAAATTCAGATATACGCTATGCTATCTGGCCAAAAGGATTTGTTATTCTTAACTCTCCTTAATCTTTGTGCAGCAAACAATTCAGAGAATAAATGAACAGATTAAAGGATGCCTGATTCACTTTATTTTGCCACCTCCAATGCCTTGTTCTTATGTGTTTTCCTCACAGCTGTGCAACATGAAAGGGGACCAAGGACATCGACGATAAGGAAGCAGGTAGCCTTGTATTTCCGGGGGCACAAGGAAGTAAATGGTGGTGTTACCCCTTATCCAGCAACTGCTCTACCTGGACCAGCTTTCTTCACTGCTGTTACCCAGTTAGAAACCCACAACATCGATCTCACTACTGGGTCTGATCGTCAGGCGTTGGTGGGCCTACCACAGCCAACTCCAAAGGTAATTGATCACTTCCACCTTCAAACATCAGCTGCTTTCAGATCACAACAAAGAAAGTCAATAAACAAGCAAGGACATTGATGCAGTTAATCATTGCTACACCCATGACTCAACGTGGACAGATTCTTGAGACAAGAAGTGTTGGTGTGCTCATACAGAATAGTTCTTCAGCTACTTAGCCAAAAATTGTGTCAATCAAAAATGGAACCCAGTTTTATCTTAAATATTAATAGTTGCACTACTTAATTATTTGTTCCACCTACTCGTAACTAAAGCTTGTGTTCTGATCCGATTTTCTTTGCAGTGAGCAGTTGATGTAATTAGCAAATACCCATGTACATATACACATAGACACACAATACCCACACACATGCACATAGACACACAGACACATACACAATACCCACACACATGTCAACATGGCTCAATGGGTAGCACTCTTATATCTGAATCAAAAGTTTGCAGGTTAGAAGATTCACTCCAGAGGACTTGAGCACAAAGCTTAGGTTGATACTCCAGTGCAATATTGAGTGGATGCCACATCGTGGGAGGTGCTGTTGTTCAGGTGTGATGTTAAATTGAGGCTCTATTTGCTCTATGATTCTATTTGCCCTTTCAGATAGACGTAAAAGACCCCAAGGTACTATTTTGGAGCAGAGCATGGACGTCATTCCCGCTCTCCTGGTCAATATTTATCCCTCAATTAGCATCACCAAAACATATTTGCTGGTCATTATCACACTGCTAATTGTGGGACCTTGCTGTGCGCAAATTGGCTGCCGCGTTTCACATATGACAACAGTGACTACATTTTAAAAAGCATTTCATTGACTGTAAAGGCCCTTTGTGAGCTCTTGAGGTCGTGAAAGGCGCGGTACAAATGCAAGCCTTTTCTTTTTCCACACACATACATTTAGAGGCCATTTGACAGAATCATATTTGTTTGTAGACATTTCGTGTAATATAAGGACGATGGCAATAGTTTATACCAGCAAATGTCTATTGTTGTTTGCTATAGCTCGATGGTGAACCCACGCTAACCCCATGTGAAAAGATTATCAGTTGACTAATCCGTCATCGGAATATGGAAGCGCGGCAGTTTTCTTTTCCCTTTGTGGCGTTGTGCTGCAAACCAGCTCCCATTGATTCGAGCACAATATATCTGACTACAGTAAAATGCTGATTGACTTCAGTGCAACACGATCCCATAACTGCAAACGATCCCAGTTAGCGGGGCCAAAAACTATCAAGCGCCTCTAGCTTCAACAATCTAGGAAGCATAATGATGTCATAACTCGGTTCTCAGGCTCAAACCGCATTTGTACAGTTTAAAAAGAACACTTTCGTGTAAATATATAATTGTCATCTTTCTAAAAGGAGATCAGCTTGGGTTCTACAATCACAGGCATGTTGTTTGCTTGCTAAGTACTTGTATCAATTTACTTCAAGTAATTTTCAGTACAGCTGTTGCACGTTGCCTTACGGTAAATACTAACTTCTCTCTTGGCGGTATCACAGCATCTTTACAGTGCAGAAGGGAGCCATTCGGCCCGTCGACTCCGCACTGGCTCTCTGAAAGAGCATTCCACCTAATCCCACTCCCCTGCCTTATCCCCGTAACCTTGCACATTGTGTCAATGTGTGGGGGAAATGATCACATGGGCTCGAACCGTAAGGGGAGTTGATGCCCTGTTTCAGTTCTGAGAATGCACTCCACCCCCCCGCCCCCACCCCCCCAGCACACTATCACCAACTCCACAAACGGGAATCTGTTTTCAAAGCTCCCAGAGCACTCTGTGGCTTCCTGCAGCTTCAGGAAGGTGAATCCGAAAGCGAACCCATTGACAAGTAATCCAGCCGGGTCATCTATCATTTCACTAAAGATGGGTTTGCAGTGTGTGTGGTTTGGATAGGGTTCGGTTAACTGCTGCTGCACTAGGTTTTAGAATGATCTATTTCACACATCGTAAATTGTTATTTGACAAAAGCATATAAGACATAGAGCATATGTGAACGTGGTCTCTTGCAAAACGGGCGACAGAGTTTGGCATCCGCCCTGAGTTCCCTTTGATCGAAGTTAATAGGCTGCCCGCTTCTTGCCTCCCGTTTCACCCTCGACATTGGTATCAAGTTGCCCTCTTGACAATCTTACTGTGCTACGACCTGCATTTGAGGCTTATGACAAATGTGTGGTTCATAATACAGTAAAGAACCAAACTGAATACAGAAAGTACATAGGAAATCTTAAAAGGGCAATAAGAGCAACAAAGAGAGAGTATGAGAGTAGAAGCTAACATAAAAGAGAACCCAATAGTTTTTTTAAAAACACATAATAGTAAAACAGTCTTCAGAGGGTGGGTGAAATTAATCAGGATACAAAAAGGAGATCTTCTTGTGGAGGCAGAGGGCATTGGTGGGGTACCAGACAAAGACATTGCATATTTGTGCCATTGAATCATAGAATGTTACAGCTCAGAATAAGGCCATTCATCCATAATATCTGCCCCAGCTCCTTGATAGAGCTATTCAGTTAGTCCCACTCCTTTGCTGTTTTGCTATAGCCCTGTAAAAATATATTCTTCAAGAACATATCTAATTCCATTCTGAAAGTTACTCGTGAATCTACTACTTCCATCTCTCAAACTGTGCTTTCCAGATCACAAAGCACTGCATGAACATTTTCCCCTCATATTGCCTCTGATTCCACCCCCCACCCTCCCCCCCCCCCCCCCCCCCCCCCAATGCTGTATGCCTGCATCTAGTCATCAACACTTCTGCAATTGGAAATAGAATAGCAAGGAAAAGCTATATTGAGTACCCCATTATATCAGCGCTTAACCTTCTCTGTTCTAAAGAGAACAACCTCAGCTTCTCCAGTTTCTCAAGTGAAATGAAATCTCTCATCCTCCAGTCCCCTGGCACCTCCTCCATCTCTAATGAGAATTGGAAGGTTGTGGCCAGAGCCTTTTCAATTTCCAACTTTATTTGCCTCAGTAACCTAGGATGCATCCCCCTGGACTATGTAATGTTTCTATTTTGAGGATTGCCAATTTGTTTAAGTTTCTCCTCAAAATGTCACAATCCTCATAGAGACAAATAACTTTTGAAAAGAGATGAATTTCCCAAATGATCAATGGAAATAATTGAAGGACAAAATTTCATGTATTAACACGTTTACCGTTACAAACAAACTACAATCAACAGATATCAAACATTGCTTAATGGGCTATGAATACATCAAACTAAAGAAAACTAACTAATGCAATTGAGATGTCTTACAATTCATTTTGCTGTCCATTGTCCATTATGCAGATATCTACCATTGCAAGGTCAGGTCTCAAGTTGTCAAGTGATCCAGCAGTTTCACATCTCCCTGCCACACCAGGTCAAATCTTCCAGGGTCCTTCGATAATGGTTCAATTCAATTCAGTCTGAGCAATGCTTCAATTCAGTCTAGAACAAACTTCCAACAGCAAGTGGTGACTCCTTGTTCTTTAAATCTGCAGCCATCCCATTTACTCTGTCATTTTTTGAGTAGAGAACCAGCTCTCACCAGTATCCTGCTTGGTTGCTAACACAAAAACAGTCTTTTTCTGCTCTTCACAGCAAGAGCTGCATTGTTTCTCTCTCAGTATCTCTGTGTCTGTCTCCAAAAGGCAGTGGCCCATTTGCTGTGCTGATGTGTAGAAACTGTCACTTTTGAAACAGTTGCCAGACAATTGAGACTTTTAAAACATTTGTAAGAATCTATTTAAATCCTATCTAATATTGCTACTACCTCCTCCTTTACTGCGAGTTTGGCAGTATCCTCTTCTTTCATTAATATCTTGATCAATATATTTCTAACTCAATAAGACAGGAAGCAGCGCTGAATCTTGCTTTGGGAAATAAAGTGAGGCAGGTGGAGCATTATTCAGTCAGGAAAGTATTCAGGGAGCAGTGATCACAATTTCATCAGGTTTAGAATAGATATGGATAAGGACACTAAGCTGAAAAATAGTTAACTGGAGGAGGACAAAATCAGTAAGTTGAAAGGAGATCTGGCCCAGGTGGACTGGAATCAAAAACTGCTAGACAAATCAGTAACTGAACAATGGGAGGTTTTCAAAGAAAGGATGTTTAGGTACAGAGTTGACACATTCTTATGAGAGGGCAAGGAAAGGCACTCAAAGCTAAAGTTCCCGCTATGATTAAAGATATGGTTAAAATTAGATAGAAAAAGCTTGCCATGGCAATTATATTTAGTTATTTAGTAGTACAGAACTTGAGTATTGCTATAAAAAAAAGCGATATGCATTCTAAACTTTTCATCTTGCACTCATTAGGATAGCTCTCCAGAAATTACCAAACTGTAACAGGGAAGCAACACTTTATATTGCGTGAGAGGAGAGTGCCTCCATCAATCAGAGTCCACTTGCCAACCAATCAGCTGTCATGCAGTATACAGTTTGGTAATTTCTTGCGAGCTATCCTGATGAGTGCAAGATGATAAACTTAGATAGTATGTCTCTTTTTTGACAATTATATTTATAATACAGTAAAGAAGCAAATTAATATTCAAAATACAGAGGAAATCTAAAAGGGGGCCAAAGAGAGAGTGTGAGAATAGATTACCTGCTAACAAAAATAGGAAGCCAATAGCCCTTCTTAAAGAAATATTAAAGAGTAGGGAAAGTTTGACTCTGATTAGGGACCAAAATGGAAATCATCTTGTGGAAACAAAAGGCATGGCTGAGGTACTAAGTGGATACTTTGCATCCATCTTCACTAGAGAAGACAAAGCTGCCAAAGTAGCAGTAAAGGAGGAGGCAGTAGTGATACTGATTAGGGTAAAATAGATAAAGGAGGTACAAACATGTAGGCAGTGTTCAAAGTAGAAAATTCAATGGTCCAGAGGGAATGCTGCCTAGGCCCTAGCCAGAATCTTCCAATCCTCCTTAGATATGGAGGATAAGGGGGTGTCTGAAGACTGAGGATGGCAAATGATACACTCCTGCTCAAAAAAGAGAGAGGGGTAAACCTGACAATTACAGGCCAGTCAGTTTAATATAAGGAAAATTTTAAAAATCTGGGATACAATTAATCAGCATTTGCAAAAGAATGGCCTTATAAGTGTAAGTCAGCACGGACTTGTTAAAGGCACATGGTTGTTGACTAACTTGAGTTCATCGATTTAATGAAAGAGGTAATGTGGTTGATGTTGTATATATGGATTTTTAAAAGGCATTTGATAAAATACCACATAATAGACTTCTAGCAAAGTTAAAGGCCATGAGATTAAAGGAAGAGTGCAGTATGAATACATGGGAAATTAGCTAAAGGCTCAAGAGCAGGAAGCATGGTGGTGCAGTGGGTGGCATCCCCACCTCTGGACTAGAAGTTCCTGGTTCAAGTCCCACTCCAGGGCTTTATGGCCAAGGAAGGTGTGTTCATAATGTGGTCAAAAAGGTTGAGTATCAACCTGCAAATCCTTCCAACATGTGGCAGCTGGTAAGAGCAGGAGAGATTCCTGGTCAGTCATGTGCTGTAAAGTAAATTGGAGCCTCTACAGTCATTATCCATAGCTCTGGACATAAAAGTGCATGTTGCCACAGCACCACTGAGGGGCTCATTTGGCTGGACAGCTTTTTTTTTTGTTGTTTCATGGGATGTCACTGGTTAGGCCAGCATTTATTGCTCAGGTTTAGAGGGCATTTAAGAATCAACCACATTGCGGTGGGGTCTGGAGTCACATGTAGGCCAGACCAGGTAAGGTCAGCAGATTTCCTTCCTTAAAGGACGTTAGTTAACCAGACAGGTTTTTACAACAATTGACAATGGTTTCATGGTCATCATCAGACCTTTAATTCCAGATTCTTATTAAATTCAAATTTCACCATCTGCCATGGTGGGATTCAAACCCAGGTTCCCCAGAACATTACCCTGGGTCTCTGGAATAGCATTGCAGTGACAATACCACTATGCCACCACAAACAGCATTGGGTTTGATCCCCCATTCAGGCTGAGGTGGATTCAGGACATTCCTTCTTGGTCTACCTGTGGAAGAGTTTGCAGTGCAATGGGTCAGACCTGCCTTTGGGCAGAGAACTAAAGAAGAAGATAGAAAGCAGAAAGTAGTGGTGCACAGTTGCATTTCAGACTGGAGAGTATAAAGTGGTGTTACCAGGCATCAGTATTATCTTTTTGATAGATATTCATAACCTGAAATTGGCTATACAGGGCATAATTTCAAAGTTTGCAGATGATATGAAATTGGAAGTAATGTAGTAAACATAATAGTGAACGTAGTAAACAATAAGAAGGATAGTAACAGACTTCAGGAGAACAGAGATTGGTAAAATAGGATGAAATTTAATACAGACAAGTGTGAAGTGATACATTTTAGTAGGAAGAATGAAGAGAGGCATTATGAACTAAATGGTACAATATTAAAGGGGATGTAGGAACTGAGGGGCCTGGGGTGCATGTAGGCAAATCTTTGAAAGTGGTAGGACAAGTTGAGAAGGCTGCTAAAAAAGAAGTATGGGATCCTTGGCTACATTAACAGAGGGATATCCATTGGACCCCTACGAAATAACACAGATGATGAACATGTTCATCTTCACCTCAAAGGACCTACAATAAGGATAAAAGCATGTTGTACAAAAGAAGAAACCTTTATTCTGAACCTCTATAAAATACTGATTGGGCCTCAGCTTGTGTTTTGTGTTCAATTCTGGACACCATGCTTTAGGCAGGCATTGGAAATGGCACCTAAGAGATTTACCAGAATAGTACCAGGGATATGTGTGGAGAGACTGGAGAAGCTGAGGTTGTTCTCCTGGGAGCAAAACAGAGGAGATTTGGTCGAGGTGTTTAAAATTAGGAATGGTTTTGATTGAGTAAAGAAGGAGGAACAGCTACAAGTGGCAGAAGTGCCAGTAAACAGAGGGCACAGATTTAAGATGATTGGCAAAAGAACCAGAGGTGACACAAGGGAACCTTTTTCACACTGTGAGTTGTTGGATCTGGAATGTCTTGTGTGAGAGGGCAGTGAAAGCAGATAGTAACATTTTTAAAAATGGTTAAAAACTTGAAGGAAAAAAATCTCAGAGGTCTGGAGAAGGACAAGGGGAATGGGATTAATAGATTGCTCGATCAAAGAGCTGGCACAAGCATGATGGATCAAATTGCCTCCTTCTGTACTGTATCATTCTGGGATCCTATGATTTATATAATACCCTTTAAAATAGGTAAATGTCCTAAAGTACTTTGACTAAAGTCTCACCAAGCCAAAGGGAAGATATTAGCACAAGTGACCAAAGGTTTGGACAAAGAAATAAGTTTTTACAGAGGTTCTGAAATGCGGAGAGAAAGATGGCATGTTTTACGATTAGAATTCCAGTGTTTGAGGCCCAGAGAGCCGAAGGCAAGACTGCCAACGATGGGGGGAAAGAGGTGGGGACACACAAGAGCGCAGAATCGGAGGAACAGAGAGGGTTGCAGGGGTGAAAGAGATTATGCAGGAGGAAATTCAACAGGAGGATGAAAATCTTAAAAATTGAGGTGCTGTAGATGAGGAGCCATTGTAGACGACTGAGCACAGGGATGATGGGTTAATGAAACTGCTGCGAGTTAGAATACGGGCAACTTTAGTATAATATTCAATAAGAAATATTTTTTAAAACTTCAGTAAGCAAATGGATAACAATGGTTCAAGTTATATTGCCAATGGATCAAGTTATATTGGTACAATCCTTTCAATGAGGACTTTGCATCACAAATATGCTGCACTGCTCCGCCAACTCTGCTCTGAACAGTATGTGTCACTGTCACCTTTTCTGCAGTACCCTCACGAGGTCAACGGCACACCTATGTACCTGTATGAAGTGGCGACTGAATCAGTCTGTGAATCTGCCGCGAGACTGCTCTTCATGAGTATCAAATGGGCCAAGAGTGTGCCTGCATTTTCCACACTTCCATTCCAGGATCAGGTCAGTGGAATCAATTATCACAACCGACCCCAGCCAGCACCACAAATCCCCTAAGATAAAGGCAAAATACTGCGAATGCTGGAAATCTGAAACAAAAACAAAAAATGCTGGAAAAACTCAGCAATTCCCCAAAAGCCACAAACAGGACTGTCCCGGTAGATCAATTGTGTCAGCCTGTTCCTGCCCCATGGAACTCATTTCTTCCTATCTTGACTCCATTCTCTCTCCCCTTTTCCAGTCTTTTCTCACCTATATCCGCGATTCCTCTGATGCCCTATATCATATCAACAATTTCCAGTTCCCTGGCCCTGACCACCTCCTCTTCACAATCCCTCTAGACGTCCAATCCCTCTACACCTCCATCCCCCACCAGGATGGTCTGAGGGCTCTCTGCTTCTTCCTTGACCAGAGGCCCGAACAATCCCTATCCACCACCACTCTCCTCCGCCTGGCTGAACTTGTTCTCTCACTGAACAATTTCTCCTTAAACTCCTCTCACTTCCTCCAAATAAAAGGTGTGGCTATGGGTACCCGCATGGGCCCCAGTTATGCCTGTCCCTTTATGGGGTATGTGGAACATTCCTTGTTCCAGTCCTACTCAGGCCCCCTCCCACAACTCTTTTCTCGGTACATCGATGACTGCTTCGGTGCCGCTTCATGCTCTCATCTGGACCTGGAAAAATTTATGAATTTTGCTTCCAATTTCCACCCCGCCATTATTTTCACATGGTCCATCTCTGACACTTCCCTTCCCTTCCTTGACCTCTCTGCCTCAATTTCTGATGATAGACTGTCCACCAATATTCATTACAAGCCCACCGACTCCCACAGCTACCTCAACTACAGCTCCTCACACCCCGCTTCCTTTAGGGACTCCATCCCATTCTCTCAGTTCCTTCACCTCCGTTGCATCTGTTCTGATGATGCCACTTTCAAAAACAGTTCCTCTGACATGTCTTCCTTCTTCCTTAACCAAGGTTTCCCACCCACGGTGGTTGACAGGGCCCTCAACCATGTCCGACCCATCTCCTGTGCCTCTGCCCTCACATCTTCTTCTCCCTCCCAGAACCATGATAGGGTCCCCCTAGTCCTCACTTTTCATCCCACCAGCCTCCGCATTCAAAGGATCATCCTCCACCATTTCCGCCAACTCCAGCATGATACTTCCCCCCTCCTTACGGTCCAAGGGTCCAAACACTCCTTTCAGGTGAAGCAGTGCTTCACTTGTACTTCCCTCAACTTAGTCTACTGCATTCGCTGCTCCCAATGTGGTCTCCTCTACATTGGAGAGACCAAACGCAGACTGGGTGACTGCTTTGCAGAACACCTTCGATCTGTCTGTAAGCATGACCCAGACCTTCCTGTCACTTGCCATTTCAACACACCACCCTGCTGTCATGCCCACATGTCCATCCTTGGCCTGCTGCAATGTTCCAGTGAAGCTCAACGCAAACTGGAGAAACAGCATCTCATTTTCCGATTAGGCACTTTACAGCCTTCTGGACTTAACACTGAGTTCAACAACTTCAGACCATGAACTCGCTCCTCCATTGTCACCCCCTTTTTGATGTCCCCTCCCCCACCCTTTCCTACATTCATTTTTATTCATTTATTTATTATTATTTTTTCCCCGCTTACTTTCGTTATTATTATTTTATTTCAATTTTTATTGTTTTATCCCCAGCTTTTAGCCTTTTCAATCTTTGTTCCCACCACTGTCCCCTCCCCCCACTCCACCCCCACTAGGGCCCTCTGTCACTTTCCAGAGTGCTTACCCTAGTCCTGCCATTATCACATTCTGCTTTCCACTCCTAATGTCACCATTAGCACCTCCTTTATCCAGTACCACCACTATTGACAACCATTTGACCTTTTGTTTATGACATCTTTCACAATCTCTCCTTTGCCTCCACCTATCACTGGCCTTCTATCCAGCTTCACCTATTCCACCCCCCCTTAAACAGTATGTATTTCACCACATTTCTACTTCCCTTTAGCTTTGGAGAAGAATCATACAGACTCAAAACGTTAACTCCGTCTTTCTCTCCACAGATGCTGTCAGACCTGCTGAGTTTTTCCAGCACTTTTTGTTTTCGTTTCAGATTTCCAGCAACCGCAGTATTTTGCCTTTATCATTTTCAGAGAAGTTGATTTAGAAGCCCGATAAACTGTTCCCTAGCATTTGGGACAGGGTAAAAAATGAATGGTTCATAGAAAAGGATTAATATTTTAATTTTCAGTGTTTTTCATATTGCTGTTGAAGAAGTACATTCCAAGAAGGGGAAAGTCTTGAATCCACAGCAGGATTCTATATCAGTTGTGTCTGAGACCTGACCCCAGGCCTCTGTAGGTTTTGTTTCATCATGAAGAATATGAGTTGCCTTGGATGTTACCTTGGAGGTGTGTAACCTCCCAATAGCAGATGATGTAATTCAGGGTAGGCCTTCGGACCACTAACTATGTGATTGGCTACCTAGTATCATCAGTACCTATGTGACGAACATTCACCCTTGGTCAAACATCGAGGATCATGGTCAGACTCAGCAGATCACAGTTGCTGTACAAAGACTATACCCTCAGGGATCATTTCTATGGGGTTTTTTTTCTTGAGAAATGTGTTCCTAGAGTGTTTGGCCTCACAAACCACGAGGAGGATTTATAGTGTTCTCTTCTGAGCAGGAAGCAGACATGAGGATTGCTTTTAACAGCTGCTCTCTGTCATTGATGTGTGTTCCTTCTCTCTCTTGTAGAACTGGAGGACAAAAACAGTCTGAGGTTAAAAATAACTACTCAGCCGCCACGCCACACACTGGCGCTTCAATTTCCTAGCACACTCACTATGCAATACCCATGAGGAAATGGGAAGGGGAGGAACTGGAGGGAGTTAAATGTTCTAAAAAAAAACCCCTCCGCAATGACTTCCACACACTAATTCCCCCGCCTAACCTTGATTCTAGGCGAATGGGTTTTAAGGTAACCGTATTTTACCACCAGATTTTTCTAATCTAGGATCCTTTATCTGCATGTTAAATTATTTATTTATTTATTCAAAAAGAGATGGGTAGAAAATTCCAATTCTTGGCCCCTGGGGGCACTGGTGGTGAATTCGCGCGGATGTTAGCGCTTTCTTAAGACAGCCAGAGGAGCAAAGAGGCCAGAGCTGAGCGGGTGTGAACCCGGGAGCAGAACCTGCAGGGAGCTAGGGAAAGGGCAGGAAAATCAGGATATCCGAGGAGACCGGGAAGAAACTGGGAGAAGTAGATTCACTGAACAGGGAGCCGGAAGACAAAAAAAAAAACCCCAGAAAATGCTGGAAAAGCTCAGCAGGTCTAGCAGCACCTGTGGAGAGACGGAGCTAACGTTTCGAGTCCGAATGACTTCTTCAGAGAGGGGAGATTGGGGTAGAGGTGAAAAATCAGGTAACCATTTGTAAACATATGGTTCACTTTAGTGAAAATCGTTTAAAATCGCATCCAAGTTTGCTCGCTAATTGCGCTATTCTAACAGGCAACAAAATAAAAATCTGGAATGACTGAAAATAATCCAGACGGTTATGATTTTTTTGTCTCACTCTAGCTAATTCTTTTGGAAGATGCCTGGAGGGAACTCTTTGTTTTGGGAATAGCTCAATGGGCCATTCCAATCGATTCTAGTACTTTACTGGCTGTATCTGGTGAGTTGCAACAGGTTTTATTTTTCAAAATGAAGTAACAATTGCGATTAAAACCTGGAATCCTGTCCCGTGGCACTTCAATTCGTGAAAATGACCATTGGTTTCAAACTTTATTTTAAAACTCTATCAGTTAAAAACGAGAGGGACGATGCATCGAAGGAATCTTCCACCGCTCAGTTAGACATTCGGTGCCGGTTTCTGGAGCAGGGAAATTTCTTGCGTGTCAATTAATCCCGGGTCTTAATCTGGCGGGTCGAAATCACACTGTCATGCTGAAGAGATAGTTCTGAATTTTAAACCATTCTCCCTCAATAGCACAAGGAACACATCATTACTCGACTTTTTTTTTGCCAGATGTTGCGGGTAGTCTCCACCCTTTTGGTTATAAATGGTGTAAAGACGCGCATCTGTACACGTACATCTGTACACGCACATCTGTACGCGTACATCTGTACACGCGCATCTGCCTGATTCCCAGGTGACCTCCGGAATAACAGCAAAGTACTGCGGATGCTGGAAATCTGAAACAAAAACAGAAAATGCTGGAAAAACTGAAGAAGGCTCATGCGGACTCGAAACGTTAACTTCGTTTTTCTCTCCCCACAGATGCTGTCGGCCCTGCTGAGCTTTTCCAGCATGTTCTGTTTTTGTTTCCGAAATAACAGCGTCCTTTCACCCCTGTTGACTCGACTTGTAGAACTGCCGCCCCTGTACCACGGGAATGTTGAGTGAACGGTTCTCTTGATGCCTTGCAACACTTAACCACAAGCGTGTATCATTTTTACCCACTCGGCCAGTCTGATCGTCCATGTGAGATTATTCTGATATCGGTCACTAGCTCCGGTGCGACTTTGCAGAGTCAGGCTAGCGAGACAAGATCCACCGCACACCCCAGCAAAGGACAGCCGGCATCCTACTTGAAGGCAAAACTGAAACCTCACCACGTCCTGGCCATTTCCACCACCTACATAACATAACGCGAATGCACCAGCGACAGACAGGTCTTTCAGGACTTTGTTATAGCCACTATTTTGTTTTAAACGTCGAGTTATTGCCAAAATTGCAAACGGTACAAAATAATATTTACTCACAACCTGGGACCGTGCAGATAGAGGAAACAGTTTCGAAGATGGTTTGATTTGACAATATCGGGATAAAGGTCGCCGCGTTCCCCTGAATTGGGTGAACTCCTGCTGTCTGCAAACGAATCCAGCCGCTGACCTGTTCACAAAGAGGGGCCGAAGCGTCCGTGGCGGGAACAGTTGGATAGTCAACGTTTAGATTTAGTGACTTGATGCGTTTCTCCTGTTTGTTTTTTCTCAAAGGGATGAACAGTGACAACACAGAGTCCCAGAAGCTGAACAAGATCATTGCGGAAATCCATGCTTTGCAGGAGGTGGTCGCGCGGTTCCGGCAGCTCCGTGTGGACGCCACTGAATTCGCCTGTTTGAAATGCATCGTGACTTTTAAAGCTGGTTAGTCGGCAGCCTGTTCCTCGGTGTAAACTTTCAGACAGACACATGTTAACCTTGATGGCGTGTTCGCATTTTAAACCCGCGAACAAGGTTGCAGGAGTGGCCCAGCCTGAGTCGGGAACAGTATTTTCACATTGGGACTTAAACTGGGACTCAGGTTCATGGCACTGGGATGGGTTCATGGCTCTGGGATGGGTTGATGGCACTGGGACTCGGGTTCATGGCTCTGGGATGGGTTGATGGCAGTGGGACTCGGGTTCATGGCACTGGGATGGGTTCATGGCTCTGGGATGGGTTGATGGCAGTGGGACTCGGGTTCATGGCGCTGGGACTCGGGTTCATGGCGCTGGGACTCGGTTCATGGCAGTGGGACTCGATTCATGGCAGTGGGACTCGGTTGATGGCAGTGGGACTCGGTTGATGGCAGTGGGACTCGGTTGATGGCACGGACTCGGTTGATGGCACTGGGACTCGGGTTCATGCATGGGACTCGGGTTCATGGCACTGGGACTCGGTTGATGGCACTGGGACTCGGTTGATGGCACTGGGACTCGGTTGATGGCAGTGGGACTCGGTTGATGGCACGGACTCGGTTGATGGCACTGGGACTCGGGTTCATGCATGGGACTCGGGTTCATGGCACTGGGACTCGGTTGATGGCACTGGGACTCGGTTGATGGCATTGGGACTCGGTTGATGGCACGGACTCGGTTGATGGCAGTGGGACTCGGTTGATGGCACGGACTCGGTTGATGGCACTGGGACTCGGGTTCATGCATGGGACTCGGGTTCATGCATGGGACTCGGGTTCATGCATGGGACTCGGGTTCAAGCATGGGACTAGGGTTCATGGCACTGGGACTCGGTTGATGGCACTGGGACTCGGGTTCATGGCACGGGGATGGGTCCATGGCACTGGGACGTGGGTTCATGGCACTGGGATGGGTCCATGGCACTGGGACTCAGGTTCATGGCACTGGGATGGGTTCATGGTACTGGGACTCAGGTTCATGGCACTGGAATGGGTCCATGGCACTGGGACTCGGTTGATGGCACTGGGACTCGGGTTCATGGCACTGGGACTCAAGTTCTTGGCACTGGGACTCAGGTTCATGGCACTGGGACTTGTGTGCATGGCACTGGGACTCAGTTCATGGCGCTGGGACTCAGGTTCATGGCACTGGGACTCAGGTTCATGGTACTGGGACTCGGTTGATGGCACTGGGACTCGGGTTCATGGCACGGGGATGGGTCCATGGCACTGGGACGTGGGTTCATGGCACTGGGATGGGTCCATGGCACTGGGACTCGGTTCATGGCACTGGGATGGGTTCATGGTACTGGGACTCAGGTTCATGGCACTGGGATGGGTCCATGGCACTGGGACTCGGTTGATGGCACTGGGACTCGGGTTCATGGCACTGGGACTCAGGTTCATGGCGCTGGGACTCAGGTTCATGGCACTGGGACTTGTGTGCATGGCACTGGGACTCAGTTCATGGCGCTGGGACTCAGGTTCATGGCACTGGGACTCAGGTTCATGGCTCTGGGACTCGGGTCCATGGCACTGGGACTCGGGTCCATGGCTCTGGGACTCGGGTCCATGGCACTGGGACTCGGGTCCATGGCACTGGGACTCGGGTTCATGGCACTGGGACTCGGTTCATGGCACTGGGACTCGGTTCATGGCACTGGGACTCGGTTGATGGCACTGGGACTCGGGTTCATGGTACTGGGACTCGGGTTCATGGTACTGGGACTCGGGTCCATGGCACTGGGACTCGGGTCCATGGCACTGGGACTCGGGTCCATGGCACTGGGACTCGGGTCCATGGCACTGGGACTCGGGTCCATGGCAGTGGGACTCGGGTTCATGGCAGTGGGACTCGGGTTCATGGCACTGGGACTCGGGTTCATGGCAGTGGGACTCAATTCATGGCACTGGGACGGGTTAATGGCACTGGGATTCAGTTAATAGCACTGGGATTCGGTTAATGGCACTGGGATTCGGTTAATGGCACTGGGACTTGGGTTCATGGCACTGGGACTCGGGGTCATGGCACTGGGACTCTGTTCATGGCACTGGGGCACGAGTTCATGGCACGGGAACTCGGTTCATGGCACTGGGACTCGGGTTCATGGCACTGGGATGGGTTCATGGCACTGAGGTTCGGTTCATGGCACTGGGGTGGGTTCATGGCACTGGGACTCAGGCTCATGGCGCTTTGGGAGCTGATGTTGGAACTCAATTTAGCATGGGGATTAATTTCTGGCAAGGAATGGGCCTATGGGAATGTACTGGGATCTTTGGCACAGCAATTTGTTTTGGGATTGGGGTGGTCTTTGGTACTGAGCTTTATTTGAGAAGGGGATTGGGGTCTTTGGGTTGAGGTTGGAATCTCGGGCACAGGGATGGTTTTGGAATATGGGCGTCAGATCCCCCAGCTGCAGGAACAGTGAAAGCACAAAGTGTAGCTGCTCATACTGATTTCAGAAAGCTTGGAGTCAGCGATGGTTCTCAAGAAATGTGCTGGGCTCCAGTACTTCTGCTATGGGCCGCCACTGAATTATGAGGCCCTTTGCAATCCGGAGAGCACAACAAAATCCTCCTGTTTGTGGAACAAAACACCCTAGAACTGAAAAAACTGAGAGCAAAAAGGGGGCACGTGCAGTACATTTATAGCAGATTCACATATTTGAACCTTAGCATCAACATTCTTGGCGCAGTCTGAATGCATTGAAAACAGACTGACTTAGGATCTCCCAATATTAGGAAGTTGTATAACTAAAACATAACCTCCTTTTGTTTTGAATTCCCCTCACAATAAATGATAACATTCTATTAACTTTCCTAATTACTTGCTGTACCTGCATGCTAGACTTTTGTGATTCATGCACTAGGACACCTAAATCCCTCACATCTCAGAGCTCTGCAATTTCTCACCATTTAGATAATATGCTCCTTTTTTATTCTTCCTACCAAAATGGACAATTTCACATGTTCCCAAGTTGTACTCCATTTACCAGCTCTTTGCCCACTCACTTAACATATCTATTTCCATTTGTAGCCTCCTTGTGTCCTCTTCACATCTTACTATCCTACCTATCTTTATATCATTAGCAAATTTAGCAACCATAACTTCGGTCGCTTCATCCAAGTCATTTATATAAGTTGTAAAAATTTGAGGCCCCAGCACTAATCCCTGTGGCACACGACTCGTGACATCTTGACAACCAGAAATGAGACTTTTATGGTTGTCCTCTGCTTCCTGTTAGCTAGCCAACCTTCTATCGATGCCAATATGTTACCCCTTACACTATGACCTTTTATTTTCCACAATAATCTTTGATGTGGCACCATATCAAATGCCTCCTGGAAATCTAAGTATAGTACATCCACCAGTTCCCCTTCATCCACAGCATTTGTTACTTCTTCAAAGAACTCCAATAAATTGGTTAGACATGTTTTCCCTTTCACAAAACCATGTTGACTCTGCCTGATTACCTTGAATTTTTCCAAGTACCCTACTATAATGTCTTTAATAATATTTTCTAAAATTTTCCCTATGACAGATGTTAAGCTAAGTGGCCTATAGTTTCTTGCTTTCTGTCTCTCTCCCTTTTTGAATAAAGGAGTTACATTTGCTATTTTCCCATCTAATGGAACCTTCCCCAAATGCTGTGAATTTTCAAAAATTAAAACCAAAGTAGCAACTATGTCACTAGCCACTTCTTTTAAGACCCGAGGATGAAGTGCATCAGGACCTGGGGGTTTGTCAGCCCACAGCTCCAACAATTTTTTCAGTATTACTTCCCTGATGATTGTAATTTTCCCTGAGTTCCTCCCTTCCTTCCATTTCCTGATTCACAGCTATTTCTGCCATGTTACTTGTATCCTCTATTGTGAAGACCGGTGCAAATTCTCTGTTCAATCAAGCTGCCATCTCCTTATTTTACATTATTAATTCCCAGATTTACTTTCTATAGGACCAATGCTTGTTCACATGCTTGACAAACTTTGTTAACTTTGCTTTTTTAAATATCTATAGAAGCTCTTAATATCTGTCTTGATATTTCTAGCTAGCTTTCTCTCATACTCTAATTTTTTTTTCCTTATCAACCTTTTTGGTCATTCTTCGCTGTTTTTTTATATTCTGTCCAATCTTCTGACCTGCCACCAATCTTTGCGCAATTATATACTTTTTGTTGAAGCTTGATACTATCTTTAATTTTTTTAGTTAAACACAGGTGGTGGAATTTTTCTTTATTGTTGGAATCTATCTCTTCTGTGTATTCTGAAATATCCCCTTAAATGTCCACCACTGCAGCTCTATTTATCTATCCCTTAACCTAATTCACCAGTTCATTTTAGCTAGCTGTGCTTTCATGCCCCCATAATTGCCCTTGCTTAAGTTTTTAAAAATTTAAATTTGGAGCAGGTATCTTATGAAGGTAACTCTGCAATAACTCATACTGACAGAACACCTGTTTTTCTCTTTTGTTCTTAGTTCCTACTCAGAGTGGCTCAGAGCTGAGAAATTTCCGCAATGCTTCAGCAATCGCAGCGCTGCAGGATGAAGCTCAGCTCACTCTCAACAGCTACATCCACACCAGGTAAAGGAGAGCAGGCTCTCGCACGCTGGAGGGAATGTATAATGCATCTGCGGCGGGATGCTGCAATGTGCTCATTTACAGGTTGATTCACTACAGATGATCTTCAGAATTGCTGATTTTCTCAAGCGATCACACCATAAAATATCCGGTCTGTGTCAAAGTAGCTGAAAAATTGCATTTTTAAACTGTGCTGAGAAACCGTCCATCCCTTCCTCTGCTATGAATGCGTACACTCAAATGCTTGTTTCTGATGAGTCCCTTTCCACTTAAAGGGCTATCTATAAAGAACCACTAAGTACATAGATCTTTAAAATGACTGAACAAGTTGATGAAGCTATTAAAAACTTATACCAGATCCGTGGCTTAATAAAAGCATAAAGTACAAAAACAAGAAAATAATGGTAGACCTTTACGCCACTGGTTTGGCCTCAGCTAGATTATACAAACATATAAATCAGGAGTAGGATTAGGCCATTGGCCCCTCGAGCCTGCTCTGCCATTCAATAAGATCATGGCTGATCTGAATGTAACCTCAACCCCACATTCCTGCCTACCTCTGTTAACCTTTCACCCCCTTGTTAATCAAGAATCTATCTAGCACTGCTTTAAAATATTCATTGACCCTGCCTTCACTACTCTCTGGGGAAGAGAGTTCCAACAATTCACCACTTTCAGAGAGAAAACTTTCTCTTCATTTTCATCTTAAATGGGAGACTCCTTATTGTTAAACTGTGTTCCCCTAGTTCTAGTCTCTCCCACAAGGGGAAACACCCTTTCAGCATCCACCCTGTCAAGTCCCCTCAGGATCTTATATGTTTTAATAAGATCACCTCTCAATCTTCTAAACTCCAATGGCTACAGGCCGAGCCTATCCAACCTGTCCTTGTAAGATAACCTCCCCCACCCCCCGTCACCACCCCCCTCCAATTCCCAGGTATCAATTGAGTGAAACTTCTCCAAACTGCTCCTAATGCATTTATATTCTTTCTTAAATAAGAAGACCATAACTGTACAAGAAGTCTCGATGTGATCTCAATGACTCTAGTAAAACATCCCTACTTCTATATCCCAATCCCCTTGCAATAAATGATAACATTCCATTTGCCTTCTTAATCACTTGCTGTACCTGCATACTAACTTATTGCGATTAGTATACCAGGACATTCAGATCTCTCTGTACCGCAGAGTTCTGCAATCTCTCTCCATTTACACAATATTTCTATTCTTCCTGCTAAAGTGGACAAGTTCACATTTTCCCTCATTATACTCCATCCGCCAAATTTTTGCTCATGATATATTGAGTCCATTGATCCAAGTAATTGATATAAATTGTAAGTAGTTGAGGCCCCAGCACTAATCCCTGTGGCACTCCACTCGTTACATCTTGCCAACCCGAAAAAGACCCATTTATCCCTACTCTCTGCTTCCTGTTAGCTAACCAATTCTGTGTCGATGCTAATATGTTACCCATTACACTATGAGCTCTTGTTTTGTGTAGTAACCTTTTGATGTGGCACCTTGTCAAATGCCTTCTGGAAATCTAAGTACAATGGTTCCCCTTTATCTGCATTGCTTGTTACTTCCTGAAAAAAACTTCAATAAATTAGTCAAACGTGATTTCCCTTTCACAAAACCATGTTGACCCTTCTTGATTGCTTGAGACTTTCTAAGTTCTCCGCTGTAACCTCCTTAATAATAGATTCCAGCAATTTCCCTATGACAGATGTTAAGGTTACTGGCCTGTAGTTTCCTGCTTTCTCCATACTTTCTTGAATAAAAGAATCATATTCACTATTTCCCAATCTAATGGGACCTTTCCAGAATCTACGGAATTTTGGAAAATTAAAACCAACACATTTACAATCTCAACAGCCACATCTTTTAAGACCCTAGGATGAAGTCCATCAGGACCTGGGGACTTGTCAGCTTTTAGTTCTAATCATTTTCTCAGCACCCTTTTCTCGGTGATTGTAATCCAGGCTTGTCCAACGTTTGTGCGCGAGGGGGCCACGTTTCCATTTTTTTCTCACTCAAGGGACCAATGAGCAAATTTTGGAAAAATAATGTTTGGGGCAACATTACACGTGAATTTTAAAATAAAAGTTGAAGAATGAAGAAGAGAAGCAACTTGCTGAGCAAAAAATAAAGCAAAGTCAAAGTATTAAAATGATCATTTAAAACAATGAGTAATTAATAAAGATGACCATTAGGATGTGAGAGGGTGGGTGTATGTATGTCTGGCTCACTCCCAGTCTTAGGGTGCTCACTCACCCTCACCCATTGTGTGAGTGGGTGTATGTGTTGGTGTGTGGGAGTAAGGGTGAGTGAGAAGCCTGAAACTGTGAGTGAGCTAGACACACACTCAAACATACTCACTCTCTCTCTTACTCACACACTCTTTATTTCATTCACAAACACGCACTCTCACTCATACTCACAGACCTTCTCTCTCTCTCTCTCTCACTCACACACAGTGGGCAGAATTTTTAGTTTGACGTGTGGGCACATGCCTGACCCACTCAAGCGTAAAATAGTGCGTGATGACATCGGGCAAGGGTCCTGGCTCTTGAGGCTCACGATATTTCGGTTGGCGGGTGTGTGCGAAAGTCGGAAGCACGCCTGCAAACAATCAAGAGGGCAATTAAGCCCATTAAAGTTCCAATTAGCTCTGATTTTTCCTGGTCCGTCCGATCTTACAGTTGGCAGATGGGAGAATCTGCCAGGCGGACTTTGCATTTTGATGAAACCTCATTTAAGGGTGGGATGAGGCTTCCATTATTAAATAAAAAAGTAAAAATGTATGGACAGAATTTTCATCATGTGCATCTTCAGGTGACTGATTCTGATGCATTCTGGACATTTTTTTCTGGGTTTTAAAATCTTTATTTATTGCTTTTAAATTCTGCAGCTCCCTGACGCAGCTCTCTGCCTTCAGGGAGCTTTCATTCCGCACTGACCTGCTTATGTCAGCGCCCACCCTCCTCCCGCCCCCACCACAGCAGCGCTGAGCATTTCAGCAAGTGCTTCATGCTGCCTGGCCGTTAATTGGCCAGCCAGTGTGAAATCGCACTTTTGGGCCAATCGTGGGCGGTGGTCTGTTCCCTGGCCATTCCTGGGCCCACCGATCGTGCCAGCACGCCAATCTAAAAATCCTGCCGTCTCTTTCACTCTCACACACACACACACACATTCACTCTCTCTCTCACACGCACACACACACACACTCTCTCTCACTCTCAC
Source organism: Cetorhinus maximus (assembly GCF_964194155.1). NCBI lineage: Eukaryota > Metazoa > Chordata > Chondrichthyes > Lamniformes > Cetorhinidae > Cetorhinus > Cetorhinus maximus. The sequence goes on from NC_135883.1 coordinate 139,702,511, forward strand.
ACACACACACTCTCTCTCTCACACACACACACACACACTCTCACACTCACACACACACACACTTTCTCCCTCACACACACACACACTCTCTCTCTCACACACACACACACAGTCTCTCTCTCACACACACACTCTCTCTCTCACACACACACACTCTATCTCTCTCCCACACACACACACTCTATCTCTCTCACACACACACGCACACTCTCTCGCTCTCACACACTCTCTCTCTCACTCTCACACACACTCTCTCTCTCACTTGCACATGCTCTCTTGCTCACACATACTCTCTCACTCTCACACACACACTTGCTTTCTCTCACACACACACTCTCACACACTGTCACTCACACATACTCTCACACTCTCACTCATGTGCACACTCTCTCACACACACTCTCTCTCTCACTTGCACATGCTCTCTTGCTCACACATACTCTCTCACTCTCACGCACACACTTGCTTTCTCTCACACACACACTCTCACACACTGTCACTCACACATACTCTCACACTCTCACTCATGTGCACACTCTCTCACACACACACTCTCTCTCACATGCACTCTCTCTTATTCACATACATATTCTCTCCCTCTCACTCACACACATGCACACACACACATACTCACTCAAACACACTCTCACTCACTCACATGCATACTCACTCTCTTACCCGCACACACACACACTCTCACTCACACACTCTCTCACTCACACACACTCTCTCACTCATGCAAACACTCTTTCGTGCACACACTCTCTCTCATTCACACACACACTCACACACACACCCACACAAACTCTCTCTCTCTCTCACTCACTCTCTCTCCCTCGCTCTTGTACATACTCTCTCACTCACACATGCTATCATACATGCACACACACACAGACTCTCTCTCTCACACACACACACACATACATTCTCACTCACACACTCTCTCACTCACAAACACTCTCTCCCTCACTCACGTACATACGCTCTCACTCACACACGCTCTCATACACACACGCACAGACTCTCACAAACACACACACAGACTCTGTCTCTCACACACACATACACACACATACACAGACTCTCACACACATACACACACACACATACACACAAACATACAGGCACTCACACACACACACATACACGCATACAGACACACACACAGACTCTCTCTCACACACACACACACACACAGACACACACACACACTCTGTCTCACACACCCTTCGCAGCATCTCTCCACCCTCTGCCTGGCAGCATCTCTCACCGTCCCGTGCAGCAGCGTCTCTTCTCCCCCCACCCTCCCAGTCCGGCAGCATTTCTCTCCCCCCCACTGCCCCCCAGCCTGGCAACAATTTTCTCCCCTCCTTGGCCGCCAGGCAGTGTTTCTTTCCCCACCCCCTGACCCAGCCAGGCAGCTTTCCTCCACCCACCCCCAGCCCTGCACCATTTCTTCCCCTCCCCCAGCCCAGCAGCATTCCTCTCCTGCCCCCAGCCTGGCATCATTTCTAACCCCCCTGGACTGGCAGACTCTCTCTTTCTCCCCCTCAAACCACCACCAGTCCTGGGAGCATTTCCCATCCCCGCCCAGCCTGGGAGCTTTTCTCCACCGACACCCAACCTGGCAGTGTTCCTCTCCCACCCCCAGCCCAGCATCATTTTTAATGCAACCACTTCGACCTCACTTACCCATCTTCCCGGCATTTTGAACAGTGGCTTTACAGGCCAGGGTAGAGAGACATGGTGGGCCGCACCAGGCCTGTGGACTTGGGGGTTCGACCAGCCTGTTGCAATTGTCTTATGTTCCTCTCTCCCTTTCACCCCTGATTCAAAATTATTTCAGGGATATTATTTGCATCCTCTACAGCGAAGACAAACACAAAATATCTGTTCAATTCATCCACCATTTCCTTATTTTCCATGATTAACTCCCCAACCTCACTCTCCAGCAGACCAGCGCTTACTTTACTTGCTCTTTTCCTTTTTAAATACCTGTAGAAGCTTTTACCATCCATTTTTATATTTCTAGCTAGCTTTGTCTCATACTCTAATTTCTCCCGCCCTATTAACCTTGTCCAATCTTCTGACCTGTCACTCCTCTTTGTGAAATTATACACTTTTTCTTTCAGTTTGATACTATCTTTAACTTCTTTAATTAGCCACAGAAGTTGGGCTGAAATTTACATCTTGCGGGCGGGCGTGCCCGACCCAAGTGGACGTAAAATTGCGCGCGAAGACGCGGGAGAGCGTCCTGATGTCATCGCGCACTCGTGCGATACTTCATTCAGCAGCCGCACAAAAAAGTCAGAAGCGCACCCACCAACAATTAAGCGGGCAATGAAGCCCATTACCCGCACAATTGTCTCTGATTTTTCGTGGTCTATCCAACCTCACAGTTGACGGACGTGCAAATCGGCCAGGCAGCCTTTGCATTTTTCATCAAACCTCGTCCAAGGGTGGGGTGAAATTTCCGTGATGAAATAAGATAAAAATAAATACCGGTGGACATCATTTTTATCAGCTATATTGATTGATTGTGATGCATGGACATTTTTTTGCGGCTTTTTAAACCTTTATTTTAGCATTTGACAGTCTGCAGCTCCCTGAAGCAGATGCCTGCCTTCAGGGAGCTCTCTCACAGAGCTCAGCCACGCCCGCAGTAACGTCATCACCCACCCCCTTCCCACCCCCACCCCAGCAGCGCTGAGCTTTTCAGTGGCGCCTCACGCTGACTGGCCGTTAATTGGCCAGCCAGCGAGAAATTGCAGTCAGGGGCCGATCGTGGTTGGGGTCCCCTTTCCCGACCGCGGGTGCCCAGCAAAGGTAAAATTCAGGCCGCTGTGTCCTTCTCTTAGAGTCTTTCTTTCTCACTGGATTATACCTTTTCTGAGTATTCTAAAATATCTCCTTAAACATCTGCCACTAGATCTCTATGACCTGTCCCTTAACTTAATTTCCCAATTCACTTCAGCCAGCTCTGTCTTCATGCCCTCTTAATTGCCCTTATTTAAGTTTAAAACTCTAGCCTTAGATCCACTCATCTGTCCTCAAACTGAATGTGAAATTCAATCATGTTATGATCACTGCTACCTAGAGGCACTTTCACTGAGGTCTTCAATTAATCCTGTCTTATTACACATGAGTATAGCCTGTGCTCTGGTTGGTGCTAAAACATGCTGCTGTAAGAAACTGTCCTGAAAACACTCCATGAATTCATCATCCAGGCTACCTTTGCCAATCTGATTTGTCCAATCTATATTTAGATTAAAGTCACCCAAGATGATCACTGTACCTTTTTTACAAGCCCCCATTATTTCTTCTTGTGTACCCTGTCTGACAATGTGGTCACTGTTAGGGGGCCTATAAACTGCTCCAACAAATGACTTCTTACCTTTACTATTTCTCATCTCTACCCAAACTGATTCTACATCTTGATCTCCAAAACTAAGGTCATCCGTATATTGTACCAATGTCATCCTGAATTAACAGAGCTACCCCTCCACCTTTTCCTGGCTTCCTGTCTTTCCTAAATGTCATGTGCCCTTGAATATTCAGGTACAGCCTTTGTCATCTTGCAGCCATGTCTCTGTAATGGCAATCAGATCGTACATATTTATTTCTATTTGTGCTGTCAATTCATCTGTTTTGTTACAAATGCTACATGCATTCAGATATAGAGCCTTTAGGTCTGTCTTTTTACTTTTTTTCTCTCTCCAGCCTTATCTGCTGGTGCACACTTAGGTTTCTACACTCTGGCCCTTCCTGCCACATTCTGCTAATCATTTCCCTTATTCCTACCTTGCTCTTTTGCCTTGTCTTCTCCATTTAACATCTTGATCCCTTGCCCCCACTATTTAGTTTAAAGCCCCCTCTCCACTGCCCTGGTTATATGACTCACCAGAATGGTTCAGGTGAAGACCATCCCAACTGTCCAGCTCCCACTTTCCCCTGTACTAGTGCCAGTACCCCTTGAATTGAAACCCATTTCTCCCACACCAATCTTTCAGCCTCACATTTTAACTTTCAAATCTGATTTACCCTACGCAGATTGGCTCATGGTTCAGGTAGCAATACAAAGATTATTACCTTTGAGTTTCTGCTTCTTAATATCACCCCTAGCTGCTCATACTCCTTGACATTCAATGGCATTACCATTGCTGAATCCTCCACTATCAATATCCTGGGGGTTTGCATTGACCAGAAACTGAACAGGACTAGCCGTATAAATACTGTGGCTACAAGAGCAGGTCAGAGGTTGGGAATTCTGTGGAGAGTAACTGACCGCCTGACTCCTCAAAGTCTGTCCACAATCTACAAGGCACAAGTCAGGAGTGTGATGGGACGCTCTCCACTTGCCTGGAGAAATGCAGCTCCAACAATACTCAATAAGCTAGACACCATCCAGGACAAAGCAACCCAGTTGACTGGCATCCCATCCACCACATTAAACATTCACTCCCTCCAGCACCAAAGTAAAGTGCAGCAGTATGTACCATCTACAAGATGCACTGCAGCAACTCACCAAGGCTACTTTGACAGCACCTTCCAAACCCATCACCTCTGCCGCCTAGAAGGACAAGGGCAGCAGATGCATGGAAACAACATGACCTGCAAGTTCCCCTCCAAGCAACACACTATCCTGAGTTGGCACTGTATCACCACCCCTTCTCTGTCACTGGATCCCCTCTCCCTAACAGCACTGTGAGTGTACTTACACCACATGGACTGCAGCAGTTCAAGAAGACAGCTCACCACCACCTTCCCAAGGGCAATTAGGGATTGACAATAAATGCTGGCCCAGCCAGCGATGCCCATATCCCGTCAAAGAATTTTAAAAATGGCTTCAGCAGAACCTCTTTCCTAGTTCTACCCATGTCATTTGTACCTACATGGATCATGACCACTGGATCCTTCCCTTCCCACAGCAGGTTCCTCTCCAGCTCAGAGCAGATGTCCCAAACCCTGGCACCAGGCAGGCAACACCGCTGTCTGGAGTCCCACTCTTGGCTGCAGAGAACTATGCCTATTCCCCTGACTGTACTGGCTCCAACTACTGCTACATTCCTATGAACTCCCTCTGCTCAAATGGCATCATGTACCATGGTGCCATGGTCAGTTTGCTCATCCATCCTGCAGCCCCCACTTTCATACAGGCTGCAAGAACCTCAAACCTGTTGGACAAAGGCTGAGGCTCCTCCACCTCTACCACCTGGCTCCCCAAGCTGTCACAGTCACATCCTCCTGTCCCTGACCACTGACCAAATCAGAAGACCCTATCCTAAGGGGTGTGACTGCCTCCTGATACAAAGTGTCCAGGTAACTTTCCCCTTCCCTGATGCATGATAGTATCTGAATCCCTGTCTCCAACTCAATGACTCTGAGCCGAAATTCCTCAAGCCACAGACAATTACCACAGAGGTGCTTGCCCTGGCTCACCCAGGTGTCCAAAAATCCTCACCTTTTGAAGCCACAACACATCACCTGCCCTGCCATCTTTATTATGTGCTAATTTAGTCTTATCCAATTTATAATTAATAAACACTGCTATCCCCAAAAACCTTTACTACTAATAATAAACCTTACTACAACTAATAAACCTTACAATTACTAATAAATTACATGGGGTCGAAGATAAACAAAATATTTACCAACCGACCACTTATCTGTTTTTCGATGATGTCACACTTTGATTTAGACTTTGATTATTGTGTCCAATCCTGGGAAAACACTTCCAAAAGATGGCCAAGCTTTTCAGAGGGTGCAGAGATTTACCAGAATGGTACCAGGGATGAGATAATTTAGTTATGTGGAGAGTGTAGAGAAACTGGATTGTTCTACTTAGAGCAGAGGAGGTTAAGGGAAAGTTTCAAGAGATATTCAAAATTATGGGGGACTTTGATAGGGTAAATAGGTAGAAGCTTCTTCCACTTTCAGGAGAATCAGCAACCAGAGGACACTAATTTAAGACGATTGGTTAAAAAAAAAGCTAGGGAGAATTTGAGATATTTTTATTAATTTAAAGAGTTGTCATGCTCTGGAGTACACTGAAAGAGTGGTGGAAACAGATTCAAGAATAACTTTCAAAAGGGAAGTTAGCAAATACTACAACAATAACAATGGCTTGCATTTATGTAGCAGCTTTAGCATAGTAAAACATCCCAAGGTGCTTCTCAGGAACATTATTAAACAAAATTTAACACTGGGCCACATATGGAAGCAATGTGCTTGACTCTTATCTGCCCCCTGAAATGGCCTAGCAATCCACTCAGTTGTACCAAACCACTACAGAAAAATGCACAGGTGATGTACTTACACCACAAGTGTTGTAGTGTTTCAAGAAGATGGCTCATCACCACCTTTGTTTAAATTCATTTCCAGGATGTGGGCATCACTGGCTAGGCCGGCATTTATTGCCCATCCCTAATTGCCCTTGAGAAGGTGGTGGTGAGCTGCCTTTTTGAACCGCTGCAGTCCATGTGGTGCAGGAAAACCCACAGTGCTGTTAGGGGGGGGAGTTCCATGGTTTTGATCCAACAACAGTGAAGGAATGGCGGTACAGTTCCAGGTCAGGGTGGTGTGCGGTATGGAGGGGAGCTTGGAGGTGGTGGCATTCCTATGCATCTGCTGCCCTTGTCCTTCTATATGGTAGAGGTCGCGGGTTTGGAAGGTGCTGTTGAACGAGCCTTGGTGAGTTGCTGTAGTGTATCCTATAGATGGTACACACTGTTGGCACTTTACTTTGGTGGTGGAGGGAATGGCTGCTCAACCTGGTGGATGGAGTGCCACTCAAGTGGGCTGCTTTGTCCTGGAAGGTGTCAAGCTTCTTGAGTGTTGTTGGAGCTGCATTGATCCAGGCAACTGGAGGTTAATCCTTCATACTCCTGACTTGTGGCTTGTAGAAGTTGGACAGGTTTTGGTGAGTCTGGAGGTGAGTTACTCTCCACAGAATTCCTAACCTCTGACCTGCTCCTGTAACCACAGAATTTATATGGCTGGCCCATTCAGATTCTGGTCAATGCTAACACCCAGGATGTTGATAGTGGGGGGATTCAGCAATGGTAATGCTATTGAATGTGAAGGAGAAATGGTTAGATTCTCCATTGTTGGAAATGGTCATTACCTGGCACTTGTGTGGCACAAATGATACTTGTCACTTATCAGCCCAAGCCTGAATATTGTCCAGGTCTTGCTACATTTGGACATGGACTGCTTCAGTATCTGAGGAGTCATAAATAGCACTGAACATTGTGCAATCATCAGTGGACATCCCCACTTCTGACCTTATGATGGAGGGAAAGTCATTGATGAAACAGTTGAAGATGGTTGGGCCTAGGATGCTACCCCGAGGAACTCCTGCAGCGATGTCCCAGGACTGAGATGATTAACCTCCAACAACCACGACCATCTTCCTTTTTGCTAGGCATGACTCCATGCACTGGATTCCCATTGACTCCAGTTTTGCTTGGGCTCCTTGATGCCACACTCGGTCAAGTGTTGCCTTGATGTCAAGGGCAGTGACTCTCACCTCACCTCTGGAGGTCAGGTCTTTCGTTCATGTTTGAACCAAGGCTGTAATGAGGTCAGGAGCTGAGTGGCCCTGGCAGAAACCAAACTTAGTGTCAGCGGGCAAAGGCAATTTGGAATGGGCAATAAATGCTGGTCTTGCCAGCAATAGTCACACCCAAGAACAAATTTTTAAAAAAGGCTGGATAACTTTTTTTAAAATGCTACAATCTAGGATCCCATGACATTTTAAAAGTTTTATTGCCTAACATTTTTAAGTATCAGAAAGTCTTAAATGTCCCCAGTCCCCTGATTTTACAGTTTTAGTATTTAACGTTTACGTCCCCTCCTTATCCTTCCTCCCAAAATATGTCACCTTAAATTTCATCCAATGTTTTCTGTCCAAGGTACTAACCTGTTGGTATCCTCCTGAAAAAACATACGGTGTTCTTTATCAATGCTACCTATTTTTGTATCAACAGTAAGTTTCAATATTGCGGCTCCTATGCTCAAGTTCAGATCGTTTATATATTGAGAAGAACAATAGATCCAACATTGCCCCCGAGCAACATGAATACTTAATCCCTCCAGTCCCAAAACAAATGTTAAGCCTACTCTCCCTTTGCTGTTTTCTAGACAACTTCATATCCATGCTGCTACATTCCTTTAAAACTAGTGCTGTCATTTTATTAGCAGCTCTCTTATGGGACATTGTACCAAAAGCCATTTGAGAATCTATACATACAACATCCATTGCATTTCCTTTATCAGTCAATTTGTTATTTCATCAAAGGATTCCTAAATTTGTCAGGCATGACTTGCCTCTTACAAATCCATGACAATTACCATTAATTAATTTATGCCTTTCTGTGGGAGTATTAATTTTATATTTTCTGTCTCTAGTGATTAAACCATTATTTGGACAGCAACTTAATGGCTCTGCTATTCCTATTTACATCTTCTCTAGACCCATCCTTTGTTTCTTTACTTGTTACTATCCTCTTCTGCCTTGTACCATTAACCTGAATTAATTTAATCTCTCCTGCCTTCCACACTATCGTAGCCCTTCCCTTTTGTTTTGTCATCCCCTCCCCCATTTCTTTGACTCTGTCCTTACTTAAAACCTGCTGCATGTCTAACTTTTTCCAGTCCCGAGCTGTGCAAAAAATATGTAAAGGGACCACGCACTTAAAGAAATGGCCCAAAAAATATTAAAGAGAACGATATACCCAACTCTACATCTTCACCGTGAAGAACAAGATTTGAATATTGCAAGGTTCCTCTCCTCTATTTTTAAAAATCTTTTCAGTTGCTCCATATCAAGGTACCAGAGGGTACAAAGACAGTCAAAGGTTATAGGGAGCAGACAGGAAAGTGGAGTTAATGCCACAGTCAGATCAGCCATGATCTTATTGAATAGAGGAGGAGGCTCAAGGGGCCAATTGGCCTGCACCTGCTCCTATTTCCTATTATAAAAGAAATCTGAAACAAAAACAAAAATTGCTGGAAAAACTAAGCAGGTCTGACAGCATCTGTGGAGAGGAAGACAGAGTTAACGTTTTGAGTTCGTATGACTCAATGGTTCTGATGAAGTCATATGGACTTGAAACATTAACTCTGTCTTCCTCTCCACAGATGCTGTCAGACCTGCTGAGTTTTTCCAGCAATTTTTGTTTTTGTTCCTATTTCCTATGACTTGGGTTGGCTTCCTCCAACCATCTCTGGCAAAGCACCTTGAGCTGGCCCCAATTCTGGTTCATCGAAATGAGGTTTGCCAGCACCCAGGTGGGAAATTGTGGGCACAAACCTCGACCCAACCATCTTCAGCTGCTTCATCAATGACCTTCCTTCCATCATAAGGTCAGAAGTGGGGATGTTCGCTGATGATTGCACAATGTTCAGCACCATTCATGACTCCTCAGATACTGAAAGAGTCTATGTCCAAATGCAGCAAGACCTGAACAATATCGAGGCTTGACCCAACAAGTGGCAAGCAACATCTGTGCCACACAAGTGTCAGGCAATGACCATTCTCCAGCAAGAGAGAATCCAACCATTGCCCCTTGTTGTTCAATAGCATCACCATCACTGAATCCCCCACTATCAACATCCTGGGGGTTACCATTGACCAGAAACTGAACTGGACTAGCCATATAAATACTGTGGCTACAAGAGCAGGTCAGAGGCTAGGAATGCAGCAGCAAGTAACTCACCTTCTGACTCCCCAAAGCCTGTCCACCATCTACAAAGCACAAATCAGGAGTGAGATGGAATACTCCCCACTTGCCTTGATGAGTGCAGCTCCCACAACACTCAAGAAGTTTGACACTCTCCAGGACAAAGCAATCTGCTTGACTGGCACCACATCCACAAACATTCACTCCCTCCATGCACAGTAGCAGCAGTGTATACCATCTACAAGATGCACTGCAGGAATTCACCAAGGCTCCTTCGACAGCACCTTCAAAACCCATGACCACTACCACCTAGAAGGACAAGGGCAACAGATAGATGGGAACACCACCACCTGCAAGTTCCCCTCCAAGTCACTCACCATCCTGACTTGGAAATATATCGCCTTCACTGTTGCTGGGTCAAAAGCCTGGAACTCCCTTCCTAACAGTACCATGGGTGTACCTACACCACATGGACTGCAGCAGTTCATGAAGGCAGCTCACCACCACCTTCTGAAGAGCAACTAGGGATGGGAAATAAATGCTGGCCCAGCCAGCGAAGCCCACATCCCGTGAATGAATAAAAAAAAACTTGTGCCTTTTAATTCAGTGGCAAGGCCAGTCAGGACACCACCCACTCTGGCCCACTGTCAATCCCGTTACACAATGTCTGATGCTTCTTTCTATAACATACCACCCGGACAGGGTTCCTTGTGTTCAAAGTGCTAACACGTATCTCTTCCGTACATTCCAGGTACCCAGCACAACCGTGCCGTTTTGGAAAGTTACTGTTACTTCTGCCGGCTTTACGCTCGGTGAATCCCTCCACTATTGAAGAGGTGTTCTTCAAGAAAACCATTGGAAACGTCCCCATCACAAGACTGTTGTCAGACATGTACAAATCCAGCGATATTTAACTCGAAAACTTTTCACAAAGATAACCAATTTTACCGGTACCATAAGTGAAACCTTCTTACGCTTGTGCATTGTACTTGAGCTGGACTAACAGAATTCGTGGCTATTACTGTCGAAAAAAAAGACGTTTCATAAACCTACATAAAACGTGGCCAGGGGTTGTTAATATTTGTGTAGCACTCCATTCGCACCTGAAAATTGCCTGTCAGTTAAAATGATTTCTGTTTGAAGTTCGCCCTGATTAATGAGTTTAGTCTTGAATGATTTATTTTCTTTGAAACGAAGCAAATCACTATATGTTTGGCGCGCCTGACATTTCTGTGTGAGCGCATTAGAGAGTGAGGATTTTCTATCGCTAGCGTGCACGGCATGTTAAAATGGGTATCAGTTCCTCAGGTGATGGGTGACTTGTCGCACTGCCCATTGGAGCTGCGCTTTGCTCTGAACGGAATCCCAAAGGCGGCCGTGGGTGTGCTCTCAATGTGGCAAAACTTAACGCGTCTCACACGGCGCGTTTCCAATGCAGTACAAGCCAAATCACAAGGTGGCCTTCAAAACAGGTACTGTAACCAACCTGTTAGTTCTATAATGGTGAGCTCCGTGCTGTAAGAAAGCAACTGCCTAGTCAAAACGTGAAAAAGGTCCCTGCATGATTGTATGGTAGTGGTATTCCCCAGTATACTTACTCTTGCAGTTATTAGTAGATCATTTTAATTTTCCTTTTTTTTTAACATCTCAAAGATGCTTTACAGAAATGGGTGTATGCTCAACACGTGTAAATTAGACAAACCAAATGTGAAGTGTGAAGGATCCAGCCAGCTGGTTGCTGTTCAGTGGCTTAGTGCTGAAACCAAAGGGGATGACAGCTCGACTATCGATGGGCAAACCGCGAGTACAAATCCTGCAGCCAGATCCGGAAACCTTCTTGAGGTCAATTCTGCAGCTCTCAGACAAGATGGAAGACTTCCATTCTGGGCAGAAGCCCCACTGGAGAACGTTCGGCTAATCACAGACTCGTTTAGAAGTGCCTTTCTTTATTTTCTTGAGGTATTTGGCTAAACCACCAGAAATAGTTCGAACTTGGTAGGGAAGGAGATCCCACTTTTAGCGAGGGACAGCGAGGCGCCGGTTATCGGGAAAGTTCATTTCATCTTTCAACCAGGAGCGTGGGGTAAATGAATAACTTTGCAAACAGCACTGAGGAAATCAGCACTTGGACTTTTATTTTCTAACAGAACGTATGTTGACTCGTTCTGCTGTATAAAGATCAAATGTAACTGAGTTGTCAAAGCCAGGACTCTTGTAATTCATTTGGAATAGAGTTTAATTATACAATTAAATATCAGTGTTCAGATGTCGTAACGGATGTTCTGTTAAATTACTGAAAGTACTAATAACCGGGAGTCAGAAGACGGCTTTCTACTTCACTTTTCTGCTGTTATATTTTTAACACCAATACATGTTTTTCTCCCTGGGCTCCAAGGGAACGTTTTGACTAAAGAATTAGGTGTGACCCCTAAAATTACAACAATGAAAACCGCACACTGAGGGAACAATTTGCCGACATGAATCAGTGATTACATAGGTCCTGGAGTCCTGCACGACGATAGATTCGGCACAAATACTGCTCAAAATGACTGCTTCTGTATCACAGTCTGAACCAACACTTCCGACGTAGGCTGAACACACACCACATGAACACATTTTCTATACCTTTGTTTGATTCGTGGTTTGTTTTGTATCTTCACACATATTTTCCCCCTTTGGGGAATAGTGGGTAAGTGTTGGAAGGATTATTAACCTGTTGAATCACGTCATGAATCATTCTAGTTACATTCTTTCTTATACCTTCTCTAGTGCCTCTAAGTCCTTAAAATAAAGGGATCAAAGGGCATTCGGTAAGGTGCCACACAAAAGGTTAATACACACGGTAAGGGCTCATGGAGTTGGAGGGAGGGCGGGGTGATATATTGACATGGATAGAGAACTGGTTAACTGACAGGAAGCTGAGAGTACAGATAAATTGGGCATTTTTAAGTTGGCTGACTGTGAGTAGTGGAGTGCCACAAAGGTCAGTGTTGGGTCCTCAGATAGTTACAACCTATATTAATGATTTAGATATAGAGACAGAGAATAAGGTATCTAAGTATGCTGATGTTACAAAGCTAAGTGGGAATGCAAGCTTTGAGGAGGATTTGAAGAGGTTGCATAAAGATACAGACAGGTTAAGTGAGTGGTGGCTGATGGAGTATAGTATGGAGAAGTGTGAGGTTATTCATTTTGGCCATGAGAATAGAAAAGCAGAATATTTTTTTAAAAGGCGTGAAACTTGTAAATGTTGATATTCAGAGACACTTGGGTGTGCTTATACAAGGAACACAAAAAGTTAGCATACAGATATAGCAAGCAATTAAGAAAGCAAATTACATGTTGGCCTTTATTGTAAGGGAATGGAGTACAAGAATAAATAAGTCTTGCTACAATTGTAGGGGCTTTGGTGAGGCCACATCTGGAATACTATGTGCAATTCTGGTCTCCATACTGAAGGAAGGACGTACTTGCATTGGATTCAGTGCCATGAAGTTTCATTAATTGGTCCTTGGGATGAGATGGTTGTTCAATGATAAGCGGCTGAGTAAATTGGGTCTGTATTCTCTGGAGTTTAGAAGAATGAGAGGTGATCTGATTGAAACATTCAAGATTATGAAGGGGCTGGACAGGTTAGACACTCAGAGGCTGTTTCCCACAGCTGGAGAATCCAGAACAAAGGGGCACAGTTTCAGGGTAAGGGGCTTTTCATTTAGGATTGAGATGAGGAGAAATGTCTTCACTCAGAGGATTGTGAATCTTTGGAAATCTCCAACATATAGAGTTGTTGATGCTCCATCATTGAGTATATCCCAGGCTGAGATGGAAAAATGTTTGGTCTCCCAGGGAACCAAGGGATATGGGGAGCAGGCAGGAAAGTGGAGTTGAAGCCCAAGATTAGCCATGACCATATTGAATGGCATTCAGGTTCTATGGGCTATATGGTCCTCTCCTGCTCCTATTACTTATGGTCTTATGTTACACAAATACTAGAGTGTTCCAAGTGTGTGGTCTAAGGTTTTACATAAGTTTAACACAATTTCTTTGTTTTTCAATTATATCACACTCAAATGCACCCCAGAACTTTATTTGCTTTTTTAATGGCCCAAATCACTACTTTTAATGATTTTCCTTTTTGGATCCCCAGATCCCTCTGCTCCTCTACCCCTTATTTTCCAAGAAGAATGTGGCCTCTTTATTCTTCCTACTAGAATTTACCAGCTCACTTAATCTAGATTAATGTTTATTTGCCAATTACATGCTCATTCTACAAGTTTATTAATGATTTCTGTACTTTATCAGAGTCCTCTCTATATTGGCTATAACCCCCATTTTGGTGTTGCCTGCAAATTTTCAAATTCTACTTCTGATTCCAGCGTCCAGATCGTTTATGTAAATTGTAAATAACAGTGATCTCGGCACTGATCCTTGTGGAACACCAATCTGAGCACCTACCTTTAATCCCAACACTCTGCTTTCTATTTTTGCAGACAACTTTCTAACCAATCTGCTACTTGTCTCCTGACTCCACATGTTCTGATCTTAATCACGTGTCTACTATGCAGTACTTTATCGACGGCCTTTTATTGGGAGGGCACTGCGCTGCAGGAGGTGCTGCCTTTAAAATGAGATATTCAATGAGGCAGAGTCTATGGTGCTATTTCAAAGAGTAGGGAGTGCTCCTTGTTATCCTCAGCCATATTTATCGCACATCGATCATCACTAAAAACTGATTTTTCTTTTAACTAAAAACTGATTATGTGGTCATCATGACATCGCTGTCTATTCATTCCTGCTGCGCATAAATTGGCTGGGGTGTTCCCGACATTACAATAGTGACAACACTCCAAAAGGGCTTCATTGGCTGTAAAGCACTTCAGGAATTCTTGAGGTCATGAAATGCGCTATGTGAAAGAAAGTCTTTTTAGTCTTTCTGAAAGTTCCTTTTTGACTGTACCTGGGGCCAACTCTGTTTAATCCGCCACCAATCTTAGTCGATCTCTTTTCTGTGTGAAGTGCCTTAAGACGTTTTATTATGTTAAAGAAGCCATGCAAATGCAAATTGTTGTTAAACATCCTGGATAAGGCGGCAGCAACATATTGTGAATGTTTAGCTTTTTCTAATAATGGCATTTTACTCAAGAAACACGTCCGCAACCCAAAGGTTGAATTGTAGTGTGACTTACATCTAAAAATTCATATATAGGCTAAGTAATGAAGTATTTTTGGATCAATATTTGTTCGTCTATACATTATGCACTAGCTCGTGGTCTATTATTACACCGAGCAATGTGATTGTACCCTTCTTATTCCTTAGCTCTAGCCAAATCGATTCTATCCTTGAACCTTCTGACACATCCTCTTTCTCCAGTATTACAATACTCTCCTTAAACAAAAATGCCACCCCTCCTTTTTTCCCTTTCCAATCTTTTCTGAACACTTTGTAACCAGGAATATTTAACACTCAGGTCTGGCCTTCTTTAAGCCAGGTCTCCGTTATTGCCAGAGCATCATAATCCCACAAGGCAATCTGTGCCTGTAACTCCCCTATTTTATTAACTATACTCTGTGCATCTACCTTTGCTGCAGGAAGGAATGAGGAATGAAACTGCCAGACCACCCGGCATTGACCTAGGCACTGGAAACGACAATGGCAAACTCAGCCCTGTCGACCCTGCAAAGTCCTCCTTACTAACATCTGGGAGATTGTGCCAAAGTTAGGAGAGCTGTCTCACAGATGAGTCAAGCAACAGCCTAGCATTGTCATACCAACAGAATCATAACTTACAGATAAGGCTGAAGCATTTGCAACAATCTTCTGCCAGAAATGCCAAGTGCATGATCCATCTCAACCTCCTTCTGAGGTCCCCAGCATCACAGAAGCCAGTCTTCAGCCAATTTGATTCACTCCACATGATACCAAGAAATGGCTGAAGGATACTGCAAAGGCTATGGGCCCTGACAATTTTCCGGCAATAGTACTGGAGACTTGTGCTCCAGAATTTGTTGTACCCCTAGCTAAGCTGTACCAGTACAGCTACAACATTGACATCTACCCGGCTATGTGGAAAATTGCCCAGGTATGTCCTGTAGGGCAAAAACAGGACAAACTCAACCCAGCCAATTATTGCCCCTTTAATCTACTCTCGATCATCAGTAAGGTAATGGAAGGGTTCATCAACAGTGCTATCATGTGGCATTTGCTTAGTAATAACCTGCTCACTGACCCCCAGTTTGGGTTCCACCAGGGCCACTCAGCTCCTGACCTCATTACAGCTTTGGTTCAAACATGGACAAAACAGCTGAACTCCCGAGGTGAGGCAAGAGTGACTGCCCTTCACATCAAGGCAGCATTTGATTGACTGTAGCATCAAGAAGCCCTAGCAAACTGGAGTCAATGGGTTCAGGGGAAAACTCTCCACTGGTTGGAGTCATACCTAGCACAAAGGAAGATGATTGTGGTTGTTGGAGGTCAACGATCTCAGTTCCAGGGCATAACTGTAGGAGTTTCTCAGGGTAGTGTCCTCAGCCCAAACATCTTCAGCTGCTTCATCAATGACCTTCCTTCCATCATAAGGTCAGAAGTGGGGATGTTCACTGATGATTGCACAATGTTCAGCATCATTCATGATTCCTCAGATACTGAAACAGTCCATGTCCAAATGCAGCAAGACCTGGACAATATTCACACAAGTACCAGGCAATGACCATCTCCGACAAGAGAGAATCTAACCATTGCCCCTTGACACTCAGTAGAATTACCATCACTGAATCTCCCACTATCAACTCCCTGAGGGTTACCATTGACCAAAAAATAAACTGGACTAGCCACATAAATACTGTGGCTACAAGAGTAGTTTTTTCTTTAGTCATTCAAGGGA
Source organism: Cetorhinus maximus (assembly GCF_964194155.1). Lineage (NCBI taxonomy): Eukaryota > Metazoa > Chordata > Chondrichthyes > Lamniformes > Cetorhinidae > Cetorhinus > Cetorhinus maximus. The sequence goes on from NC_135883.1 coordinate 139,719,075, forward strand.
TGTGGGCTTCGTTGGCTAGGCCAGCATTTATTGCCCATCCTTAATTGCCCTTGAGAAGGTGGTGGTGAGCTGCCTTCTTGAACTGCTGCAGTCCATATGACGTAGGTACACACATAGGGCAGAATTTTCTGCCTTCCAGGCAGGCGGGCCCAACCCAATCTCCAGCGGGCGGGGAGCCGATCCCTGCCGGAGAAACGGGCCCCGCCGCCATTTTAAGTGGGTGGGCCACCCGTGACACCCAGCGGGAAGTGGAGCGCATAGCTTCCTGTGCGGGCAGGGGGGGATTCCCCAAATGCGATTCCCCAGGTGCACTCTTTCACGCATGTGCACGAAAGAGCGCACATCCCCCTGAGGCAGCACTTTGCCTCAGGGAGATCTTTGACAGTTGTGACAACATTAAAAATAGAAAAAAACCCTTAACATGTCCCCCTCATGTGACAATGTCACATGAGATGGGACATGTTCATAAATTTCACTAAAATTTTATTAAACTTTTTAAGTCCCTACATGAAACCTCATCCCGCCGGTGGATGAGGTTTCATGTTTTTTCTATTCCCTGCCAGGGCTCCTGGCCTGCCCGGCAACCTTAAGGTTGGATGGGCAGGTCCTTTAATTGTTTTAATGATCCTGTCAATGGCCCCGCCCCCTGCTCACCGACGGCAAAATTCAGCCCATAGTGTTGTTCGGGAGGGAGTTCCAGGTTTTTGACCCAGTAACAGTGATAGAGTCTAGGAATCATGTGGCGAATAACTCACCTCCTGACTCCCCATATCCTCTCCACTTTTTACAAGGCACAAGTCAGGACTGTGATGAAATACTGTCCACTTGCCTGGATGAGTGCAGCTCCAACAACAATGAAGAAACATGACATCATCCGAGACAAAGCAGTCCACTTGATTGTCATGCCATTCATCAGCTTTCATTCCCTCCACCACCGATGCACAGTGTATACATCTACAAGATGCACTGCAGGAACTCACCAGGGGTCCTTAGACAGCACCTTCCAAACCCACAACTACTAGCATCTAGTAGGACAAGGTCATCAGACACATGGAAACACCACAAACTGCAAGTTCTCCTCCAAGTCACGGACCATACTGACTTGGAAATGTATCACCATTCCTTCAATGTCGCTGTGTCAAAATCCTGGAACTCCCTCCCTAACAGCACTGTGGGTGTACCTGCACCGCATGGGCTGCAGCTGTTCAAGAAAGCAGCTCACCACCACCTTCTCAAGGGCAATTAAGGATGGGTAATAAATTCTGGCCTAGCCAACAATGCCCACATCCCATGAATTAATGTAAAAGAAAACTCATTGACATACTTGCAGGACAAGGTGACTCACAACCAGAGGCAGTAGGAGGGGTACAGGCACACCCTGCATCTCCTGACCTCCATGGAGGAGATGGTGTTAGCCATTTTTGGAATAGCCATTGCTGAGTCTGTGAGCAGTAGTGGGGCTAAAACCATCAAAAGTGACAGTATCCTCGTACCTAATTTTCCTTTTTATATCCCACGTCTACCTCAATCCACTTTCTCTTCTGGTTTACAAAGTGTGGAAGGTATAAGCATTCACCTTTTACTTTACTCACCTCAGTGTTACACAATCTGTATCTTGCACCTTTCTTTCAGAAGTGCAACCTGGCCAGCCAGCGGAGGAACAGCCAGAAGACTGTGATAATGAGAAAACAAGATTGTCACTTGATTTCATACTCACAGTCCTGAGCTCAAACACTAACAGTGTGTGTTATTTAGGGGATAGTATAGAGGTAGGATCTGCATCTGATGAGACATGATGGGGCATGACTGGCCTGCAGCCAGGGCAAGGACAAGGATAGAGCAGATGCCAGGTCACTGGAGGATAAGGTTGCCCACAGGTTCTGTTGCAGAGGACTCAGATGAGCACTTTGATGGGCCTACAGAAGAACACTGATGGATATGCACAACAAAATGCTTTCTGCATTGGGAAATATGCCAGCATTTAATGCCAAACACCATGGAGAAGCCAGCACCAATTTGGGACAGGGCTTTGCGCAAAGCTTGGAGTCCATCCTTCCCAACATTGAAGTGGTTGCCAACTTCAACAGCACCGTTGTGGATCCAACCATGATGGAGCATTTGATGGCCAATGTCCCAAGTTCCATGGCACTTCAAGCAGCTTCCACCGGATGGCTGAGTACTTCAGTGAAAGTTCAGACTGAAGTTATCCAAAGCCAGCTTGCTGCCATGCAAACTTAGGCTGCTGCCATCATTGCAGTGAATTACAGTGCAAAGGGGTTAAAACAGATTACTAGGAATGTTGACATGCCACACCGGGGGAATGGTTCCCAATGGTTCCATATAGATTGGGTGAATCTGACTGGCAAAGGTAGCCTGGAAGATGAGTTCATAAAGTTTTTCAGGATAATTCCTTTTTTTATTATTCATTCATGGGATGTGGGCGTCACTGGCTAGGCCAGCATTTATTGTCCATCCCTAATCGCCCTTGTTTAGAAGGCACATAAGAGTCAACCACATTGCTGTGGGTCTGGAGTCACATGTAGACCAGGTAAGGACAGCAGATTTCCTTCTCTAAAGAAACATTCGTGAACCAGATGTGTTTTTACAACAATTGGCAATGGTTTTGTGGTCATCATCCAACTTTTAATTCCAGATTTTTATTGAATTCGAATTTCACCATCTGCCATGGCGGGATTCAAACCCAGCCCCTCAGAGTATCTCTAGAATACCAGTCCAGTGACATTATGCCATCATCTCCCCCTGCTAGAGCCAACCAGAGAACAGGCTATTTTAGATCTGGTAATGTGCAATGAGACGGGATTAATTAATGACCTCATAGTAAAAGCGCCCCTAGGTAGCGGTGATCAAAACATGATTGAATTTCGCATTTAGTTCGAGGGAGAGAAGAGTGGGTCTAACACTAGTCAGTAATAGGCCAGTAGGGATGCAGTGACAAACATTTAAGGAGGTATCTCGTAAGACTCAACACAGATACATTCCAGCGAGAAAGACGCTAGGGGAAGGATGTAACATCCTTGGCTAACTAAAGAAATTAAAGATGTATCAAATTGAAAGAAAAAGCATATAACTTCACGAAGATTAAGTGGCAGGTTATTAGAAGATCGGGCAGGATATGAAAAACAATGAAAAATGGCTTTAAAAAAAAGGGAGAAATTCCTGGGATGAGGGGGTTATCCTATGAGAAAAGGTTGAACAGGTTGGGCCTGTATCCTTTGGTGTTTAGATGAATGAGAGACTATCTTATTGAAACATATAAGATCCCGAGGGTGGATGCTGAGAGGATGTTTCCCTTTGTGGGAGAGATTAGAACTAGGGGACACAGCACCGAGGAGATGTTCAGGCACCTGGCAGGCAATACAGACTTAACGAATCATGCTCTCAGTTGCAGAGTAGAGGGTCTATCCTCCTAACTATACTGTCTCCTACTACATTTCTTTTTGCTCAATTTGAATGGCCTCCTGCACCATGGTGTTGTGGTCACTTTGCTCATCTTCCCTGTGGTCCCTGCTCTTGTCCACACAAGCTTCAAGAACGTTGAACCTGTTGGACAATTGCAAAGGCTGAGGCTCCTCCATTGCTACCTTCAGGATTCCCATGCCTGCCTTACTTACAGTCATACCGTCCTGTCCCTGACCATGGACCAAATCTGAGGTAACTGGCCTAAAGGGCGTGGCTGCCTCCTGCAGAAAAGTAACTTCCCCCTCCCTGGTGCATCGCAGTGTTTGAAGCTCAGACTACAGTTTATCGACTCTGAGCCGAAGTTCCTTGGGCTGCAGACACGGACTGCAGATGTGGATCACATTGGTGTCCATCAGTCCCACATGCTACAGCTGCAACACATCTTTATTGGCTTCTTATTTAACTGATTAGGTTTCAAGTTTAAAATATCACTCATCGATTATCTGTAGTTGTATTATGGAGTTTAACTATTAAGTGATAAGTTTAATATCATACCTATATCTCCCCAGTACTAGTTTATTGGCCAGGTTAGAGGGGCAAAAAATTTAAAACTAACTAATCACTTACCTGCACACATAATTAATACCTCTTGGCTTCAGTTCCTGGGTCTCACTGTATGCAGCTCTCTTCCTCGGACCATTCCTTTTTTCAAAAGGCCACACAGCACCTCCTCCAGCACTGCACTCGGTCTTGCTACACTCAGTCTCCAGCTGCCATCTTTGTGCGACTTACAGAGCAAAGATAAGGCGTGGGATTGTTGGTGAATGGGGAATTTTGGTTGTTGTTACTCATATCACACTCAGATGATTTCTTCATTGAGAACCCAGTCAGAAAGGGGCTATTTAGGTTGCCTTCTCTCTTCCTCTTCTGCCTCCTCCTCCTCTTCAGGCTCCTGAGCTGCTCACCATATATCTGGTGGCAAAGGCTATCCCTTCAGGCTAGTGAGGTTGTGCAGCGTGCAACACGCCACCACAAATCCTGATACTCGCTCTGCCGAGTACTGCAGGGCTCCTCCAGCACAGCCTGGATAGCAGAGCCATTGTTTCCACATGCTCTCGTTCACCTTTCGTGTGACATTATGGCTGTCTTTGTATGCATGCTGCACACGTATACTGCGGGTATAGTATGAAGTCATGAGCCATGGCGCCATGGACGTCCTTGCTGCTAATAGCCACCATTTGGTTTGTTAAATGAAACTGGCACAGCGGACTGCGCCAGAATGAAGGCATCATGACCTCTAGCAGAATACCGCGATTCCCTGCACATGGATTTTTTTTTTCCCAACTGGATGTTTTTTGTTTCTTTATTCTTTCATTGTACATGGCATTACTGACAAGGCCAGTGTTTGTTGCCCATCCCTAATTGCCTTTGAAATGACTTGCTAGGTTATTTCAGAGAGCAATTAACAATCAACAGCATTGCAATGAGACTGGAGTCACATGTAGGCCAGACTGGGTAAAGATAGAAGATTTCCTTCCCTAAAAGACATTAGATAGCTTTTTAAAACAACAAAAAGTGGCTTTCATGTCACCATTACTGAGACTGGCTTTCAATTCCAGATTTATTAATTGAATTTACATTCCACCAGCTGCTACAGGGGGAATTTGAACCCAGGCTGCCACATTATTAGCCCAGACTCATTGCCATTATACCACTGTCTCCCCTTTCTGACTAATCTGGAGGAACTGGAATCCCTTGTGGTTCTAGCGTAAGACAGGGGAACGTGTGTCTAGTCAATGGCACCCTGCACAACGGGGAAGCCTGCAACCCCAGCAAAGCAATGTGCTCGCCCCACCTGCTTGTCCCTGGCAAGAGAGAATGAAATTTACTTAGCTCTCAATGAATAGAGAACATCAGCGACTTGCCCGCATACAATAGGCGATAGCAAACTGCGAGCTATTGCAAGTATAGGGGAAAGCTGACATGGTGGTGGTGTTACTGTCCCCAGACTTGGGCTAAATTTCTGGAAACATGAGTTCAAATCCCATCATGATAGCTTTTTTTTATTCATTCACGGGATGTGGGCTTCACTGACCAGGCCAGCATTTATTGCCCATCCCTAGTTGCCCTTGAGAAGGTGGTGGTGAGCTGACTTCTTGAACTGCTGCAGTCCATGTGGTGTAGGTACACCCACAGTGCTGTTAGGGAGGGAGTTCCAGGACTTTGGCCCAACGACAGTGAAGGAATGGCGATATATTTCCAAGTCGGGATGGTGAGTGACTTGGAAGGGAACTTCCAGGTGGTGGTGTTCCCATCTATCTGTTGCCCTTGTCCTTCTAGATGGTAATAAGGAGCCTTGGTGAATTCCTGCAGTGCACCTTGTAGATGGTAAACATTGCTGCTACTGTGCTTCGGTGGTGGATGAAGTGAATGTTTGTGCATGTGGTGCCAATCAAGTGACTGCTTTGTCCTGGATGGTATCAAGCTTCATGAGTGTTGTGGGAGCTGCACTCATCCAGGCAAGTGGAGAGTATTCCTTCACACTCCTGACTTGTGCCTTGTTGATGGTGGACAGGCTTTGGGGAGTCAGGAGGTGAGTAACTCATCGCACGATTCCTAGCTTCTGACCGGCTATTGTAGCCACAGTATATATATGGCTAGTCCAGTTTAGTTTCTGGTCAATTGTAACCCCCAGGATGTTGATAGTGGGGGATTCAGTGATGGTAATTCCATTGAACATCAAGTGGTGATGGTTAGACTCTATCTTGTTGGAGATGGTCATTGCCTGGCACCTGTGTGGTGCGAATGTTACTTGCCACTTATCAGCCTGTGCCTGGATTTGGACATGGACTGCTTCAGTATCTGAGGAATTGCAAATGGTGAACATTGTGCAATCATCAGCAAATATCCCCACTTCTGACCTTATGATAGAGGGAAGGTCATTGATGAAGCAGCTGAAGACGGTTGGGTCGCGGACACTACCCTGAGGAACTCCTGCGGTGATATCCTGGAGCTGCGATGATTGACCTCCAATAACCACAACCATCTTCCTTTGTGCTGGGTATGATGCCAATTCCTGCCTGCTGTAAGAATTTAAATTCATTTAATTAAAATAAATCTGGAACTTCAAAAAAAAAGCTAGTCTCTATAACGGTGAAACTACAGGATTGTCATTGAAAATTTATCTGGTTCATTCATGTCCTTTAGGGAAGGGAATCTGCAGTCCTTACCTGACCTTGTCCACCCAGGACTCCAGCAATACCCTTGATTCTTAACTGCCCTCTGAAATGGCCTAGCAAGCCACTCAGTTGTATCAAGCTATTCTGAATAAGAATTAAACTGGGCGGCATCCACCTTGGCGCTGGAAGTAACAAAGGCAGATCCTTCCCACTCAACCCTGCAAAGTCCTCTGCACTAACATTGTGCCAAGGCTGGAGAGCAGCCCCATAAGACAAGTCAAGTAACAGCCTGATGAAGCCATACTCACTGAATCAAACTTTACAGCCAATATCCCAGTCTCATAGCATCAGGTCAAACATGAACAAGGAAGCCTCCTGTTAATTACCACCTACAGCCTCCCTGAACTGATGCATCAGTACGCCCCCATGTTAAATACCACTTGGAAGAAGCACTGAGAGTAGCAAGAGCACAGAACATATTCTGGTATGGGAATTTCAATGTCCATCACCAAGAGTGGCTTGGTAGCACCACCACTGACTGAGCTGGCCAAGTTCTGAAGAACATCTCTGCCAGATGGGACCTGCGACAGGCAGTGAAAGAATCAACACAAAGGGAAAACCTACTTGATCTCGTACTCACCAATCTACCTGTTGCAGAAGCATCTGTCCATGACAGAATTGATAGAAGTGACCACCACACAGTCCCCGTCTAAGATCCCGTCTTTACACTGAGGATACCATCCATGGTATTGTGTGGCATTACCACCATGCTAAATGAGATAGATTCAGGACAAATCTAGCAGCTCAAAACTGAGCACCATGAATCAGGAAATCTTGCTTCAATTTATACGGCTTTGGTGAGACTACACCTGGAGGACTGTGCGTGC